>NC_041010.1:47375561-48048061 GCF_004193775.1 Glycine soja
TGGCTGTCGTATCCGATTAATCAAATAATCAGTTTTTGTGTTTGATTCCCATAGAATGGGATTTCATAAGGTCAACCAACCGCATAGCCCTCAAATAAAGGGGTAGATCATGACCCTGACAGCTTATAAATGACAAGTGCCCTTCTAAAGATATTGTTAATTAGAAAAACTTGGCATTTACATCAACTTGATTGTACTTTATAAAATACACATTAGATGGTTCAATATAAACTAATGAAACTACTAAATTATGCATGTTACTATAATCACCCTCTCCAAATCTCGGATCATTCAAAATCAATGAGGGCATGAGGAAGCTGTAGTAGGGGTGGCCACCCAATTAATGCTTCCCGATGAAACACTTAATTTTATTTTTGGTTAAGACATCAAGGGTATTCTCTAAGCAATTTTTTTCTAGTAAATTACTCTGAATACCTATAAATTTTCAAAGAATTGCATAAATGTCTCCTGTTTTTTTACATTTACAATAATCTACTTCCCTATGGGAGGAGGGACACCGTTTAATATTTTTTAAATAATTAAAGAATGTTAATGTAATATATAAGAAATGTTGGTATAATGTTTTTTCTTCAAATATTGAAGACACTTGTTTATTTATTCAGAATTTTCATCTAAAACTACTAAATAAACTGAAACAATTTAATTTATGTCGTGAGATGCTAAATTCAATTTTTAATTAAACTGAAACTGATAATCCACTTACTAATGAAAACAAAGATGCCCCTTTGTTTGTTCGAAAGCTGACAAGTTGTACAATCCAATTATTTAGTATGAATAATTTTACCATTTTAAAGTCTATCATGCAAGCAAGAGAAGGAATTGAAATTGCCCCTTTGGATTGAACACTTGATTAAATAAACTGCGCAGCCCTCCCTGAAGTTTTACTATGACTAATATAAACAAAATTACCCCTGAAAAACAAATAGTTGACAATTGACCTTTGACAAACTAACCACTAAATCCAAAACACCCACGTTGAGACCATGCAACTTTAAATATGTGATGGCATGGATTCAACCATATAGGAGACCAAGTTGAGCGCAAATACTTGACTTAACCAAGGAATCCTATATATTCATGTTACTGATGTAGGTTTGCATTTTATTTTTTTTTATGTAATACAATGTTATTTAGGTACTTGACGTCTCCATTATAATTGACTTTGCTTCCATTGCCGTACATTGCACATAACCCGAATCATAGTATCTTACATTGTCTTAGCCACCATTAGTCCAATCAAAAGCACTTTCACATGAAGCACGTACAAATATATATATATATATATATATATATATATATATATATATATATATATATATATATATATATATATATATCAAGATTCAAAGAATAAAATTGCAATTTTCCCTATAAGTCAACCATACAATATCCTACAACTCTACCCTATGCTACTATGTATTACGTTAAAAAAAACTTAATAAATGAATTCAATACAAATAATTTAGGAATTACTATTGATCATAATTCTTAAGCATAGGTCTCTATGCCTAAATTTTCTCCCTTTAATTTTAATTAATCAAACTTTTTTCTTGAAATTTCACCCTTGTTACTCCAAACTTTCAGCAGTGTGATAGTATTACTAGAATCAATTAATTAATCCTTAAGATTTCAAAATGAGTTTAATATACATGTATTATTTGCGCAAAAGTTTACATAATCATCAATAAAAAAATTATTATTAATATAATTTTTAAGTTAATTATTATAAAAATTAATAAATTTATCATAAATAATTATTTATGATTGAATACGGTGTACTAAACTTTTATATTATTCTCCTATATATTATTTATTCTTCAAAAATAGCTGCAACTATATATAATATTGAATTATTATCGATATAAATTCATTATACAAGCTTGACAAAGTGCCAGCTGATCCTAAACCGATAGCTACTACCAACTACATAGTAAAATAAGGCAACATGAATACCAAGAAAAAGAAAGTTATTACAGTCCAATACAATTTCTTGAGGAAGTGACTCCACCATCCACAACAAGATTATGACCACTAACATACTTAGATTCATCACTAGCAAGATAAAGAGCAGCCTGAGCAATGTCCAAAGCCCTCAAAGTTGGTCCTCTCAAGTTGGCAAGCCCTCTAACAAACTCCTCAATCTTCTCCACCTCCTCTGGGAAGGGCACCCCGAAATTAATGCCCTCATCATCACCATCACCACAAGGCTTCCATGCATTCACAAGCATGGAAGTGGCCACCCCAAATGGTGAAATGCAATTGACCCTAATCCCATACCTCCCCAACTCACAAGCAGTGTTCTTTGTAATCCCAACTATGGCATGCTTTGAGGCAGTGTAGGCATGTGGTCCAAGCCCCCCCATGACCCCAGCAACACTAGAAGTTGAGACGATGCACCCTACCCCTCTTGGAATCATCACCCTTGCAGCATGCTTGATCCCTAAGGCCACACCCTTCACATTCACACACATCACTTTGTCAAACTCATCAGGGTCAAAGTTGACAATGCTCTTGTTCTTGGACTGGTTCCCTAGCACCCCAGCATTGTTGAACATGATGTCAAGGTGTCCATAGCGAGAAATGGTGGAACTAATCAAGTTTTCAACCTCTTTTTCAATGCTGACATCACAGTGGACATAGGTTGCTGAAGGAGATAGTGTCTCTGCTAGCATGCCTCCGGCTGCATCTTCAACATCAGCAATCACCACCTTTGCACCATGCTTCACAAAAACTCTCACGGTTGCTTCACCTATGCCCCTGGCACCCCCAGTTACTATAGCAACTTTGCCTTCCAGTCTATATTAGTATCAAACATAAGAACATTGTATAAGAGAAAAAATAATAATAAATGATATGCTTTAGTTTGTTCTTTTTATGTGTATAATCTAGCAGGATACTAATTATTTCCTTATATCATGTGTCATGAGTTTCATCCGCAATGTATCTAAAGATATCTACCGCAAGAAAGAAGTCAGTTCCTTAAATAAAATTTTATATTTTAACAGATTAGTATCTGGCTCTCAAGTTAAAATAAATAATTCCATGTATATTATTAGACCATGCTAAAAATGTACACTTTTATACAAAAATAAAAAATAAAAAATTGTGCTTTATCTCCTTAGATTAAAGATTGTGGACTAGCCATTGGGTGGAAGAGACTTTTTTTTCCCATTTTTCTTTGTCAAACAAAAAATGATTTGCAAAATGTAAAGAGAAACAGAGAAATTAGATTAGAGATATATACAAATATTTAAATATTTGGTACCTTTTAGATGAAGGGGAAAAAGTGGTGTCTGTGATCTGTGGAGGAACTCCCTGAAGAGGTTTCTCAGACATTACAATCATGGTTGAGACTAGTGAGGGAGCAAAAGGAGAGAGAGACAGACAGGAGAAGCAGAGGGGATTGAGAAATGAATGAGTACGTGGTGTTACAAGCGCAAAACCAGTAGATATATATACACACATAACACGTATGTGTCGTGTGTGAGGGTTGCTTGCATCAAAAATTTGTTTCTTCCTTTTCTATTTGGTATCTTAAATAGTATGAATCTGACAACAAATTGATCTTTTAGTGTCATTTAATGACTGTTAAATTAATCTTTTAAAAGTTTAAAAGTTGAAATGCTGTTGAATATATACTTGAATTGGCTTTAAAAGGATAAAATTTGGTCGAGTGAATGGATATCGCAGTGGCAAGTAAAATTTATCTGCAGTGTTTTTCTTTGGATTAAGATTTTTCTTTATCAGTTCTTTGGATTAAGAATGAAATATATATAGAGAGAGAGAAAAAAAAAGAATGAAAAAGATATGTTGTTTAGATGGAGAAAAATAAGAAAGAAGGAAATAAAAGAATTTTTCTCAGTTTGTTTGAATGGATGAAAAAGAAAATAAAAAGAAATTAATGAATTACATAAAAAATAATTTATAATAGCTTAAAAATATATTTTTGTTATTTAATATTTATCTTAAAATAAAATTATTTATTATTCTTTAGACATATATACTATAAAAAGCTTAAAAAATTAATTCAGAAAAATGAAAAAAGAGAAATCATTCCTCTCATATTTGATTCCAATTTGGAGAAGAAATAACTTTCTAATAGATCCTAGAAAAATAATTATACACATAATCTTTAAAATTATTATCAAACCTTTCGTGAAACATGGATGTATATATAATAACCGATTAATAAACATTCAAGTAGTCATTAATAAGTTGCACATATTTGTTTAAATTTTTTTATGCAAAATTAATTTTATTGGGTCTCTTAGGATGAAGTTATTAATCTTATTTTTACTTAGGAGTAGTTAGATCAACTCTTTTATTTTTTAAAAATAAAATTTATAAGTCATCTAATTTATCCAGTGTAAAAATGGAATTAAACTACCTCATATTCAATAATCAATAGAATTTAGACAATTATCTTATTTTAATCATTAATATTATAATCATCACATTATAACAAGCGAATGCAAGAATTCAAATATTCATTAAATGTGCATCTTTTTTAATTATATTTATTAATTGGTTTAACAATACCTAAATATAAATGTGCATTTAAAAACCACTTTCTATTAAATATTCAACAATTTAATACTTCTTTCGCTCATATTTAATGGCCTAAGTTTAAAACAGTACTTGTTTATTTTTATAAGACTCATATCTTTGCATTAATTATTTTTAGACTGAAATATTTCTTATAAAAAAAGAAAAAGAATGTATTGACAAACTATTAGAAGAAAGAAAAATATTAATGACAATAATAGTTTTAAAAAAAGTTATAAATTTAAGATAAATTTATTTTTTTCAACTAAATTAACTAATTTCCTTAATCTTAATGAATTAGGTAATTTGATCTTATATACAAGAATATATGAAATATAACTTATTTAATAAATAAAAATAAAATAATTAAAAATATTTCTAAAGTGCCCCTATTTTGGGCCGGATAAAGTGCATAAAAACTTCCATACTTTATACTTCATTAGGACTAAAATATAAGAAAAATTAACTACTTATTGTGGTAGTTAAAAAACTTAATTTATTGGTTCAATCCTCAATTTTATATATGTTTTTTTGGGGTCAAATTAAACCTTAGACCTTAAGAATTGAAAACTATATCAAAGAATTTAAAATACTCACACATTATGTTCAATCAACTAAACTTAAACCCATTTAAATTGGGTATCATTAGTGGATGGGCCTAATCAAATAGGTTGATCTACATATTCAACTCTACTAATGAGCACTTAGACAAGTAGCATCATCTCTAGAATCAATGGATATTGTTTTTTGGGAATATTTCTAGCTAGGTTTTTCACAAAAACTTTTCCATGAAGGGTACTGAGAATCTAACTTTCTTAAGTTAATTTTTTTACTACAGCTAAAATAGAATGTTACTCTTATTAGATTATATTTAATGGGATAAATAATTAAAATGATTGATAAAAATATCACATGATTTTTTTATTCTCAAAAAACTTATATAAATATGTCCAAGAATATTTATGACCAAAGAAACAAATTTGATTCATATCTAAGAATCACAATTCTTAGGATTCATATTATTTTCTTTCAGGCATGCAAAAAACTTTTCCCTTAACACTTAAGATATTGAAATTCATTCAAGGAATTTACATCTTTTAACTTATATTCTTTCATACCTATGAACCAAAGTCAAACATCTTAACATGGAGTTAATTTATTTTAAAAAATAATTAATAATCAATAGAAAAAAATGAAAAGCAGGATTTAAATATATAAAATATAAAATTAAGGGAGACAAAATATATACATATTTAAGATATTTATATGTAATTTTTTAAAAATGAACAAATGCATGTATGTCCCTCAAATAAATGCAGATTTGTCACCGATATTATATGTCAAGTGCCAACTTCACACCATTAAAAAGTAAGCAAAATATATAAGTATGATTTATTTCCTATCTTAGATATATAAATATACTTAAAAGACAATGTTATATATTGAGTGTCAACCATATCACACCAATAACAATGTTATAAATATGCTTTATTTTGTTAAAACCAGTGGATATATAAATTAAAAACTAAGCAAAATATTTTCTTACAAGCTATGCATGCTTTATTTCCTATCCTTGAAAAATTCTTATGTATGTTTCACATGAATCACGTGTTAATTAATAACGTCTAAAATTGCAAACAAAGCAATTCTCATTAAATCAAAGAATAGTATATGTAGGAAGACCTTTTGAGACCAAAAAACAAAAGGAGAGGGACCACACCATTGATGGATTTTACACCACAAAAGACCTTAGTGAAATGCTTCCGATTCGCTGCTACTGTATTGCGCTTCTGGTCCCCAAACGTATGTTCATAGAAAACTTAAAGACAATGAAAGAAAGTAGAAATATACAACTTACTCGGCCCTATTCGCTTTTTATTTAGTTGTGCATTATCTTCCATCATCATAATTAAAAGACCAACTTTGAACACTGTCACTTGTTCTCTTATTGAAAATGCTTTTGCTTCAATTTGTAACTAGTTCTAAACCAAAACTTTGAGGGCAACAGGAATAAAGAAGAAATATTGTGCTCAAACGCAGGCACATTAATTAACTTGGACCACGATATACGTGACATGAACATAGAAAACAACGAAGGTAAAGATAGTTATTATATTATAACACAACCAAAAACAACTTTTAAATGGCCAAATACATTTTTAAAGAATATGTCGTGTTTCATGCATTGTGCCCAACATCTTTCCATCACCGTCATTTTTGAAATGTGCTTCATGCTTTTGAAATATGTGATTCATTTAAAAGTCTTGGAGGACCCGGCGGCAGTAATTACTATAAGGATAACACATTAAAGCTTTTCCTACATCAGGGAAAAGAAAAGTGTTTTGATATTTTTATGATCTTTAAGTTTTTATAGACTTAATATTAAGGTATATTTCACAGAATAATCAGACTACTGAGCCTAGCATGCACATCCATGTAGCCCATTTGGGCATCTGGTACGCATGCACTAAGTGGCAATGACCAACTCTTACACAAAATGCATGGGCTTCACAGATGTATTTTCAGATGGGCTTAGGCTTAAAACTCGACAAAAAGCCGAAGGTTTTCCTACAATTTTTTTAATAAAAAAACTCTGTATGATTCTTATGTTCTGTTTTTAAGTTTTCTTCAACTAATTAATGGTATACATTAAAATATAAAAAAATTGCCGAGCCTATGCTTCAACTTAGTCCATTTGGGCATCAATCGAAGATGCACTATTTGACAAGTTATTGTTTCTTGCACCTTCAAGTTGATTTTTGCACCTATTTTTGGCTTATGGAATGAACAATCCAAAATATAAAATTACAGGATTGATTACAGATTTTAAATTTTGGAATAACCAATCAGTAAGGTAAAAATAAACATTCTGGAAATGATGCAAAAAGAAACAACCCATTTTTGGCCATTACAAAATATGGGCTTCAGTTTTTTTTTGTTTTATGGGCTTCACAGTTCACACAAGTATTGCTGATGGGCTAAGGTTGATTTCTCAACAATTCCCTGAAAATTCATTCCTGCACCCCATTTTTTGCTTCATGCACTCTCAAATGTTGTAAAAGTTCCATGTAACCCTCCCTTTATTACAAAATCATCATTCTAAAAGTGTTTAGGTATTCTGGAATAGGTTTTTGGATTACTTATACAATTCCAAAATAGCTATTATGGAATATGAATTCCAAAATAGTTATCCTTCAAGTATATAAGTAATCCAGAATAGCTATTCCAAAAACCTATTATGGAATACCTATTCTAAAATATATGAAAATCATATTCTAGAATAGGGTGGCAGAATGTTGAGAACTCAAAGGTGTGTGCGCTAATTAGAGTGTTGAGTGATACTTCCAATGATGCTTTATATAGAAGTTGGTCATCTCGATTGTTATCTCCTCCACGATTGACCAGCTCTTGGATGTCTATACCTAATTCTAGACCTTGGGTACTTCAAGTTGAATCGTTTAAGGTTGTTGGATCTTGTTCATATGAGCTACAACTCCCGTATGTAAGATACTTCCATTGCATCTTCATCTTTATCATATGGAGTTTATTCATGATGTTATTTTTTATATTTCTTTATCATATAGGGTGTGATGGTAGTGAGGGTGGTGTTTGTGTGTGATGGTTGTTGGATGGTTGGGTGAAGGTGGGGGTGCATTGGTTGACAGCTAGGGTTGTGAAAGTGAGGGAAGGGGTGCTGACTATTACACAAAGGATAATTTTGTCCTTTAATTATTATAGTAGGTGCAGGAAGTAATTCCCTTGTATCCTACCCAGCCTATGGTGATCGAGGTCCCCCAATTAGTCAAGAGAGGTCCATTGTGTTAATTAGGTTCGTTCAGCTTTGACCAGAAAGGAGAGAGAAAGATAGTAGTACTTTACATTCATCTATCTTTAACTTTTTGAGCAAGGATATATATTCTGCTATTCTCTTATATTTTATATTTCCATTTTTATTTATAGCAACAGCCATTTTTAGACCGTGCATTAATATATAATTTCATATATATTGGAGCCACTAAATTCAAATATATATTTGTTCAACACCTTTTAGAGAGGAATTTCAGTTCTATATCTGCAGTCTAACGTTTAAGTCAGTGTTCATAAGAGGAGTATGATTATATAAAAGTTTAAGAGACAATACCTAAGGCACATATGATTTATTTATATTATTTCTATTTGGGCTATATATTGTAGTGTTTCATATGTGATGAGACGTAAAACATGCCTCCAAAGATGAATCTAGTTATAAAATTTTGTAGTTTTCTCATTTGGGCTAATTATTAGAAGTAATTTTGTCTTTTTTAAGAAGGTAATGAAGAGTGAATACAAAGAAAGCATTGAGTGTAGTTAGTGAAGTGACTAAGATAAACTAAGCTTTTAGCTAATATTTACTTTAAATATCAAACTCATTAACTTGTACTTGTTTTCTTGCTTCCAAATTTAAACCAACTCAATTTTCAATCTGTTTTTGGCTTTTGGCTTTTTACTTCGACTATGGCTGATCATGACCTTCTAGAAGCTCATTCCTATCTATGAATATTGATTTATCCTCTTTTTTTTTCTTGCTAGTTGATAAAACTACTGTTTTACTGTTCTGAATATTTAATCTCTCTCTTCCACACTTCTTCTATTAGTATTATCCTCAATCAAAGAGAAAGATAGTCAAGAACTCTCTGTTTCAAAAGATAAAGGATGCGTATAGTTTAGCATTATAAACAGTTAATATATTTAAGAATGATATTTTAGAAGTGAGTTTAAAAGAACTGATTTTGTTTAGATAGTAGAGTATAATTATTTTTTGAACTGTAATATAAATATATTTTATGAGTCTCACCTATAAAACCAATTCTTACCAACTTAAGGTGTAACATTTTATGATTTTAGAGTTGAAAAACTTAGATTATATATCAAGTGAAGGTAATATAAGTAGTGTGTGTAACACACATAACAAGAGTAGTTCATTTGGTGGGGTCCAAAAAGGCCAATTCAGTCTTAGGCAGGTGAAAACACCACATTGAAGGTCACCAACCGGAGATTTGTGTGACACAAAAGGGAAAGAGAGCAGTTGCTGTATAACCGAACTCCACTAATAAACTAGCTATTAGGCTATGTATGAGTCAATGAAGAAACTAACCAAAAGCATAGAGTTAGCTTAACAATAAGAAAAGGTGCCAACGGAATTCCCCCACCATATATACATACATTAATCAACCGACATTTTGATGTGCCTATGCAGTGTCTAGACTGTTTGTTGAAGGTGATCTTCATTCTTAAAATTGAAAAAAGTTCCTCAATTGCTTCCCCCCACTTCCGAAAGCAATTCCCAAAGCTTTCAAGCAAAGTTTACATCATTGTATGCAAGTTTATATATATACAATGTTATATTTTTCACTTCCTATTAAAAAAAAAATAAGAAAAGATTGAAGAAGAAAAGTTTAATTTTATATGCCAAACATAAAGATTTTTAAACTATCAATTAATTAGACAACACCCTAAATATAATTTTTTAAAAATAATTAATATAAAAGTTCAGAAATCTATCATACATAACAATCTAATATATGAGAATTAAATCTAAAATCCGTGTAAAAAATCTTTACAATTGTATGTTTGAGTGTGATCGATTAAAAGTCTTTACTGGACTGCCACGTTAGTTCTTTGGTACCAACAATGAGATCATTATTTTGATTGAGCAAAGCATGCAATTAAGATGAGTGGGTGGTCCTATATCTTCTTGATTCTGTTGCGCTTAATGTTAGTATATGATTAAAACTGGCCCTCTCGATCCCGTGATTGAGGCTTCTCCTAACATATTATTAAAGACCGAGTAACTTGCAATGGAAGGCTCTGTATAATGGGAAATTAATGGATCAAGTCATATTAAGTATCAAATTTATTAACATGAAAAGTGCATGTACGTAGAAGATGAAAAGGGAAGAGTTCCACAGTCCACTCATGTGTTGGAAAGCGCTTCTCAAATTCAATTTCACATGTACCTAACAACTGAACCTTTTGTTCTTATCTTTGTGATTTTCGAAAGTTTAATCATAATTACTTAATACATACAGAGAAAGAATCAAAGTCTTTAAAGGGTAAGCAAATATTTTCCAAGAAAATGCAAGGAAATAAACTTCTTCGATCGATATATGGTCTGTTCAGTGATAGCTTAAGGATTTTTTTTTATCAAATTAGGTGATTTTATAAAATTATATTACCAAACTATGTAGTTTAAAAACTATCATTAAAAAATAAGTAATTTTGACTTTTAATATTAATCATAATTATAACTGATTTAAAAATATATTTTTCTAAATTAATTATAATTATAACCGAGATTAAAAAAGTGACTTTTTATTACTAATGTAAAAAATTACTTCTCTAGATCATTTATAATTACAACCATTATCAAAAATTGAAATCACTCATTTCTTGTTAATTCTTTTAAACTAGACTAGCTAGTTTAGTAAATAATTTTACCAAATCGCTTATTTGTAAAAAAATACATAAAAATCGACAACTTCATATCCAAAACGCATCATTATAAATTGTAGTCAGACAGTATCATATGATTTTTATTTTTTATTAAGATAAATATATGTAAAGTAAATTTCAATATCATCTTCACTTTAACGAAGGAAAGGGGTAGCGTAAATGCTTATTTGAAGAGAAAATGTTTACTTGCACTTGACAATTAATAAACAGTTCTTAAGCAATCACTAAAGGATCAGGTTTTAGATTTGTTTTGAAGTAAATACTGTTAAATATTCATTGTGATTTTGCGATACTCATTGATCAACTTTATACTTAAAATATTGACATGAATCCATAAGTTTACCTTTTTTTTTAATATCAATCCATAAGTTTACTTAAACTTTAATTCTTAAGATCAAAGAGCCTAAGCACGTACTAATACCT
The DNA here is from genome assembly GCF_004193775.1 of Glycine soja. Taxonomy (NCBI): domain Eukaryota; kingdom Viridiplantae; phylum Streptophyta; class Magnoliopsida; order Fabales; family Fabaceae; genus Glycine; species Glycine soja. The sequence goes on from NC_041010.1 coordinate 47,387,043, forward strand.
GAGAAAAATTAATAAAGGAACTTTTCTTTAAGATAAAAGATTTTGAGATAAATGATATATTAATTTCTAACAAGGTTTATTAGTTCAACTTTCAGTTCAATGTTTAAAGAACAAATCAAACCAAATATCAAGAACGATCAAACTATATCTAACATTAAACATAGAAGAAGAACATTAATATATATATATATATATATATATATATATATATATATATATATATATATATATATTTTGAAGTATGAAATCAGATTAAAAATTATAAAAAATACATATAAGAATCAACTTAGTTATATCTAATCCAACCCAACAAAGGTGACTTTAACTCTTCATAGACATGTGTGGAACAAAAAATGAGTAAGAAATGAAAAAGATGGATGATGGAGCCATAGGACTCTAAATTATTAAAAAAAATTATTTACCAATTAACAATACTTATAAAGTGAAACAATTTTTTTAACTAATGATGGATGATGGAGCCATAGGAAGCACTATAAAGAATGATAAATTTAAATGCAGATAAATGACTAAACTAATGTTCACAGATATTTTATAAATCTGGTTAATTTCACTATCCAATCTTCTGACATTGTTTATTTTTCATAATTATTTTCTCATTGAGAGAAAGAGAGAGTAATACGTACTAGTATCATTGTTAATTTCTAATTAATATTATGAGGGAAAAGAAAGAGATAGAGAGTAGTAATAAATAACACGTTGAATATAAAAAAGCACGAAAAGTGATTTCCATAATTGCATGCGGGTATGTCCCATTGGCATCCAAGACCGTTTGGGTCCACACGGGCGCCGATTTTCTTTTGTCTGATCAAACGCCGTTTTCAAAAGGTCTTCCTTAACAAACGCTCTTTCTCTGTAATCATAATTATTTGGAATTTCTGAAGGTATTACCTGCATTGTAAATTATAACTATTATCTTTACTTTCCTTTTTAATTACTGGATCGTGTATCAAGGATTCAGATGCAAAATAAGTTAGATTAGTAAGAATTTATGGTCTTAGTATAGTATTATGTTTAGGCCCTGTTAGATTATTTAATTAAGAAAGTTAGACTCAAGTTATTAATTTGACATAAATTAGTCTTAATAAACTTATTTTTTATGTAATATCACTAAGGTCAAATTAGATCTTAAAACTAGGTCTTATTATTTACGTACTATTTGTTGTCCGTGAAAATAGTAGTAAGATTTTTTCATGTTACAAGTGTAGTTATGTTTTAATTAATACATTCATGAAACAATTATATTTTTTATTTTTTATATAATTAAATAGGTTAACAAAATGAAAAGGAAATTCTTAATTAATGAATGAACTGAAATTAGATGAAAGGATTGATTGATAAAGGATGCAATTTAGGGAAAGTTTAATAGTTCATGGTAATAAAGCAGTTAATTTTATTTATATGATAAAATATCACCACTTATAAAATAAAAACATAAATATGTTGTTTTTTCAAAAATTTAAAAGTCTCATAATTGAAAACGATTCTGCTTAATAAAAGAACTAGAAATATTATTCAAATTTATTTTACTAATTGTAAATTGGTATTTTTTTTTAAAGTTCTACATAAAAAAAAATATACGTACGACCTTTTGTAATTTTTTGTTTTTTAAAGGCAAAACAGTGTTTGCTTGTCTCAACAACAAACAAAACAAATAGAAGTTGGGAACATGACAAAGTAGACAAGATGATGCTTGTAATAATAAATTAGGGTCACAATCAGCTATACCCCAAGTTCCAACATTGTCTCCTTTTGCTTAAAAGAGTCTTCGGTTTGATGTGGAAAGTGGAATATCTATCATACTATTTTTTTTTAAAATTTAGATACTTTATTTATTCGTATCGTTCCAAAATTTTGTTCAATAATGTAGTAATATTCAACTTTAGTTTAGATAATTTTTTCTGTAAATATTTATAAAAAATACATGAATATAAATTTATGTGTATATATATATATATCTATCTTATTTTTAAGAAGTTAGATAATTTTTTATTATCAATATTAAGTATATAAGTTAATTTTAATTTAAAAGAGAAAGTCAATATTTTATAGAGAAATTTATGAAAACAAATCCATACAGTATTTGTTAACATTTGATTAATTGTTGTTTATGCAATTATAGGTATGATTTTGCTTTGAAATGAATATTGGTAGTGGCAGTAGTCTTACTTGGCATAAAAAAAGAAGGGTCGCAGGTGTGTGTACAGGAATTGATGTCGGATTTGAACAGTAAGTCAAGATTAGACTTTGGTAATCTCAAACTACCTGTTCACTAATTACATCTCTCTCCTTCTTTCACTAATTAATAATAAAAAGTTTATTATAATCACAATAAAATACATCGACAATACAGTATTTCTTAACAAAAAATAACTTTAATTATTTTTAAATTCTTTAACCTATATTTTTATTATTATATTATTATATTATAAGCTTATATATGATAACAAAAATATATATATTATAAGCTTATAGGAGTAACTGAATCCAAAAGTAACGTCATCCAACACCACCTACCGCATCATAAGCGCCACAATGCGCGCCCTTCAAAGGATTAAAAAAAGGTAATAGCATAGCACCATGACCCTCTCAGTATTTAATTCATTTTAAAATATGAGTTTATAAAAGTTTACATTATTTAACCAATAAAAAATTATTTTAGGTACATTTTAAAACTAATTATCATCAAAATAAATAATATAATCATTAAATTCAGCTATATATATTAAAATCTAAAATATCTACCAAGTGAGTAAATACTAAAGTCAAGTCTTAACTAGTATTTTTAACCGATAAATATCTCTCTCTCCTACACACAGAAACAGTACCTGTCTTCACGTCTCTAACTAACACTCACTCCACCCCATATATTAAATTAGTCATTCATTTTCTCTTTCCTAAAGACAACAAAAAATAATTAAAAAACAAAACTCTCTCTCGCTCTCTTTCTCTCTTCCATTCCCACGTTGAAACTGCCGGAAAACACAGCGTCGCCGGAGCGAAGATCGGAAAACGCAACCGGACCACATAATTAGGGTTTCTCGAAGAATGCCACTCTGCAGGCACCACATTCGGAGCGCGCACGCTCTGGCGGATCCGGAGCTGCGCCGCACCGCCGATAGCGACGACTCCGAAGTGCTCCTAGAAGCCGTCGCAATGTCCGGACTCGTCGGCTTTCTCCGCCAGCTCGGCGACCTCGCTCAGTCAGTTCGCATTCTCTCTCTCTCTAACTTCTCTCTCTAAAACCGCTTCCGTCGTCGTTGCGGTGGTTACGCAATTCGAGCTGCGCTCGTGGTTTGCTTGATCGCGATTAGTTTAACAGTGTGTTGCTGGGTTTGATGAAATAAAAAAAGTTCTCGTTTAATGCAGTGTTTAAAGTTTAATTCTTGTTCAGTTTAAAGTTCATGGAGTTTGTTAATGGAGCGTGAGTTGATTCAGCTAGTGTTTTTTTTTTTTTTTTTTTTTTTTGCATTTCCTTTTCTCTTTTGTCTGTGTTTGGAGCTTTTTAGTTCGTTCGGTGGATGGAGTTGGTGGCTGATAAGAGCTTCTTCTTCTTCTCTTCTTTTTTTTAACTTTTTTGTAATGTTTTGTGATCGTTGTTTATTTTTGTTTCCGTTTTGATTATAATTATTGCCTTTTATTTGTGTTTTTTCCTTGATTTTTCATTAGCTTTTGGTTCTTTTTCTTTGTATGTAGCTACTTTTTGGGAGGATGAAAAGGGGAGAGAAAAGGCGATTGGTGCATAGATTGGTTTAAATTCTGGGTTGAAAATGAGAAGATGTTGTATGGCTTTGTATCTATGTATGGGTGTTTGATTGAACGATGTGTGGATTACAACTCTTTGATTGATGTTTTCGATTTAAAGAATCGATGTATTTGGCTTAAATATGATTTAACTGTTGATAAAGTATGCTTTATGATGTTTTTGGGTATTTGCAGATTTTTAACTTTTGAAATCACTGAAGGAGAAAATGCAATTTAAGTACCTTATCTTTAAGCTGATTAGAATTAGAATTATAGATTTTTTGATTTTGAGTGAGTGTTAAGGATTCAAGGGATCCACTATCTGCAACCTCTTCATCAACCACCTGAACTGAGCCCATGTGGCGTAAGGCTTGGTTGATTGTGTTTTTCTTTTAAATACTATTCTGACAAATAGTTTTTAAGAACAGTTTGTTTGGTAAGTATCAATTTGAATGCAGTTTTAGAGATGAAAAATAAAAATAAAATTGCTTGGTAAATTTATTTTGAGAATGTGTTTTGGAACAGGATTAAAAACAGAATTAATTGTTTCCTTGTTTCTAGAATTAAAAAAGCCAAAGTGAAAACAGCCTGTAGCTGTTTGTGTTTTTCAGTCTTGAAATCAATTTAACTGGAAATAGTTTTGAAAATTAGCTTTTAAAAGGAAGCTACTCATTTTTTATTTTAAAAAAAACTGTTGAAACAGTTTAAACAGGACCTTAATCTTGTGAGTTTAATTCAAATGCTTCTGGTATGAAAATTTATGTATCTCACAAGTTGCAGTAATAGTGACATTCTTTTCCTTGCCATTCATTTTTAGAAAATTAGTTCCATTCTATAGAGTGCCCATCATCAATAGTTGACACTTTAAATTATAATTTTTACAGCCACTATCGTCTGTAATTTTTCTGCATTTAACTGTATCATTTTGTTTAGGTTTGCTGCTGAGATGTTCCATGACTTACATGAAGAAGTACTGGCTACTACCGCAAGAGGCCACAGTCTTATGTCTCGTGTTCAACAGCTTGAGGCTGAAGTTCCAGCACTAGAGAAAGTTTTTTTGTCACAAACTCATCATTCATCATTTTTTACAAATGGAGGTTAAATTAATCAGTACAGAGTCTTTTTGTTTATTGTTTGCTGAAATTTGTCATTGACAAGCGATAGCGTTCCCTTGACAACTTTTAACAAACTTCTTGCATTGTAGGGATTGAATGGCATCCTAATCTTCGGTCTGAACAGAATCTTGTTACACGTGGAGACTTACCTCGATTTATAATGGATTCATATGAAGAATGCCGTGGTCCTCCAAGATTGTTCCTTTTGGACAAGTATGGTGACTTTATTCATAAAACATAAATTTTAGAACAAATAAAAGATTTATTACTATGTTATGTTATTGATATTCGAAACTTTTTTTTTCTTTTGGCTCTGAAAGGTTTGATGTGGCGGGGGCTGGGGCATGTCTGAAGCGTTATACTGATCCGTCATTCTTTATAGTGGAGTCTGCTTCCTCTGGAAAAGCAACAGTAGAAGTTCAAAGGGAAAAGAAAATCCGTAAAGTTAAGGTACTAAAGCACTGATTCTATCATTTAATATTACAATTTTCAGGAAAATTGTTTTTTTATGGCACATGAAGCAATTTTATGCAATGGAAAATTGAATGCCTGCAATTTTGAATGTATAATATGTATATATTTTTTATCCAGCAAAAGAAAGGAACACGACTGCGGAATGGTGAAACCCCTGAAGTTGTATCGTCACATGCAAAGTAAGCTCCACTAATTTTATTGAGGTGCATTAATTATTCTTCTGGTTTTAGAAATGCAACAATTTGTGACTCAATTCATTTCTATTATTGCAGACTGCATCAGCTACTTCTTCAGGAGCGCATTGAGAATGCTTGTGGGGATCCTGCTCGTCTTGTGAAGTTGAAAAGGAAACAATTGAATGGATCTGCAGTTGAAGCAAAAACTGGGAAAAGTTACATGGAGAAAATTCTGGAAATCCCCTCGCCTGATTATAAAATGGTTTGTGAAACTTCAATCATTCCACAGCCTGGGAAGTTGGTGTCAGATGATACTAGTGAAAGTGGGATTAAAATACTTGAAATCAGTAGCATTACTCCTATGAATAGGTCTTTGGGAAATGAAAACACATGGTCGTCACCAAATGAGCAGGAACTAGAAGTGAATTCATACTCAGAAAGGGATCGGGACACAGATGGATATATTGTGGAGGTGAGTGAACAAATCTCTGGTGGTGTAACAGAGGAAATGTCTTCTGATTATCTAAAGGTACTCAATGAAGCAGGATCAGTATTTGATGAACAAAATAAAAGAGAATGCAACTTAGATAGCTACCACTCTGATGATGTGATTAGTGAGGTTGATGATTATATGGATGCATTAGCTACCATTGACTCTGAATTGGATACAGACAATGAGCGTGGATCTATGAAAGACTCATTAAATATTGAAAATTTAACTGATTCAAATGGCAAAGGTGAACCTCAACTGCGAGCTCGATTTTCAGATTCTCAATCATTTGGGGACTCCTTGACTTCTGAAGAAATTATTTCATTGGAGCAAGATAGAAATGGAGAGCATAATGAAGTGCAAGGTCAGATGTCAGATTCTCTGTCAACAGGGACTTCCTGGGCATCCGATGATAATAGTCCATTCAGAAGAGATATAAGTGAAGACCATTCCCAACTACAAGCACAGTTTTCAGATTTTCAATCTATCAGAAACTCCACATCAAGGATTAAAGATATGTCATCCAACCAGCTTCTCCCTACTTTTGAGTCGCAAAGGACTTACTGTCATGAGTTTGTTGTGCATGATGATGCACATGTTCAGGGTGAAGTGATTTCTGATTCTAGACCAGTCTCTTCTGGTTCATGTCTGATGGATTCTGGACATTCAATGTTTTCTAGTGATCTTGGAGCTGCCTCAGCAATGTCCCTATCTGCAGGGAGTCAATCACATGAAACACCCTCTGGCCCTGTTGAGCTTCATTTAAGAATAGAAGATGATGAAGAAAAGAAGTGTCTCGTTGAATCTATAGTGGCCAGATCTGATGCTCTCTACCCAATAAGAGATGATGCTTTACCAGTGGTTTCTTTTGATAACAATTATTTGAACTTGGATGTTTGTGATCCCCATGTCCATTCCAATGATCTGTTACAAACTTCTAATGAATTAAACTTAGCTCATGAAGGTGAATCTGGTGATCATTCTGGGATCAAAGTTTTGCAGGCAGAATCTCTTAATGAATGCTCTTCTGAAATATTGGTTAGTGGAGATGTTAGTTTACAAGGGGAGGATCCCATTTTCCCATCTATGGAAGTAGACCTGAATCCAGATACTAAGCTGCTGCTTGATGTCCAAGATTTAAAATCTGAGGATGATATTATAGCTACCCAGCTTAACTCAGAAGATCTGTTTCCTGTTGCAGAGACTACAACGAAGAGCAGCATTACAGAGGAGCTATGCTTTGATTTTATAAATGTAAACAAACCAGATTTAGCAGAAGTTGAAGTTTTGCCTCCTGACCAGCAAATGAATTTTGAAGAGGTGCCAAGCATATTGCCTGGTAATGAAATAAGCGGGTCCACCTGCAGTTTGGATCTAGTTGAAGATGATGGTCATATTATTAAACATCCATCTTCAAATATCATATCTTCTCCAATGAGTAATCATACAAAGTTGGAAGAAACTCTTTCTATTTTTGCAGATCCTTGTGAGAAAGAGATGATAGTCAATGAGGCAGGAAGTAGAGAATCTTTGACAGAATTAGCAGCACAGAAGGTAGAGGATCAACCTGAAATTACTTCTACTGATGTACAGTTGAACATGAACAGATCAGGTCCATGTGATCCTTCGGATTTTGGAATGTGGAATAATACGCAGCATTCATCTCTTAAGGAGAAAATCCAGTATAGCTCTTCTATCAATGACCTGAAAACAGTGCCTGTATGTTCTGAGCTAGACTCTCAAATATTATCTGGCCAGGGAATTAATCCAACAAAGCATGTAATGGATCCACTTAAACCTCTTATTCCTGAGTTCTTACCCAAGGCATCTAAAAACAATCTTGAGGAGATGCCACCTATGCCCCCTCTGCCTCCAATGCAATGGAGAACAGGCAAGGTTCAACATGCTTCCCTTTTTACACAGAGAGAAGACATAGAAGTAAACCTAGCCTCACTCCAACCAATACAGCCAAATAAACTTGACGATATTTCTCAATTTGGTTTACCCACTTCTGAAAAAGAGACCTTGCCATATCAGAATCTATTTTTGCCTGTCATGGCTGTGGAAAGTAATATGCATCAATATTCTTCTGGGTTTTCAGTGGGAATGTCAGAGCAGCCTGTTGCTATTCCTTTTCAACTTCCTGTAATGGTAAATGAAGCAAATGGTCAATATAATTTCCTAGTTCCCGAACATAGCCAAATCCAGAACCCTTTCTTATCATTACAGGACAGGCCTCCACTTGGATATGCTGTTGCTTTGGAGGGAGAAAAGGTATTAAATCCAAGCCCATGCCCACCATCGCTACCTGCTGAATGTGTTGTTTCTAGGGCTGATCCGATTCTTCAACAAGAAAAATCAACTCAATCTCCAAGTGAATTAACAGAAGTTACCGGCTTAGAAGTTACAAAGGATAGACCTGAAGAATTGCATTTAGTTCTACCTGCAGAATGTCCAGTTTCTGGAGATGATCCCATTTCTCCTAAAGAGAAACCAACACAATCTCCTAGTCAGTTAATAGAAGAGACTAGTTTAGAAGTAAAACCTCTTGAGCAGTCTTCCATTAATCTGGAAAGGGAACAAGAAGATCCTTCAACCTCACCCATGTCACCTCCTAATCTAGAAATTGAGGAGACCAATCACAGCCTGCTACCTTCAGATGGAGAAATGGTGTTTCCATTGGTTACATCTTCTCAAACACGTGAGCGTGATAATACTGAGATGCCAAATGGAAAACCAAAGAATAAGCATCGTCTTCCCCAGGATCCTGTAATTGATCCTGTTGCTGCCCTTGACAAAAGCAGGGTAACAACAGTTTTCTTCTTCTCTAATAATGTACTCTTTATGTGGTCTTGAAATTCTTGCATGACACACTGCCTTTGAACCACTGCAGCTGAGGAAGGTCACCGAACGTGTTATGCCCCCCAGAGCACCAAAGGAAGATGAAAGAGAATCACTGTTAGAAATGATAAGATCGAAGGTTAAAGCTCACAACTCTTTCCTTATACCCTTTTGTTTCTTGTATTTAAAAGATTAAAAAACATATATATATATACATTTTTTTGTCAGTCCTTCAACTTGAGGCCTGCTGCAGTTCAACGACCACCCAGCATTCAGGGTCCAAAAACGAACTTGAGGGTCGCGGCCATCCTGGAAAAAGCAAATGCAATCCGTCAGGTCTATCCCTCACTCTCTGTTTATTGTAACAAGCTTGTGCTCCTCAACCCCTTCCCTCTTCCAGCACCAGCTAAGTACCAGCCAACTAAACTATTCTTCATTATTGAATTAGGCATTCGCTGGAAGCGATGAAGATGATGATGCAGATAGTTGGAGTGATTCTTGATCTGACTATGGAATGAAAAGTACCGGAACGAGTCATTCTTCCCTGTAACGAATAGGAAAACTACGTGATAGTCATACAAAAGATTCTTTGTCCTACACTATGTTCATAGAATATGATAATACTCTAGACAGCATACGTTCTTTCCCTAGACCTCCCAATTCACACATAGATGCATGAACATTGGAGCAGGCATACAGCGTAGCATCAATTCGGAGGTGAAACTCACTTCAGTTAGACTCAGGTTCAGTATCAAACAAGACCAACAAACAACCTATCAACAATTTTTTTTTTCTCTTCATATAAGAACGTGTATATTTGTGTTGTGGTTGTCGAGTTTTTCAGTTATCAATTTTGTAATCAGCTGATGTAGTAGTTATTTCATAATTGCCTCATATCATGTAGCTCATCTGTTTGTGTCCAATACAATAGTATATATATACCCTCGTGTGTAAAATACTTTGAATGTACAGTATCCGGCTTTATTTTTTAATCAAAATAATATTAAATTGAAAATAATTTATTAAAATTAAAATTATATGGTTGTATCGCCGTATATTAAATATAATTACATTAAAACTATGGAAGGTAATTAATTATATTTTCAATTGAACAAATCTTGTTTTAAAAAATATTGTGATTTTTCTTTCAATTCATTAATTACAATAATCAACATTTCAGGTTAAAATCAAATACTTATCAACACTAAAATGTGTTTCAATTTAGATTAATATTCTCTAATTAAAGTAATTACTAAATTAAAATATTTAAAAATCCTTGTATAAATTGTATATCAAATATCATTGATGTGAGTAATTTAATTATAAATCTAATTAAATCAAATCAATTCACTGTTGTTAAATTAAAATTTTAATCAATGACTCTTTTTTTTTATCGTGATTAACGGCTTTACTTATAGAATATAAAGATAGATATTTAAAATTTGAATAATATTTTTTTAAAAGAATAAATAAGATTAAATTAAAAAAAAGTATACTGATATATACATTAATTTATTTATTAATTTCTATCTTTAATTATGAATTTTAAAAAATTGAATAATAAATCACTTTATCACGAAAATGTACGTGAATTGTATAATAAAATTATTATAGTAGAAGCTAGTTAGTCTCCATTGAATATAACTAGATATAAAATTATAGTTATTTTATATTAAACATGATTAGATGACGTATAAAATTATAATTTTAAAAAATTAGAAAATCAAATATTATAATTAAAATTAAAAAAAAACTAAAATTATAAATTTAAAAAACTAAAAAACAAAATTACAATTTAGCCTTTATATTATCCGTATAACTTATTTTCTTAAATTATATATTTGTTGATTTTATGCTAAAAAAAATATAATAACAAGTAACAAGAACGTTCTTGGAGAAAAAAACAGCTATGAACGGCGCCTGATAGCTGTTTCTCTCTTTCTGTCTTTGCTAACTACAAAACCCCTTCTTAATTCTTCTTTCGCCATCTTTACATAGCATTGTCAAAAGCACAAAGGTACCAACTTTACATTCCGTATTGCAATTCTCTCTCTCTTCGTGTTCCAGTTCAATCTGAAACATGCCCTTGATTTTGTATTTTCAAAAGAAATATGAAAAAATCACCCCTTTTCACGAAACCCCTTTTGTGTTTTATTTTTTTGTCGCAGATACGAAGGAAGAAAAAAGCCCCAGTTTGTGGAATTGAGACATGGAGAGCAGCAGTGGGATTGAGAGCACGGGGGGGCGTGCGCCACTGTCAGGGGTGGTGGCAGATTGTGTGAAGCGGTGGTTCAAAGACACTCTGAAGGAGGCTAAGGCAGGTGATGTTAACATGCAGGTCTTGGTTGGTCAGATGTACTATCATGGCTATGGTGTTCCCAGAGATGCTCAGAAGGTCTGTTGCTTTTTCTTTCTTTCTTTTTTTTAATCGGAAAATGTTTGTTATTAGTATTGTTAGTTTTTGTTTGCAGGGGATTTGAACTCTGCGACCTCCCCCATCCCTTCTGCCTTCACCACTAGACCAACCTTATATCTCCATTTTTTTTTGTTAGTTTTGGGTTTTGTTTGTTGTTGTTTCCTTGGATTCAGTCTACTTCATTGAAACTCTCATTGGATTGGTGTGGTTTGTTTGTGGACAAAACTTATATACAGTTGTCAGGGGTTTGATTCCTGACCATGTGATTGGAGAAGACTCTGTTGGGAGAAACAAAATCCACTTATGTTTCGTAGAGGAGTTAGTTTCTGACTATCTGTTGGGGATATCCTTGGTACACAAAAAAAACTTATATGCAGTTTCTTAGGTGCTTTTGATGTTGTACTTCAATTAATTGGAGTTTTACTTCGGTAACCTATGTTGATTTTTTAATGCTACTCTTTATTATGCAGATTATCAAAGTGAAACTCTAATTTTGATGGGAGAAAAACACCAAAATGTACCTAAGAAACTGCATAAGTTTTGTCCTTTGTTTGTTGGGTGTTGAATTTGGGGTTTATAGTGCTTCGAGAAGTCAACGTAACTAGACCAAAGAAAGAGGAATTAGCTTTTGAAAAGAAAAAGAAAAGGCAACTTAGGTGCAGTTCTTTTAAGTGATTTTGGTGATTTCTGATCAAAATTGGAATTTTACTTCGGTATTCAGCATTGTCCTTAAAAGTCAAGCATTTGTTGTTTCAGTTACTGATGTGAAATTTAAATTTTACTTGGAGAACAACACTAAAAGCACGTAAGGAACTTCATCTAAATATTATTGTAAAAAGATGAAGTAAGCATTTGAGTTCTTTCTATGGTCCTAATGCATGTATTATGTATATTCTGACATACAAACATTTATCATGCTTATATCCCTATCTACATGTGTCTAGAGTAGCAATATAAGATGTTCTATTAAGTGTAGATGTAATGGCTTGAGAAGTCTTTTTAGCTTGCTATTATGAGGTCAGGTTTTCTTCTTTTAAAAATGTCAAAACTCAATCATTGTGTTTTCAGATTTGTTGTTTTAATGTGTAGTACACAGAAGTGGTTGCAGAAATGGATTTAAAGAGTTTGTATTGTGAAATGTGGATTATGGACCATTAATTGAATATAAAGAGCTATGGTGTAATTTTGAATGATGTGTGGAATGTAGATGTATGCGTCTGTCTTTTTCTTTTGTTTCCAAGGCTGATGTTATTGGTTGGGGAATGAAGGGAAGAATTTGGCTGACTAAAGCGTCGAGGGTTAGGTCTTCAGTTTGGAGAGTTGGTGGTAAACGTCCAGGTAAATCCCCCCTTGTTGCTAGCAGAATATCATCTTTGTTTTCCTTTGTAATTTAGTGTGACTATTTTCATTTTGGTGCATTTTCGTTAGGTTATAATGCAAGCGACTCTGAGTCTGACGAAGAAGAAGATTCTTAAACAGACTAAATTTGATTTCATGTCCAAAATTTGAAAGGTGAGTTTATCTTGATCCCTGAACCCTTTCTTTGTGTTGCTAGTGATTTTACTCTTTTTATCTAATAGAAAAACTTGAGGCTTGTGCTCATGTGCCTTATTTCTTCCTATTTAGATTGTTGTGTGTTTTGTATCAAGTAATTCAAATTTATTTCTGACTTGGGAGTGTTATTACCTATTTTCTTATTAGTTGTATCTGTGTCATCTTTGAGAATGATGGGTTTTTCACATTAGTTCAATTGTGATTCCAGTTCCACAGTATTTCTTCGGCAACATCTGATTGATGATGGGTTTTATGTTCCGAGATCCAGAAATATGTTTTGCATGATTAGGCATGTGATGTGACTTCTCTACATGAGTATATTAAGAGTTTATGCCTAGTCTACCTGGGAGAGGGGTTTCAGAAATTATAAGTATTTTGTTTGTATGATGATTACTTTCTCTTGGACTTGAAAGGTTAACATGGATTACGTGTCCTCTTTTTATTTTGTATGTTGTTCCCCCTATCTACAGTGTTGTGCTTGTAAAATGAGATGTAATTAATTTCATTAAAAAAAATGAGACATGGTAAAGAGTACAGACTGCTAACTTGCCAAGATGCTAAGCTTATCCTCTATTGCTTTGTATATAATTTGACTGTTGTCTACATTCTTGGGAGAATAAGCTTTCAATATGCGGTTTAAAAGATATAGATGACGTTACAATGCAATTAATCTGGTGATTGAGTTGGTTATGGCTCTTTCTTTTTAACCTTCTTGAAGTTTGATAGTGTTACTGAGAAAGTCTGCTGAAAGTTTTAAGTTAGATTATTAGCAAGGGCAGGGATGGGGGAGCATATAGATTTTGGGGTCAACATACTCAATTCGATCTTTATTTGCACAAAGTGAGAGGACAGCGTTGAAGAACAATATTGCATCTTTGTCCTTCAATGTTGATAAATATGAAGTCATGGCCAGTTTACCATGTTTAAATAGACTATAATTTGCTGTGGTGAAATCTGTGCAGTGTGAAACAACAAAGCAACAGTGTAGATAAAATCAATTTTTTTAAGCCTCCACATAGCATCAAATGAACAAAATATGTAAAGAATTTGGAAATGCAATATACTGATATTAAAGTACAATGGAAATTAATGTGGTAGGATAACTGGCCTGAGCCATTGTTCCAGAAGACATCATTTTGAACAATATATGTTTCCTGAATTGAGCTAATGGATTTTTTTGGAAGGGTTAACTTTGCATTGTAGTGCTTCACATTATAACAGACCATTCTTGATTGACACATTAAACTGTCATTCTTTGTATATTGATCTTGAGCTCCTTTGTTTTGTAGGTAGGTGTGGCATCCTGCTTCTTCATAGCCACCACATATGTTCTTGTGACTTCCGGTTATCATTTTGCTTCCTGATCTGTGTATGATATGCTACATCATTTTTCTGAATCAAGGAAAAAGAAAAGGAAATATTATTACTTTTTGTGAAAATTGTTGCTTGTTAATTGAGGGGCATTTTCCCTTTCCTTGACACATCACCATATCATGCAAATAGAATAGGAACGTATATAAGTTAATACTTTCTAAATCCGAAATGAAGATTCAGGCTTCCAAATGATGCTTACCCAAGTTTTCGATATTTATTTGTTTGGTTTCGTGGCATGCTACATTCTATGCTACCTTCCAAATGACTGTTACCACCCAAGACTAATATATAAATAAATAAAAGATTGCCAAGTGGCTGTATTTCATGTGCCATTGTTGCACTACTCAAATAGTATGAGCTAGGGGAACAATGGGCAGGATTTGATCCTTACAATCTTAAATATACCACCCAATCCCTCTACCGGGTTGGAATTGAAAGAAAATTGAATTACTGGGTTGAGTTTTTTTTTTTTTTCGGGGTACATTTGTGGCATTGAAGTTTGAATATATACTATCTCATTCCATACTAAAACTCTTAACCACTTAATTATTAGCAAGAGTTAACTTGGTTTTAAAACTTAATGTTTTGACCGAGTTGCGTTTAGTAGAAATGTTATTCCCTCTGTTCGTTTTTTTTTTCAAAACTATTGATGTTTTACAAATTTATGTTTTAAAAATTATACAACTTTTTTTCAACTATAGTCTCTAGACTCCGAATATTGATATTGCTTGGAAGCATGGCTTTAGAAGTTTTACAGCTGAATCTGATTCTCAGGTTGTGATTAATTTCTTTACCAAGTCATGTCCTGGTTCTAATTCTTGCTTTGGTTTGGTGAATCGGATTTTGAGATTTTGCTGGATTGAAGGAAATTTAGAGAGGTTTCATACACTGCGAGAAGCCAATTAGGTTGTAGATCTTCTTGCAAACTTTGTTCAATCTTTGGAAGGTGGTTAGAGAATTTTTTATTTTGTTCCTTATTTTATTTTTCATGTCGTGTTGGCATATGCTTCTTCAACTGTTGCTTTTGGGGCTTTAGCTCCACTTATCTAAAAAATAAGACTCCAAATGTTGATGACTGATTCCAATTAGTATAGAAATATATTAATTAATATTTCTTAATGGGTCGCACTAACTTTAAACATCTATAGTTTAGGAGGGGAGGAAGTAGCTTCTCACAACATGATAAACTAAAATTTGAATCTTTGTTTAAAGATGTGCTTACATTTAATGTTTGTGTTTCAGACAAGGTTGTCTTTAAAAGGAAGATACTGTATATGTGAAAAACAAAAGAAAAATCTCGTGTTTTGTTAATCACTTGTAAGTTCAAATAATCAAATCTTAAGTGGTCAGTTTTTAACTCAACTAGTTTTAAATAAAATCCAATAATAATTTAGGTTTAACCAAATCAACTTTTGTGGACCAAACCGTTCCTCATTTCTCATGGTTGCTTTTTCGTTAAAAAAAATAAAATAAAATTAGCGACCCAAGTATAAAATGAAACCGGTTCAAGAAAAACAGAGTCCATTCTACACTGCCGATAAATCTTTGATGATAGAAGGGTACATTACATATTTTGAACATTTCACAAGGCACAAATACCGTCTGCTACAGGAATATGGCAAATCCACCACACCTAACAGGAATGAGCGTCTAAATGTTGGAAAAAAAGTTATTCCCAATAATCATTTACCAAGTTGTGGCCATGTTCTTATCTTTAAGAAACAAGACGACATAACTATACAGTTGAAGCTGCAAATAATTATTATGTAGGAACTTAAAGGAGGACAAAACATGCTCATCCACGAGAAAGCATTCAAGTTATAATCCACAGTAGATTTTGACAAAGGAATCTTATTGGAATGAAAATTATTCAACAAACACTTCAGAAGCCTTGAAGGAGCACCACCATTTGTGTCGAATAGTCATCACGCAATAATTATAACACTTATTTGATAACCAACTTTGAATAACTTGGATTGTGTGCAAGAGGTAGAGCCTAACTAAACTACTAATAGAAATACATATTTGAAACAAAGGCAATATGATTGTGAAATAACAACTCTCTGTTCATAGTTTTTAACAACGGTTCTTAATCTCATGATCTCTAGAAAACACGGAAAAAAAAACTGAAATTTTCATTGCACATAATTGGTACAGAAAAATTGGTCAAGTACTGTTCTCTGGATAATTTTTTTTTTAACAAAAAATTCTTCGTTGTGAAATAACAAGTACTTATAGAATTTGACACCACATATTCTGTTTAACCGAATCATAGATTGACGTTCTCCAAGTACCATTTGTAGGTATCAGCAAGCCCATCCTTGAGTGAGACTTTTGGTGTCCAACCCAGACTTGCAAGTTTGGAGCTATCCATCAGCTTCCTTGGAGTCCCATCTGGCTTCGTAGAATCCCAAACAAGATCACCCTCAAATCCCACCACTTCCTTCATCAACTCGGCCAATTCCTTAATAGTAACCTCCTTTCCACTCCCTACATTCAAATGCTCAAGTCCGCTATACTTTTCCATCATGAAGACAACTGCATCTGCCAAATCGTCGACGTGCAAGAATTCCCTCAATGGACTTCCTGTGCCCCACACCACCACCTCCTTGGCACCATTGACCTTTGCCTCATGAAACCTCCTCATGAGAGCAGGTAACACATGTGAATTCTCGGGGTGAAAATTGTCGTATGGTCCATATAAGTTGGTGGGCATTCCAGAAATTGCATCCCACTTATGCTGAATTCTGTAAGCCTGGCACATTTTGATCCCAGCAATCTTGGCAATGGCATACCATTCATTGGTGGGCTCTAACGGTCCAGTAAGCAAAGCATCTTCCGGAATCGGTTGGGGTGCATATTTGGGGTAAATACAAGAGGAACCCAAAAACAATAGTTTCTTAGCACCGTTGCGATAAGCAGAATCAATGACATTGGTCTGGATTTGGAGGTTGATGGCAATGAAATCGGCAGGGTAGGTGTTGTTGGCATGGATGCCACCAACTTTGGCTGCAGCTACAATGACAAATTCAGGTTTTTCAGAGGCAAAGAAGGCTTCAACATCAGATTGTCGAGTGAGATCAAGCTCGGCATGGGAGTGCAAGACCAGATTAGTGAACCCAAGTTGAGTGAGCTTGCGAACTATGGCCGAGCCAACAAGACCTCGGTGGCCAGCGACAAACACCTTAGCAGATTTGTAAGCTAAAAATGAATTTGATGACAATGCTACTGAAAATACACCGGAAGAAAAAAAAAAAGTCAGGAACACATTTAAAATCAAAGAATTACTAAAAATTTTGACTAATTCCTTTTGAAATTTGAATTTAATAAGAATGCCCTTACACTGTCATCTAATCATAGATTATCATGTATAGTAAGTAGGTTAACTTTATTGATAATTATTTTAAAAGTCATATCTAGGATGATTTCTGACTAGTTACCAGTAAAAGAATCTTTACGCTGCATGAAAACTAATCTCATTTTTTTTTTGCTAGAATGAGTCGGCAAGAATGATATTAATACTTAGACCAACATAACTATTCTAACAATCACCCTTTAATCGATCAAACTCTAGTTGAATTCAAAGTTCTAACAAAAGTTTCAGGATATGTAGCACTACTCATCTAAGAATTAAGACATTCAATTCAAGTAGGGATTCATTTCAAGGGGTTTCAATTATTAATTCTCTATGCAATCAAACAGAGAGAAGACATGAATGAAGAGAAGAAAAACCGTTGTTGTCTTGGCTTCCCATGCTTGTGTGTGCTGGCTGTTTTACACAACAGTTAAGCTATTCCAACTTCAAATCAAACCTGAAACGAATCAACAACATTAACAAAAAAAAAAAAGCAACTCATTTAACAGAGGAACATAAAGCTCAACAACATCTACACATGTAACACCCCACCATCCAAATCAATGAACGACACAATTATTAAAGTCTCAAATCTGAAACCCACTTCCAAAACGACGAAACAAAACGAGGGGAGCAACAAAAATCGAATTTTTACCTCGAATTTGAAGCGAAATAAAAACCTTTTATTGAGAGGCTTAAACTAATAGTGGAGCGGTGATACCTAAGAATCCGACCCAGATTGAGTTGGATTCCGACGACGGCAAGCTCAGATCTGAGAGATTAAGGCGAGATCAAATCAGAATCTCCTTCTCTCACTCACTCACTCACTCTATGCTGCTATAATTCATTTCGTTTTTCACCATCTATATATATAACAGCAACATTATCTTTTGCAATATTATTATTACTACTATTTATTTATTTTTATTATATTCAACCGTCGTTTTTTTTTCAACCAATCCATTTTAAATATAAATGATATACTAAATATTTATTATATTTAATATATAAGTATATTTTAATAAATATATTTAATAAGATATTTGTCTACAAGGTATAATGTTAGAGTATTTATAACAAGAGTTGCTTAATGAGTTATTTAAAAAAAAAAATTGTGTCACAAGAAATTTTAAATTACTTAAAATTGGGGAGCATTACACATAAAATAACTATTAAACAACTTACTATAAAGTTTAAGGTAGAGAGACACAAATGAAAGAAAAAAAAATTGAATATTATTTTAGATAATGTTCAAAATGAGTAAATCAATTTTTACATGAATAGATCGAGTCTTATATAACTATACTTGTAACTAACTAAACTAATTTATAACTAACTAAACTAATAACTAATTTGTAACTAACTAAACTAATCTATATCTCTAATATCCTTTCCAACTTGGAAAAAATAATACATTTACATCAAAGGAAATGAAAATAAAGTCTAAAAAATATATGTAATAAAGCCGGAAATACATGGATCAAAACTTTAGTTTCTAGAAATCTTTGACCAATTTCGGTTTTCTCAATCTTCTTCCAAGAATCTAAAGCAAGCATCAAAGCTTAATCATCACGCGAAATCAACAACAAAGTCATTTAGCAGAAGCTCAAATCATCAATCCAGGAAATTATCAAAGTTTAACCACCAAGCAAAAATTATATCTCAAAGTTTAACCACTTGACAGAAACAATAAGGCTTAACCATCAAGAGCATAAGCTAAAATCAATGCTTAACCACTCAAGATAAAAGCAAAACAACAATTCAGTGCTTAACCATCCATGGCAAAAACTTAAACAATATTTAATCACCATGGACAGAAGCTTACATCAACAAAATAGAAGAATAACAAAATCTATCTTCAATGATAATTTTTCACAAACACTTTGTAAATCAACAACTAAGGCTTAACCATCCATGACAGAAGCTAAAAGAATACTTAACCACCATGAAAAGAAGCTTAAAATCATGAAATCAAGCCTAAAAGGCTGAAAACAATAAGCCAAAATCTTCAAAAGTATTTAATGAAACACCTTGTAGGTAAAAACTGGGTAGTGTTAGACATGGAGAAACTTACTCTGGCTATGCAAATTATTGGTTTTACAGTAAGGTTATCATCCTCGTTGTTATGGATTCAATCTCTTCAACCAGGTTTCCCAACTCGTTTTCGTTCGAATTTGTAGGATGTGGCCACCTAACAATCCCTTGGTTACGACTATGTCAATTTCAGCAACTCTCATGATGCCGCAAAAGCAATTGATGTGCTGAATTTCACTTTGCTAAATGGCAAAATAATTAGAATAATGTGCTCAGAAGAGTGGCGCAACTAATGTTTTCATAAAGAATTTGGACAAGGTGATTGATCACAAGGCTTTGTACGATACATTTTTTACTTTTGGGAATATTCTATCTTGCACGATTGCGACAAATGCTTTTGCCCAGTCTAAAGGCCATGGTTTTGTACAATTTAAGAGTGAAGAATTTGTAGGATTCAATGACTAAGGCTGAGTTGAAGAGAATTATTTTGGAGAATATGGAGCTATTACTAGTGTTGTAGTGACAAGAGAAATCATAAATCTGATATTGAAATTTCACTTTGACGAAGAAGGAAAAGATAAGTGCAGCAAAGAAAAAAGAAAAAATTATAATGAATTCATTATTCTGATATCATGATAAAGTTCAAGGTAAAAAGATAGAAATGAGAGAAAAGAAAAATTTGAATATTACTTTAAATAATGTTCAAAATGAGTAAATTAATTTTTACATAAATATATTGAGCTTTATATAACTATATTTGTAACTAACTAAACTAATAACTAATTTGTAATTAACTAAACTAATTTATATCTCTAATAACTTACCAATAAAAATATTTATGAAAGAGAAAAGTAATTAAGTTACTTGAGTTAAGGTGATATAAATTGAGTTGCTGAATATCATTGAAAATATTCTTAGTACACTAAATTAAAATTATATAATTATGAATTTTAGGGGATACATCGTTGTGCGTTTTTCATGTCAAATGCCAAAATTAAAATGGAGAATTGTTTGTACCAAATGCATTAAATAGTCGTGCCTAGGGTACAATGTAAACACAGCAACTTCCATAAACTTTCGTGCGTCCTGGAGCACCGACAATGGTTGTGAGATTTACAAATTACAAGTGATTGCATGTCGTGACAACCAAGTTAGATTCCTCCTCACTTGAGTATTATCTCCAACGCTTTTCTTATGATGGGTTGTCTTTTCTTTTTTGTTTGTTTGTTAATGTGGGTTGTTTAACTTAATCAACATTCCTTAACATATTTCTTTTCTCTTTTGGAGCAATTGACTCCGTTTTCTTTTAACAAGTACTTTTGTTTATACTTGCAACATTGCTAGATCAATTTTTAACAATAAATATTTTTGGGTCTAGAATCAATAGAGAAAGAGGAGGGGAAATTAATGTTCTTATTCAAAATGAAGTCCAAAATCGGTGGTCACAATTTATTAACAAGTTTGGGAAAGAGAGAAATAACGAGAGCGAGTTAACAGAGAGAAATAGACCAAAAATTAATTTTGACAAGTACGACCCATTTAAGCAACTAATCATTTGGAGGCAAAAATAGTAAAAATTCTTATGTGTAATATATGTAGGATTCATCACCCATAAAGGAGTTAATAGCAAAATGAGGAACACTACTGTAAAAACAGACCTCCGAATTTAAAGAAAAACCAGACTGGGCAAAAGAGTTTGCCAATTTATTTTTTTCCCTAAGAATATGCACGATGAGGCACTACTGGAATTTGGCTTTAACATTTGCAATCTCAGAGAGAAAAATTAGGCTGAGTTTTTTTAGGATTAATTATATAATTGATGTGTTAATTATAATTAAAAATTTATTGGGTCCATTTGTTATAAAAGTTCAATCATATCTTTTAATCGTTTAAAATATTACTGTTATATCTTTTCCCTGGACTCTATTAGTTTGATTGACAAAAGTTTTGTAAATAAATATTTTTATATTGATTGTATTGATAATTAATGTAAAAATATTTATTTATATCATATACAAATCTTAACAGATGTCATTTTTTAAAATTTCTTGTTTTGTATTAGTTATATTAACAAATGAGGTAAAAATGTTTATTTTTGTTAATCAAATCAATGAAACTCACAGGAAAGTATAATATATTAGAGACTAAAAATAAATTTAAGCTTTGTTTAACCAAATTAAAATTATTTCTTGTCCCATTAATAAAATTTTGTGCATCCGCCACTAGTAGTAATTATAATAATAGGATGTGATCTAGGTCTAAAATTAAGAGGTCCAAAGATTTATTTGATATGCTAAATTACTTTAAATACATAATATGATATTTTGTTTTGTTTTTTTTTTTTGGTATTTTCCTTTAATTCCTAAACATTAGATTATGACACTTGTAGGATTGTTATTCATTAGATTTGCTATTTATTGTAAAGTTTATACTATATTTTTTTATCAGCAAATTTATACTATATTGAGATGTCGAATGAAAAATACCACTCTATGTTTTATCTTCTCTTTTAGATTTTTCTTTAGTGTTAGTCCTTTTTTTTTTAGGTTCTTTAAGGATAGTCTTAGTTTTATAGTAACTTGTTTTATTTTTGCTTCTCAACAGTACCCCTGAGGGAATTTTCAATCATAATTTAGGGTTGAGATTAATCATTAATTATTTTCACATAAAAAACTATTTTCTTGTTGAAATTTATATAAATTTTAAATACTAATATAGTGGACTTATAAATAACAAATTTGTCTTGTGTTATTCTTAGTTTTATTTAAATTTTAAATACTAATATATTATGTGTGTGTTCACAATTAGGCGAATTTAAATTAGTTTTCATTTTTAGTTTTATGTAATATTTTTATACATTTTTTATTTAATATTTTCTATATTTTTGTATTTTTTATATAATGTTTTCAATATTTTATATTTTTTATATTAATACTAATTATGTAAAACTGAGACATAATCATAATAACTATCTATACAAGCAAGTTGACCGTTAATATTATTTTTATTTTTTAATTTTATGCTTGTGTTTAATTTTATTGTATATTTTATATTAATATATTATGTTGTTTTTATTTTAAGAACTAATTTTATTAATAAATTATTTTCTTTTGTTAATATTAAAATAATTTATTAAATAAAATTAATTAATAATATTGTATAGAATTATTAATTTATTTAATGATAACTGTAAAAATTAATTTGAAAATAAATTAATATTATTTGACAAATTTTAAGTTAATATTAGTAAAAAAATATTAAAAAGATTTATTAAAAATTAAAAATAAAAACTATTTTAAATTCCTGAATAATTAATTTAAATAAAAAACTTACATACTTTGAAGTCGTAAATGATTTACGACTTCTAATAAATATTGGAAAAAAATTAAAATATTTATGACTTCAAAAGGCATAATTAAAAAAGAAACAAAAGTCAAATTTTTTAAGACTTTAGTAGAGACAACTGTAGTTGAATATCATGCCTTATTCTTTCAATAAACAGTTTAAAGTAAAACTCTTGCCTTGAAAGCAAAATATAGTTACTTTACATTTTATTTCATAAATGAGTTAAACAAGAATTTTCCTCTTTCAAAGGACGGAAAAAGGTTTAAAAATCTTTTCATGAAAAAATAAGAAAAAGAGGTCCTACCGGGAGTCGAACCCAGGTCGCTGGATTCAAAGTCCAGAGTGCTAACCACTACACCATAGAACCATATTTGTAAGTTCTCACCTGATTTGTTATTTAATATATTTAACTTTTATATATCCATGACTTTCCCCACTCTGATCTCATGAACGAACACGCGCGAAAGAACACAAATTAAATCGCAGAAATTATTATTATTTTATTTTACATTAGTCTTTTAACTACTATTAATTTAATGCGATATCTATGCACACATACACGTTCTTACTCAGTACAAAAACCGTGTTTTTTCCAAAAAGGAAAATAAAGTACAATTTTACATGTATTATTACAAATTAGTTACCTACAAGGTGTTCATAATATAACTATTTATTGGCTATAATGCAAGGTGCCAAGGTGTAGCGTAATAAATATACCTACATGCCTGCATATCTTATTGGCTTCAGATGGCATCTCCAGCAATAATTTATTCTCCGTTATCTCTTTCAGTAACTCAACCCAACAAGAAATCTTCACACATAAAACAAATCTAAATTAAAAGAAGCGTCTAAAGTTATTTAACCACTTCAAGAAATGAAAAACAACCAATAACCCCTCTAACAAAACGGTCCAATAAATAATTGATCATAGACATTATATGTTTAGTTTGTTTGATAACATTGGTACCACATAATCAGACAGGAACTCGATCCAATAACACATCCCATCCTATGTTTGCAAGGCGCCCTTCTCTTTCTATCAGGTGAAAAAATTATTGTATGTTTCATCTCTATTTAGTCTTCCACAAGTTTCATGTGATACATAATCAAATTTTATTAATTTTTTTTCTTATTTCAAAATATGATTATGTATCATGTAAAAATTGTCAGAATCAAAAATATATAATGATCTAAGATTACATAATAATTTTTCTTCTACTTACATCATATTTTTTTTTATTCCTATATTGTATTCATTTTGCAATCATAATTTCTTTCCTAGTTTAGTAGTGATGCAACAACTATCTATCCAATAACAAGTTTGTTCCTTAAATAGCAAAGACTAAAATAATGAATGATTTTAATGATAGTATAAAAGAGACTTATATCAAAAGTACAATTTTATAAGAACTGAAAAAACTAAACTAAGTGTATTTTTGGAAATCCGGTGAAAAATTATTTGAGGCAAAAGTATTTTTTATCAAGCATCATAATGTTTTATTTTTATTTTCATTTTGTTTTTATCTGGTTGATTTGCTTTGAAATACATGTCACACCAATTTTAACTGAAAATCAAATATATACTAAAATTAAAATTGTAAAACATATTCTTATTGGAATAAAAATAATAATTTTTTTATAAAGATTAAAACCATATACACATACTAGAGAAATATTGAAGCCTACATCTTAATAATGTAATAAGGGTAGTAAATGGCAGGTTGTGAGGCAGCCCAGTCAAACCCACAAGTCTTGACCAAATTCAGTTTTCCACGGTCAAACATATCCTCAGCTTCCAAGAAGCAGCTTCCAAGACTTTTTTGCTGCTTATCACAAGCTTTTGCCTTAAAATCATACATCAATTCTCTCTCTCTCTCTCTTCTATATCACTATATTGAGTCTTGTCTCCTCTCCTTATATCATGCCATAGACTCCTTTTCCAATATAAATTCAAATCCAAAGCAAGTTTTTTCTTCATTGCCACCCGAATTTCAATAGGACACATATCTTTGATCTTTCACAGTTTCACTCACCTTCTTTCAACCAATAATAAACAACAATATTACTAGTAACATGACCATGGGAGATCATAATAACTGGGGAACTTCTGAACTTAGTCTTAATAATCAATATCAAAATCATAATCAAGTTGGACTTGATGTTCCTAAATTCAAGTCTGTTCAACCTCCCTCACTACTCTTCTCTCCCTCATCAATCTCCCCTTCTTCTTACTTCAACTTTTCATCTGCTTTCAGCCCTTCTGAGTTCTTGAACTCACCTTTGTTTTTTCCTTCTCCAAATGTAAGTCATAAACTCTCTCATGCATATTGACAAGTGTGGTTTCATGTTTTGTGGCATTGTTACTAATTGTGGGTTTTCATTTCTTTGTTGTTGTTGTTGTTGTTGGGCGTGTGGTTTTAGATTTTTGCTTCTCCTACTACTGAGGCTTTGGTTGGCCAGAGCTTCAACTGGAGGAACGGTTCGGGCGAAGAACAACAGCGTGGCAAGGAGGATGAGAAAAACTCCTCCGACTTCTCTTTCCAAACCCAAATTCAATCTTCCTCAAACATGTTTCAAGTGGTGAGCACTGTTTTTTTTTTTTTTTTTTTGTCACCATTTGAATTAAACAAGTATATTATTGTGTGTGTCTTTTTGGTATTATTTCATCATCAAAGACACTTGGAGGCCGGTTCTTATTTGCTGTTATCTACATATTTGGACTTTTTTTCTTCTATTATTAGCTTCTTCTGACTTGTATGTCTTGTGGGGTCAGTTTCTTGTTTTTAATGGTCCATTGAATTGTCTTCTTCTTTTCTTTGTTCATCTCCTTTTTCTATTTTATTTTTATTGGTATAAAGACGGTTTGAAGGGCTAAAACAAGGTTCATAACTTGCCTAGCATATTCCAAGTTGAAAAAGTCTAACCTAAAAGTATGTCAATGTATTTTTATGTTTTGACAAACAATAAACTTCATTGTAATGTTATAATCAAGATGCATAATTCATAGTAAACAAGGTTTGATTAATTGATGGCTTGAAACATGTCATTCTTGTCATTATTTGGATTTGTATTCTAAATACTTTGTTCTACTTGGACAACAGGAACCGCTTAAGAAACAAGACATGTGGAAATTCAATGAACCTACAAAACAAACTGATTTTTCACCTGAGCGGACAGCAACAAAATCTGAATTCCCTTCAATTCAGAGCTTTTCCTCAGAGATGGCAGAAGGAAAACCAGAAATACAAAGTAGCTCAGTTCCCGGGTCTGGTTATTTTGACTACACAAGTGCATCTCAGTCTGTAAGAGAACAAAAGAGAACAGAAGATGGGTTCAACTGGAGAAAATATGGACAGAAACAAGTGAAAGGGAGTGAAAATCCTCGTAGTTATTACAAGTGCACACATCCAAATTGCTCAGTGAAGAAGAAAGTGGAGAAGTCTTTGGATGGACATATCACTGAAATAGTATATAAGGGCCAACATAGCCACCCAAAACCGCAGTCTACTAGAAGAACAAACTCTCAATCAATTCATCAACCTTCTTCGTCTTGCACAAACTCAGGGATAACTGATCATTCAGTGGTGACTCTAGGAAATCCACAAATGGATCATTTCTCCATACAAGAAGATTCTTCAGCTTCTGTTGGAGAGGAAGAGTTTGAGCAAACACCGCAAACCAGTTATTCCGGAGGAGACGGAGATAATCTTGGACCTGATGCCAAAAGATGGTAAGATAAACAAACTACAATCTAATGACCTGATCCACTGTTTTAGAATGAAATTGCATAGTTCACTTGGTTTGAATATAACTAATTCTTATTCTCATTTTTGCAGGAAGGGAGATAACGAAAACGATGGCTATTCAGTCTCAGCAAGCAGATCTGTTAGAGAGCCTAGAGTTGTTGTTGAAACCACAAGCGAAATTGATATACTTGATGATGGCTTTAGGTGGAGGAAATATGGACAGAAAGTAGTCAAAGGAAACCCAAATGCAAGGTAATTAATTAACTGATGAAAACAAAGACCCTTTAGTTAATGGTTCTGACTTCTAAGTGTTGCAATTCATGTTGTTTGTTACCAACACCATAACTTAACTGTTCAGAACATTTCCATCTGCAGGAGCTATTACAAATGCACCGCCCCTGGTTGTTCAGTGAGAAAACACGTTGAGCGAGCCGCACATGACATCAAAGCTGTGATCACAACTTATGAAGGGAAGCACAACCATGATGTGCCTGCTGCACGTGGTAGCGGAAAATATAACCCGAACAGAAATTCTCAGAACAGCAACATATCAGCGCCTATAAGACCCTCGGCAGTGAATTGTTATTCTAACTCATCAAGTTTCACAAATTCTCTCTATAATAATACTAGGCTTCCAGCAACTGGAAATCAAGAATCATTTTCACTGGACAAGTTCAAGAATCCTGGAAGTTTTGGCTATTCAGATCTTAACAGACCAATGGGTTCACATACCAATCATGCACAATACACAGATGCTGCAAACTCAAGGGCCAAGGATGGGAGGAAGGATGATTCATTCCTTCAGTCATTTCTCTCAAAGGACTTCTAAATTTGGAGTGGACCACAACTTTACATATTATCCTGGACATGTTTTTGTATAGCATGTAGGATTTTAGTTATTCACAGCAGAATATAGACAAAAAATTGCAAATGTTTACTTATTTACCTCTTTTAGATTAGTGACTGGCACTACAGCCATAGTGACAGAAAATTGCTGCTATACCTGTCTGCCAAGTTCTTGTCCAAATTGAAACTTCAACTTTATCATAGGATTGACTGATGAATTCTGTTATTCTTTTGTTGTATTTGTAGGGAAAAAAGGTTCTTCTGGAAGAATCTTACGATATTTCATTAATCAGTAGCATGTGTGCTTGTGTTGGCTATTTCTACTATGCTCTTTCTAATTTTAGTTTTTATCAAATGATTTGTGATGAATATCAGGAGGTCCAGGACTTCCATAATTTGTACCAATATCATCACCGGGATTTGATAAATTTTCAATTCATAGTCCTTGATGTGAATCATAGTCCTTAATGCAATTTTTGTTGATAACGATATGTTAACTGACATCTGATTTAATTAGAAAAGAAAACACAATTCAGGAAAATTTCCACGCCTGAAAAATTTGTGATAAACTGTGTCTAAAGGTTGAAAGTTGAACCCTCTAGGATTTTAACAAGTCAAAATTCTTTTTGGATGTACATTAAGTAGTCAGATTGCAAAGAAACAAAAAATGAAATTCAGTTTCTAGTCTTCTGACTTCCATTGCTTGCGTCTCACAGTCAGATTCAAATAATGCATTCACCACATCATCTTTTTTTGGTCACATTGGTCAATAAACAGTCTCAAGTACAAGAAACATGACTAAACATTACATGTATTCGTATATGAAATCAATATCAAATCTCACTGTATAACATATGCACGGAGCCAGAGAGGTGAGGCCTGACTCCTTTTCTCATTAATATACATAAAATTGTGATTTGTATAGATGTATGAAACAATAATTGGATGATTTTTTGCAATAGTTCAGACTTCATATATAAGGTTGAGTTGATAATTTGTAGCCTGAAATGAGGGCTGATACTGCTAGACACAAGAAGGCAAAAATTGACATGCTAATGGCTGCAGCTGAAGAGTCTGTGAATATATTGTCTGCCCCTTCCCTCATTCTATTTGTTATTGGAATTGCTGAAGATGCTGATGATATCAAAAGATATGCAATGATCTGAAACAAAAAACGGTTCTCGAAATTAACATTTCATAGTCCTTAAAAGGCAAATATTTCATAAATCCTAGTCAATCATAAAGGTTTTGAATAAACAAAATAATCTAAAGCTTTGAATTGTTCAAAATGAAGCCTCAATCAACCCATGTGTTATCTGAATATTATATGGTGGTGCCATATGTAGGACTAATTAACTTGTTTAAGACAATATATTAAGGCCAATAAAATTCCCATCCCCCCTTGTGATTGCATTATTGAAGCACTTAAACATCATTGAAAGTTGTACATCCTTAGAAAAACACTTAATTTTTGTTACTGATTTTTTAAAGCTAGATAAGCTTTCATTTTCATTACTTCCGTAGGGGTAACTTGAGAGACAAGTCACAAGTTTCCAATTCAATCTCTTCAACATCGGTGATAGCTCTACGACTCAACCACAAAGGGGCAACAAATTAATTTAATTTGCAATATATTACAAAGCATCTCATCAACATACCAAAAAGGTTATTTAATTTTAAAATTTCCCAAACATACTCAAATTAACAAAAGTCGTCTGAAAATGAAATTCCTTTGTGAATTGATTTCAACTTAAACTTAAACACACTGACTTTGATTAGTGACTCCTCACTAGCCATAGAATCAGATATGGGATAAAAAAAATAGTGACAGAACCATTGAAATCAATGAAATAAGAGAAAACGAATGTCAAACCTGATCACCAAAAAAGTCAATCATAGCTGCCATTCTTGGCTGAAGCAATTGTTTTGCGGTGGAGAGTTCCTGAAGTAGACGGAACGCTTGGGCTCCAGTGTACAAACTAGACAAAATCGCTATAGCAAGCAAATACCTACAAAAACCAATTCAACTTCATCACTCTCGTGAATCCCACTATCTAAAAAGCCTAAGTTAAAGACATGTGATACACCTTATATTACATGAATTTAATTAAAGACATGTGATACATTTTATATTACATGAATTTAATTAAAACATCTAATTTTTTTTATGTTGCCATCCAATTATAATTTGTATGTATGATAAAGATTATGTAATTTATAATAATTTCTTTAAAGTGTAATTTTTTTGAAACAAGATCATAAGTATTCTTTACAAGAAACAATTGAGTGGATCATATAAAATTATTATATGTGGAAAAAAATTCCATTTAAATATTTAATACAATTATATATTCTGTGCTTAAATTATTGGCTAAGTTAAAATAATTTCATACTAATTATTTAACACAATCACCATTGATGGTCTTTAAAGTGCAATTTGATTCATAGGCTCAAAATAAAATTAAACTCATTATATTTCTAATTATAACATTATGTAATAAA
This sequence comes from Glycine soja, assembly GCF_004193775.1. Classification (NCBI taxonomy): domain Eukaryota; kingdom Viridiplantae; phylum Streptophyta; class Magnoliopsida; order Fabales; family Fabaceae; genus Glycine; species Glycine soja. Next base: position 47,417,073 of record NC_041010.1, read on the forward strand.
AACTAATAAATTATCCTAACAACTTTGACAAACTAAGGGGTGTTTGGTTTGGTTGTTTTCTGTTTTCATTTTCACTGTGTTTAAAATGTGTTTGTTGGATTTCTAAAAACATTTTCAGTGAAAATGAAAATAGGAAACAACCAGAAAATGAAAACAATAAATTTTTCGTTTTCAATATTTTCAGTTGAGAACAGAAAACTCATTCCGGGTAAAATGAAATTGTGGGGAATAATTTTAAGTAAATCTAAAAATGCAAAAAGACAAGAAGTCAATATATCATAAATTTTCATATTTTTATTTCATGAAAACAGAAAATAAGAAGTCAAACCAAACACATTTTTATAATTCTAATCTTTTAAAAATGGAAACAGTTTCTTTTTAAAAAAAAAACAAGAAATGAAAATGTAAACCAAAGACAACTATTATATCACACTGCGATTCCGAAATCAACATTAATAAAAACGAAAATTTGACCAAAACCCACACTATTCATCATCCAAAATTTTCAAAAGGGGTGTGATGTTTCTACCTGTACTCTTCATATTTATCGAACTCTCTCCAATCCCCATGCTTATTGCTGGCCATGATAAAGAACGAAATCAGAGAGAAAAGCAGAGCGACCCCTCTCAGTCCCAACGACCCTCTCTTGATCAAGTCCTCCCTCTTCCACCGCCGCAGGATTCCGCCGATTCCGCCGTGGCTCGCCGGCGCGAGGTGGCCCTCACTCGGCGCAGAAGGCGCCACCGGCGGAGTCTCAACGTGTATCTTCGGCGAATCACCGTCGAGATTTGACATCTTATTATTGTTTCGGATTCAGATTTGAACGAATTGAAGTAAAAGAAAAAAAAAATTGAACGGGAAGAAGACACCTTTGTTTTCCGTGTGTAATGTATTGGTTTTTTCTGTTTGCTTATGTAATGTAATTAAGGTGGCAACCAACGTTGGTAAAATCGTTAGTTATGGAAGTTAACGAAGTATCGGGGTAGAGTTTTCCAGCGAACGATGAAGCGCGCGTGAGATAAAACCTTAGATGACGTGGCGAGATGGCATTGGTTGGAGGAGTGTGGAGTACGATAAAAGGCAATGACAGCTGCTACAGCAATGTGCCTGGGTGGACATGTAGATAATAACATGGGAAATTTGTTCTTACCCTCATCCTCAAAAGCCTCAAACCCTTCTAGATAGTATTCAGGAAAGGTGTGCTATTTTATTAATGTGATTTAAATATAACAATTTATATACTCATCATAATTGTTGTGTAATCATAATTGTCATGGACTAAAAAAATTGTCTCAAAATAATTATTATTTTAATTTTTAATATAAAATAATATTAATTATTTTTTTTACTTATATCCTTTTTAATATATTTCTTATAATATTAATAATAATAAAAAAATTTATAAATGAATTAATGATAATAGAGTAGCAGCTTAGTAAGCCCACTTTGCCAATACTGCTTGCTACTCATTCTGGTTTTATAGATTTTAGATATGGGCAAAGCCTATATACCACTTTCTAAAACTTTTTGCAAGCTTAAACAGAATATGAACATAGAACTGTAGATCTTCCCAGCGAACAAGGCTCCCACCTACTAGGGTAGATATATCATATATGTAGCCTTACCCTTACAAGTGGAAACTGTTTCCATGATTTGAACCTGTGACCTTCCGGCTCACAAGGCAGCAACCTGACCTGATTGTTGTGCCAAGAATCACCCTCATAGAACTATGAGTAAAGATTTATTCCTTCATTTCAGCCATGTAGTGTGCAAGAGTTTCTATTCTGACAGCAATATATCTTGCCATTATATTTACAAAGAAGGTACATGAAATTTTGTTTCTTCTACACACACACACACACAATGTTCCACCGGTTTAGAGAAGCCAACTGACTTTCTTTCAAACAAAGTTGCTGCAAGCTAGCAATAATTGTTTACTTTTATGATTCAAGCCATTCCACAAACATCAAAATATGCCATGCAAGTGGCTCGTTAAAATCTAAAATCTTCTTATATCAAAAGAGTGCACAAAATAATTAGCTGGCTCAACTTAAAAATTAGCTGGAAAATAAAGACACTTAGATGTTGTTCCATCTTATTTTTAAAATGCATCAGCAATACATGCGGAATCACCAAAATCACTCTTCCATTTCAATTATCTAATTTGTTTTCTCAAGTTCTCTTGATACCTACAATGATTTTAGTTCATCCAACAACTACATCAAGTTGTTGTAAGAGGATCCACCCTCCCCTATAGTCTTCTTGGCAGCATCACCAAGTTTTCTTGCTCTACTCATTTCTCCGCCCTCTTCTTTTCCCATCAACAGAATGACAGCCTTCGCGATCTCTTCTCTTCTCACTGCTGGATCCACACCAATATGCGTCCAGAACTTGTTCTCTTTTGATCCCACTGGGACTCCAATTTTCAAGACATTAACTACAAACTTCTCATTGTAAAATTGGTCTGCAAATACAGGCCATGTGACCATTGGCAAACCAACACTCAAGCTTTCAAGAACGGAGTTCCAACCACAGTGAGTCACAATCCCTCCTGAGGCAGGGTGGTCCAATATCAGCAACTGGGGCGCCCAGTTCCATATGATATAACCCTTCTTGCTTTCTTTCATCCTTTGCCCAAAATCTTGCAGGAAACTCTCTCCATCCTCATCTCCATCTCCATACCTTTTCCGAATAACCCAGATGAAATCATGACCAGAATTTTCAAGCCCGTGAGCGATTTCAACAAGCTGAGCATGAGGGAGCCTGATTCGGCTTCCAAAACTTACATAAAGAACTGACTCATTTTGCTTAGAGTTAAGCCAGTTTAGCCACTCTTATTCTTGCACAAGCTCCTCCTTGTGTCCCCTATTGGCCTTTTCTTCATCGCACTGATTAATTAACCCAGGCTGACACCGGTCCTACACTCCAACACTTGACCCCCTTTGTGCTCTGATAAAGTTGTTCATAATCACCTTCAAGTTCATGAAAACTGTTGTACAGTGTTCCATAGCTTCTCCTCTCTGATTCGTATATAGCATTCAAATGATCTGTGAAGTAATTCTTAGTCCTTACCCATTCTTCCACCTGCAGAGTGGTAATCTCAATGTTATGTGGAAGGCCAGGAATTGAAAACCTCTGGTTATTAGAATCCATCCTTTCATGAGGCTTATGCTTCCGCATAAAATGACCAGCACAACTATTGAAGTAGCTTGAGCTGTAAAAGTAAAGCCTTGGAATGCCTAGTTTTGCAGCAAACTCCACTGTCCAAGGATAAAGCATGGCAGTTATGATACATTCTGGTTGCATATCTTGAAACAGAAGCTCTATTTGATCTTTGAGAATCGATAGTACAAGACTGATTTTGTCCAACATTTCTATTGAAGTGATATCTTTGACATTCTCAACCCCATCAGGGAGACCTACTTGGGATGCTGGGAATTGAATCACATGTGTTCTGATGCAGTTTCCACAATTAAAGTCACTGTCTATGGCCTTTTAGAATGTCAAAGCATTAGCATGGGTAGTGATAATGGTAACACTAACCCCATGCTTGGAAAATAGCCTTGCTGTGTCTACCATGGGGATCATATGGCCAGGAGCTGGATATGAAAGAAAAATTGCATTAAGTTGCTGGGGTTGAGATTCTGTCTTCGTGACTAGTTAGAGATGAAAAAAACTGGTCACACTTCTCTTTCCAAACACAATCAGAGCCTTTTCGATCTTCCTACTCCCAAGAGCATTTCTTCATGTGGCAAGTAATATTCTTTTTTTTTTTTTGTGGTTATATATTTAACAATTGTAAGATTTTATTGAGAAAGAAAAGATTTATTATACTTTTATATTTTTTATATGATATATGCCTTTTTTCAATAAAATTTACTCCTTTTATATGCTTGAAATAAAACTACCTCTGTAAGCTGACTTTAATGTTTTCCTTCTTTTTATATGGCCTGTTGACTTCAAAAGTTGTCATTAATTTGATTATTAAGCCGGTTCTTGTTTCTCCCGTTATTCTTGACATCTATACTTGGACATGCTTTTTGATGACCTTCTGAATTGTCTCTACTTTTTTGTTTTATATTCTTAAATTACTTATTTTTAATTTTCCTTTTTTATATTACATCCTAAAACTATGACATCCATCTGTGAAGGTCATTATTATATATTCTCTAAGATCTTAAATATAAGAAAAAAATATATTTCTTAATCTTAAATATAAGGAAAATTCAATTATTTTTATTTTATTTAATATTATTATCTCTAAAATATCTTTAATTTGATTGAGATGTTAATTTTAATTATTTTTTTTATTTCTAATATCAAGTTCTAATGAAGGATAAGTTGAGAAAAAATTACTTTTTAATTGAGATTGATGATATTAAATATCATTAACTAACTTTCTTAGTTAGTGTGAATTAATTTTTTATTCTTCTTATATTTAAAACTAGATGGACTATACGGAGTGTCTTGATGTTTTATATTTTGGACATTAATCGTGTTAATGTCGTGTTTAATACCTCTGTTAGAATCGACACTTCATAGTTCTAAAGTGGTTTCGATGACATCAATGATTTTAGCTCGTACATAGATTTTATAAAGATTTGTGTCACTTAACACATATTTTTTAGATTTTAAAGATTAATATATCTTATGTTGGAATGTTTTTCCTGTACAAATTAGTGGTAGAGTTTTTGTTAATATAGATATTTTTGGAAAGTCTCCTTAGTTGTAGTCACCACTAGCCCACCTTAATTGTGGCCTTCCTTAAACATCAAGGGTGGTGATTTAGTCTTACATTGACTAAAGATGAGTTCAATTGAGCTTATAAAATTTGAACGATTCTCACCTTACAAGTTGATTTTATGAGACTCAATTAGATACTAAGACCATTTTCTAAAATGCATTTTCATAGATATTTTTAGGCCAAAATGCTATTATTATATTTTCTCAATTGTTAACCATACAACTTAGGATTTATTTCTTCACATTGATCTCCATTTCACTTACTATTTAATAAAAGGCTAAATGAAACTTAGTACCTCAGAAACATGACTAATATGCTTGATAGAAAAAGAAAATATTGGATGCTATTCTATCTTATTTGAAACCTTCACCCAAGACTGTCACCCCATTTCAATTTTCAAGTTTCAAGTTTCTTTCTCAATTGCCTTAGATGCCTTCAATGACTTTAGTTCATCTAACAACTGCATCAAGTTGTTGTAAGATGATCCACCCTCCTCTATAGTCTTCTTGGAAGCATCTCCAAGTTTTCTTGCTCTCCTCCTCATTTCTGTGCTCTCTTCTTTTCCCATCAACTGTACCACAGCCTTTGCAATCTCTTCCCTTCCCACCACTGGAACCTCGCCCAGAGTTGTCCAGAACTTGTTTTCTTTCGATCCCACTGGGACTCCAATCTTCAATACATCAACTAGCAACTTCTCATTGTAGAATTGTTCTGCAAACATTGGCCATGTGATCATTGGCAATCCAGCACTCACACTTTCAAGAATGGAATTCCAACCACAGTGAGTGACAATTCCCCCTATGGCAGGGTGGTCCAATATGAGAAGTTGTGGTGCCCAGTTCCATATGATATAACCCTTCTTGCTTTCTTTAATCTTCTGCTCAAATTCTTGAAGAAAATTGTCTCCATTCTCATTTTCATCCTTTATTCGTACAACCCAGATGAAACTATGACCAGAATTTTCTAGTCCGTGAGCAATTTCAACAATCTGAGCAAGAGAGAGCCTGGTGAGGCTTCCAAAATTTACATAAAGTACTGACTCATTCTGCTTGGAGTTAAGCCACTTTAGCCACTCTGACTCTTGTGCATGCTCCTCCTTTTGTCCCCTATAGACCTTTTCTTCACCACTTGTGTTAGCCGAGGCACAAACTGGTCCTACACTCCAAGACTTGACCCCCTTGGTGCTCTGATAAAGAAGCTCATACTCACCTTCAAATTCATGAAAACTGTTGCACAGTGTTCCATAGCTTCTGCTCTCCGATTCATATACTGCATTCATCAAATCTGAGAATTCATTCTTAGTCCTTTCCCATTCTTCGAGCTGCAGGGTGGTCATCTCAATATTATGTGGAAGGCCAGGAATTGAAAACTTCTGCGTATCAGAAACTAACCTCTCATGAGGCTTATGCTTTCGGATAAAATATGTGGCGCAGCTTGCGAAGTAGCTTGCGCTGTAAAAGTAAAGCCTTGGGATGCCTAGTTTTGCAGCTGACTCCACTGTCCAAGGATAAAGCACATCGGTTACAAGGCAATCTGGTTGAAGATCCTGAAATAGAGGCTCAATTTGACCTTGGAGCATGGATATTCCATACATGATTTTACCAAGTATTTCTAGGGAAGTGCCATCTTTGAGGTTTTCAGCCCCATCAGGGAGGCCAAGCTGGGCTGAAGGGAATGGAACCACTTGAGTTCTAATGTGGTATCCACAATTGAAGTCACTGTCTATGGCTTTTTGGAATGTCAAAGCATTAGCAGGGGTAGTGATAATGGTAACACTAGCACCATGCCTGGCAAAAAGCCTTGCTGTATCTACCATGGGGTTCAAATGGCCAGGAGATAGATATGGTAGAAAAATTAAATTGAGTTGGTTGGCATGCAAATCTGTCTTCATGGCAAGTTTAGGTACTTCTCTTTCCAAACACAAAGCACAGCCTTTGTCTCTCTTTCAATCTTCCACATGCATGTTTCAAGTGGCAAGTGATATTCTATTTATATGACCACCATGGCCAGACTTAAAACAAGAACCACTGTGTTAATTATTAATTTGGTCACTAGGCCGGTTCTTGTTCTCCTTGTTATTCTTGACATGTTTCTTTCATTATCTTCTGCTCAAACAGTTAGTGAGAGCAGGTAGTTTTTAATTTTAACTTGTTTTTTTAATGGCCCTTTGAATTGTCTCTTCTTCTTGTCTTCTCTGTTTGTTTTTGTTGAGATAGAAACGGCTAGAACAGTTAAAACAAGGTTCAGAACTTGACTAGCCAATAAACTTCTCATTTTAAGTTGAAAGAGCCAAACCTAAAAGTATGTTATTGAAAAAATAATTTATCCTAAATAAAAAAATTAGTGTGTGAGTCATGGACAATGTTGCTTTTTTTAATGCGTTTTATGGTACTAAGGATATTTTTCTAGAATTACACCCTCTTGTATGACTTGAAAAGTCACTCTAAACTTACCTGAAAATATGACTTTTAAAGTCACTCTAGCGGCCAACTGAAAATATGACTTAAAAAGTCACTCTAATAACCAACCGAAAATTTAATGCGACAGAAAAAAAAGGGAGAAGTTTGCTGGAAGAGATGTTTGCGGGAAATGCATCGACTGAGATTTGGGAGGGAGAAAGAAAAGTTGAAAAAATATTTCTCAACTTAAACTATACAAAATGAAGAAAGGAGTTCCCTATAATAAAATACTATTCAAATATTTACCTGAATCATATGAGACTTAATTTTTTTTTTTCAAACTTTCATCCATTGTCACCTTCACCTTTGTTTTAACATATGTTAATGTCTTTTTCTATGTATTAAAGGCCAATGAACTTTGATAAAACTAATATATTAATCATATATAATATGAAACTTGTATTAAGATATTATAACACTTGAATAATGAATATAAAAAATATAATATTTGAATAATGAATAAAACATTCTGTAGAATATCCTAAGTGTACAAACGTATTTAATGCTGTATATTTTAGGATAGGAATCTGTTTTTATTTCTATCTTTATTAGGGAGATTTATTTCCCCTTTTGTACCTTAGAAATGGCTATTAAATCTGTACAGAGTACAGACAGAGAATTACGATCAATGAGAAATAATTCCTCAAATTTTGTCTTGGATAAATTCTCAACACACACGGGCAAAAGAACCATTTCCAATGATTTCTGGGTGCTTCCTTCTTCATCCACAACAAGAGTATAGCATGGTTAGCAGCAGATTAAGTACACAGTCCATATCATAACCAGAAATCCGTATCCTGAATCCTGATAGGCCAAATAGGTCTCTCCTGCCTCTTGGAAATGGCCAAAGTGAATGTTGTAATGGTTATTTGGAAAAATCAAGGGAATAAAATCCATGTTCTAGAATTGTAAGGGTTGGAGCCAAGATTGGACCTTGCTCCATTTTTTAGTAATGAAAAACTTTTCTTAAAAAGTTAAACCAACTCGCTCTAGATATTCTCATGACACGTGGAGGCCTGTTTCGAGCACTAGCCACACTATCTTTTGTGGCAGAATTTGAAGAAAATGGAACCATGCTATACTCTTAGTGTGGATGAAGAAGGAAGCACCCAGAATTCATTGGGAATGCTCTCTTTTGCCGATTAACACTAGATTCTTTAATAATAATGATATCAAATTCTTCTTACACGTATCGAAGTGTAAAATTTTAAAACATTATAAAATTGACATTATATTTTATTTTAAAAAATAAATTGCATACATTAATGTCTTAGGTTATTTGGGAGTACTAACCTTATATATAGTCAATAAAAACAAAAGTTGGTTTTATTTTTTAATCTAAATTTTGATTGGTAAAAAGATAATGACATGAATAATATAATGACTGACTTGTCACATCATAAGAAGTAAAATATGATAATGATATGTAATTTATTTTAATAAATTTTATTTTTAATTTCTCATCAATTAGTATAACATTATCAACTAACTATTATTTAATTTAACACAATAAACTTGAACATAATGTATTTTTTATATTTATTAAATTTAAATTAATCTATTTTTAAAATTAATTTTTCATTTTTTTATCTTCTATAAAAAGTAATTAACTTAATCTTGTACTTATGTTACCCCCGTGACGCATGAGTAACCACACTCTATAATAAATAAATATATAAATTATATTATAATTAAATATCTCAATAAATAAATATGCTTAAATATATAAATTATATTTTATACTTATAACAATAACTTAAATTATAATATATTTTTATTATTGGCAATTTCTTTTAACTGTTTATCTTTAATTCTGTTAAAGACGACTGCAAGTAGTACTGCTGTAATTAGCAATACTTTCTATTCATTTGACATAAACACTGTAAACATGGTTTTTCCTTAAATGGCATTAACTATATGGTGAGTTACATGAATATTACTAGTAGTTTATTTAATCATGCATAGAGGAGCAAGGCATTAGACATCAAACATGGGCCTGCAAAAGGAACCAAAAACAGCACATAGACTCCTTTCTCTCTTTCACATGTTGACAATCACAGTATACCTCTCCATTAGAACAAACACACATGGCAGAAATTCATATTCGTAATTTGCAGAAAGGTTTTTTTATTTGTTGAAAATTATAATGAAAGAGTTACTTTAACTTACATCGGGTGGGGACTGGATGATGTTGGTAGCTGTTGTGCTGGGCGGATCCTTGCGGTGGTGTCAGTGGGACCCTTTCAGTCGTATTCTGCTTGTGTTGGAAAATTTGAATTATATTTTCTTAATTTAAGAATAAGAATTTAGAAAGAGAGAATATTAGAGGGAGCAACGGTTTACTAGCTCACACCGAGTCACGCTGCATTCTCAAATTATGTTTTCCCGTTTTGCCCCTGGCTCCCCACACTTGAGCAAGATAACAAAAGAAAATCCAGAATCCAACTTCAATTCTTTTTCTGCCACCGCACCCAAGCCTGCTTCTCTCCATACGCTTTCTCCTCTTCAGCGTTTTGCTCATCGCCCGCAGCGGACCTCTCGCGCTCCAGTCTGCCACCGCCGCCGCCGGTTTAGTGCAGCCGGGGCTTTACACCAGCAAGTACTGGATCAACGGCATTCGGTTCTACTCGTCGGCGTTCCAGGACTTCATCGCCGGCGGATACCTCTCGCCGGAGTCGAAGGCTCTGTGCGTGGAAACGCCGACCGGACGCGACGTCTTCGCGCTGAGGGAGATCGGCGAAGCCGCTCGTGAAGTTTGGCCGCGGCGAGCGGATTCCTTTCGGGGACGGAACCTTCGATTTCGTGTTCTCCGGCGAGGACTCGTTCGTGCAGTCGGCGAAGCCGGCAGAGTTCGCGGCTGAGATCGGCCGGACGCTGAGACCGGGAGGTTTCGCGGTGTTCCATTTCGCGATCCCTAAAGATACGTATAGTTTCAATTCGTTCCTTGATTTGTTCAATTGTTTCAAAGTAGTTAAGTTGCATGGCTTGGAAGGCTTTGATTCTTCGATGCCGTATATACGTGAAATTGTTTTGAAGAAAGAGTGTGGTGATGGTGCTGGGAAATTCGATTTCGATGATTCAAATGGAAAGTGTTATGTTCCTGGTTATAAGCATGATTTGGTTAAGATAGCTGAGCCATTGATTGAGGAGGAGCCATTGAAGCCTTGGATTACATTGAAAAGGAATGTGAGGAACATAAAGTACCTTCCTTCAATGGCTGATATAAGCTTTAAGAATAGGTATGTGTATGTTGATGTTGGAGCTAGAAGCTATGGCTCCAGCATAGGGTCTTGGTTTAGGAAACAGTACCCTAAGCAGAACAAGACCTATCATGTGTATGCAATTGAAGCTGATAAGACTTTTCACCAAGGGTACGGGTTGAAGAAGGGGATCACTCTGGTTCCTTACGCCGCATGGGTGAAGAATGAAACCTTGATGTTTGAGATTCATCGCAATCCCAGGGAGCATGTTGAGGTTAAGGGCAGGGGGATGGGTAGGATTCAGCCTTTGCAGTCATCGTTGGGGAAGGGGGAGTTTGATGGCAAAGTGGAGAAGATACAGGGATTTGATTTTGCTAATTGGTTGAAGAAGATGGTTTCGAAGAATGATTTTGTTGTGATGAAGATGGATGTGGAGGGTACTGAGTTTGATCTGATTCCAAGGTTGATTAAAACTGGGGCTATATGTTTGATAGATGAGATTTTCCTTGAATGCCATTACAATAGGTGGCAGAGATGTTGCCCTGGGCAGAGGAGTTCAAAGTATGAGAAAACATATGATCAATGCTTGCAGCTCTTCAATTCCCTTAGACAAAGTGGAGTTCTTGTTCATCAGTGGTTCTAACTGCCCAGCATGATAGGTGAAATCCTACACTTCTTCAGTAACATTATTGTTTTCCTATTAACCTTCTACGTGTTACATTTTACCCCAAACAATAGGGAAGATTACTGTGTTTCAAATTCCTTATCATGTAACAGTTGCAATTGAAAATGAAATCATTTCTTCAAATCGATGATATTTGTTGCAGGACTCTATTATTCTTACCCCTTGTATAGATATGGAAATGGATAATTGAATTCTGTAATCTCTCTTTCTCTCTCTTTATCACTGAAGAGAATATAACTGTTCTGTTTTGTCAGTACATGTAAATTACAAATTGGTTTTTCAATGTATGAAAATAGTAATTGTTGAGGGGATCTTAAGTCAAAAGTTCCAGTTCCCTGGATAGGATGGCGTTGTTCATTGCATAATTTGAGCATCTGAGTGATTTGTGACACTTGATATGTCAATGTCATTGACCTATACTCCCATATGCATATTGCTGAAAATTCAATCAATTGAAAATATCTGGATTCTGGGGACAAATATGATCAACTTTAGAATGTAGCAGGTAGTTCTTTCCTTTGTTTTGTAATAATTCTAAATCCTCTTACAAAATCTTCTTACTAATCCTTGTAAATAAAATATTGAGTATTTTTTAAGTTTTCATCATATTAAATGTATTTATTTTTACTTTTAATATTTTCTTCATAGAGTATTAGGAAGATTTGTAGGAGAATTTAGAGAATATAACACTACACTTGTTTTGTTAGTTCGTGGTTTAGGTACCCATTTAATTTCTTGTTACTGAGAATTGTTGGGAATTTTGAGACATGCGGGAACTAAGTAAACAGTCCTAATTTTACAATTGTTTTTTCTTTGACTATATTAAAGATATATGTACCTACGAATTACTTAGAAGAGTAGTATAGGTAACTTGGCAGAGAGCTGAACCTTTGACATCACTATCACACCGAAATCTGGTACTAATTGAAGTGCTTTATTATTCCTTAAATGGATCTAATGTGGTTTCGTGGTTTGTTTGTTATTGGATGTTTATTGCATGTTAGCTATTGGGTGCTTGTTAGCAAAGGTAAAGCAATATATGAGATTGTCATTAATTAACGCAGCAATGTGAGACTTCACCAGTGCTGTTCTATGTGACATCTATTCCAGTAGTGTGGTTGTTAGAAGGCTATTTTAGGGTAATAACTATTAAGTACTATTAAGGTAGTAAGCACTATCATGATTTTCATGGGACACCACCCACATGGACGACATCAAAGTTGCAACACTGACAAATTATTGTTCAAATGCTCTTTACGACACAATGAAAGGTTAGAAGTGTAGACTTATTATCTATTGAAATGTTGCATTTTAAAAATAAAATAAAAAAAGAAGAAAAGTTTTGTTATCTTGCATTGAACAACCATGCAACTACGATGATTCCAGATTCATTGTATGTTATTATGTTAATGCAGTACTTGAGCTCGCAGATATAATCCCCAATAATATCTTCTTCAACGCTTCCATATTTAGAGATATTTAGGATAGCATCGTAATTAATGGTTTGAATAGAGATATTATAAGAGTTGGTTTGATATCGTTGTGGTGATGGCGGAATGCTATAATGATATTCTTATAATCTAGCAAAGAGTAAATGCTTTTCTTCATTACCCTTTTTTTTTCTTTCCCTTTCTTTATTTTGGATACACTTTCATGGTGGGCATATAGACAGGTTCGATTGGCTTTTGAAATAGCGACACACAACGAGTCTGTGTGGGGTTCTTACTTCTTGCAAAGGCTCTTGGTAGTTGAAGAGAGACTAAATGCACGAGAAAAAAGATCGCAATGTGTGACTCTCCATTATTTATGACAGCGAAAACGATGACCAAAACTCTTAAGTGTGAGTTGCAACTTAGCTGGATGTATATTGATTACAATCAAGATTCCACATTGAAGCGAAGCACATGTTAAGTAAATAAAAAAAGAACACTAGAGACAAAACATCATGGAAAAAAAAATCTTGGAATCCTGTCATCATCTGTTGCGAGAAAGAAAGTTGGGAACATGGTTTTTACAGTGTCTTAGCCATGGAATAATGAGGCGTGTTAAATGGCTTGGTTCGATCTGACCAACTTGGCTACTTGAACCAAATTAAATCACGCTGATTCGATTTTCTTTTTTGAATCAGATTTGACCTAAACCAAATTAACAAGACTCGACCCTTTATTAATTTGAATATTGTATTTATGTTTTACAGCCTGATCGATCACCTTACTTAATCATCCATTTTTTATTTATTTTATTTGTATTATTCCTTTTCTTTTACTATTTTTTAAAATTAAATTGCTTTAAGCTCTAAACTTGGATTTTAAATAAATTTTAGTTTTAGATTGGATTTGAATTATCTGGGGGAAAATATAGGAATTTTAGATTTTTTTAAAAAAAATTATACTATTTCTCATAAACATGCCAAGGGTCATGATTGTATTAGTTCCTTCAAAACGGGTATAAAAGAAAACTGATAGAGCTGATGCTGGGAATTAACCTACTTTTGTTGGTAGATCTCTGGACACTTTGGGTCATCTGTGTTGGACCTAATGGGGGTATATGTGAATGGGGGGATGTGGTTTTTATAGTGAGTGGCCATTTTTTGTGGTTCTCATTTCACAATTCCCTGATTTCCCATGTGTCCTTTGACTTGAGAGGGTTGCATCTATTGCATTTTCTTGTACTGCCCTTCAAATGACAAATGAAATATCAACTAAAATTTTCCTTCTTAGGAGTACTGAATTCATGAACTGATCAAGGAATACCAATCATTTGGAAAGTTATTTACAACTGGCTAATGTTTTTTTTTTCTTCTTCTTATGGTAACAAGCATTAATGCATAAAATGATAAAACTTCTTAACTAATGATGTCACGGGTCGGGTAATAACATGTTACGATTAAATCAAAGTGTAGGTCTTTTCCTGAAAAGGTGATGATAGAGCATCTTGAATGAACTATTGTGACTTGTGATCCATTTTTCCGGTTAAATATCCACCAATCTAATTGCTGGGCGTTGTTTCAACATCACTATCATGAAAGTACGACTCTTCCACTTACCATTCTCTTAACATTGGTTGGTTATTGCGTCTTTCACGGACTTTGCAGCTGTTGATTTTGGATTATAATTGTAGTAATTGTTATCTTCCCAGTGACAATGATCTTTCTTCCTATCAAAACTTGTGTGTGTGTGCATGTGGTCAAGCAATCACGAAGGCCAAATGAAAGAAAAGCAAATTTTAATCATGAAGCTTCGAATCTCGACCAGCAATGTTGAAACACAAGGATAAGTTTGTTTCACAAAATTTTATTAAATTCTCAGAAATGTGAGAACAAAAATATATTTTCTCATTTTTTTTTAAGGTAACAAAAAATATTATTTAGCGTAAATTATTTCCAGTAATTTAATCGTACATATTTTTACATCTTTATTATCACGTAAGAGAATGGGAATCTTACATTCTCATGGAAACATTTAAAATAATTTCTCACTATCTTCTTGCTCAACCCATTTATTTCTATTTTTATTTCACATACCGTTTTGCAATTAATTAAAAAAATTATCTCTCAATCATATCAAATTGCCTTATTCTTTTTACATGTATATTTAATTTTCTTAATTACTTATAGTCGTATACGGTTATACCTTTGATCTATCATCTTTTATTTCTATTTCTAAACTAAACTTCAATATGTTTTTTTAAAAATAAATTATCACTAGTTAAAAACAATTTTTTTTTGGGTAAAATATAACTTTAATTGTTCGTTGTAACGATGACCAAAATATAATCTTTACTTGTTTAGACATCCTTTATTATATACTTTTCTTTCAAAATATATGTTTTCATTATTATTTAAAATTTTATATGTTTTTAAAAACTTATATCATTAATTACTTATAATTTTTTTTTCTAAGTTAGTTCCACTCTTTTTTCATTTCAAATGTCAACAAATTTTAATTTAAATTAATTCCTTTTATAAATTTCTTAAAATTTTGCCTTTTCTTCCCTTAAATTTGATCTACTTAGCTTTTTTTCTTATTTATTTAAATTAATTAAAAACACATCTTCTATGACTCTAAATTGTGATGAAGCGTGTTTCCAGTCCAGGGGCATTACGTCTTGTGTTGGTTTGATCAGAATATGTGATGCTGAGTTCTTTGGAGGTTTTGCATGTAATCTTGGACAAGCCTCTGTTTAATTTTTAATTTATATTTCTAAAATTTCACGTAAATTAAAAAATGACATTGTAATGTATAAAAAACTGACTAGTAGGTTGCTAAAATTTATATTTTGAAAATGAATTTGCTTCTTCTAAGGTAAGAAGTGCACTTCATAGAATAAAATGAATTCTCAATTAACATTTACTCTATATATACTTTCTAAAGAAAATCAAATAGGAATAATGATTGTGAAAAAACTGATTGTGAAAATTATGCTAATGTAATCATGTTTATCCATCTTGCGGATGCACTGATGATAACTTCTTGTGTCCTTTTCCTTGTTTTCATATCTATAATAACCCCAAAGACTAAAACAAAAAAAGTAATGCTAGGTTGTTGACAATTATGTATGAATTTTTTTTATATGTAATTTTTGTTTTGCTTGCCCACCCCACTAAAAAATATTCTAGTGTGAAATACATGAGTTCACTGTTGAGTATTGACTATTGAGAAACTGGCAAGTGGGATTATTAGACCTTTTTCATGAACCCACTATTATGTTGTTGGACCAATATTCATTAAGGCCATAAATGGTCCTACGCTGTTTCTCAAATTCCTTCCATACTATAAGTTGAATTATTTTCTTGGTGATTTCTCCATACGTGAAAAAATAATCAACCTCATGGTTACAATTAAAACAAAAATTTTATTCGCCCAATCATTTCAACTAAAATCTATAGACGTATACTTTGAATTTTTATATTACATTTGTGATACATAAAATATTATCTATATTAGAGATAATTGAATCTAACCAAAATACAAAAAATATTTTATCATAGAATTATTTAGGATTATAAGTTGGACTAACTTATCTTTATTCTAATCCAGTAGGAAATTTTGATAAGAGTAAATATCATATGTATTTACAATATAAAAAATTATATTATTATTCAATTATAAAAATGTTATGTATATCAGTATATGCTACCTCCATTTTAAAATGATTGATGTTTAATATTTTTTTACACATGTTATAAGAACAATAATAAATAAGTTATTTATTGAAACAATTTACTAAAATATTATTATTGAAATAAATTACTTATTGATAGTTAGTTTATTTAATAATTAAATGTAGTCAAAACCACGACAAATTAAGGTTCATAGACAAATATGTAGTGTTGTAAATCTTACTTTGGCTCTTACTTCCGGCTAGGCACAAATACAAAAATGTATTAAGGATGAGAGAATTTTTTTTTTTCCTTCCTTTCCACTTATTTAAATATCTAACTTCTAACAAATAAACTTGCACATAAATAAATATTACTATTTTACACATGAGATTAAAACTATTTTTTAGTTTTAATAATAAAAATGAGGAAACGTAATAAAAAATTGTATCACTGAACAGATTTCTATTTCAAAGGATAAGAAGTTTTATAGTTCTGTAATCATTTATGTATTAACTTCTGTAACCAAACATCAAAATCACATATTTGCAACAACTTTTCATGAGAGGATTATAATTGTACACATGGATGACCACATCACAGATAGAGTTAGAACGAACAGACGATGGACAAGCTTGAACCTTCAAATCTCACACGAGGAGTATGTCTCATGGAATTTGAATTTTATTAATTATATCATGACACAAACAATCTGCGTCACAAGTAGAATAGTGAATCTCTTTGCAGTATGGAACTGGTTCCCTTTCATTATTTTGATCATAACATTGGATAAAGGCCCTAGACAAACGCGTGAGTCTTTCTAAGTTTAACCATTAGGTGGATTTGAGGAGTGATCCTATATTCCTATATATTGACATATTAATCTTGGTCTGTGGAGGGGGATGTATATTATTTGCCATTTCTATCTACTGGCTATTGCTCTATCAAGCACCATCATTATATTAATCATGTAAATGTTAATATGTTAAATATAAGGTTCTGAGTTGAGGGGGGCTAAGCTTGGTTGACTTATCAACCTTTTGTGCTCACTCGTGGAGGCCTCACCAAATTGTGTTTGTATGGTATATGACTAAGACGTAGTTGAAAGTCCTCATGTTCAATTTTATAAAAGATAAACCAATAAGATACTTATTTTGTTTGACAAACATCAAAGGAGTCCTCATATATATGATTGTTAACTTACATATGCATGTCCTTTGAGAGCAACTACCAACCCAATCGTTAGACCTAGGTGGCCAGGAAGAGTTCATCAAGATTAATTTGTAGACCACCTAAGTCTCTCAATCTTGCAAAAAAAGGCAATCAATGTTTAAAAATATCACACCAATATTGATCATAACACCATCATTCCACACCATTGACAATACCTTCAACAACACGTACGTATCACAAATCTCAATATTGCTAAGATAAGTAATTTCATTTCTAATTGTTCTCTCTCAAATTTTATGCTAAATCTGCACCAAGTTGCGAGTCAAAACTTTTAATACAAATTGACCAACTCCTAATTAAGTATAACATCTTTATCCATTATCCATTCAAGCCATAAACCTACAAAAAAATTTGCCAACCATGGTTGAAAGACATCGTTAGGTAATTAGAAGCTCCTAGTATTTTGAGTTGAGTGACAATTCACAATACAAGTACCTAGCTTGAACCAAGATGCGGATTATCATTATCGTACATTGCAAATAACAAAGTATCAGATAAATTTAATAAAAAAAGAAGATATTTTCTTATAAAGGGAACAAAGTATTAGATAAAATTTAATAAAAAAAATAGACAGAACTTTACCTTAAACAAAGGGATACAAAAACTCAGAAGTTGAAGATGTGAAAATTAACAGAAAAAATGATGGATTAAATCGATCACATAATCCTATTGAAAAATTTTACGATGAAAAAATATTGAGATTTTAAAATAGCAAATATTTTATCATGTGGCATATATAAAATAAGTAAGCATATATAAATCACGCGCTTTCTTTAATCCTAGATTTTTTTTAGTTTTGACTTTAGTATTTTAAAAGATTGAAATTAAATCAAACAAATTGAAATATTAGAATTATACATGGATTGCGTTGGATTTAGGAAAAAAACAATTAACTAACAAATACGTTTTCTTATTAGTTATATGAAAATTTGGAGAACATTTTGACCTGAAATAATTTTTTATTTAAATAACCACTTTTTGAAGGCACTCAATTATTTCTATTAAATGCTTTTTTTTTTAAATTCTTTTATCTATTGAGTTAAAAAAAATCTGCTATCTATACTCCATGATATATTCATAAAAACAAAACCAAAATCTCTAAGAGACATTGCAATTAATTAGAATAAGTCACCACTTTAGCATGTAAAATTATAGATAGAATGTTATTAATTTAGTCTTTAAAATTATTAAAATTATTCCTACGAATAAAGACCATCAGTCAATTTAGATCATATTTTTGATAAAACTAATTAAAAATTTAACTAAAAACTAAAAAATTGATTGACAGTTGAAATTTAAAAGCTGAAAAATTAACTTATTAATTTATAAGTTTTTAATAAAATTAATTAATTGTTGAAGTAAATAAAAAATTTAAAACGATATAAAAATAATAAAATCATGATTTATTTTTAAAAAAATTGATAAATATATTAAAAATAAAAATAAAAGAAAATATAAAAAGTTACAAACTAATATTTTAAAAATATTAATTTAAGTAGTGTTTCAAAAAAAATACTAAAAATTACTAATATTATGTTTGACAAAAACATTTTAGCTAACTTTTAAAAAAACATGACATACAGAATAATAAAAAATATTATTTTGAAACTTTTAAAGTTGATTAAAATTAAAACTGATATTTTTTTATGAGATTAAACCCAATATTTACCATAAATTCATAATAACAAGAACAAAAATATCTTAAACTTTAGAAACTAAAATAGTTATTTCCTCCCACCAAACCATTTGCGGAATCCTAACTTTTTTCAACATCATGCGCAGAATGAAGTCCACGCTGACTTTCTTGTGTCAAAAGTAACATCCCATTCAAGTCACAGATAGATGCAGCTCAGTGGACAAGCAATGTGATGTGGCCTCTGCACTTTGAACTCGTCTATGCACTATCAAATTAAACACCCTTTAATTGGAAGTCACCATCTCTACATTTGTATTAATGCTTATGTATTCCTAATTTGGTATTCATTGGTCAAATTTATTAGTGTCAAGAAAGGAGGCGACCAAGGTGGGATAAAGCAACAAACTTGATCGAATTTATAACAGGTTTCAAGTTAAGAAAATAAACATTATACTACCTAAGCATTACACTAACAATTATATTCAAGTAATGATAATTTTACAAGTAGGACATGATTGAAATGTAATATTAATCAACATAAATTATAATAGATTTAAATATCTTATTTGATTCCAAATAAATTTTCTTTTGAGATGGATCCATAATATTTAAAAATTTTGATACAAGATTTCTAGGATTAAAAAAAATTTGTTAACTGATAATCTTCTGAGTGTTAATTTGATATATTTATGATGTCACGTTAAATTAAGTGATATCTAAATTGATTGTTATTTGACATAACATTATATTTTAATTAAATTAAAACAAAAAAAATAAAAGATTAGGATTCTAATGTGTAGTGGTTGGAACAACCACAGTGGTTGAGGAAGCAACCATGGTAATAATGTCAACTTGAGACCGTTGTGTTCACCGTGAATTGGCTGCAACCACTTTTCAGACCCAGAAACAAGTTAAACACTAGATATCTTATGCACTCAAAATCCTCTTGGATAAGAACCCATCTAAACCCCATTGTCAAAATATGATTTTGAATTCAGGGACTGTGTTTCCAATCTCAAAAAACAGACCTTTTTAGAGCAACACCATTCCCCCTCTTTCTCAGCACCACCACCAACCCACCCCTCTTCACCACTCCTTCCAAAATCATCACCCCCTCCTCCAACATTGCCGCCATCCCCACGACACCCCCTTCCATCAACCTCTGGCCGACTCTTCGCCAACACTCAAAGGAACATTAACCTTATCATTATTTTTCTTTCCATTTCCATTTCCCTTGAGCTTGTTGACCAAAAACGATATCGTCATTCGCATGCCTTCTAATGCGGCTTCGTTGGTAACTCTCTTGTTGTGTTTCCCTATAACCCTTTCTGCTTTGAAGGAGATTCTTTGCTCACAACACCACGCTGCTATCATGTTCCCTAGGACGCCATTGGGGATTAGGTCAGTGTGACAGGGTTTCACATCTTACATGTCACGTTTAATTTCAAGTGATATTATAGATAATTTGTTGATGTGTCAAGTTAACACGAAAAATTTATTAAGAATTAAATATAAAATTTAAATATATATTAAGAATAAAAAACATGTTTAAGTTATTATAATATTTAATTTAAGACAAATAAAAAATTATAATATCATTGTCACCTCTACTCATTATTATTGTTATTCTTATCATCATTGTTATTATAATTTACAATTATTTTCAGTGTAACCTTCTTTGTATTATTATCGTTATCATTATTATTATCATTATCACCATCATTTCATCATTGTTATTGCCGTCTTATTTAGATAATTAATATAAAAAAAAATATTATAATAATTTTTTTATTATTAATTTTGTTTGTGTTATCTATAGTGCATCAAATAAAGCACAAGATTAAAAAAAAATTGTCCCGTAGCACTAGTTTGAGCGTTTGTCATATGCTTTTTTGTGTGTGTGTGTGTTGTAACTTAGTGTATATCAAACACACCATATCATGGGAAGATCTACAACTGATGTGAAAAATTTGATAAAAAATTTGGCCCTTATATGTTGGTGAAATTATCTCAAACAAAAGGGGAGAAAATGTATCATCTAATGGTGGACCATGCATGCACAGTCTCATGAGCATAAATTGGGATGATTGTGGTGGTGCATGCTACACTAACAATAGGCGGACCTGTATGATTTTCAATTCCTATAAAGTTCATAAACGATTTGTTTTTGTTAAGATACATGGACATTACTATATCTAAATTTTGATACTCCAATGCCTTTCTGAATAGATATGCTTTCCAACTTTTTCTTTTAGCAAGTGAATTCTTTAACGAGTCTTTTTTTTTTACAGACGTATAGTGTGTTTGAGTGTGCGTTTTGGTTGGACGTGACATGAATCTCCCAAAGCAAAACATATTAGTTACTCCATTAAAAAGAGACTTTGCCATGGAAAATAAAAGATACGTGTGTCGCATACTCTTTTGCAAACACGTAGTTAAATGAGTCTTTTAATCTCAGTTTTTTATGGTTTTTCATTTGAATTTAAGGACCGAGAATGAGATTGATCAATTTATTCCCAAATAAGAAAATGATTCTCAAATAATACGTTCTATATAAAATTATATATTTGAATAGAAATAAGAAAAAAAAATATTTTTTGTTTTGTTAGAAGAGATAAAAAGAAGAAGAAGAAGAAAGACAACAGAAAAACAGAACTGCAAACGAATCAAGTCCTAATAAGAAATTTTGTCTGAGACTCAAATAATTAAATAAAATTCTTCAAAATATTACAAGTTAAAACGATGATGATGATTTTTTTCAAAGCTGTTATAATGTTTTGACTGCTAGCTTCAAAGATGTTACAATAGTTATTTACAAAACCTGTTTTTTTTTTAAGTAAAAAAAAACCATTTTTAAAAGTAGGAGCTTATTTCTAAAATGAGGAATTAATGATATATCTGTCCTGAAATTATCTTAAATTTATTTTATTTTAAAGACAAATGATTTTAAATGAATTTTATTCTGTAATAACCATCTTGGTTATTAAATAAAGTTCCTCAACTGTTTGATCCATATTCTCGCGAGCATTCAATTATTTATATAAGTTTCTAAATCTTTATAAATTTAATTTCGGTCACCATCTATTAATTAAAAAATCATTTAATAAAATTATTAAATTTCAAAATGATTAATTTTAAAGTCACTGTTAAAATAGGAGAAACAGAAAAATAGTCAATGATGAGCACGAATATAGGATTACTTATATAGGTTAATTACATTAATTACACGTGAATAAAAGATATCGTGTTATCTGAATAATAAATAATGTGCCTATAAACCACTATTATTAATAAAATCATAATATTAATCCTATTTTTGACCATTATATAAAATAAATTTTAATTAGTTCACGGTTTAAGAAATATTTATGTTAAAAGCATATAAATAAAATATGTTGCTATGAGGGAATATATATTCAATTTCTTTAAACAAGATCTTATTTTTTATAATCTGTCAAAGATCTTATTCCATATATAATTTTAAAATAATTATTATCAAGTCAATAATTTTATAATATATCAAAATTCATTATTAGACTAAAAGTATTTTCTAATCAAATCTTTCTCTTTTTTATATAATAAAGACTTTGACTTTTGCCTGGGAGGGAAAAAAAACAGACAACAGACGAAACCACCCAAGAAACAGACAATTATATGCATAGTTTCAACTTTTGTCTCAAAATGCCAACCTCTTTTCCCTATCCTTCTTCCATTTGTGTATGTTCCAACTCCTCCCATGCATTTTTGGCCTTTTCCACCTTCTCCTCTCTATGCATTATTTTTCCGTCACCTTTTCACGCCTCTTCATCACTCTGAATTCTGACCCTTCATACCTTCAAAAAAATTCCATTCTTCTTCCATCCCTCGCTTGTTTTCTCCAAAATATCATCTGGGTATTCCCTGGAATTTAGTGGGGTGCCTTTGTTTTCTTCATCGGAAATCGTTGTTGTTGGATTCCAAGCATGGGAGGCTGTTGCAGCCACGATGTTTCGGTTCGAGGGAAGGTGGAGAGCGAGATGGATGATAGAGAATATGAGTATGATTATGAAAATGATGTGTCTTATCAACAAGGTGGAGCATTGGTCAGGTTAAGAGGTTCCTCTAGGTTTGCATCAATGTACTCCCAACAAGGCCAGAAAGGTGTGAACCAAGATGCAATGACAGTTTGGGAGGTATGATTCTTTCTCCATGTAATTGTTTTCATTTTGATTTCGATTTTTCTGGATTTATTTTCATTAATTTTGATGGTTTTTTGTTCTTTTTTGATAATTTGTTTTATTGGCTTTTAAAGTTTTCAATCAACTCTTGTGGCCTGGGTTATAGTTGTCTCTTTCGTCACGGGCTTTTGTTTTCATTTCATTAATCATCGACTTTTTGGTGAATTTAAGGGACATGATTCTCATTATAAGGTTGTTTATTGCAGAAGTAATTACCTGTTTTCACAATTATGGGTTGTTTTTGCTCACCACTTTTTCTCCCTCTTTATTCTTTTGTTTTTCATGTTATTTTTTTTGGGGGAGGTTTCTCTGCCTTAACTATCCTATCAACATGACTTTATTATACCCATGTTCTGTGTCTTCTCATCCTCTGCTTTTTTGTTTTCTTTTTTTATTGAACTAAAAACATGAAAATTCGTTGTCACTAGCCGGATACAGATTTGAAGTTTGTAAAAATTAATATCCTTGTCTGCACTTTGTCCTTGATCCTTAGTTTGTGTACTTTTTGCAAATCTTTAATGGCAGCGTGATAGTTGTCATGATTTGGAAGTTATTCAATTTCGACCATTCATAAGTTTTTTTTTTTCTATAAGCCAAATATTAAGATGATTTATGAAGAAGATTGTTCTGGTACATCAAAAAAGCCTCTCCTCCGTTAACCCACGGAGGCATCTTTTAAAGACAAAACTTTAAGACCCATGTAAGCCAAAGTAGTCAATACTTCGGATGCGATGAACCTAATAATGCAGGGGACTTAAGGTCGAAACAAAGATAAAAAGGTTGAAAAGCAACCTGCATGCACATCTTTGAAGTTGCATTGTTCTTCCCTTGGATCAGGGGAATTGCTACCAAGATTCTTGTTTAATGGCCATTTCTGGCCTTAATTTTTTTTTTAACTTTGTGATTCTAATAATGAAAGAATTGAGTTACTCCATGTCTCTATTCTATGGTCTTTATTATATCATGATGCTTTTTAATTGATGAAACATGTGGCTTGGATTAATGTTTGATATGGTACATTGTTTAGGACTATACTGGAGAAAAAGATGTGATCTTTTGTGGTGTGTTCGATGGTCATGGTCCTCTAGGCCACAAGGTTTCACAATTTATTCGAGACAATCTACCCTCAAAACTGTCTGCAGCAATAGAAATTTCACAACAGAAGACAATCAAATACTATGATGCCAATGATGCAGAAACTGGTAGCTTTGATGATGCCTACGATGACAATAACCACAACATGTCCCTTGCTTCATGGGAGGGATGCTTGCTGAAATCCTTTGATGAGATGGATGAGTACCTTGCTCAGGAAATTAACACTGACAGCTATTGCAGTGGTTGCACAGCTGTGACATTAATTAAACAGGTATAACTAAACTACTGCATGTCCACAATAGCATTACCTACAAGTCAAACACTTTAGTACTATGGAAATAACAACATGCACCACTTTTGACTTTTCCACCTAAAATTTTCAGGGTGACCAGTTGATAGTTGGCAATTTGGGCGATTCTCGTGCAGTACTTTGCACAAGGGATAGGGACCAACTCATTCCTGTTCAACTCACTGTTGACTTGAAACCGGATATTCCAAGTAGGTCTTGGTTTTGGCCTCTTACAAGACCATCAAGCCTTGAGTGTAACCTGATTTTCTTATTCAATTTCTCTCAGGTGAAACCTCAAGAATAGTTAACTGTGAAGGAAGAGTTTTTGCAGCAGAAGAAGAACCAGATGTGTACAGAATATGGATGCCTGATGATGACTGCCCTGGACTAGCCATGTCAAGAGCCTTTGGGGACTTTTGCCTCAAAGATTATGGCCTCATCTCAGTTCCTGATGTGTTCTACAGAAAAATTACCCCTCAAGATGAATTTGTGGTTTTAGCAACTGATGGGGTAAGTAACATTACACTGTCACCTTTGCATACTTGAACTTGAATTCTATTATACAAATCTCCAGTCCTGTACATAAGAGACAAAAGAAAATATTTTTCTTGGTCCTAATTATAAAAAATATAGAACTACTTTCAAGTGTATTTATTTTTTGCCCTTAATTAATTGTGCCGTCTATTATTGATATGCACCCATTTTCCATGAAAGTGGGTGTATTTATTGGACTATCAACAAAACAAGGTATATTCATTGATCAAGAAAATTATCTTTTGAAAAATAACCACCACTAAAATCATTTAATTGTCATGGGTAATTTTTGAATAAAATTATTATTTGACATTATTAATTAAAATTAAACAATCTAATCACTTTTATTGGTTTTGATAAATTAAGTATTTGCTTCTTTTATATATAAGACCTTGATAAATTAAGTATTTGCTTCTTTTATATATAGGACCTATATATTAGGACAAAACTTAGGTACAGTTCCTTAAGTGTTTTTGGTACAGATCTCCAATCAGAATTGGAGATTCACTTCTGTGTTACCTTTAAATGCAAATTGTTATTATACAAATTACCAAGGTGAAAGGCCAATTTTAATTAGAGAACAACACCAAAAATACTTAAAAAACAGTATACAAGTTTTGTCCTGTATATTCCTGATTATTGTTTCACTCAATTCATATATTTCTCTCAATGCAAATATTTTACAAAAATCATGCAAGCAATAAAACAAGCCTTTCACTGAACTAATTTTACAAGCATCAATTTGAGGGACCAAAACTTTCTATTTTCTACAGGTGTGGGATGTGCTCACTAACAGTGAAGTGATAAACATAGTAGCTTCAGCACCAAGGAGGTCCATTGCAGCCAAGTTGTTAGTGAAGCGTGCTGTTAGAGCCTGGAGATACAAGTATCCTGGTTCCAAGGTTGATGACTGTGCTGTCATATGCTTGTTTCTGGATGCACAATCTGCTCTATCACACTCACAATCCTACAGTAATAGAAAGAGTAGACAGCGCAGCAAGCACTTGAATCGCACTAAGTCCACTAGAAATGAAGACAATGAAACTGTATATGGCAAGGTTGGGGTGGAGCTAGATGAAGAATGGAAGGCCCTTGGAGGGTTTGCAAGAGCCAACTCTTTATCAAAACTTCCACGCCTTGCTAGGGGTATGAGTAAACGGCAATCATCTAAATACTATATACCAAGTTGAATTGAAGTTCGCTAACAAAAGGGCCTTCTGAGAAGAAAATAAGGGGTCAAACACTCAAGTTGGACCTCAAGTCTTATATTTAGAAGGAGAAAAAAAAGGGGTTGAAGTTTTTAGGATCACGTGTTTCCCTTGAAATGAGTGAAAAATTTGATGAGCTTTATATGTAAAGTTATGTTTAACATTAATTTCACTCAATTTTTAAGATACCAGACAGCATATACCTCAAAAGATGTAATGGTTGTGCCTTCTCAAAACATTGGCAGGGACACAATTGACTAATTATTTACCATTTATGACTGCATTCAATGGCAATATTTTATGTCTTATCCGTTTTATAGATTGAATTTTTATTGGTAAGACTTAAGAGTAACTTTACCAACTCTAGTGGCAGTTATCTTGGTTTCATATTCTGCCTGTGATCTGAACGTGCCAAATGGTCTTATTAGATACTCTGTATAACAAGTTCCATGAATATTTTTTGCCACAAGAGTTCAAGAAAAACTGAAGGATGTTATTCATTTTATTTATTTGTTTTGTAAATTAAGGTATGTTGATTCCTTTTGTATGGCATGCCCACTAAAGAGTATAAATGATTGTCTTTTGACCATAATTGTGGTGGTTTCATAAAGAGTATTAGAAATTTAGCTTTTTCTTTTAAATTTTGTCCACTTAAATATTGATTTAAGACTCAAAAAAACCTTCTAGTGGATCAAATCACGTACAGAACATTCGAGAAAAACAAGTCATGTCCAAACATAAATTTCCGACTAGTTGATCACACAGAACAGGCATCACAGTTTTAATGTTTTATGGGGTATCACATACTAATAGTTAAGTAATTATAGCGTTTTATGGATAAGAAATTTGTACATAGTGCATGAAATTCATACCTATGTGAACGACCTGAAACCTTTTATAAGAACCACTGGTACATGAATCTAATGCTTAACAGTGCCTTGAAAAAGAGATAAACAAAGTGTGGCTAGGTGCATGTGTGAAGTGTGGACTAATCTTCATGGTCCCAAATATCTTCCACACTCCTTAATGGCCCAGCGCTCTTGTTCACAAAGAGGTCTTCACCATCCAGAACTCTCCTCTGCAATGCATCAGTAACCAAACAAAGATGCACTTAGGTATGATGAGTTCAGGGTCCACATGAAGGATAAAGTGAATAAACGTGTAAATTGCAAAAGAAAAAATATAAAGCAAGTAAATGTCACATTATACATTTACCCACTTTCAAGAATTTAATCTTTGCTTGAGATAATGACAATTTTTTACTTGCAAATTCAAATCCATGTATCACCAATATGTTATATGACCCTAAAAGGAATGAACTGTAGTCTGTATGCATTAAAATTTTGAATAGTGTCAAGTGCCAGGGACCACTCATATCTAATATAATAACAATGATAGGATATTCTGACAAAAATTTTGGGTGTTTGGTGTTTTGCATTTTTGCTACTAGACTAATATGTACTAACCCAATGACGAGAAAACCCAATGTTAAATAGCCTACCTGATCAGGCATGTTGCTAAGGGTCTTAAAGTCTCTTTCTGGAAGTTCCCAATTGAAAACACTGACATTCTCCATGATCCTATCTGGTTTTGTTGATTTGGGGATGACACTTGTCCCTCTCTGGATGGCCCACTTCACCAACACCTGCCCTGGATTCTTGTTCATCTTATTGGCTATCCTATCAACCTTTTGATCATTGATCAGATCCCTTCCACCGTCTGAAGAGCCCAGTGGAGAGTAAGCCTATTCACCAATTTTTGCATTTCAATCATGACCCTTTGTCATAAAAAATCAAAACTAAAATGAAGCAAATTAAACTAGCAATGTGTTGATTACAGTAACATGGATGGCTTTCTTCTTGCAAGCCTGAAGCATCTTATCATTTCTCCATCCAGGATGCATTTCCATCTACAACAAAATAGCAAATACACAACTTTAGAAAGAAAGAAAAACAAGAGGTGGTTGTGTACAATTATCCATACCCAACCTTTGGGATTGTTCCTTCCAAGGAAACAAAATTTTAAGTGACAAAAAAGATTGGCTTAAATATGTTTTTTCCCTCCTCAAATTTAGATCATTTTTGTTTTTCATTTCTCAAACTTAAATTTATTTTTTTAGTTCCTCAATTTTTAAAAATGCTCTCTTTAGTCCCCCAAGTAAAAAAAAATTCTCCACAAATTGCATATTCTAACCGCCACAAATTAGTCATGAAGGACTAAACAGAGCATTTTTCAAAATTCAGGGACTAAAAAAACAAATTTAAATTTGAAGGACCAAAACTAAAAGTAATCCAAATTTGCGGGTCAAAATGTATTTAAGCCAAAAATATTTTTAGATATATAAATTTCACCTGGCAGACAGAAGGCATTATTTGAGCAATGCTCATCAGCTTTTCGAGCTTTGTAAGAGTGAAATTGCATATTCCAATGTCTCTGACAAGGTTTTCCTTGACAAGCTTCTCCATTTCTCTCCACACCCCTTCCATGTCAAACTCTAATACTTCTCCTTCTTTGGGGGGTCTGCTGGCACCATCTTTCAATCTAAATGGCCAATGAATCTGCATTTTATACATTAGAGCCTCTGTGTCTGCTACTACACATATCAAACCACATGCAAAAATAGATGCAATTTAAGCATAATAGAAGTTCATTACCAAGTAAAGATCAAGGTAATCAAGTTGGAGTTCTTGAAGGGTATTGTTGATAGCAGGTCTAACCCTTTCAGGGATCAAGTCTGTGCACCTAGTAGATGCAAAATTTCCCACACACACACACACACAAACAAACTACCATGAGAGTTTCTTTCAAATGTTGAAGCAACATTATTCAAATGAATTTAGCATGATGACCCAAAGAGTTTGTATTAATATGATCTACATCTATTAGGTTAGATTACCATAGTTTGGAGGTGACAAATAGATCCTTCCTTTCCACTCCTGCTTGCATGGCAGCTTGGAGTGCTTGTCCAACCTATAAATTGATAGACGATTAGGACAGGAAAGAATGGTGGCTTAAATTTATTTTTATTTTATCAGCAAAAATGTTAATTGTTAATTTGTCGGTGGTTTAAATTAAAGTAAACTATTAGGAAACACAATCTTACTCCCTCTTGAACTCCATACTGCGAAGCAGTGTCTATGTGTCTATAACCGGCCTGCAAAAGTTCAGATCATACAAGAATCAGCTCTACAAGAATGGGAAAAACTAACTTGATTTGCTTTTTTCATTCTAAAAGTTTTAGGCAGAGACTGCTTTTAATGTTGGGCCTGTGAATGTGGGGTAAAAGGAGTGTTTATCCAAGCAGAACAAAATGAGAAACTCATGATCCACAAGGAGATGTAAAAAATCTGAAGGGAATGTTAAAGTAAAGAATGCTCTTTAAATCTATAATTTCTTTTTTGGAATTTAATTACAGCACTTATCCTGATCTGTTCCACAAAAATATAGTGTTGTTAATGGAAGATACCAACATTTTCCATAGATTGATAGAGAATTTTTATTTGGGTGTTTTTTTTCCTTCTTTTCACATCATAGATTTGTTACATACAATACAACTCCTTAATGAATTATTTCATGGGATAAATAAGCTTTTGTCCACTCAAATAACACCATCAACATATTCTCATTTATACCAAAAGCTTTATTCATTAACCTATGTATAATGATCACACACCATACCCAAAAGTGAACCAGATGTTCCATAAAATGCATATATAAACAAACTTAAAAAAGTGAAACCAGGCAATGTTATTACCTCAACAATGGCAGTGAACACAGAATTGACGGCTTGTGAACCAGCCTTCCATGTGCCCAATCCAACAGCAGGTATGGTATGACCACTCAAAAGGGTAAATGACTGTGTCTTAGGTTCATGTCGCTTAACAACAACCTGTGCCATCTTACAATTCAATGTTTGCTAATAAAAATGGTGTTTGTTTCTTTTGTGACATATTATTATACAAGAGACCATTTCTAAGTTCCCGAACATTTAGGAGCTGAGTGACACATATTGACCAATTTGCATGCAAGACACGTTCACATCACTTGTTCCATTCTAAAATTACTAGGCCAACTCTGTTACACGTTTCCTAATTCCTTTCTCTCTTTGTTTTTCTTCGTCGACACTGGTTGGGAAACCGAACAATGAAAAGTCTATAGTTTATGTTAATAATTATAAAATGTTATCCTATTTTTAATGTTTATGATATTTATGATGATATTAAAGGTGATTTGTGTTTAATTATTTTTATTTAAAATTAATTTTTATGATATAAACTTATGTGTTTGATTAAAGGAAAGAAATATAATTGATGAAAATAGAAGATAAATAATTAGAGAAATAGAAATAAATTAGAAATAAAGTATCAATAAATTATTGGTCTAAATGATAATGATATTGGTTTTCTTTAAGTAAGATCTTATAATAATAATATGATAAAAAAAAATAGAAATAAAGTAAGATGTTGGTTGTTTGATTTAAGAGAAATAGGTAAAAAAAATCATAAAGTTATAAAAATACTAATATACTTTTATAAATGTGTCTTTTTTTATCAAATGTGGGTCAATTTTATTGGTAAAAAGGACAAACGTAAATTTTTTTGCACTAAGAGACATGAAAAATTGATTGGTAATATATATATATATATATATATATATATATATATATATATATATATTCAACTAAATAAGAGAAAATATATTTTTCTTTTCTCGTATTTTTTTTCTTAATTCAAATAGACAATTAACATGAAGATATTAGACATGAAAATATTGCATGATGTAAATTTTGATTTAAATTTGTGACATCCTTTAAGCTAACATACATATAAATAAGAAAAATATATAAAAATACATATAAATAAGAAAAATATATAAAAATATGAAATTTAATTAAATCAATTTTATTCAAATAACTTAAATGAATTCACGTGGAAAAAATGGTCGCATTCGCTTCATTGATATTAAATAAAACTTATTAAAAACATCTCTGGCTCAAAACAAGGTCGTCCAAGTTTACAAAAGAACTGAAGTTAAACAGCGGAATAAAATAAAGTAAAATACATGTTTGGGACATCATACAATTAAAAGAGAAACTCATGCTCGAACGTCACATCCTATCATAACTATGTCTAAGTCTTCTCTTGCACGAAGTTCTTTACAATCATTCATCTGGTCATCTACTCTCACGAACACAAGGTTTCAGACCATCACAAGATCCAAACACAAATAACACATAGAAAGTGAGTTATAACATTTCTAAATAAAATACAGATAAACAAAGACATAATCAAAATACATTATAAAAATATTTATAAATAGCTCAAGTTAATACAATTCACATCACTTCACCACTTTATCACTTAAAATTTGTTTTTCAATCACCAATTACATTACACATGAATCATACACTCAAGTCAAGATGTAACAACACTCACCAATTTCATAATAAACAATTCACAGGCGTTATGTAACAATTATACTAAGACTCAAGCCTATATGCAATGTAGTACCATGTCAGTGAAAAATCACATTGGAGAGCTTAAGAGTACATAACAATACTTGTCACACAATGGATATGTCATATCACTCTCACTAAGTAAAATCACAAGGTGACCGATCAGAATCACTCTATTTTGCGAGAATGCTTCAATCATATGGGATCAACATAGGCTTAAAGAAGCATTCAAATCGAGTATATTTACCCCTAAGACCTAGACTCCGAAGAATTCGTTAGGGTTTCGCAAACATTGTCCATGAATTATACAATACCCACGACTCCCAATTGTTCTCAAACAGGTTTAACATATTACGGTACAACTTAACACATTGGGTTCCTAACTTGGAACCCTACACTTTCCTTTTAACACTTCACGCATAAACATTTTTCTCAAGGTAAACATTAGTCGGGTTATTGTATAATTCACAACTCACAACACAAGTATTGTCACTTCAAGTATTAACCATACACTTATTCACAATCATATCTCATATTCACAATTTAACATCTCACAATGTCATAATTCACCATTGCATGTTTACGTGTATCTCACGAATTAACACATGTTCAACTTTGCACTTATACTCAATCTTAATAATAATGTTATAATCTCAAAGTAACATGTTATCTCACAATTCATCATATATTCAATTTATCAATTACTCACAATTTCATGATTCCAATATAACAATTTATCATGCTAATCTAGTAAATTTTGCCCAAAATACAAACAAATTATACTAAAATGTTTCTCACAACATGGAGAGTAAAACCCCTTAAACAATTTTATATAATCATATCAAAATCAAATGAATAAAAATCATAAGTAAAAAAAAACATGAAAACACCAAGAGCACTCAATTTTATCAACCAATTCGCATCAGGACATCAATTGGTCTGTCAAACACAATAATATTGTAATTATAATCGTAAAGGAAGAAGTATAATTCAATAAACATCCCAAAATAAACTTCAATTTAATCCATTAAGGATTCCTACACATGTTCATTTTAACCCCAATTATGATAAACTTATTCCTTACCTCTAAGCAAGCTCACGTGTGTAGCCCAGAAGCCATAGCGGTGTCTCTAACGGTTTCCTAAGATTTCTCAAGCTTTTCCTCTGATTGCTCTGCTAGGGTTTCCAAGTATTAGAGAGAAGGAAGAGAGATTGAAACCTCCATTTCATTGTTTTCATGCGAGGGACATTTCTCTCACCACAAACATTATTTCACAAATCCCAACGGTGGGGATGCAAAAATGAGTTCTGAACCTGGTGTTCAAATTTTACGACGATCGAACGATTAACGAATTTGGGATCGTAATTTTACTAAGATAAGGTGGTTTGAATGTATACGAGAGAAAAAAAGAGTTTTAGGAGAGGGAAAAGAGAAAATGAATTTAAAAGGAAAAAAACATGTATGTACATGTAAAAATTATGTCTCTATTTATAATAAGGGTATTCTCAACATATTATTTACATTATTTTTTTTTATTTCATTATTTTATAACAAAAAAACTATATTTTACTCTCTATCAATAAAATATATTTTTTGTTTATTTTCTTAGAATATATATTTATTTTATTCACCTTAAAATCATTATTTTAATTAATAAAACTATTTCTCCTTATTTATTTAATTACAAAAATCTCATCATTTTTCTAAAATCCTATTTATTTTTAAATAAATCCTTTTTAATTAAGAAAACCCTTTAAATTCAAATAATACTTTACATTTATCTTATCTTAAAAGAAATAAGTGGGATTCAAAATTAATAACTTTGTGTGAGATTCTTTCTTGTCATCTAGATGTATATATAGCTATTTCCACATCTATAAGAACTCGTCGTATATATAGCTATTTCCACAGCTATATATATCACAAAATTTGTGTTTACTTTGCTCACTTCAATTGTTCCTTTAGACTTACCTTTGCCAAACAATATGATCTACAGTTTCTGCACATCATTGATGTGCATCAGATTTTGGCTTACAAAATAAACGATAGAAAAAGTAATGTCACCTATGTTCTATGTTTTGGCATCACTATCAATCAAAGTCTCTCCTTTATGACTCGTTGACAAATCAAAACCTGGGTTATATACGACAAATATCTGGTAAATTCAGCTGCTAAATGGGGTGGATCATTCGGTTCACAACAATTCAGGAATTTATTGACCAGTCATAACTCATGTAAGAGATATTAACATGACCACCATCACCTAAGAGATGTGTCAAAAGACCTGCTTTATTTGCATCCAAGAAATTTATTATCCACTTCAGTATGTTTCTCTCTTGTCCGAAATCCGCAGAGTACCTGCCAATACGAACATTTCTTCTTAAGCAGATTGCTAGATATTGAAAATCAAAACCAAGACTGCAGAAATTCACAAACTGCTTACCACTTGAAAATCGGAGTGAGATGAATGGTCCTCTTCTCCAAGTCCACTTCAATTCCATCATTCTCAAAAAACTCTCTAGCAGCACTTCTCAATTCTTCAGCAACTCTATAGGGTGAGAAAAACCTCACCTTTGGGCTCGATTTTGTGCCATTACAAAGTCCAAAGTGAACTAACGGATTCATTTTGACAAGAGCATGCTGTAGTTTGGTGGGAATAAGTTAATCTTTCTTAATGACAGGAAGTTATTACTATGAGAAAGGAATTTACTGGGAAAACACACACAAGTTCAGGCTGCAGCATTGGTTTAATTTTAGGACAACATTTAGACCAAGTTCCCTGTATCCTTGCCATCAAGTTCCCTAAATCTAAAAATAATTAATTAATGATATGTAGATACTTTTGTTAATTCTGCAACACATTATATTTAATGTCAGAAAAACAAGATTCCATATGCCATTGTTTAGTTTGAAACTTGATGGAAAGGATATAAGGAACTTGATTTTTAAGTTGTCCTTAATTTTACGTGGTAATTAATAACCAACATGAAATTATCCAAAACTCTATAACATATAGAAAGACAGCTTACCTCTAAGCGCCTATCTCCTGTGCCAAAGGGCTTGATTAAGGAATATGGTGACCTACGATTGCTTCTGAGGATACCATTTTTAATTGCACCAAGAGAATAAGGATGCCCTCCAATCAAATAGTGAAAATCAAAGAAGGATTTCCTATTAATTACACCTTCTTGACACCCTACTCTAATGATAGCATGGACGATCATGGCATTGTACAAATTTATGAAGAAAGCAAGCGTCTCATTTTCTGATAGTTCCAAGAGATTCACCCGCTGAAGATCTTGGGTCATGTTTACATACCTGTGAGTTAGGAAAACAAGAAACTAACTTTAGATATGTAAAAGATGATTACCTTTGGCACTTTGTTCTTATCATGTTCTCTGTAGGTATATATCAGTAGTACATGCACTTGATAAAAAGTTAACTACACATTCTTACCAAGACAATGGATACAGATGCAGGGCAAAAAAAATTTTTTTTGCAGACAAAAGTCATCTTGTTTGAGCTGCTCTATTGGGAAGTATTCCTAATCATACTGTTAACACTGTATCATGCTTTGTAATTATTACTTCATCATCAGGAAAAATATTTTGGCACCACAGTCAGTAAAAAAATCTAGATTCCTTTCATGTTTAAGCAATGTAGAAATTATAAAGTAGTAATGTAGACAGGAAAGAGTTCAAAAGTGGGAAATAGACACCGAGAGTCACATTGCTAGAGCCACAAAATCCAGGCATTTGTCTTAATACATTCTCAAGTTGCTCATTGGAAATTAAATTACCAAGCAAACTAAGTAGTATCAAAATTGATGAATTCAACCATAAAACTTTATTACCAATTTACAGGGTAATAAATAAGTAATACAGCGAAAATCAGTAATTAGATAGCCCAAGAACTTGTCAAGTCCCATGTAATGCATCCATAATTAACTCAGAAAGGTATGTGATCTCTGATAAAATTATATTTCAGCAAGAAATAAACTTAGAATGAGCAAATAAGTGGTACACAGGGATACAAAAGTCATGCAGCCTTGCAACATGCATATTGAATAAAACCACAGAATGTTTTGCATTCACAACATGCACAAAAATATACAACTTAGTGTATTGTATGTGCCATACCTCCGAAGTTCTTCGCTTTTGCTAATGGCCACATAATCAACATGTCGCCTGTCTTCAGAAGCAAAAGACTCAAGAATGGCACACATAATCTTGGTAAGCCTATCACACACTGCAGCTGCAGCCTTCGGTTCACTATCATTTGTGGCACCGCGGAAGTTAAAGCATTTGGAGATAAGCGGTTCGTGCTCAAGGAATCTATAGAAGTGGTTTCCTTCCTCAAAATCATTTTTCCTAGAAAAGAAAGAATAAAATTAAGGAAGGAGTGTGGCTCGTATGTTAAAATGCACTTGGAGTTTCATACTTTCATCAGTTTTAAAAGCTCTTTCCTTACCCGAAAACATGATGGATAAAGTGCTTCTTGCATAACTGTTTTCCAATCTCAACAGCCTAAACATTTGTTTTAGAATGAAAACCATTTAGGGGATACGTTATGGTTAGAGAAACAAAATTGCAACATAAAAAAACAATGTACTATCAAATTCAGAAACTATAAATTATTACAGTCACGTGCCAATTATAAATCAAGCAATAGTAACAATCATTGGCCTTTTTCTATTATGAGATGAATATTGATTAATCCTGCACAGGAAAAAGTAGCTTACTTTACAGATGACTGGTAGGATTTTCTTAGTCAAGAAGTTAAAGAGAAAAAGAGAAAATATAGAAGCGTTTTGAAAATAAAATAATATAACGGCTGAAAATGTAGAAAGTTAAAGAGAAAAAGAGAAAATATGACTACACACTATCTGTTAGAAAATTTAGCAATTAACATAATCCTAGTGACATTTTCAACAATTCAATCATATGCAATGCGCCCAAGCCGAGACAGGGTAGACCGGAACTTGTGCACGTTTGGATTGGAAACATTTAATTTTTCTCACAAGTTAAAAGTAACTTTTAAAAATAATGTTTTCAAAAACTTATCCGAATGAATCCTAATTTTGAGCTGTTAAAAAGTAATTAACATGTATAGGTCGGTCATAGTCTAATAAGAATAAAAAGTTTAGTTACTATTGCAGGACTTAGGATTCAGGATATAGAGTTAAGGTAAGGGTCTGATAAAAATAAAAGACCTTTTTTTTACGCAAAAAATAGATAAATAGACTAGTTGCGGTTATAGATGAACTAAATAAATTAATCAAATCAATCCGTAATAGCAATAGTAGTGATTAAAAGTTTAACCAATAAATAAATAACGAATTTAATTCGAATAATTTTGCAAAACGTTTCACATTATTCTTGGATTATCATATCATTTAATGAATATAATATTTTATATATTACCAAACTATTATGTAATATAAAATATATATATATATATATATATATGTCATAATTAAATCGAAAAAGTAAAGAAGGATTCAAGATATAGAAAAGAAAATTTGAATAGTTTTGAAATGTACAAATTCGTCTTTTTCCATATTTTCTGTTTTCAAAATGGTGATCTATAAATTGCAGTGTACAAATTCGTCATAATTTTTTATGTTAGACGTATGTCCACTACTAAATTTCGAAACAAATTTATAACAATTTAATGACACACGAGGTTGGTTTAGGTTTATAACTATTTATTCCTTAATGGGTATCATAATTTATACTTTAGTTTATGAATAAATTTTCAGTTGACAAAAAATTGTTAACTAAATCGATATTTAAACTTATTTTAAAATATTGTTACCAAAATATAAATTAAAATAAAAAAGACACTTCCTAAAAAAACACTAATAAAAGTCCAAACAAACAGAAAATTCAAATTTATTACCAAATCAATCCTTACTGGTTAAGTAAGATTAATATAATTTCAACAAACACGACCCAAGTGTTGCGGAATAATGTTGACGATTAAGACAAAATGTAAAATATTATTTTAAACGTTAAAAAAATCAGTATCTCAAAGTCAAAATGTCAAATCAAAGCCGTAGGATTCTTTACATCTTAAATGAATTTTAAAATAGTTATTAAAAAGTTAATAAACGTGCTATTGTTTATGAAAAAAAATTATTAGATAAAAATATAGAATTTTTTTAACACCTACGTATTCTAATTAAATTTATTTATTTTTATCTATAAAAATGGTATTAAAAAATTTATAATATTTACCCACTTAGTTGAGCAACTGAGTTAACCCTCATTGATTAATTGAATTTATTATAAATATGAGAGAAGTCATTTTTATATTATTTTCTTACAATAATTTTATACAAAGAAAAGAGGTTAAATAAATGATTTTTTTACAAGAATAAATTATTTTTTTCTTATAGGGTGTTCATGAGCTAATCTAATCCAATGAGAAACAAAAAAATGATCCAAAAGATAAAAAGTTAAACGAATTAAAAATTTAAAAAATCAAAATCTTTAATTATATTGAATCAAATTTTAAATTTAATTTTCAAAGTCTATCCAATCCAAATCAAACTTATATATATATATATATATATATATATATAATTTGATATAAATCAAAAATATTAATATAACAGAAATAGAATTATATTTTCATTTTTATTTCTTATATATTTATAAAAATATAATGTGACTTATATAATTTATAAGTATGTATGACGTATAAATGAAATATCTTATATTTCAAATTATTTTTTTATTTTTTTATTATATTTGTTATATCTTATCATTTATTTACTATTTTCTAAAAAAATGATTAAAACAAAAAATCTATCCAATCGGATTAAAGTTTACTTATCAAGTTGGTACTCAAATTATTTGAAATGATTTTATTTGATCTCAATTTTTTTAAATAATTAATTTGGTTTTTAAATTCTTAAAAACAAATTAATTTGGTACCAGATTTTTAAGAACTCAAATACCAAATTAAATCATTTAAAATAATTTGAGAAACAAAAATAATTCAATTTTAAAATAATTTGAGAAACAAAAATAATTCAATTTTAAAAACTTGAGATGAAATTGAACTTTTAAAAATTTGAAAATAATGGATTCATTTAAAATAATAGGGGCAAATTAATAATTAAGAAAAAAAAACACTCAAACTCAACTTACATTGGAAGGAGCATAGCCATCAACTTACATTGGAAGGAGAATAGCCATGGTGTCGAACGAGAAGCTCCACCAACTCGCTCCCCGCGAAGCAGTTCCTTGCAATTTTCATCTTTATCAACCGATCCTGAATTGGCAACCTCTGCCTCAAAACCCTAACCACCTTCCCAATCTCCTCCTCCGGCATCTCCTCCTCCTCCGCCTCGTCGAATCCGTACGCCGGCGCCGCCGGCCCTTGGCCACCCGCTTCCTTCAGCCGCCTCTCCAACTCCTCGCCGCCGTCCTTCCTCAGCGCGTTCAGCTCCACCAAGCCTCCGATCAGCCTCTCGCCGAAGAAGATCTTCGGCACCGTCGCGCTCCCCGTTCTCTCTCTCAGCTCCTTCTCCCGCTCCGCGAAAACGTCGACGTTTATCTCAACGAACCTCAGCGCTCTCTCTCTGAAGAACCTTCTCACCGCACAACACTCTCTGCAGTTCGAGCGCGAGAAGAAGCTGATTTTCATTCGCGCAAGCGAATTAGACGACGCGTCGTTTTTGTTTTTCACCGTCACGAAGACCTTTAGCCCCGACAGGTTGAACTCCGTCACGCCGTTGTTGTCGTTTTGGTCGTTGATGGAGTGCTTCAGCGTGGAGATCCCCTTGCTGATCGCGGACGACAGGTCGTTGCTGCGCTTGCGGAGGAATTTTCCGAATGTGGTGGAGGAAACGACGACGTCGTTTTGAGTGTAAGTCGTTCTTGGAGGCACTGGCTTTGGGAGAAGTGAATGTGGCTGCACGATTGAGAGCGTGGTGGGAGTAACGGACACGTGACCGTTTTCGGTGGGAGTGTTGGTTTTAATTTTCCGGGGGGAACTCGACGACGTCGTTTCCGGTGTTGTTGTTTGGTTTGGAGTTTTTGGAGTTGGTTCTTCTACTACTTCTTCGGAACCCATTGTGTTGTGGTGTTGGAAAGAGAGAGAATAAAAAACAGAGTATGGGAAACAAAACGTTGTGTTGTGAGTGAAAGATAGCGAGGAAAACGAGGTAGGAGTGAAGACGAGCAAAATGGGATTATGGCGTGGGGTTTTTATTGTGAAGGATTTGATTGGATTTAGTTAGGTGTGTTTTTGGATAAATGTTGGTAAATTAATTTTGTAAAGAACAATGATATAGAAATATTTTATTATTTTAAACTTCAATAATTCTTAACTCTTTTATTTTTTTATAATATCATAAATTTTATTTCATCTATATTTTTTTTGTTTTTTTTTTACTTTTCTTTAGGTGTTAAATAGTATAATCAATGTTGAAGTAATATATTTTATAAAAAAAATTGATTAAATTTAATTTTAAAGTAATATGATTTATTAGATGATTTTGGTTTGAACTAATTTTAAAATAAAATTTAGTACAAATTTTCTGATAAAAACTTTAAAATTACTTTAAAATTCTAGGTTCAAGAATTAATTTCAACATCTTTTCCATCTTATAATTAAACATGTGAAAAATAATCTAAATTAATTATAAAATCACAACCAATTCTACAATGTGAAATCAAATGTCCACTCAGTATAAGAATTTGATAATAAAATGTAAATTGGTGACAGAATTTGGGATGTTGACAAATGTTAGTATGGAGTTTACGAGGAACAAGTCGGATATCAGAGACTGACGTGGTTTCGATGTGTAGAAGGTTTCAAATTAACCAATTTGAATAAATTAATAGAATTTATTAACGGATACTTATTTTTTTAAAAAATAAAATCTTAGTGAACTATGTTTGCAATGTATTTTGAAATAATACAACCCTAATTTTAGAAAATAAGTGCACATATGTTAGAAAAATCTTAAATTAATTGATCAAGAGAATGGGAATTGTAAATGATTTGAGATGTTTTGCATTTAAAGTAGACGATTTTAATAGGTGTTGAATAATTTCTTCAAAGTTCAAATTATAAATGTGTAGAGGTATTTGTGTTTTTAATCGTTATCTTTTTTTATTTTTTCTTTTTGGCACACCTTATTTGGTTGTTGAGTTATTTAAAATCATTAACAACAGTAAAGAAAAAACTTTATCAAGCCGTAAATTTTTCATTAACAAATTTTAATACAGCTATATTTTTTAAAGAATAAAATATTTTTGAGGCCCATTTACATTTACATATTTGAAAAGTATTAATTTGATGCTTATAAAAATAAAATATATTTTTTTATGATTCTCAACAATAACTCCATTAAATAATTTCTTTGCATGACTTACGAATTTTATTATTTTTTTTCTCTACCTTCTCAAACACAAACACACTTAAAAGATACCAAAAACTCACTGTTATTACATATCACCCTAATCTCAACACAAAGTATGAGAAAATCATTCAAGATGTAACAAAAAATTATAATTTTTGGGGATATTTAGCCAAAAAAATGTTTAGTTTATCTTGTGAGGTTTTAACCATCATAAATGATTTAATTCATTTGTAATTAAAATACATGTGTAAGTTTATTAGTCACGTCAGATTACTGTCTAACTGAACTATGACTGGACTATAAGAAATATGTTTTATTACTATAGAAACCAAATTAATACGAAAATTTTTATGATAACCAAATTAATACTTTTTAAATTTTATAGGGACTTCAAACATATTTTACTTTTTTTTTAATTTGAATTCAAGGCTGACAGGTAAGTTATAATTATTCCATTTCAACTTATCCATGATTATAGTAGTTACTATTAATTATTTTTAATTAATATTTGACAAAGTTTTTATTAAATTAATTATTTAATTAATAATTTTTGTTTGTGTTTAATGAAAACATATTTTTAATTAAAAATTAATCAAGCTATAGAGTTGGGAGATCATCATAGGATTCAAACACAAACCACACATCTGGAGTGTGAGCTATCACATCTCTAACTAATAGAGAGAAATGAGACAATATATATATACATATCATATAAATGAAATACAACTTATTTCAACACATCTCACGTCATTCCATTACTTATCACGTAACATCACATTTCCACTATACGTCTCACACATTTTCACATCATTCACGTACTCAATGATTAAAACACAATATCACTCAACCAATCAATATCGATCAATACACAAGCGTTATGCAACAAATATATTAAGACCCAATCTTATATGCAATATGGTATCATGTCACTGAAAAATCTAATTGGGACTTGGGAGTCAGAGTACATGACAAGACAAACCACACACTGGTAAGTCAGGTCAGTCTCACTAGGTAAAATTATAGGAAGACCAATCAGGGTCACGTTATCTAGCGAGAATGATACAATCATGTGGGATCGGCGTAAGCTTAAAGGAACACTCAAACTGGGTGTATTTACCCCCAAGACCTAAACTCCTAAGAGTCCGCAAAGGTCTTTCCCTCCTGATTTAGATCTAACCCATAAAATATTTTAGCACACAGACTATATCTATGAATTGTACAAAACACACGACTCCTCAATTGTTTTCAAAATAATTTTAACTCGTCACGCCTCAAAGTGATTAATCTCGTCGGATTCCCATAATGAATCCCATCACAAATACTCGTCACACATTAACTTGTCACCCTTAAAGGGTCTTACAGTTGTATGATTGCAGAGTTCATAACTCACAAGTCAATATATACAATATCTCAATACACATGTATCTCATAATTCATCACATATTCAATTTATCACTTACACACAATTTCAATCACAATTTCATGATTCCAATATAACAATTTATTATGTTAATCTAGTAAATTTTGTCCAAAACACAAACAAATTATACAAAAATGTTTCTTACAATGAGAAGTAAAACCCTCAAA
This sequence comes from Glycine soja, assembly GCF_004193775.1. Lineage (NCBI taxonomy): Eukaryota > Viridiplantae > Streptophyta > Magnoliopsida > Fabales > Fabaceae > Glycine > Glycine soja. Next base: position 47,459,896 of record NC_041010.1, read on the forward strand.
CAAATTCATATAATCATATCAAAATTAAAGGAATCAAAATCCAGGTTCAAAAACACAAAAAAAAAACACCAAGAATACTTAACTTTATCAACCAATTCGCATAAGGACATCAATTGATCCATCAAACACAACAATCTCATAATTATAATTATAAAGGAAGAATTACAATATAATAAACATTTCAAAATAAATATCAATTTGATCCTTTAAGGATTTCTACACATGTTCATTTTAACTCCAATGACAATAAACTTGTCCCTTACTTTTAAGTGGGTTCACGTGTGTAGTTCGGTAGCGATAGTAGGATCTCTAACGGTTATCTAAGATTCATGTTACTCTATTAGAATTTTCAAGTATTAAAGAGAAGGTGAAGGGATTAGAGCCTTAATTTTACTGTCTCCGTGTGAGAATCATTTCTCTTCCTACAGACATTATTTTGCAAATTCTAATGGTCAAAATGTGCGAATATGATTTGTGAATATAGTGTCCAAATTTCACGATAATGCAACGATTAACGAGTTTAATATTATAATTTTATTAAGACAATTTTGGGTGTGTGAAAAAAAAGAGGGTTTTGATCCTTTTAGAAGAGGAAAAAGAGAAAATGAATTTAAAAAGAGAGTATAGAGATGTATCGTATAAGTAAAATATCTTTATTTACAACTAGGATAATTTCAACCTATTTTTTACTTTTATTTTTTATTTTAAAAAAAGAAACTATATTTTATTATTCATCAAATAAATAAAACATGTTTTTTATTTTTTAAAAACACGTATTCATTTTATTTATTTTAAAAAATTTAAAATTGAGTCTTATGGATAATAAAAATATGATTGAAAAAAATCTATAAAAATAATATGCTAAATTCTTTAATAAAAATTAATTAACAATAAAATCAATAAATATTACGTAGAATAGGTTCCTTCTAAAAGGTAATGAACGTACACATCATAACGGAACCACAACCACCAACTGATGCTGGCCGGAGACAGCACCTAACGAGACAACAGAAAGGCCCTTTGGTCTCAAAGGACCAAGATACCCTTTGGGATGATGCATCCAAAATCCAAATGTCCAAAGAAATTGAAAATCGAAATGATCACGTTTTCTTGTTTAATTTAATTTGGTTTCCAGGTTTTATGTTCAAAATGAAATGAAATTAAATCCAACGCCAAGTTATTAATTTTTTTTTTCTATTTCATCCTCGTATAAATTTTAACTTGAAATACGAATTTGTTTTGTTGTAAATCTTTTTGTATTGGAGTTTTACTCTTTCCTTGAATGTGAACTCAAAATATCTTTCTACTGAAATTTAAATACTGATTTCTTTATATGTTGAGATTTATTTCAGGGATTAATTTCAAACAATTTTTTTTTATGATCACCGACATAAGAATGGAATTTCTCACCATATATTAAAGGAAAAATGTTATCTCTTAATCATGTTACATTATTGTAGTCCTTGAAATGTTATTGAATGTACTTTAGAAAACTTAAAATATAATTTTAAGTTGTTTGAAATTTATACCGAATTATGACATATGATAATATTTAATATTATAAACAATTTTTTTATATTTATTATTTTTTTATATTTTATTTAGTAAATATCATTTGTTAAGTAAAGAATTTATTATTAGAAAAATGTATGTAATGTGTATTTCTTTAGAGTTTTAGTCTTTTTTATTGTTGTCAAGTTAAAATATTCTTGATTATTTGAAAGATAAAATTATTTTTTAATCATGTTACATCATATTTTAACTAATGAAATACATTTGTTTGATAAAAAATAAAATATTAATCATTAAAAAATTAAAAAGTATAAGACAAATTAATGAAATAATTAATTCAATTTTGAAATCATGCTCAAAATAATCTAAATTAAACCACAAGTTTTTTAAGATCTTTTATGATTTTATATCACAAATTTGATTTAAACCAGATCGTATGATTTTATATCACAAATTTGATTCAACTTGAAACTAAGACCCAAGCCAAATAACAATGGATGAAAGTATTGCATTCAACAAGGGTGTGTTTGTAATTTTACTATCATGGAATGTGGCGATAATCTAGGGAGATTGGACTGGTTGATTGAGTTCCAGTGTTGACAGGGTCAAAAAGGAAAAATACCCAAATTACTTTGATTTGGGTCCAAGTGGGGACCTTATGTGAAATTAGGACTTCTTCCATTTTAATTCCTTTTTTCTTAAGCCACAATCAAAGGTCAGCACAAAGATTTGGGGGGTCTCAACTCAACCAACAGTATCATAGAAATGGGTTTATGTTGGCCCCATGGATTGAGACTTTGAAAATCCTCATTTAGGTATTGCTATTTTTATTATTTTTTTATAAAAAAAGGAATTATTTTATTTTTTAATGTATTAATTAACCAGAAATGTTAAAAATTAATAAGTAATATAGACCATGTTACACAAAACTAGACAAAAAGTTAACTTAAAACTAAAAAGTTATTTGAAAGTTAAAATTTAAAAAATTAGTTTATTAAATTATAAGTGTTTGGTAAAATTAATTGATAAAGTAATTAAAAAATGTAAAATGTGAGAAAATAATAAAATTATGATTTATTTTAAAAAGGTAACTAAAAATTTAAATAAATATATTGAGGATAAAAATATAAAAAAATTAGAAATTAATTGAAATGTTTTGCAAATATAACCATATAATGGTAAATGTAAAACCTCTGTTATGCATGACTAGTTTTTTTCTTCAAGGAAATAAAAGTGTATTTTAATCGAATAAATTAAGATTAAATAGTGTAAAAATTGTTTATATTGTTAAAATATTTAAATCGAATTCATCTTTCTTTTATTTGATGAGTATATTTTAATTTTAATTGATAATACACATTAAGTTTACGAAGAGAACTAAGTTTGATTCTCATAATATATTTTTGAAAAGAAATAAAATATCTGAAGGTATCACTTACATTGTCACTATGTGTGTAAGTGTATATATAATATATAATTCATAATACATATGCCTGCCTCCGTATCACAATATTTAAACTTGTCTATAATTGATCAATGTTATTAATTACTCCACCAAATATATGTAATATATAATTCATAATACATATGCCTGCCTCTGTGTCACAATATTTAGACTCGTCTATAATTGATATAATTGATCAGTGTTATTAATTACTCCACCAAATCAATTTTAAACCAAAACCAAAGGTACACATTTAGTGGTAATCAATTGAGGGATAAATGCACTAGAAGAATCTTCCCGTAGTTATAAAAAAGAATTTGACATGGAGAGAAATAATACTAACATAAATCTAAAAACAAAATTGAGATAATTTATTTCACTATTTGACTCTTTTTTTACTGCCACTATTTGACTTACGTTCTCCCAATAGTTTAGATTTTAGGTAGCATTTAATTCAAATTTTTCGTTGATTTTTAATCTCCAGGACATATAATATCAAATATAAAAATCTTTTATATTATCAACAGATATAATTTACACTCTTTTTTGTAATAGCCTTTTTATAGATGCATGCTGGTCAAATTATATCATTTAAATTTAGATTGGTTGAATTAGACATATCAGGTTTTTTTTTTTAAAAAAAAAGTCTATAAAAAATGTGACAAACAAACTATTATTGGGACCCAAGTTCGAAACAATACAGTAGTATTATTATTTTTTGACGGAAGCAATATCAAGCCATTTAATTGATTATTAACTGCTAAATAAAGGAGGAATTTGATGATAAAACTTGGGACTAGCAGAATTAGTAGCAATTCTTGCAAGAAAATGAACAATTGCATTGGCTTTTTTCTGCACAAACTCTACTCTAAAGTTAGGATAAAGGAAAAAAAAAAAGTCTAACACATCCACATGCAATCTAATGTAATGGATCATAGACTCAGTTCAAACAAGTTAGACTAAGGGCATTTGATATTGTACACAACTAGTTTGTTATACATCTCAAATATGACGTGTCAAACCTAAATCAGCAGCCCCATTCAGGGATCGAATCAGCCCCAAGGACAAGGCAGTAAGTGGTTAAACATTAGCATTATTAAAATATAATGAAAGAAGGGTTAACACAAATTACAAAAATTTGAAGAAATAAAGTAATAAGTTACGTATCTGATCAAAATAAAACCTTAATCTAAATTTTATCAAACACTTCATCCATTTCCAACCAACTTGTAGTTGTTGCCAACACCGTTTAATGATTCCCTCGCAGTTCGCAATAAAAAAAAAATGTAAAATCTAAACCTTTTTTTTATCAAATTGAAATGGTCATATATAGCACATTTATATCTAACATGATGTGTTTATTTATTTCGAGTATTATACTCATATAATCAAAGGATATACAGAGACTGAGCCTGCTGGTGGGCGATATCCACCATTTTTTGGGGATATGTCCACTAGATTTTTATAAGACTCATTCCTTGTTCTTAAGGTTATAAACCTACTCTTCAACTTAGTGATAAGCATGAACCAACCTTCTACGGTAAGTATATATTACCAAGTTAATGCCATTGTATCTGGTACTAGTATCATTGAGCTTTGTTACTAAAGTAAAAAATAGTATCATTATAAAAGTAATGTTTTTTACTAAGACAGCTTTATTTCATTTTTGTGTAATTTTTTTGTTGATAAGAATGTAAGATAATATTAAAGGATTTATAATAATTCATATATCTTACTTAATCAACTCAACTAAATTTTTTATGTTATATCAATTTAGTACATGTTTGAATTGATAAAATTGAATGGAATTGTAAATAAAATAATAATAATTATCATCATCATTATTATTATTATTATTATTATTATTATTATTATTATTATTATTTGGCTCATTTTAAATGTTTTGGAATGAAATATAGTTAATTTGATAAATATATTTATCACATGTATCTTTATTCAGAAATATGTGAATTTTGAATCTTATACAATTAATAATATTAATTTTAAATTGTTCGAGAGGAATACTGATTAACGTGAGCATCTTTTTTAATCTAAAAAAAATAAATTTTAATTGATCGTATTACGGGAGACTAGCTCCTTATATTAACAAATTATCTTTTATTTCATAAAAATATTTTTTTAAATTTAAATCATAAAATGGCATTAATTTATTATTTATTAACTCGGGTATTGTTTTATTTAAGCTTCAAATAATAGAATAAAAATTTCTTTTATTTGATTTTAAAATAGCGAAGTGATAATATAAAAGTTGTATTTTATTTTATTCCGACGTATAATCACACCTCATTAATCTACTCCATCACATGTTCATATTCTACTTTATTGTGCATGTGAATGTGTGCGAATTGTGACTATCATATCACTTACATACTCATGTGGATTGATAAAAAATCATTTAAAAATATTTTTATTATTATAAAGTAATGTTGATATCAAATACTCATTCAACAGTCAACACCATTAACAGCATGTAAAATATAAAAATCACAGTGTCATCTTTTTATTAAGCTCTACCATTTAAAATTATCCTTAATTTATAAAAAAAAAAGTGCTTCATTGAGTCGGGTTTCACTAAAGGCACAGTCTTTAGCTGCAGGCCTGTGTTGGTGGGCTTGATTTCAAGCCTAGGAGGGAGACTGAACTTAGCCCACGCTACAAAATTTAGAACTCATAATGTTTAGGCAGTTGCTTTTAGCACGCTTATATTACTTTCTACACCCCTTCCCATTTTTCTTTTAATGAATTTTACACAAATAACCTTACTAACATTACACTATGATTATGTTCAGTAAAACTGGCTGGAAGCTGAAGGCTGTGTTCAACAAAATTAACTGAAAAACTAATTTATTAAATTATAAGTGTTTAGTAAAACTAATTGTTTAAGTAATTGAAAAGTGTAAAATGATGAAAAATAATAAAATTTATTTATTTTGAAAAGGGTAATAAGGAAATTGGATAAATATATTGAAGAGAAAAATGAAAAAATATAAAAAGTTAGAAATTAGAAGTTAGTATTTTTAAAAATGCTATTATATTTGGCAGGACAATTCAATTAGCTTCTAGCTTTTTTTACAAGCTAAAAAACTTGTTTGACTGTTCCATAAATAAATTTTTTAGTAGCTTCTAGTATTTTTTGAAATGCTATTTGAAATAGTGTTTTTAAAACGTTAGCTTCTGGCTATGTAATTAGCTAAAAAATTAGCTGGAAGTTGGTAGTTGAAAAATTAATTTATTAAATTATAAGTATTTGATAAAACTAACTGTTGAAGTATTTTCCATTCTTATCCTCAATATCCTTATCCCCTTTCCTGATTACCCTTTTAAAATATAACATGTTTTTTTTTTGTCATTTTACACTTTATAGTTATTTCAATATCTTGTTTTACTGAACGCTTAATTCAATAAGTTAGTTTTTCAACTTTCAGCTACCAACTAGCTTTCTAAATTCCAGTTAGTTTTGTCGAACATAGTCTAAAAAATTAGCTGAAAGTTGAAAAATTATCTTATTAAATTATAAGTGTCAGGTAAAACTATATGCTAAAGTAGTTAAAAAGTATAAAATGACAAAAAAAAATAATAAAACATGATTTATTTTAAAAGGCTAATTGGGGAAATAGATAAATGTATTGAGGGTAAAATAGAAAAAAATATAAAAAGTTAGAAGCTAACATTTCAAAAAACATTAAAAGTTAGTAAAAAAAACTTGTTTATCAAACAGTTAAACAAACTTTTTAGGTAGTAAGAATAGGTAAAAGATAAATTGAAATATTTTGTTAAACATAATTAGAAGTTAGCGTTTTACAAAATACAACTTTAAATAGCTTTTAAAAAACACTACAAATTACTAAAAAAATACTTAAAAAAACTTATTTAATAAACAATCAAACCAATTTTTTAGATAAAAACTAACTTGTACAACATAACCTATAAAACATCGGTTCACCTTCATTCTCTTCTCAGTTTTAGTTCTTTGGAAATATATGCATTTATATGCATTCCAGATTTATATTCTGGATTAATGTTTTTTAGCAATAAAATGTGTTCCGGAAGCTAATATTGAATTAACTCAAGGCATAATACTATGCTATTGCAGTAATATCACTTTAATTGTAATCCGATTGAATTAACTCAAGGCATAATACTATGCTATTATGCCCCAACTGACAAAAATCTTTGATCTTTGCAACAAGGAACAAATATTGTCCTCATCTTTATGGGCTTAAGAACTTAGTCGCACGATTCGGTAGGCTTGTGTTTCTTTGCATATATGTGGTTTAATAAACCCTAAACCTATCCAAACAAACAAACAATCGATTTCAGTTAACGACGAAATTAATAAACCATTAAATTTTGAGTATTTGTTACTGATACTCATAGTTTGGGCAGAATTGTCATCTCAACTTAGGGATTTTATTTAGATGTTTTGTTTGAAATTAGAATTATTCCTCCCTCCATTCGTAAATGAAAGATGTTTTATTGTTAAAAATAAAAAAAGTCAGATAGACTTTTTTTTAATCCACAAAAATCAAAGAAGATAAATTAGAAAATTTATAATAATTCATAATATTTAATGTATCGAGGTAAACTTTTTTAATTTAAATTGACATATGTTGATGAATTTTCTATGAGATATTAACAAAAATATTTCAAAATTTGCCTTAAATAAATTTCATCTAATAGATTTTTTTAGTATCGTGCCTATTAATCTTTTCAACTATTACCATTAATCATTCAATAGTTACAAGTAATATTTTTGAAGAGTAAGGATATTTTAATAAATTTATTTCAACTACTACCATTAATAATAGTATATATTAGTATTTTAACATGTGCAATACACAATATAAACAAAAAAACACGTGCAACGCACCATATAAATTTTATAATAAATAAATAATTTTGAATATATAAATTACATTAAAAACAAATATTTTTGAACATGTAAATTATATTATATTTATAATAAATACTTTATATTATGATACAAGGTTACTTTTTTAGTAAAAATTGAAGATTATTTTTAAATATTGATAATTTATTTTTTAAAATATTTAAAATTAATTTATAAATAAAGATAAAAACGATAGATTAAATGAATAAGATGTTAAGAAACTTTTCTAAAAATATCATGGTTGAAAAAAATTTAAAACAAAAATATGATTTAGAAATGAAATCCTACGGAAAGTAGTTAGTCATGTTCCTGACAAAAGCTGATAAATATTTTTCAGGTACAACGTGGTGACTCAAAAAATTATAAAATATCTCTCATTGAAAAATAATTCATTTAACATGGTTATTCTAATTTATATATGATAGAGATATAAAAGATTCATATGTTAGAAATATTTATTTATTATAAATTTTAACTATAAATTAATTTATATATTAAAAATATTTATTTATTGTATATTTTAATTATATAAAAATAAACATTCATTCTGTTAAAATACTTGTTGTGTTATTATACTATTAAATAGCTAAACTAATGTACAATAATTTTTTTTAAAAAGAAGAATGTTAGGGTGGCATGACATCAATGATTGGCGCATAAATGAAAAAAAATGAAAATGGTTATTGGGATTCGCACTCACGCACTGTTGCCAAATTCCAATAGCCACAACATCCATTCAGTTTCAACCATTTTTCATGGATGAAACACCCCCTTCTGTTTCATGCCTTTCTCTGCTTCCTTGTTGGTTGGAGCTCAAACTCATCTCTCTCTCTGCTTCCTAGAGAGAGAAAGTCAGAATCTGTTGTAACATAGCAAATGCCAACCTGGTTTTGTAGTGGCACTGCCACCACTGCAGCCACAACAACTTCAACAGTGTCTGCACACATTTCCTCTGAGAAAAGGTACCAGCACCACCAAGTGTGCACCAAAAGTTGCTAACTTTTGTACCAATTAAGTTTCCTTCTATCTCCTTTTCTCTCTCCACGTAGACACTGATTTGGGTTTCGTTTGTTGAGGCTTCAGGACTTGTCTTGCACCTTGCCCTCGCCATTTCTTAGCCAAAGTTTGATTTTTTAGCAGTGATGCTTGTAGTTGAACTGGGCAAGATTTCATTTTTTTTGGCTGTGCATTTGGGGATCTGATTCTCTCTGGATTTTCTTTTCCTCCAAGAAATTTGAATGATTTTGGTATTGGATAATAATGGTCAGTGAATTGGTGCATGCTTTGTTTGTTGGAAAAATGCTTCTAGAAACAAACCATTAGGGAAAAGTAGTGATGGCTGCAGGGTCAAACACTGGTTTTCACTGTGATGATATGAGTTCTGCTTTGAACTGGCATTGGGATGGGTATCTTTTCAGTCTGGTGTTGTTAGTAGCCTACCTGAGATGGTTCCAATGGGGAATTATTTTGGGTTGAATAGTAACTCCTCTGGGATGATGATCTATTCTGGGAATTCAAGCATCATTAACAATGTCTATGAACCTGTCACAAGTCTACCTAGCAATGCATTTGGTTCTTCTCTGCTTCTTGATTCAGTCCCTGGACTGAGGCATGAAGAAAGGTTGGCTGCTGAGTGGTCTGTTGATGAACAGTGCAAATTGGAGGAGGGCCTTGCCAAGTAAGTAGTTTACTGTTAGTACTTAGGACTGTTTGGGCAAGCTTCTTTAGAAGTACTTCTAAGAGAAGAAAATAAGAATAAGATAAAATGAGCTCTCCTTTAATTAATTTGTAGAAGCTCTCTCATATAGTTTCTCTAAAAGATGAGAGAATATTTACAAAGTTAATGGTTAGTTAATGGAGAGTTCATTTTAACTTATGGAGAAACTCATTTCATTTTCTTCTCCTATAAGTGTTTCTAGAGAACTCATTTTAGTAGTTGTCCTTAGTTGTTATTATTATTAGAATTTAATTTATGCGCACCGTCAATGTAAAACATTTTTACATTGACATCTGATAAGATTTGATAATTTTACCTAGTCATTATTTGTTAATAAGATGTGATAATATCATGATAAGGTAAATTCTTATCCATTAATACGATGTAACAATGAGGTAAATTCTTATGAGATGTCTGTGTAAAAGTATTTTATAGTGAAAGTGTATGTGACTCTTTGTTTATCTTTTTTACTACTTTACAAATTTGTTTAAGAAAGATGGCATTAATGTTCAGTGAACTTCTCGTTTTGTGGAAAAAGAAAAATTATTAGAGAAAGGAGAAACACAGCTAGAGGGAGGACAAGAAATTGTAAAGGAAAGAAAACATTAGATACAACTAGGAATGTGGAAAAACTCAAGGAATACAGCTATGATACCTCATTTCTATGCATATCAGAAGGAGCCCCTCACCTTAGACTATTGTAGAACACCAAATAGAAGGCACAAGCACAATCATATCCAATTCAGCAAAAAAAAAAAGAAGCACAATCATATCCCGAGTAAAGTATCAAATTAGTCTCTCACTTTTGGAGACACTGTCAATTTGGTCCCTGAGATTTAAAAAATGTCAAAATGATCCTCGACTTTATATTCCGTTTGCCACGTTAGTTCTTGTCGTTAGTAGTCTCTTAACACCATTAGTAAATGTGTGATGTGCCACGTTAAGTGCCACCTGGACGCACACGTGAAACTTCCACATTAGTTTCTTCTACTTGTCACGTAAGGAGGGACTAAATTGACATTAAAGAGACTAAAATGACATAATTTAGGTGATCATTTTTTCTCCTAAAATGTTAAAACCCTTACGGCTACTTTAACATTCACGCTTTCATTCCATTTTTCCTCCTACTCATACTCTCATCCAATTCTTATTCTTCTCCTATTCATCTTTCTCCATCTTTGTAGTTCTTCTTCTATTATTTTATGGTCTACTATGTCTGCTAATTCAAGCACAAAGGGGAATGCCACGTCAAACCGTCTTTGCTATTGTCGTAAAAGAGCTACCATTCGAACAACAAGGACGGAAAGAAATAATGGGAGACTGTTTTATGCTTGTCCATTACCACAAGTAAGTAATGTTAATGGTGTTTTTTGTATTCTCAAATAGAGAACACTTCCTTCTCTCAAAAGCTTCACATCTCACACTACACCATTACCCTATTCTCAATAACCTCTTAAACCAAAATCCCAAACCCTTCATTCTCAAAAACTACTCCAACGGTTTAAACGTAAACAACAACGCGTTTGAATGATATAATGCCGGTTCAACTACGCTGGTTCAACACGAGAAGACCAAATGCAGTGAAAAACAAAACCCTTACCTCTACTTGAAAGCACCGATTGCATCAATCAACACTGGAGGGTGACGATGATCGACGTGGAACACACAAAAGCATTGATTGCGTCAATGAAGGATGACGAAGAACGGCATCCACCACTACTGGGAGAGCGATGATCAACGTGGACCTAGCACAGGAACGCTATCCTTCAACCAAAGGAGGGGGAAAATGGTGAGAGGGAATTCATCATGTTTTCAATTAGACGGAAAACTATTAGGGATCAATTTGACACTATATACAAAAATTGACTCTTCATTTTCCAATATAACATTTAAAATTATGTCATATTAGTCCCTATAATGTTGCATTGCTTATTTTCCAATTACGCTTGCCACGTGTGCGTCCAGGTGGTGGCACTTAACGTGCCACATAGGAGACTACTAACGGCAGGGACTAAACGTGACAAACGGGAAGGATCATTTTGATATTTTTTAAATCTCAGGGACCAAATTGACAGCACCTTCAAAAGTGAGGGATTAATTTGGTACTTTACTCATCATATCCTAACAGGTTTAGGGGCATGAACACATTGCTTTTCTTGCTGTATCTTCATACCTCTGAAGCTATGTTCTATTTTGTTAATAATACTTATACTTATCTAGTTATTTTTTGTGACAGTATTTTCTTTTCTATTTTCAAAAACCAACTTTATATGCCTGCAATGTGTGCTCTATTTTGAACCATAATTTAGAGAATGCTTCAAATACAATAAGTCAACTGCTGACAATTCTGTAAGTCATAGCTTATCTGTCATGTGAACAAGGGGAATTGTGGGGTCGCTGTTCACATTTCAGATCTTAGATCAGCAAAATTTTAAGAGTCCTATTAAGAAATAAGACGGGTGGGTTGTCTGCTAGGCCACCTATTTTGTTTTCTGAAACTGCATGCTTTCCTTATATAATTTCTGATGTGATGTCCCAAAATTATTTTCTCAATTCCTGCTTCAAATTCTGCTATTTTTTCATTTTCTTTTCTCTTGTTTACATTTGGTTAGTCTTATTCTTTTCTCTTCATTTAGAAGTGCTTAGATTAGAATGTTTGTGCTATTGGCACACAGTATATTTATATGCTTGTGCTGATGTATTCTTTCTCTTTTTATAGTTTGTATTGCATAACTCATGTTTTCTTTCCATTTTTCTTCCTCTATCGTGGCTAGATATGACGATGAGCCAAGTTTCATGAAGTATATCAAAATTGCTTCTACATTGCATGATAAAACTGTTCGTGATGTTGCTTTGAGGTGTACGTTTATGACTGTAAGCTCTGTTTCTTTTAACAATACTTTATGTGGAATACTGTATATGGATACTTTTTTTTTTTTGGAAATGACTGTACATGGATGCTTATGTAAGTAGTATATTAAAATCTATATATAGGATCTTAAAATACTGTTTAAATCTTTTTGCAGAGGAAGCGAAGGAAGCCAGAAGAACCCATGGTAAAGATGGTTAACAATAGGAAGGTATGTGAAATTTAGGAAGCTGATGTATGTATATTATGTTTCTTATATTTTAGTGTTTCTTGAAGAATAATCTAGTCAATCTTATAAAAGTATAGTCTCTCTCTCTCTCTCTCTGTTCATCCATTTTGATAAAAGAAGAGTTGATTGGAAGAGGAAAAAAATGTTACAAGGTATATTTACTCAAAGAAACAGCATAGGAAACTATGCATGCACCTCCATTGGAGAAAACTCTATAGAATCCTAAGCAAATATCAATAGGGATGCCATAGAGTTAAAAAAAAAAAGGCCAATAGTTATGCTATTATAGCAAATGCTTCCTTGGATGTTGGTGATAACTTACAAGTTATTATGTTGCAAACCGTAGACTGGACTATTGTTTATATAACATTGAATCAATTAATGTCTTTAGGATTTAGTGTTGATTGATGAACCATTATTCTAAAATCATGCTTCTTCAGGATAAGCTAGTGAAGTCATCTTCAAAGCAATATTGTCAGTCAACTCCAACCCCAAGCATGACCACATATTCTCTTATATCAAACCATATGAACAAAAGTCAAGGGATACCCTGGCAAGATGGTAAGTATATCATAAGTTCTCATCATCGTGAATGCAACACCAGTCTCTTCGATTTTGAAGTTCCCATTCAATTTGGTCAAGGACGAACTAAAAGCATAAACTATTAGGAGGAAGCCCAAAACTGATTTTATAGGTTTAACATGCATTTTCTTGTGAAATCCCTTTGTGCTTGAAGCATCAACAATGCATGAGTCACTCTATTGTTTGATAAAACTTAATTTAATTTTGAAGAATGGGGGTTGAAGGAAACAAATTCTTAAGTACTTGGTCATAGAAACTCTGTTACAATGTCAAGGAATACTTCCCCAAAAGTTTAAGCTATTAGCTCGAAGCTTAGAAATTGTTTTTACATGTTTAACAAGTTTCAAAACTTTAATTTAAATTGTTTGTCTGGCAGTATGAGAATCTATTTATATTTTATAAGCAGTTAACAAATCTTTGCAGAGGAATATGTTTGGTGCATTTTGTGACTTTTTTTTTCTTTATTATTTCAAGCTTGCTGAATTACTGAAAACATGAAAAAGATGGCATAAGATACTGAAATATTAGGATGCACGAAATTGCACATTCAATGTACAAATTTATCTGCACATTTTCTACTAGTGTGTTATTCCCCTTTTGTGTTCAATTTTTTAGGAGGATTGGTACATTGCCTTCCTCTACTATTTAACTCATCATATACTCTTCATTCTATTATAGAAGAAGTGCTGATAACATAGTTGGTAGTTAATATACAATTTGGTCCTTGAAAGTGGCAACTTGTGTCTCTTTGGAGTTTGGTCTTTGAGAGTTTTTATCTATACAAAATCTTTTGAGTTTTGAGGCTGAGATTGTTTACAAGTTGACAACTTTGGAGGGTAAACTTGGTAGAAAGTTGACACTTTTAGGGATCAGTTTATATAGACATGCACTTTTAGGGATCAAAGTTAAACATGCCACTTTCATGGACCAAATTGTATATTGACTCAATAGTTGGAGGAGAACCTACTTGAATGGTAATTTCCCCCTAGAGTATGTGTGATCAGATTGGACATATATAGCTTTTCTGAGGTGGTAAAGAGAGAGTAAGAATAACCTAATGTTTTTCAACTAAGGAGGAGGAAACTATGCACTTATGCAGATTTCTGACTATGAAGAATGCAGGTTTTTCTCCAACAAAATGTTTGATGAAGAAGAAAGAAGTTATCTTGTGGGTTTTGCATTTTAGAATTATATGCCTTGATTGACAGGTGCTTGCCCTATAAACCCTCCTGATGAACTCTGGCTTTACTACCAGATATTATCTTGTATGCATGCATGTTTTTCTTTTATTTTTCTTACAATATAATCTTTTTCGCTAATTGTTATTAATTCTACTATAGTCCATAATTATATATTGGAATTATTGAAAAAATCATGACGTGTTTCTAAAATGAAAATAACTAAATATTTGGTCCAATTTTTTTTCCTATTCACTGGTATTGTGCTCCGCTTGTCACTTTTCAGCATTTGGTATTTGTGGATAGAAAATAAAGCCAATTTTTTTGACAAAATGTTTCTCCTTTTTCATCTTTCTGCATACCTAGTGGTTTTCTATGCTTGTTTGTCTATGTCAACTCACTTTTTTTGGGGGGGGTTCATTTTTTTTTTCTTGTTTTCTTTCTTTCTACTAATTTATTTGTTTTTCTAGAAACTACATATTTTTGAGCTCTTTTCAGTAATATTTTTCTGTTGAAATTAAAACATATACGGAAATTTTGAATGCATATTGGGGCTGTTAGAAATATGAGACACTAAAGTCTGTGAAATACAAATACTTCAATATTAAATATAAAAATTGTAAATCTAACTATAACTATGTCTTTTTGGTAGGCTTGGGTGTAATTCATTATACTTAAAATTCTGTTACAGTTAGATGAATTACTCAGCTTATCTATTCTATTTTTCTTCTTAGTTCCCCAACTCTAGTCACTTTATATACTCAATATCACTCTCTTCCTAGATTTTATTGTCTTTCTTTGTGGCAATTACCTTCTTTTTTCCCCCTCCATTTTTTATTGTCAGGAATTTCTGGTCCTATGAGGCAACTCTTGGAGCAAAATGCTCAAGCATTTAGTCAAATTTCTGCCAATTTATCTACATCGAAGGTGAATATCTCAACTTTAATTATTATTGGTGTTTGTTTGTACGTTCCTAAATACTGGTGCAAAAGATGATTTATAAGCCTTTTAAAATGCTGTAAAATCTACTTCTGTTGCTAACGAATAATTTAATGGTTAAAAATTAACTATATGTGACATTGCACCTGCCTATCAGTTCTCTGCTGATGATTAATTGATGTCTTATATAGGAAAAGAGAAAGTTGTTGGACATAGAAGAAAGGTATCTATTCACCTAGGATATTAAATGGTTATCAGTTACTGTGTCCATGGATACAGGAGATTGGAAAACTGCCTTAATTGCAGTCACCCCTAGCCTATCTTAGTTGTGGTTTCGGTCTCTTTGGGGATTGCCTTAAGTGTAGCCTCAAGGGTGATGGTTTACTCCCACATCGATTAAAAATATGACTTAAATAGAGCTTTTAAAGTTTGGGCAGTCCTCACCGGCTCGCCCTACAAGTCAGTTTTGTAGGGTTGAGTTAGACCCCAAACCCAAATTTTAAGACAGAATGATTGAATTGTCTTTGTAAAGCATTCTTAATGCATGGAAATGCTCTGATTTTTTTTTTATTTTTTTTTTGTAAATTTCCAAGTGTGCCTTTGATTACTGTGGACACTTATAGCATCAATGACCGTCTTTAAACTCACTTTTACATTAACATAACCTTGTTCTGCATTCTATGATCTGAAAGAGTGATTCAACATTCACTTTGTTTAAGGGGTCAAACCATCTGAACCTTGGACAAAATAGTTGTAGCTTGCATTACAACAGCAATATGATAGATAAGCTTCAGTCTGTTATAAGGTACTGGGGGAAAAACATTAAATGTTCATAGTTATTGATAATCTGATTTGATTAACAATTTGTTGGTAAATAAATTCATAATTTCTTCATTTTCCTTTAATGATGTAAGTTCTTTCAGTGCATATTCATGTTCTCATCATATTGTTCATATATAAAATAGTGTTTGGCCTCCAAGCTGTGCTAATGATCACATTCTTTTATAAACAGTTTCAGGATAACATCGACCTCTTTTGTCTGACAAGGCACAATATTAATACCGTTCTTAATGAGTATGTAATGTGAATATTATAATAAGTTAAATATTAATATCATTCAAATCCATTTTGTTTAGAGTTTGATTTGATGTGTATTGCCTTTTGAAGTTTGCTCATTAAGTTTGTGCAGAATGAGAAAGATGCCGGGCATAATGAGCCAAATGCCCCCTTTTCCTGTTTCCGTTAATGAGGACCTTGCAAGTAGTATATTCCCCAATAAAACTGAGGTAAGCTATTGGGTAACTAAACTTGTTTCATGTATTCCTTTATTCAAAGTATAGAATCATGCTTCCATGTGTATTGTTAAACTCATTGTCCATATACAAATAGCAATAGTTTGAACATATAGAAAAATGGAAATAGAGAAAGCAAATAAATCATGAAGGATGAAGTTGCTAACCAAGAATCACAAATTGGGTTGATTTTTTTTACTCATGATCAGAGAGTAACGTTACTTGCTAATATGCGTTTCATAAGGGTTTTTGGTTGGAAAAATTGATTATTACATATTTACATATACCCATCACAATATTTGTATTTTGTAAAGCAAAAGCATTGATCTTTTCTTGTCTTAATGTAACGATATACTTGATCTGTCTGGCTGCAGTAAAATATTTATAAACCACAATAAGATTCAAATTACAGTTTGGTTTAGTTTGGAAATATTGAAGTTTTTCAATATGGAGTAATTGAAAATGGTTGAGTCTTAGTGTGGCCTAATAATCACTGTTTAGTGTTATTGCTGTCACAGCTACATTGCCAGAGCTTCTTTTTTGATGATTCTGGTAATTCTTAGTTTCATTGAAGATGGATAAAATATCCATTATACATTTGAGCTCTACATCCTATACCAGACCTTTTTTCTTGTTCAATTTTGGTTCTTAAAATGCTCTTATTTCAGTTAGATTTGTGAACTGAAGTACAGAAAGTCATGTATAAAAGTTGATTAGTTATTTATTCCCAATTCAAGGCAGAAAATTACTGACCCCATTCAAGATTGCCAATTGAAAGTGCACACTAGTTTGGAGATGTTGACATTTTTGTATGGAAATCTTAGCTGCAATATTTTTGGTGCCACATGCAATTGAGGAGCTGCAGACTAACTGATATCACACTATCTCAGGTCTTTCCAGAGTTTCTCATCCATGTTTGATCTTCTCTCGATAATTTTATTTTGTTTGTTGGTAAATTTGGACTCCTGCTGTAATAAACTAAACATTTCCATTGCCAGAAAAAGAAAAAAAAGGAAAAGGATAGGAAATCAATTGGCAATGGTTTGAGCTTATTTACCATTCATTTGGTTTTGGATTATTGGTAATTGTATCATGGGTAATGAAAACTGATGTAAATCTATGGTGCTAGTTAGCCACGGTTATTAGCTGTTTTGTAATTTGTATGGGAAATCATTATTTACATCCTTGGTTGTACATGAGTGGAACAAAATGAGTCATTTGCATTTTGTTGTACTGCCTGACAGCTAACAGCTTCTGCCTTAAAGGGTCAACAATTTAATTGACACCCATTTTGTTGGATGTTAAATATATGATTTTGACATGCTTATTTATTGTCCTTTTTTTTTCTTTCTCTTTGATGCTAAAATTTTTAACCCTTTGATGAGCATTAAGGAAAGTGGTTAGGAATAAAAGCAAGCAGATTGGTGGTAGTGAATAAATAAAATTGATTCCACCAGAAAGCACCATATCCAACCCTTGTGAAGGAAAATGGGTTAAGTTCTCACGGGACTAGTATAGTTGGTTTTTTGCTGGTGGGATTATGTCCCGAGCATCATTAATATTTTTGTAACTCAAATATTTAACTGGTTAATGAACTATTCTATCAAGACGTTGGGTCTATTTGAAGGGATTAGTTTCTCATATTGTGATAAACCAAGATTTGAATCTTGCTAAGAGATGTGTTTATTTAATGTCAAATCATATCTTGAGTAGGATTACCTCAAGATACATGCGAGAATAATAATAAAAAAATGACAATTTAGGACAAACCCAATGTGGTTCAGGACATATTGGGCCAAATTTAATTCGGAAAATTATTTGTCATTGCTTTTTTAAACATTTTTTGGGTATTGCTATTAGCACTGTCACTTTTTCTAATGTCACCTGATCCGTAAGTGTTTCTTTTTTAAAATTTTGAAAATATTGTGACTTTCACATTATTAGTACAACGCTCTAACCAACTGAACTAATAGATCAATTATATTATAAAATAAATAATGTTGTTATATATAACAGTAAAATTTCTAATGTATATTTAATGCTAATCATACAAGTTATATCAAATTAATTGTCACAAAACTTATTATTATTTTTGGGAATTTTGGGAAAATAGTGTTTCTTTTTTTATTCATGATACCACTGGGCCATTGTTTCATTACGGAAAACTTTGGAAATTTAGTTTTTGAATTATTTAATTAGATTTTAGAAAAAAATTCCTGAATATCAAAAATTGAATTTTAAAATTTAAATTCGAAAATTATGAAAATAAATTGACTTTTTGAAAACTAAAAGTTGCAAAAAGTAACGCTCCTACGAAATTATATAGCCAGCTTAACCCTTTTTGTGTGCCGACCAATCTCTGTGTTTTTTTTGGGTGAACTCAACGATCTATGTGGGCTGACTTATTGAATTGCAATTTCTTTTCACATTCTTACAATAATGAGAAGCTTTTACATCCCTCTCTATTGGATGTTGAATTATGAAAAGTGGAATTTACTTTAAAGGATAAAAATATGAAATTGATTAGAAAATTAAAGGATAAATTTTTTTAGCACTTTATAATTTATTTTACCTATGTATGCTGATCTAACCAAGGTTCCTCAAGGCTCAAGCCAACTAAATTTTTGTACGATGATGAGATAAGTGTTGGTCTTAAGCCTTGGAAAAGGTGTTGGGTGTGTTAAAATACTTTTAAGTTTTAACCCTCAAGTTAGTCACTAGTAAACTAACATAGAGTATATAAAAAGTGTCTACTAGATAATATTCACACTTAAATACAAGTTTGTCATTAGACTCAGTATATGTATTACTGGATTCAATTTCTTTAAATATTGTAAATGAAAAAAATATGATTGGAAGAAAAGAACTTTACTAAAGATGATTAGTTAGGACTAAGATTAGTTATCAACACAATCAATAAGTACTCCGTATCAATAATATGATAACAAAGAAAAATTACAAGTTTGTTACAATTATGACATTAATTAAGTACAGCCATGAGGTAATTCCAATAGAACATATGTTACTTTTACTGCTTGAATATTCTAATGTGAAATTATGTATGAGGTTCCAAATACTTGTATCACAATGTATATTGTGTATGAAGGAAGTTCCATGATGCAATATTGAAGAAATCTTTTCTATTATATGCCATTGAAAATCAAAACAAAAGAATTACATATTTTTACAATCAAAGAAATATCAATGTATTTTGGATATTGATAAATGGTTAAAGAAAAGCACATTTTTTTAAAAATCTTGGCTTGCATAAGAGATTAAGACATTATGGTTAGTGAAACCTTGACATCTGAACCTTCATTTCCTTGCACAATATCTCCAATTCCTTCACTCTCCATTCCATTCTCTCAAGGTTTTGTCGCATATCTTCTTTCTCTTCCAAGAAGCTATCTGTCTTGTCATAGTGCAAAATGATTTGGGAAGGGTTTATGATTTCACTTTCCTCAATGATTAAGTCACTTGATGGAATCTTGGTTTGTTGAGAAATAAGAGCCTGCATTGCTATCATTGGAGGTATTCTGGGGTTCTTTGCAAGATCCTTACACACCTCAAAGCTTAGTTTATTGTAATTAAGACATCTACACAATCTTGACCTCTCCTCAAATGCCAGCATTGGATGCGACTGCAATTCATAATTTGTTCTAAAATGAGAGAATTTTATACGATTGTGGAAGTAAAAACTTGGCAGTATGGAAATGTAACAAAACCTTGCTATGTAAAATTCTATCAAGGACTTTAGCAATGTTTTGGATGTAATTTCTTTTTCTGCTAAGGTCAAGAGATTTTCCTGTATAGTACTAGCTTGGATGGGACACACCTTGTGTTCCAATCATGCTATTTTATTAATAAATTTTTCTTTTGGCCTCTTAAAAAAAATATTCTATCAAGGACATATCTAAGAGTTGGAAGAACCAAAAATAGGGAGAAAATTTGAAAAATTTAAGATGACATTTTATAATTATTAACATCATCAACATGGAATATAGAATCTACATTTTTATATCATTATTATTATTTGGGTAATACAAAAATAAAATTTCCATAGACCACTTTAATAAGAAGAGTTTAATTTCTATATAGTGTCAATGTAACATCACTGACAGTGTAATTCTATAGACAATTTTTGTAAATGAAAAAAAAGAAAGAAAATTCAATACTCTACCCATAATTTTTGTAGCTATCCTGAGGAATTTCATCATCTAGAATTGATTTTGCACTTAAAAAGTTGTGTGGATAGCAAGATACGAACAAAAACACACATACTATAATAATGCCAAAACCTGTCAAAGTTACAGATAATAAGAACAAAAGAAATTATAGTAATGTCAACATTTGGCCGAGGTCACTTCCCATCTGGTCGGGGCACTTCCCCTTATCTATTATTTTTGTTAGTTTTAGAAATTTCACAATTTCACAATTCTTATGGTTCTTTAGAAAGTTAATAATGCATAACAGGTGCAATAGAAAAAGGGAATGCGACCAAGGGGATTACTTAGTTGGTTAGACATGATGTGTGAGTTATTGTAAATCTTCTATACTTTGTCTTTGATTTTTACTAATAGTAAAAAAAGAAAAGAAAAAAGATATGTGACATTCACCTGAAGATAGATGTCAATGGCTCTGTACACCCCGTCAAAGCGATCCCTAGCACAATCAGGCAAACATTCAGCAACTGCAAGAAATTTAGTGACCTTGAGGTTCTGATCAGGGGATATCTCAATCAAATACTTGTCAACTAATCTACCAACTTTTTTCAACTTTTGTACGGACACCCCATCAGAGCCATTTATATCAACAAATTGTTTAATCAGTCTTATCACAAATGTTACATCATAATATAGTCCCATATGATGCCCAGAGACTAATAGATCATCCAAAGTTGCCTGCTCAAGCACCCCCCCAATCAATTTCTCAATTTCAATTCTGTAATCTCTACTCATACCAAATCTTGACACAATCCTTAATACCCAAAAAAGGCCTCTACAAGAAAAACTCTTGTTGCCAACAAATATGACCCCATAAACAGCTGTTTCTGCTAGACCAGCATACTCAACACTGTTGTTGCAATTAACCTCTCTTGTTGGAGTCACAATTTTCAGATAATGAAGCAGAAATATTGTGAGAGTTGAGTTTTTGTTATCTGTCTTGTAAGCTCCAATAGTTTGGAGAATCTTCTCAATGATCTTTGGGGGTAAAGTAGCCAAATCCTCAAACCACCATGCTTTTTTAGGCAAAGTTGACTTTACAGTCTTGGGAGTAGCTTGTGTTGAGTAAGAAAATCTCTTGGCAGAATTGCTTTCAGGAGATGATGGGGATGATGAAGATGAGGAGGTGAAGAGGTTCGCCTCAGGATTTTGATCCATTTTTGCCAAGAGTGCACCAATAATCTTCTCTAATAGACCATAGCTATCAGCATGTGCGTAAAATAACTCACAATTCTTGAGACTTACAAGTATTTCATTCCATGTCCAGTAGTGGATTCCTTCAAGAAATGTTTCTATTTGTTGCAAGAGATTGTTGGTGAAGACCTCCTCAGTCATTCCAAGATAAAGGCCACAGCAATGGAGGATAAGCACATTGGACACATTGATAGGGATTTTGCCGTTGTTGTAGCAGAATCTTGAAACCAGCTCAAACCCTTGTGGCCCTCCAGGGAAATCATTGATTTCAATGCACATTCTCTTTTCATGGCTCAAGATTTTCTTTATTCTTCCACAGTATTTTGATATGAACTTCTGCAAAATAAATGAACTAGATTGATTCACCTGATGAGACATTTGATTCTGCATCATTTTTCCTTTGAATCTAACAAATGTTAGTAGAGGATGAATAAGAAAAGAAGACACTAATGAATTCCTAGAATACCTTGTCCAAAAGGAATACTTCCTCATCATTGATGTGGATTTGCAAGTCACTGTGCTTCGGCATAGCTGCTACTTCTGCATTGAGCAAAGACAGAGGAAATTGTCTTTTGGGAAAAATGGAAATGAATGATTATATATTATATATGTTTACATATGTACGAGTGAGAGGAATATCGGCTTTTAAATCTTATCATGAATACTTAAAACTAAAATATGTATGTGAGTTTTTTTTTTTTTTTTTAAGTTAAATTTTTATGTACAACTAGTGTAAAAAAATGTATTCTATCAACCAATCAGAATGTATAATTGATATAATTATTATAAAAATCATTAATTTTTATCATATATACGATTGTGATTGTGATTAATATAAGTATAAAAACTATTGCACTATTAATACGTGTATTATTTACTCTTTTTAAAATGTCACGCAATTGTTTTAAGTATTTGTAGGACTCTATTCTTTTCTTTTCACTGAATAATAACAACCAATCAAAATCAAACTATGAACAAAGTTTTGGCTACAATTACCCAATACAGAGTTACCTATTCAATAATTTCATTGAACCCCATTTGTTTCTTTTGTCTCTTAATTATTTATTCTCAATATAATATTTTATTTTGGTTTTCTAATGTATGTGCATCTCTACCGTGCGTCCACAGTATGATGTTATATGATTTTGGCTATTTCAAGATAGATTCCATATGAGTGACAAGTTCTGAAGCATTATTTGTAAACTATTGATGATGCAGGGAGTGTGTGTTATTTAATGTTCATGTGGCTAAATTGTCCTCTTGTATGAACAAGTTGTCCTATATTGCCAAATGAGATAGATTATAAAACAAAATGACAATGATTTTTTGCTGTTGAAAACAACATGTTGGGGCAACGAATGGCAATGTAGTATGTGAAGGTTTGTCTGACAGGGTCAGCAGGTCAAGAAGTGTGATTGTTAAATAATTTTCAGTTGTGTGTCACGTATGCATGCCTTGGCTTTGGAGTTTGGATTTACTTGAGTCATATATGTACTTCCTGAACATGTGAAGATGGACATTAAAAGTGGACCCTGGGATCCATTATTGTTTCTTAAAGAAAGTGAAAAGAAAATATTGGTTTAAAAAAAACACTAAGTATGTTTTTGCCTTTTTGGTAGACCAATATTATATTACTACTTACTAAGTTAAAATAACTCTATGATAGTTGATTACGAGTTTGGTGGTTACAAAAAAATATACAACATACAGTTCTTGCCATATATCTAATACTACTATAAGACTAGCAATTTCAGATTATTTCTCAAATTTTGTCCACTAAACTCCACAATGTCATACACTAAGTTTATAGTTGTGATTAGATTAAACGGAATTTCACATACATAAAAATATTTTATCAAGAAAAATAATATTGATTTCAATTTTATACATTATCAGTTTAAAACTTACACGAAAATTTAATCATTGTACCACATTATACTATTTATCAATATGACGTGGTGATATAATAAATTTTTACTAAATGTGTGTATAAAAATATTCATACTACACAGTATCTTATAATATCCATATAGAATATTTATTAATTTTGTAGACAATTTTTTTTAAAGAAATCTAGTCAACTACCTTTAACAACATAGTGTCATTTACCTTACCTTACTAATTAATATCTTTTAAAATTTATGAAAAATATGTTTTAGAATTTTTTTAGTTGCTAGTTTCATGTGAAATAAATCTGTTGAAAAAGAAAAAAATGTAACATATATGGTTTAGTTTTTATACATAATTAATATAAAAAATTTCACTAACAAATAATTAGAAATCCTTTTTTTCATAAAATAAAAGTAAATTTTTTTATTATATATTATAACTTATGATTAAATAATAATATACAAATCTTTTATATTGTTAGAACATAAACTATTGATTCTATAGATAAAATAACTACCTTATTTTTCAGCATGTAAAAGTTTAAATTGGGAGAAGGTTCACCCACATAAGGTAAAAGAAAATTACTAGTTTCAGTGAGGATTTTTAGTAATAATAATTAATATATATATGGCTTGGTTATTGGTTGCCCCGCTTAGCAGCCGTTTTAAAAAATTGGTTTCACATGAATGTCTGCCCACACCAATTGGGGAAGCTATGTTTCCTGTTTGAGCATTGATATTGATATCTAAATTTATTATAAAATTCTTAATACTTGTGAATAGTGATTCCTCTGTATCAAGATTCGAATTGGAATCCTAAATCATCACGAAGATATATTTCAACAATTTTTCTATAAAAAGACATGGTAACTTCTACGGGCTTAGCCCATGAAGATAAACCGTTCGGATCGGTCATGCATCATGGTAATTCCTGTTTTAGCGTAAAGTTCCCCTTGAAATGATTTCTTGTTTCTAGTTTTAATTATTTTTAAAAAATCAAATCAATTTTATTTATTTTTTGTTTTAATATTTAAAAAGATATTACAAATGAAAGATAAATAAAATAAGTCAACCATTTTGTCTTATCAAATAATGACGGTGACAAAAGTAGTGGTATGAGAGTGACAATGACAATAGTGGTGACGATAGTAATAATGGTGGTGATGCCAGTGGTGGAGTGAAATGATAGTGATGATGATGACAATAGTAATGAAATGGTGAAGGTAATAGTAATGGAATGGTGATGGCGGTGTTTTAAAAACCAAACTGACCTGACCGGTTGGACTGGTTTGACTGCGATTCGGAGGTCTGGTTGGGTCAAGTTTCCTATTGGATCGACCTTGCGTTGAACTTGGTGTAATCCGGTTGTGTTTGCAGTTAAACCGATCCACTGGCCCGAGCCGAGTCACACCCAAGGGAAGAAATGCGCTAGATCATGCAGATCAATTAAGGTTGAGTATAAAATTTTAATTTTTTAAATAAAGACTAGGTCATGTGGGTCAATTAGTGATCCACTAGTTCGGCCATTGACCTAGTGACCCAATGCCTTGGCTAGGTCAATCACCAGTTAGATTTTTTAAATTATGGTAGTGGTGGGGTGGAATAGTGACAATGACAACGACCATGACGATGAAGGCGACAAAATGGTGATGGCAATAGCAGTGGCAGCAACGCTGACGATGGTAATAACGATAGTAGTGGTGGTGGCGGCGATGACAATGGTAGTATTATGCAATAGTAGCAGTAGCGACAACAACAGAGATGGAGGCAACAAAATGATGGTAGTGGTAACGACAATGTGTTGGTGGTAGAGGTGGTAAAGACAAGGTGTGATGGTGGTGACGGTGACAATGGTTGTGTTAATGGAATGATGTAGGTGATAGTGGTGGTGGCGACAAATGTGTGATGGTGGTGACAATAATAATAATTGTGGTAATGGAATGGTATAAGTGATAGTGATGGTAGTGATGGTGACGACAAAGGTTTGGTGGTGGAGACAACAATAATGATGAAATGCTGACATTGATGGTGGTGTGTTGTGGTGTAATGATTGTGGTGAAAGCAACAACTACAACAGTGATAGGGGTGCCGGTGGTAGTATGATGATGGTGGTTAAAATATATCTTTTAAAACTAAAATCCAAATTTACAATTTTTTTCTTGGTTTTGATAATGAATATAAAATTGTTTTGAAATTGAGTTAAAAATTATTTTACTTTCATTTTTGCAGAATGTGTTTTGTTTTAAAAATTGTATTTAAAAATAAAAAATAAAAAATTTACAACTACCACGGGGCCTAAATTTATTATAAGATTCCTAATACTTGTAAATAGTGATTCCTTCGGGTCAAAGTTTGAATTGTAATCTTACATTATCTTGAACATATATCCCAACATTTTTTTATATAAAAGGATATAATAACTATTCTTATGTGAGGCTTAACCCATGAAGAATGTGAAGCAACCCAAACCACAACCCAAGAAAATTAATAACCAATAATTACTTCTTGCACTTCTAGAGGACAAAAAGTCGGGTATACAAGGTGGGAAGATAGCATTAGGAGGAGACAAAAGAGAATCCATTTTTCAGCTAATAAATTTATGAGCACTCTGATATTTCTTCTAAATTTTGTTTATGCTAGTTTGAGCGTTACACTTGGGCTCCGACAACATGTTCGGCGGTGTCTGAGGTGTTGTTCATGTATGGAGGAACTCGTGGTAGAGTGTGTCGGAGGAGAGACGGTAGAACTGGGAGAGGAGGGCAACGTTGATGGTGTTGGAGACGATACTGGGCAAGGAACTCACGAGACACTTCACCTTCCAAATTGGTGTGAGGAAGATGAAAACTGAGGGAAGAGATGCAAATCTGGTGTGGTGTGGTTATGTGGAGGTTGGGGGAGGGGGTTCCAACATTCTCCAAGAGTATCATATTCTAGAAGAATAAAAGCACACATGATGGATAAGTAATCTAAAAAATTATTTCAGAATATAAAAAAATTCAGCTAGTAATTAAGAATTAAGATTAAACTTTGGGTCTTGCTAACTAATCAGTATCTTCTTAGACTATTAGTTAAAGAATTAAAAGGAATAAGTATTTATTCTAAAATTTTTAGAAAAGCAAAAAAGATATCAACATCATATTTTTTTGTATTTCAATAAAAGTATTTTTATTTTTTATTTTTTAATTCATGTATTAAGAATACTAATTAACATTTTTGTTAAACTTTTATCAGATGCCTTTTGGATTAATTAATGGGTTATTAAGTAAATCATTTATAAAGAAATTAAGTCAAGAAGACTTCACTCAAAGGATATTAAAGTGAAACCATTGACAAGATAATCAATCTTTTATTATGAGTCTCATACCCAAGATTAATTCTAATCAATGAAAAAAATAAAAATAAAATCTACCTTTCCCAAAATCAATTTTATCCACAAGAAAGTTAATTTAAAGAATACATAATTCTAATCAAACAAATGTGAGCTATAACCAAACACAGATTATTTGACGTGAATTTGTTATAGCTTAACCAGTAGTTTGAAGTTTAAGGTGTGAATGTACAGCTGTACAACTGTGTTAAAAAAGAGTGATTTATTATTTATAATGGTACTATCTGGTTCAAACAATCTCCAATGCAAAATACAAGTAGTTTAGGAAAAAAAAAATCGAGTTATTGTACATCCAATTAAATTAGCCACAAACACGGTTAACATGATTTTATATCGTTTAGAAACATGATGTCACGGCACTAACCATTTTATCAGGAGAAGCAACTGCAATTGCAATACAACAAACCAACAAACGAGAGAGAAGCAATCAATTCAACAAAAGCGCGGGCAACGAGGGTGCTTTAATACTGAGATTTATGCTGCACATTAGGTATCTTAAAATTTGGTTCTATAGATATCATACATGCTCATTGAGTTTAAGCTATAAAATTATATGAATTACTACAGAATAATTAATGAAGGAATAGAATTATCATTTATCAGGCATGATATATTGTGTGGTAATTCTCAGGAATTGAATTATTAATCCAGTTTATCGTGATCATTTAAATTCTGAATAGAAATCTGTTATAAGAAAGTATAAAGGAAGAATATTAGACATGCTATAGGGGTTTCATATTATCTTTCTCTAAAGGAAGGAACCTTGTAAAATCTCTGCTGGGACACTGACTTTTCTTTGCAACACTGTGCGGTATGTTGTGTTGACTTTACATGTATTTGAGTCAAGAAGTTACTTTTGGGATGAAAATTTAGGACTCTGTTCTTGTTGTGTGATCTTTTCTATTTTTGCTTGATGTCGTGGACTCTACTTTTTTCTTTTATATGGTATCTTAATCTGTATTGTGTATTGGTGCACTGGCTATATCATAGGTTATAGAAAGTAACAGAAGGTGTTTTATTCAACTCAAAAGTTACGTCCATCACAAAAACTGAAACAAATGCTATCATCTAAAAGTATTTGAAATAGATGCTATTATCTAAAAGGAAATCAGCAGAATAATAGAATCATAACAGCATGATATGATCTTATGATGTAGCCAGTGCACCAATATTGTGTCCAAACGGTGATGGCAGTATAGTGTGGGTATTGTTGGCTTCATTGTTGACAAAATGAAAGTTCTGGTCATTTGATTAAATAAGTAGTATGTGTGAGGTTTGTTTGATAGATCCAAATTGTTCTTAGATTGAATAAATAAATGCAAGAATTTTCTAATTAATGAATGATTAAGTGCACACCATACCTGAGTGGTGGCTCCAGCAAGTGATGTGAAGCAAAAGAGATTTATGGATAATCCCTTCCTCGCTCTCACATGCTGTCTTTGAAAGGTAAGCTCTTGATTGCAGCAATTATATTTTTCTTATATTTAGTGGTTAAGTGATACGTGATGAAGGAGTTTTGTTGTTCCTGTTAGCCTTGACCAGACCAGTTCATGGACAAATTGTACTGACTAGTTGGTGTAGTCTAGTTCTCAAAGCCACAAGTGTGTGTACATATATTTATACATGTGTAACTATGAATATATTTTATAGACTCAATTCAATTTTAAGCCTACAACAAATTAATCACGATCATCTCTTATGATCACATTTTTTTTATATCACGTTGCTTAGATTTTCTTACATGTTTGAAGATATCATTCACTTGCTCTGTTAAATTTTTGTTGAATCCTGACCACCACTAAAATTATTCAGAACAGAGGTGTATGCTTGCAAACAATGCATATTCGTTTCACCTGAGATGAATTCGTTTCACCACTTGCTTAGATTTTTTTTTTTTTTTTACATATCTTAAGTGGGTCACACTATTAGATATTACTTATTTTTATTTTTTACAACTTAAAACAGTTTTCTCTCCAATTCAACAATTTTAAAAATTTATTCAATAAATTCTTCGAATAACTACATATCATTAACATTAATTACTACTATTTTTTTTTTATTATTATTTAATTAAAAAAGTTTGTCATGTCCCAGATTTTTTTGACACCTGTACTTATATAAACACCTTGTGCTTAACAAGTTCTTAATGAGAAACAGGTCCTGTAGAAGTTCTTATTAAGCACCAGCTAGTTCTCAACCGAGAAAAAAAGAAAATAAGCACCTCCCATTGAAGGTGGCCTTAGAATTCTTACAAGTAGGTCTCTAGTATAAAATACAATTGATGCAAAAATAGCAATATACATCATAAACCATAAATATAATAATACACAAATCATTAGAAACCTAGTGGCACCTCCCCTGGTGATCTCCATGGGATTAATAGATCTCTTACGCTTAGCTTATCCACCAAAAACAAAAAACGAAAATAATAATATAATTTACAAATTTTGTAACATTCTAAGAATGTGTATTAATGCTGTTTTCCTAATTTCTACCTGGCGTCTAACTACCAACCACCATGTCAGCTCGACAGTTAACACCACAAATAATAATAACCGTATTTAACTAACTAGTACTAATAAAAAAATAGTTTCACTGCAAGACATTTTACTATATGAATTGTGAAGTCAAAGTCTTGTCATTTTCTAACTATTTTTCATATCTTCTCTTTAGCAGCAGAAGCATGTGTGAATTGAAGCTCAAATGAATTAAGACTAAGGAAACAATGAAGAATTGAAGAAGAAGAAGAGGAGGAGTTAAAAAACAACCATGTCAGAATCAAACGCAATTGCAAATGGTTTAGCTGGTGCAGGTGGTGGAATTATTGCTCAAATCATAACTTATCCTCTTCAAGCGGTACTCTCTCTTTCTCTCTTTGCTTCTCTCTATGGCTGTGTAACCAATTCAATTGCAATTTTTTCAGGTAAATACGCGCCAGCAAACTGAGAGAACACTCAAGAGGAACAAGCAAAGTTTTACCTCCAACTCAACCACTGCTCCTGGCACTCTTCTTCAGATCTTTCAGGTTCAAATTTTGCTCTTTTCCCCCCTCTTTTTGTTGGTTCTGTTTATGATGGTATCTTGATTATTGCTTGTGACCCTTTATCAGGTCATTGGAACTGAGGGTTGGGGTGGACTCTATAGTGGCCTCAAGCCTTCTCTTCTTGGAACTGCTGCTTCTCAGGTAATCAAGTTTCACTTTTTAACCAAACCCTATAATTGAGTTGGATGCAAAATTCAAGGTTTAAGACATAATAGACAAAATCAATGATGGTTTGGTCTAACCAGAAGGGGCTAGCCTCCTACAACGTGATGAACAAGGTTAAAACCCACCAGTGAGAAGAATATCCACATTTAGTAATCGACTGTGTCTCAAACAATATTGCCTCTGAAAGAGGATTTTCTTGGAAAACCAAAAACAAAAAAAGACATGATATATGATGTGCTTTTCAGTGAGTTGTGGGGTTGTTATCTAAATGCTTATTTTTCAATGCTTTCAGGGCATTTACTACTATTTCTATCAAGTTTTTAAGAATAAGGCAGTGACCATTGCAGCTGCGCAGAAAGTGAAAGGGCGTGGAGATGGTACTGTTGGGATGTTTGGTTGGCTTGTTGTGGCTGCAATTGCTGGGTGATTACATCATCATGCCACTTTTATTTGAATTTTGCATTTCAGAATACTCATGTTTGTGTTGTGTTTGTGATAGTGAACCTAGCTTCTATTTACTTGATTCATATTCTTATTGCAATTGTCCTATTTCTGCAGGTCCCTGAATGTGTTGTTCACAAACCCAATATGGGTTTTGGTGACTCGGATGCAGGTGCTTTCAGATGTTTCCATTTTCTTCTTGGACTATTTTATTTGAAGCTTTGCAGTTTGTAAACACAATTCTGGTTGCTTTTCATTTGAACTTTTTTGTTTGTGCCATGAGTGTGGTCTATTGCGACTGATCCATATTAGGTGTATCGATGAGTTTTACATTGGGTGTCAAGGGCCCAATGAAATCCTTCTCCTTTACCTTGGCTTGGTCTTTAATTGAGTTAAATAGTGTTGTGTGATCCATGTAACCAACCTTACCTCTAAAGATAAGGATTTTGTTGTTTTTATGAGTGTAGTCTGTATAAGTAAACACAGACAAATACAAATTCACATAAAGATTCCTATACTTTGGAGGGTACGTTCATTTACATGGATGCACATGTTTTCAAGCTATTCCATGTACAACCTGGGTTGTGCTACTTAAGTGTAACAAAAGTTCAGTACTTTTCACATGGAAGTGCCAGGTTGTGGCATAAAACCAAAAGGAGGAACGATCCATAGACTTTGAATGTTAGATTTCATCTTAAAACCATATTCTGCTGCACTATAAAATTTAATATGGTATCAGAGCCATATTCTGTTTCTGTCCGGTGGGTGCCGCCAGCCCTCGCTTTGTGGTGACGAGCCCTGGCTCAAGGGGGTGTGTTAAGAATAGTCCCTCATCGGGTAATTCATGAACATGATAAGTGCTTATATAGCTGGGTAGACCATCCCCTTATGAACCGGTTTTTAAGGGGACCTTTCGGATGCCTTTGCTGCACTATAAAATTTGATATTGAATGCTTAAAACTTGTCAGTATCGATTGTCCTGTTGATACACACAAACTATACATCCATGTTTTGGGTCCAGTGTCAATTATGTGTGATTATATTTTGATTCTAGACTCATACTCAAGCACAAAGGAAAATCATGGAGGAAAAGAAAGAAGCTTTAAGGAAGGCTGCTTCTGAAAGCACCATAGCAGACTCAACATTGCAAGACAAATTGGCTGAACTGAACTCTATAAAACCTCGGCCATATGGAACTATACACGCAGTTAGTCTCTTCGATTTTCACTTTAATTCTCTGATAATAACTTATTCTATACATTGGTCAGTGATTCAGTGTAGATTTTCTTCTTGTTCTTGGTCCTTTTCCTCCTCTTAATCACTAGACTTACTGTTGAAACAACAAATTTAAATTATAAGAACATCTTTTGAGCTTTATTTTGCCAAATCTTAGAAAAAATTAGCTTTTTTATTTCGGGAAATGATCTATTGTTTCACATTCTGCATGCTCCATTATCCTTGTCAAACAAAAAATGGTGAGTTACCTCCTGCAATTACTTTCATGTTGAATTTTAGATATGTTATATTGTTTTAAAAAAAAGATTATTAATAGGATTGTCCTGGCAGTTTCATTAATACTATGCCTAAGATTGTCTTGTTTCCTTTTACATAACCACTTACACTTTTGTTCATGCTGATACCAATCTTTGTTTTGGTTAAAGGCTAACGAAGTCTACAATGAAGCGGGTATAGTTGGATTTTGGAAGGGAGTCATCCCTGCCCTTATTATGGTCAGCCTCATCATTTGCTTTATTTGATGTATCAAGTTCATGTGAAATATTTATATAATCTCAATATGTATGGGAATTTTCATTACAGGTATGCAATCCATCAATTCAGTTTATGATTTATGAGAGCTCATTAAAGCATCTAAGGGAAAAACGAGCTGCTAAGAAGCAAGGGAATACAAGTATATCTGCTTTGGAGGTATAAAGTACTTTTAAATGAAATAAGTGGAAAGCATGTTGTAGGAGAACATTTTAATTTGTTTTATGCCACATGTTTGTATATCTTCCCTAGCTGTGCATATCAGTAAATAAGCATCCTCCTGTCCTTTAAAAAGGTCTTTTTGGTGGGAGCAATAGCGAAACTTGGAGCTACTGTCTCAACATATCCATTACTAGTTGTCAAGGTAAATTCTCCAATAGTTCCTTCATTTTCTCCTCACTTATTATTTACTATTAAGAAGATAAAACCTCATCAAGTGGTCATTAGTATAGGGCATACTTCTCAACCACTTCAAAGTAGATATCTCATCAATAATCAAGCATTGGTCCATTTTTGTATTAAATAGCTTTTCATATAAATAGTTCAAAAATGCGAAATTTTCAGCTATCCTGGTATGTGATTATTGTTTTACATTCATTCCATGCAAATGCAATGCCACCATATTTTACTCTCTTCAAGTCTTGCTTGCTGGAATCTGTATGTAGCTAACTATTCAGCATGTAAATGGTCTGGCAACATAGAGTTTGATCTCTTGCAGTTTTCTGCAGTCTCGAGTCTTAAACGCACATGCATCATAACACTGTTGTAAATACCTGATGACTCATACTACTACATGTGTCTTTGAACAGTCAAGGCTTCAAGCAAAACAGGAGATTGGTGGAAGTAGCTCATTAAGATACTCAGGTTTGCATTTAGATAAATGTGGTATAACTTAATTTGCCTTCAGACATTTGAATATATTTTTCTTTTGTTTTATCCTCATACATACAATATCTGGTTGAAGTGATCACTGATCATTAATTTTCTACTATATGGTAAATGTTAAAGCTATGGTACCACTAGCTTTGTAACTTAAACTTCATTAGTTGGTGTCGTAAGTGACCTATATTTCCAGCAACATTAGAGAGGAATAAAAGGGGAGAAAAAGTGCTATTTGTTATTTTACTTAATTGTTGCCTTGCAAGAAGAGTATTGATTGAATTTATCATCGTGACAGAGGTATCTCATTATAAAGAGGATTTTGTTCTTAATTACAACATGGTTCAAGTGATCCTGGTACAGTCACTGACAATCAAGCAATTAGTGATTTGCATTTGATGGTTTCCTAGAATTTCTTTTCTACTACAAGGTCTGATACCTTGATTTCACAATATATCTGCATCGTAAGAACATTGGCAATGCCTTAAGAACCTCTGGATCGTTTTCTGTACTTTCTATGTATCATTTTTTTAAAAAAAAAAAAACTTATATTCGTCTTAGAGTTGACTTCCTTCACTTCTTTTGATCTAGTTATACTTTTGAAAATTTATGGTTGGATTGGATTAGCATTCTTACTGAATAAATAATTATTGACATGATTTGTTAACACCATATTAATGCCTTTAGAACTGAGGTTACAAACCGGGCTGACACAAGGATAAGGCTGTTCAAACTCTAATTTTAAGCTCACCAACAAAAAAAATTATTTTACTATTAGTATTTATACAACTTCAATCATTAGCTAACCTAATGCAGTGGCAACCAGAATGTGTTTTTCCCCTGATTTTTCTGGAGACTGAGTTTCGATTCCTGCTTTAGCAAAAGACATTTATTTTTTTGAAGACCTTGATTTTTCTGTTACTCTCTCAATTAAAAATGTCGTCTCTCAAAATTTGCTTTAGGCTTAAAAATATGTCTTGGTTACAAACTATGCAATTATTTTGATTCATAATCTGCATATTTCACGACAACTATAGTGCACTATTTCTTTATTTTAATCTACGAACTTCTGTGTCTTTATGCCTGTCATTACTATCTTGAAAAATCATACCAAGGAGGAAAACAATTATTCCACTAATTCACTTTGTCAAAGTATGTCTTTCCCTTTTCTAAATCTATAAATGCAGGTACTTTTGATGCGGTACTTAAAATGATCCGCTATGAAGGATTACCTGGCTTTTATAAGGGGATGAGCACGAAGATAGTACAAAGTGTTTTTGCAGCTTCTGTTCTATTCATGGTTAAGGAGGAGCTTGTTAAGGCTTTTATGGTTCTGGCGGATAAGAGCAAAAAAGTTGTATCAAATATAAGTAGTTGACTTTCTTCTTTTGGATAAAGAAAGTAAAACAAGTAGTTGACTTCTTTACCATATCAAAGGGATAACTTCCTCTCGGTCTACCTCTTACTATTGGTTATTCACAGATTGTGGTGAGAGAATTATGAAGTCTTCACCAAATAATGGATGAAGCTAACTCCAGTATTCCACTAGTCTAGATGAGCCATCCTCTCTGGACATATGTTATCTCTTTGAAGTGCTGCAGATCACTTTGGAAACTGTCACATAGTTGGTGTTCAAGATCCAAGGAACTGTCTAACTCTTAAAACATGAAAGTGGCTTCCTCCAACAGCAGATTATTCTTGTTTTCAGTAACTGCAGCCCTTTGTGTTCTGAACTTTCATTACTAAGTTTGCCATATATCAGTGTATTTCTGAGTTTAAAAAGCATTCTTTTCCAAAAAATTAAAAACAAAAAATGCATTTATAGATAATTCTTTAATAAATAAACAGACTACCATTATGCTAAGCCATTGAATTGCATGTATGTTGGTGCAGAGAAGTTACTATGTCATCATACAATATACAGTGGTAGATAAAGTTTTTATTTTTTTTCATTTGCAATGAGTTGTTTATGTAGCTGAATCTTGAGTGAGAGGAAAGTTGGGAGTATGTTTGTTTTAGTTGAATGTGCTTGATTGAGAAGGGTGCAACACACTAGAGGATATTACCTTTTGTCTCCATATATTACTAAAATATAAAAACTTAACATATAAGGATATCTAAGTTAACTATGCAGAATTCTAAAACTATTAATCAATTACATAAATAAATCTAATACAAAGTTCTTGGCACTTACATGTACAAAACATAAGAAAAAGGGATACATGAAACATAATCTAACTCCCACGCATTGAAAGGTACCAATTATACTAATCTTCCTCCAAGCAAGCAGTTCCATGCTCCAAGCTTCTCCCATGAAGCATCCATCTCTTAACCTGTAAAAACATGAAACTAAAATGAGACGCAATGTCTCAGTGAGTGTTCTAAGAACTCTTTGTTGACTCTTTGTTCTAGAGATCCTTTCCTTAACTTTCATTGCTTCTCCTTCCTTTTCTTAAAGCTCACACTTAGGACTATCATCTCATCATAACATCACCAATATCTCCTTGGACCTTACCTCAACCTTTACTTAGGCACCTAGAGTTGACCTCCTTGACCAACACTAAGGCCACTAATCTACTAAAGCACCTAAGCATCACTCTTACTCTTTGACCAACACTAAATAAAATTTTAGCTTTTTCTTCTAATTTTGTGCCTTTATTAGGATTTTTGGAACACCAAGAGAGGAAGAGGAAGTTGTCACAACAAAG
This sequence comes from Glycine soja, assembly GCF_004193775.1. NCBI lineage: Eukaryota > Viridiplantae > Streptophyta > Magnoliopsida > Fabales > Fabaceae > Glycine > Glycine soja. Next base: position 47,496,267 of record NC_041010.1, read on the forward strand.
AAAACTTGTCTAGAGGGTGAGGTCATTTTGAATAGGATATGTGGCAGCTCAGGAATGGAGGAAGAGTGTCCAAATCATCTTCACAGCCTGCCCAATGAGTGTAACTTGTCCAGCGAGCAGAACAAGCTGAAGAGTGACTTTTGGAATTTACAAAGAACTCTCCCAGTGAGTCTTACTCGCTCAACGAGTATTGTGTTCTCTAAAGTGATGAGACAACGACATTGGGCCCATTATAAAAGGGGCATTCCCTTAGGGATAAAAAAGAATCAACTTAGGGCACATCGAGGTGCGGAAATACAAAGCACTCTAGGCTTCTTCCTTGTTCATCACCATTTTCTCTCCTTTCATTCTTGTATTTCTCCATTTTGTAAGGCCTCTCATGATAATAAGAGACTAAATCACCCATTGTTGGGGGCTTGGTGCACTAAACACTCTGATGTAATTATCTTTACTATATATTCAATGTTATTGTTTTTTTTTTATTATTGTCTTGTTATCGTTTGATTATCCATATGCATGTTTATATAGTGTGAAAGTCATTGGAAAATGCTATCACTACTAAAAACTAAAAGTAGCTTCTAATGAACTCAAGTCTAAGGATAAAATGATATTTATTAGCTATGTTTTAATCCTTGTTTTGATCCAAGTCATTTGGCTTAACTTGCTAAGAGATTAGGAGTTAAGTGATTTAGGCCCTTCTCCTAGAGGAATCTTGATTAGGATTTTTTGTGGATTAGGATAACACTTGAATGAATATTGAGTAGTGGAAAATCATTAATATTGCATCAAGAGTGATTTAATACGGCCAAGCACCCAACGACTTCACATATTCTGCACTTCCCCTATTTTTGCCTTCTAAGTGTTTGTGTTTTTTTTCCTTTGCTTTTGTAGTTGTGCCTTGTTTTGACTTATTATTTAATGCTTGCTGATTTTATGATACTTTTAATTTTTGCACTTTAGTTTCAAAAACCAATCCATCATTTATTTCCATTGCTTAGAATTTGGTTACACAAAGCTATTTTGCACAAACAAAGTCCCTATGAACATGACATTCGGTCTTACTGTGTATTTACTACTTGCGCGATTTGGTTCACTTGTCAATCATTTTAACACTCGATCAAAAGTGGTTGAACTACCTTCTACTATCGAAGGAGTTCCTTTAAAACATTTTTCCTTTATCGAATAATGATTGAGTTTGTCCTTCTTTACGAAGAATTCCTTCTTCCTTTTGAAGAAGGTTGTTTTTCCCCATGGGTGTTTGAGTGACACTCCCTTCACTCACCTCTAGGGGAGCCTTTTAGCACTATCTCTTACAACTTCTCTAGAGTTTTCTAACTTCTCTTTCTTGGAATCATAACTTTCTCTTTGAAAAATCTTTCCTAAAAATAAATTTTTTGCAAACCTTTTAATAAACTCATCTCTCCTTGGTGACCTACATGATCCTTAGCCCTTTTGCACACCATTGTATGTCGAGCGTGCAACTTTTAGACATGACTTGTACTGGGAAGGTTTCACCCTATGTCACTAAGGGGATATCTTTTCTAAAACCTTTCTTGAAACTATAATATCTTAGGGAAAAATCTGTACTTGTTTGTAAGAGAGAGGGGATGCGCAAAATGGATGAAAATAAGAAAATATTGGGAAAAAAACAATTTTGGGATGATAATCAGTGGCCAAAATGTTTAGGGATCAAAAACATAATTATAAAAAAAAATTGATGATTTTCTTTTTTACAATTAAAAAGTTCGATGATTAAAACATATCGTTAACTTAATTTTTATACATTATAGTTAAGAAAAAAAATTTATTCCAACTTAGACGGTTTAATTGAATTTCAGAGCTTAATAAGGACAGTCTTAATTGTATTGATTAAAGAGAATTTAATATATCAAAATTAATTAAAAATTGAACTAAACTGCCTAATTTATAAATTTATATAGTTTTACACATTACAGTTAAGATTTTTTTATTATTCCAAAATACATGATTTAGTTGAATTCTAAAAACTGAATAAGGACCATCTTTAATGTATTGATTAAAGAGAATTTAATATTTAATATATTAATTAAATTATAAAAATGAATTAAACTGCGTAATTTATAAATTTATATAGTTCTACTTCTATATATACATTACAGTTAATCACATGATTTAGTTGAATTGTAAAAGAAGAGTATGGACTGTCTTTAATGTATAAATTAAATAGAATTAAATATATTAAGTTAATTAGAAAAATGAACTAAATTTTCCTATTTATTTATTTTTATGCATTTTAGTAAAATTTTAAATTCTGTAAAAAAAAGTAAAATTTAAAATAAAAATTATATTCAGTAATATGATTTTTTTGCAGCAACAATAATAATAATAGAACTTAACTAAATTGATAGTGTCAAAATTTTGGCAACCATTCAATCACACATTATTATCGATGATAATTTTTTATTTTGCATGATAATTATATATTAAAAATCATGTACAATATATTTTTTTATTAGTTGATAATGGAAAAAAATTTATACCATCAATGAAGAAAAATTAAGTTCATACTAGTAACGTATTATTTATTAAGAAGATAGTAATTAACGTATTCTTTAATCACATTTAATAAATTTGAGGCTTAATTACTAATTTGATTCATTTTTTTTTAACATGTTCAATTAGTTGCCTCTCTTATTAAAAAATTCAATTAAATCCTTTAATTTTAAAATATATCTTACTATGGACCCCTCTTTCCAACTGATCGAGGCTAATGCTATTAAGTTATGAGTTCCGGCAATTTAAATTTAGGAATAGTGATGGTTAAAATTGTTACTATGTTTATTATTATTTTTAAATTAAAAATTACAATAAAATAATTTTTGTTTACTTGATTTTTTTTTAAAAATTAATTATTCTAAAAAATATTTTTTCTTAAAATAAAATTTCCTAAAAAAATACTTTTTTTTCTCAAAATATGATATGTATATCTTTTTCATGGAAAGACACCTTTATAAATTTCCATTAATAACAAGGGAAAATAATGGCTAGATATCCAAATTCTAGTTGGTGACTACTTTTTTTTTCTTTGAATAGAAAAAATAGACACACTTTAAAGATCCTTTTACTTCTTTATAACTAAATGTAATTAATGTCTATAAAATACATTCAATATTTGTTACACAAAATAAATAAAACAGTTAATAGGAAAATGTTATAAAAAATTTAGATACATTCTAATAAAATTATATTGTATTAAGAAGATATTAAAATAAAATAAAATATTTATTATGATATTTTTCGTAAAATATTCCAACAAAAAGATATCAAACATGACTTATAGTTATTAAAATTTCATAAAATTATTATTATCTAAAAATATTTTTTTTCATTTATTTATCATAGTTAATTATTTTTAAAACTATTTATATATATTTTTTTGAAAAATTACAATCTGATTATTTCCATATTTTACTTTTTTCTCTAAGTTGACCTTAAATTTTTTATACTCAATAAATATATATATATATATATATATATACACACACACACCAAAGCTTTATTCACACCTTAGAATTCAAGAAGAATTGTCTTTAATGAATAGATGAAAGAGAATTAGATATATTAATATAATTAAAAATAATTAAATTGTCCATATATATTTTTATACATTTTAGTTAAGAATTTCTTTTATTCCAAATTACATTATTTAGTAAAATGTATAGATTAAATAGAAGAAATTCTAAGAACTACATATGGTCTGTCTTTAATGTATAGAATAAAGAGAATTTAATATATTAAGTTAATTAGAAATAAATTAAAATTTTCAATGTATATAGTTTTTTTATATTTTAGTTAAGAAATTTTTTTATTCAAAATTACATGATTTATTAAATATTTAAAATAAAAATATATTCAGTAAAATTATTTTTTTAGAAAACGGAATTTTTTCTTAAATTTTTAAACTAAAAATGAATGTCTTATATGTATAAATTAAATATGATTTAATATATTAAATGAATTATTTTTAACTGTTTAAGAAAGTAGAATTTAATTATATTTTATATTATTAATTAAAATATGTTTTTATATTTTATTAAATACCTGGTCCTTTTTTTAATTCTCAACATTGAATATTAAATGCTTTTAATAAAACTGAATATGACTTGCAGTTTTAAAATTTTAATAAAATTATTTTTCTCTAAGAGTAAGTTTTTAACTTTGCATTTTGTTTACCACAACTAAGTATTTTTTTAAAAAACTATTTCTAAGAACTTTATTTAGAAAAAAATGCAAAATCTAGTTATCTTCCGATTTTATTTTTCTAAATCCTCCTTAAAAATTTATTTATTTTCCTAATAATGATATATTTTTTTTTCATGACTACATATCCAAATTCTAGTTGGGATATACTTTTTGTTGTTTGAATAAAAAAAGGGGTAAAATCTGGAGTACCTCTAAAATAGGAAAAGTATTAATTTGGTTTTCATAATTTCTTTTGCATTAATTTAGTTCTAGTAAAAATAAAATATATTTTTTATGATCCTTTTGTGATAATTTCGTAATTTGACGTATTTAAAAAAATTATATGTGTAATTTGATTACAAATAAATTATTTTTTTATGGTTAAATCTCCAAAATGAATTAAACAATTTTTTTAACTAATTTTTCTTCACAATTGTATTTTTTTTGTCACTTTTTAGGTAATTTTTTTTTTCATATTTTTCAATGAGAGGAAATATGAAATAATAATATGTTATGGTGTGTTGTGAGCATGTTTGTAAAGATAAAAAAAAAGATTAAGTCTATTACCATTAAGGATCATAAAAAATATGCTTTATTTTTTATAAGGCTTAAATTAATACAAATTTTTTTATGAAAACAAGTTAATATTTTTTAAATTTTAGATGACCCTAAACATATTTTATAAAAAAAATATACACTTAAAAAGATAAAAAATAGAAATGTAAATACAGTAAATTGAACAATAATATATATCTTATAAATTTTCCTACAAATCTTGTCACTACTCTCTATGAATAAAAGTATTTAATGTCTTAAATTTTTTAAATACATTCCATATTTTTTACACAAAAGAAATAAAACGGCTAGCTAATGAAAAAAATGTCAGAAGAAGAATCTAGATAATATACTCTAACAATTAATACAATGTAGTACAAAAGATAAATAAAAAAGCAATAAATAGGAATGAGTAAATATTTAAAAAATATACAAGTATTTTCAAGAAGACTTTTTCATTCATTGAAGAGCAGAGTGGTCCAACGTCACACGCGTGTTTCTCACGAACACAAAGTGCCACGTCATGGCCATCCGTTCGTTCATGTTTGGGTCACAACAACGAGACACTCCGCATCCATTTTCTTTCCCTCTCTTCTTCTTCCTTCTCCTCTCCTCTCTCTCTCTATATATATCTCTCTTCACTCTCCACAATCCCACACCCAAGCCCCTCTCTCCGAAGTACGTTTCTCCTTTCTCCTTTCATTCACCTTTTCGAATTCTCCGTTATGCGTCACCATTTGCATTAGAATCTCTCTCACCTTTCTATGCTTTCTGTTTTTAATTTTCCAGGTTGGGAACATGAGTTGGCGGTCGGTGAGGGGAAGCCGTAAGAGGAAGATGGATTTCGAACTGGACCTCAACCGTGATCCGCCGCTGGTTCGAGAAGAGGAGGAGGAGGAGGAGGAGGGGGGGCCCTCAAGGCATCAGCAGCACCACCACCACCAACAAGAACCTCAAACTCCCATTGTCGATGTCGACGCCATTGACGACGATGTTGTTGAAAGCTCGCCTAGGTCTTTCGCTCAGGTAATTCAATTTCATTCAACTTCTTCAATTCATTTGATTGTAATTTTGTTTTTGTTTTTTAAAATTGTAGTTCTTGTTGCCTACTGAAAATTAAAATCGTTTTCTTTTTTACTGGGAAGTACTAATGTGCTCTGTTTGATTCTGTTTTTTTTTTTTAGGCTAAGAGCAATGCTGATGAGAGGAGGAGAGTTCGCAGGAGGACGACTATTGTTGATTTGGACTCAGGTACCATTTCATTACAATTTTAATCCACAACAATGTTTTTTTTAGTTGTTGTTGGTGCTGCTTTTTACTCTGTTTTTTTTTTCGTGTGTGTGTGTGATTCTGTGTGGATGTTGCTATTTTGATGAGTTTGAATGGCTTGGCTTCCATTTCATTACAAAATTCACATGGTATGTGGTGGTCTACTATTTGTGGCATCACTCTGTTGTTTTGATGAGCAAAATTGTGTTTTTGAAGAAGAAAACTGTTTTTAAGTTTGAGTTGGCTTGATAAACCAGTAGATTGTCCCGATCTGGGGGTCTTGCCTCATCAAGGAAGTAATTAGCCTTAATTGAATTCACTTTTTATTTCGTCACAGGGTCAGTTTGGAATTTATATAACTAGTTTTCTGCCATTGAAAGCAAAACATTGTTGTGATGAAATATTTTGTGTGAATTTATTTTTGAAATGAATCTGAATTTTCAGATTATTGATAATTCTTAAACCCATGTGGATGTGGGTAGCTTGATGAGCTTGAATGAGTTCCATTTCATTACAAAACAATCATAGATTTTGGTGGTCTACTACTCATTATAGTACACTCCACTTTTTCTTCAATGTGTTGTTCTGGTGAGCAAAATTGTGTTTTTGAAAGCAGAGAACTGGTTTTTGGTTGAGTTGGCATTTTAACCAGTGGATTGCATTTGCCCCTGGCTTGGCCTTGCCTCATTGAAGAAGTAATTAATCCTTCTTCTTATTTAAACTGGCTGTTTAATTTGTCACGGGGTCAGTTCAGAAAATAAGTAACTAGTTTTCTGCATTCAAAGTTAAACATTTTCTCTTTTGGCTTTGAAATTGAAGTTCTTGTTGATCCTTTTGTTTTTGGGGATATTCTTGTTCCAGGAAAGATGAGTTAGGTTTTCTTTTACACGGTTTTTAGTTCCCTATTCTCATTTTGAATTTTAAAGTGAAGGGGATTGTATGGTACAATTCATGTTCATAACAATTTAAATAAAAATGTTCCATAAACTACATATATATACATGTGTGTGTGTGATTGGCAAAAGTTTGTTATAGTTGAACCTGGTATTTATCCAATGAAGGCTTCTTGTTGAATTGAGGACAATGAATGATTCAATAATTTATGTTTGTTTTAAGTTCATTTGTCTTAAGTTCATAACTAAATTTTATGTGTGAGGCATGGAGGCCTGAGCTAATCCTAAAACTAACACAGAAGCCGGTTGGGAGCATCAACTTTCATTATGTGACCTGGTTGGCTTGCTGTGAATGGATTGCAAGATGCTCTTTTACTTTCATGAATGTTCTGTGTCATAGATGATGACTGGGAACACTGCATCTCCATTTGAAACATTTTGTGCATTGCATCTCTGAACATGCTGCTTTTTTACTTTCAGGATCAGTGATATTATTTTTCATAGATGTCCATTCTGGCTTATTTAGATCAGGCAAAGTAAAGGAAGCCATATTTATGGCCTCCAAACAGGGAAGAAATGCATTAGGAAACATATAAATGAAGTTATCTATTTCTGATATATTCTTAGTATTATTGTGGTGGTTGAACATCTCTCATTCATGATTATTGCAGAAGATGGGACCAGAGGAGTTCCTCAAAACCAAACAATCATCAATGGCGATCTTTATGTAAATTTGGCCAACAACAGCAGTTCTGCGGTAATAAAATCCCCCAAACCAAACTTTTCCTTTGTTTTGCTATAGATATTCAAATAGATACCAGATGGGAATTATATTATTAATGATGTGGAGTTGAGAATGCTGTGATTGAGGACAATATGATGGAATTTTGCATTAGATGGTCTGGTTATGTCATGTGATTTAAAAACCATAAAAGCCCCTGTTTATATATTTATTACTACACATTAATACCCTGTTTAGCCTTGATCTTTAAGCATCTAGGGATTCAACTTTTATTTTAAATAATTTTGGTTAGAAGAGACAATGACACATACAGTTTAGCCTTGTTGAGATTGTTATATCACAATCTCTAGTTAAGGTTACTGTGACTTATTGCATAGTTGTATATGTAATTGCTTCTGTGGCCGATTAATTTCCCTGTTTTACATCTTTTGGTGATCCCAAAGAACTTGACAATACTAGATAGGGAATGGGGAAATCCAACCTGCATCACCCATCTTGGGGGGTCTCAGGCTTACCTCTTAAGCCTAAGCTGCAGATAAAAGATTTTATGATTGGTTGGTTGGTTGGTTCATTGAAAACTTTTTTACTTGTACATAATGCAAAGTCTGCATCTTGAGATTTCTACATGGTTTCATAATTTTTTTTTTGTAGTACAGCATTTCATACTTTCAATATAATTATGACTTTATGGTTTTTGTTAAAATATAACTGGATTTTGTACATCCTTATGATGTTTTATAAGACCCTCAGGATCAAAATATGCCATTCCTTTTACAATTCCCTCACTTTAATCTTAATGGCTTTGTTTTTGTTTCATTCTCTTTTCTGCTGCATTGCTTGAAATCCACAAATTTTTTTTGTAATTTATCAATTTAAGGTGCATCCTAGTAAATATCTATATCTAGCTTATTTTAGAATACAAATTTTATCAGTCATTGATGTTTTGCCACTGCATCAAACATATAAAGAACTTGCAGTTGATTGCAGACATTTGCTTGAGTTCAAATTGCTGACACTTTTTCCTTTTGCAGAGTGAAAATGCTAAGAAGACACCTGAACCTCCCAAGGAGCCTGAAGCTCCTAAGGAGCCTGTTTTTAATTGCCCAATATGTATGTCCCCTTTGGTTGAAGAAATGTCAACAAGGTGTGGTCATATTTTTTGCAAGAATTGCATCAGGGCTGCTATATCTGCACAGGCTAAATGCCCTACCTGTAGAAAAAAGGTTACAAAGAACTCACTAATAAGGGTGTTTCTTCCTGCAACTAGTTAAAGGTATGACCAAAGTTACTGAATATTTGCTAAGTTAGCTGCAGTGTTTTCATGTCATTGTGACTTTGTAGATTTAAATTGTAATGAAGACTACTACTACAAAAGCTTGCCATTATTTTCCAGTTAACTTTTGGTTCATCCGGTAGGGTATTTTTCTTTGGGAGTGTGTGAAATTTAACCAATATAGGGATTTAAATAGGATATAGGGTATGCAAAATATTTTCAGATGCTGTTAGATAGAGGGTCCGTTTGTTTAAGCTTAGTTTAAAAAAAGAAAGATGTTTTTTTTAATAAAAGTAGTTCTCTGTTTTTTTTTGTGTTTGTCTAAGCTGTTTTTTCTTTTTTTTAAAAAGTGGTTTTCAGCTTTTCCTAATAAACAAATTCTATCTGCTTAAAAAAATACTTTTTTAAAAAATGCTTTTTTTTAAATTGTTTTTTTCAAGTTTAAACAAATTGACCCAGAGTACATAGGATTTATGGGAAGTGACAGGTGAAAGTATAAGGTGGTATATGCAAAGAAGCAGGGGTTTATTTTTCATTATAATTTTGAAATGAATATGCATGCTTCTGTTAGGGTCAGGAAATACCTTCCAAATACTGTTTCATTAAAAGAAATTGAATAGATTCATTAGTCTGTACCCTAAGTGGTTTTTTGTCATTCAACAGGATCTCTATCCAATCATTAATTGAGGAGAATCAGGATTTAGGAATGTGAGAAGAAGCTTCATTGTACTCTGCAGAATGCTGAGTGGCTCTGTTGTTGCTGACATGTTTGTTGTAGCGGATGCTTATTTATTTTCAAGGAGCTGTTTCTCCTCATTAATTTGTCATGTAATACATAGGGATGCTCTGTTTTTTATTTAAATTGTTCATAAACCTCAGTTTTTTTTACTTTTTATATTTATTGGTCAAAGAATAATCTTATAAACAATTTATGAATGTGTAGTTTTTTTTTTTTTGTCATAATATCAATATGAAATATCCATTAGCTGATAACATTCCTTTACTTTATTGTTAGTGGAGCCGAGTTGCCACAATGTATGAGCTATTGAGCGTAGCATGATTAGTTTGGTTTCAACTTATATTTGTTTGTTTGATAAAATGCTCTTTTCTGGTCAACTTGTTGCAAATATTTTGTTGGGTATCTTTCTATCCATAGAAAAAAAGGGTTTTTATCATTTAATGGATATTTAAAAAAAAAACAAGTCTTGATTTTTCACTTTTTGCCCCTACACATTCCTTGTACTTTCTGTACCAAAGACACATCTATCATTTCATTTAATCAAATTTTCTTTCTTTCTAAAACATTTCAAAATACCGTGGACGATTATCATTACTCATTACACAAAGTATTTTCACTTCTATTCTCTTTTCTGGGTATACAATAGTTGAGTGTTGAACATTTTCTTCAATATATTCAGGGTACAAACGAGCTTTTTTTCCTAGGATCCTGAAAATAACGTCTCCAATTTCAGCCTTATAAATAGAAAAAGAAAATGTAATTAGAACGAGAAATCTTCAATTTCACCTTTATAACGTGATTATAATCTTTTTCTTACCAAAATCATATTGGTTTGATTTAGAGCGAGTTGGAATTTTTTAAGCTAAGTTTTAAGTTTGAACATTGTAGATACATAAATATGATTGAGATGAAAAATTATATTAAAGATGGTCAACTAAGATTTTTGGGAGATTAATCATAAAAAAATTAGTAAAATTTATACCTATAATATGGTTGACAAAATAATTTTTGTCTTCTCTTAACATTGTTCATCTATTCAGTTATTCTCGTCCCTTTTTTATCTCTCTTATTTAATAAGATGTATATACTCAAATTGGGAGTGCAAATATCATTTAAGAAAATGTTAATATAAATACTTGATATTTAATTTAAAAATCTAAAACTAAGGTTTTATTAGAAAAAATTATTGTTTTTTTTGTCCCTTTTTACCTCTCCCGTACTAATAAGATGTATATAATTAAAATAGGTATTACAATATCTTTCAAGAAAATGTTAACAAATTCTTAACATTAATTTTGAAAATCTAAAACTAAGGTTTTATTAGAAAAAATATTTATTATGTTTTTTTTCCCTTTTTATCTCTCCGGTACTAATAAGATGTATACAGTTAAAATGGGTGTTAATATTTTTAAGGAAATGTTAACATAAATTGTTAACATTGATAAATCCGTAACATTGATTTTAAAAATCTAAAACTAAGGATTTATTAGAAAAAATTGCTATATTTTTGGTGTATCTTTTTTTTCTCTCTCCCTTATTTACTAAGATGTACACAGTGGAAATGGGTGTTACAATATCTTTTAAGATAATGTTAACACAAATTCTTAACATTGATTTTAAACATATAAAACTATCAAGGTTTAATATTTATTATAATTTTGTGTTTTTAATGTAGTAAATGTTTTCTTTTCAATGGATTTTTTACTCAGTTGGATTGATATTAACAATATCGTTTTTTTAAATTATATTTAATTGAGGGAATAAAAAAGATTTATGCAGAGATGAACTAGGCCTAGCTACTTAAATTCATATTGAACCTGTATGAAACGTCAACATAATTAGAATTAAGTTGATATATTTCCATGCAGATAAATTTATGCACTTCAGTGTTAGAAACCAAGAATTAAGAGTGGGAAATAAAAGACCAAACTTTATTGAATAGGATAAAAAGAATAAAAAATAGGAGAACACTCTCTCCTCCAACATTTTTTTTCCTTCATAGAGTTAATTAAAACTCAATCTACAAATGATAATCCAAAATAAATCACCCCTTTTCCTTTACATCCTCCTATTTATTTAACTCGTGAACCCCCTAACTAACTAATTAATATCTTAATTATTTTAACTAACTTCCCCTTCTCTGTTTTTACTCTGTTTCTACACATTAATTTGCCATGTAATACATAAAGATGCTCTGTTTTTTTAACAACAATGTTCATAAACCTCGGTTTTTTTCTTCCTCCTTTTATATTTATTGGTGTAAGGATATAATCTTATAAGGAATTCATGAATATGTACTTTAGTGACAGCATTCCTTTACTTTATTGTTAGTGGAACCGAGGTGCCAGTATAAATAGCTATATAACATTTTCATGTGTTTCGCAGTGCCATTTCAATGTAGCATGATGCCATTTTTCTAATTTCTGAACAGAAAAAATTCAAGTATGACAGATGTTAGTGTGTGGAGGGAGGGCACGTGATCATGGAATTTCCAGTGGAGGCCACAATGGTTCCTTTGGGAAAGAACCATGGTACTGTTAATTCATCTGAACAGTTTTGTTGAAGAGCATTGTCATTTCAAGGACTTATGGAAGGAGTTTTCGACTCTGACACACCTTGATACTTGTTCGACATTTCTTATTAGGTGTTTGATTTAAAAATTATTTTTGTTAGCTTGAACATTTAAATTATCATTTTTACACAATTAATACACTTGAAAAAACATAAAATGTTAATTTAAAAAATGATTATACCATCAATTTAGATATGTTACTCACTTCATTTAATTAGAAATTTTCTATTTTTATGTATGGAGTATTCTCATATATTGTATTTTAGACCTTAGTGGTGTCAAAATGTGGGTTTGCATGTTATGTCCGCTTCATAGATAAGGAGCAGAAATCTTTATGGAAGATCACTTGGTTCGCTGTCATACATATGGTGGTTGTGGCAGCATCGAAACGCAATTGTCTTCAAGAAAATGAAACTATTGGTGGTATGATTGATCTATGGCACCAGTGTTGTGTTTGAAAGGCTTCAAGTGATCACCTCGAGCTGGTTATTTCTCAGTGTATGTGCATTATTGGCATGCATTTCTTTTGGGGAGGGGTAGAATGTTACTGTTATATATGCTCATTTTGTGTGAGACTAATTTACATGATTTTAAATTGTGCTTGCGACTACTGTGCATCGTGGCGTGAAACTAACAAAGATTTTATATGTTTGCAGTGAATGTAAAAAAGAATTTTATAATTATTGACATAACTTTTATCTATAACATAACTATTCATTTATTTTAAGATTTGGTGTCTCCTAACATCCCATAAAATCAAACTCATTTGACAATTAGAAGAATAAAATCTAAATTTAATTTAATTTTGATAGAAGAAAAAGTGTAATAGAACAGTATTAAGGCTAAGTTGCGGTTTCACTGTGGTTATGTTGCGATTGTGCTATTTTAAAACCATGTTAGAGTTATGTCGGGAAGTTTCCATTTCAGGGGCCCTTCTCTTGGTAACTGAGTGCTCTTTTGTTCAGTGTTCCTCGGTACTCCCTTTTTATCATTTCATTTCTTTTGGTTGACAAAAAATAAAAAAGGATTAGTGTGATTTTAAATTATATTTATTTAATTTGTTTGATAAAATGTTTTATTGTTATCTTGTTTCAAATATTTGTCCAGTCTCTTTCTTTTGAGAAATTATTAGGTGCTTTTAGATTAGATTAAAAACTTAAATATGTGCCACATGATTCATGATTTCGATCCATTTTTACATAACACATAATCAAGTATTGTTAATTAATCTCTTAGATTAAAAATTTAAATATGTGTCACATAAAGATGAGTTATCATAATAGACAAATAATAGTCCATAATTACCTAATAAAATTAGATATTGATTCTATTTGGAATCATTTTATGGATATTTGTTAAGCCTAGTCTAATTCTTCACACCTATTTTTTGTTTGACACATTCCTTATACTTCATTCTTTTTTCCATTCTCTCTTTTTCATCATGCCATCTATTTTCTTTGTTGAATTCATCATGTCATCTATTATACACAAAAAATAATCAATATATGTTTACTTTCTCTTTTATCTCATTTTACTTTTATTCTTTTATTATTCTTTTTCTATCACATTACTTATTACATCTATTATTTTGTCTCTTCAATCTCTCTTTTTTTCTTTCTTCATATATTTCTCTTTTTTTTCTTCAAAATTGGGCTGAGTGATTATCATTATTTGTTACATAAAGTATTTTCTCTCCTATTTTTTTGGGTATATAACAGTTGACTTTTGAACATTTTCTTTGGGTTAAAATATTTTTTTGTCTTTATAAAATATGAAAATTTCAAATTTACCCCTACAAATTTTTTTGTTTATTTTTCGTCTTCCTAAAATTATAATGTGTTAAATTTTTGTTTAGAGCAAGGTTCAAATAAATCCAAACCTAGGTGTAACAATTTGTGGCGATTATAAGTCTTAGGGTTAAAAATCGCCACAAATTGAAAAAAAAATCATCACAAATTGTAGAAACATGGCCACAAATTACATTTTTTAAAATTCTCACATAGGTTTAGATTTATCCAAACCTTGCTTTGGACCAAAATTTGACACATTATAATTTTGCAATGACGAAAAATGAATAAAATTTTTTGTAGGGACAAAATCTAAATTATTCTTATTTTATAAGGACAAAAAATATATTTTAACTTTTTCTTTAATAGATTCAGGGTTAAAACATGCTTTATTTCTAGGGTCTTGATATTAAGTACCCACCTCAGAACCAAACTCAATAATCAACTACATTGACTAATATTTGTTTTTTTATATTTTAAATATGGGTCTTGCTAATCAGTGTCCTTAAACACTGATTAAGGAATTAAAAGAGAAAATATTTTATTTGAAATCATACGGGAGCATATTTTAAAATATAGAAGAACACATTTAGTTGCCTTCCAATAAAATTCTTTTCTCTTTTACTTCTTTAACCAATGCACTAAGATTTTCCTTTAAATATAGTATAGGTTTTTTCATAAAACAAAATTATTACAGCTATGGAAGGTCATGAATGCTTGTATCTTCCCGATTACTAAACATTTCTTTTACAACTTTTAAATAGTCATATCTTATTTCTTTTCACTCAATTCTCTTTCATTTTTGTTACACTTTCAATTATTTTTTCCATCAACATTACTGGCTTGACAAATATGGACTCAAATGTCTCAAGTTTAAGGCTTATAAATAGAAAAAAATATGATTGAGATAAGAGACTTCACAAATCTAGATATTTCACACTTACAAACATGATTATTAAAAAAATTCTTATTTCTATCAAAATTATGTTGGTTTAAGTGAAACTGAGTTCAAACTTCTTAAGCAAAACTTTAAGTTTTAGCATTATAAATAGATAAAATGTGATTGGGAGAAAATATTATATTAAAGGTGGTTAACTAGATTTTTTGGAGAAGATTAGCCACAAACAAAATTGGTAAATGCCTTATATCTATAACATCATGATAACAAAGAGAAATTCTATTTTCTCATCACGTTATTCTTCATATTATTTTTTCTATTCTCTTTTTATCTTTCTCTCGTTTAACAGATGTATATAGTTAATTTGGGTGTCAAAATATCATTTATGAAAATGTTAATATAACTCCTTAACATTGATTTTAAAAATATCCAAACTAAGGTTTTATTAGAATTTATTTATTTATTTTTGGTGCCAAAATATCATTTAAGAAAATGTTAATATAACTCTTTAACATTGATTTTAAAAATATCCAAACTAGGATTTTATTAGATTTTTTTTATATTTTATGTCCTTTTTCATGTCTCCTGTATTTAATAAGATGTTCACAATTGAAATGAGTGTTAGAATATATTTTATGAAAATGATATCATAAATCCTTAACATTTGACTAGTACCACATGTATTTAGAATACATGTTAGCCAAGCATTGAGTTGCATGTGTGTCCATCTGAATGAATATGAATTGTATAAATGTGGTTTGAATGAATGCTATGTATCCAAGTGTGTGTTTCTACTTGACCTTCATTTTCATACTCGTTAACACATAGTGAAATGTATCTCACTCTCTTTTCTTTGTTGTGCTTTACGTTTGTGTTAAATGAAACTTTGCAGGTGAGGTTAAGCTAGATCATGGAAATAATGCAAGAGGAGAGGCATAGGGTTCGTTATGAGTATTTTTACTTTATGTTTTGTTTTATGGGTTATAAGTTCTGATAAAAATTTAAAAACCCAATTTATATAAAAATATATATGAATCATCTTGACAAACTTATTGATGACATAGCAAGTTAATAAATTATTAATATTGTTATTGTATCATTAGTTAACCTTGTTACTTGATACTAAGCACGGAAACAAAACACAAAAATGAATCCTTTCAAAACTAAAACAAAAAATTAAAGGACTAAAATAAAAAACACCATATTTTATAAGGACTAAAAAGTTAGTTAAGCCTAAAAAAATAAGATAAAAAAACTAATATCAAACATCCAATATATTACTAGTCGAAATCAACTCATGAATCATATTCTCAATAGGTTTATACACAAGCACACTATTACCAGCACTGCACAAAAAATACAAATATTGTTTTTAATACATTAGCTATGCTCCTAGGTTTTAAATTGCCTGCACAATGCATTTCTATAATAAAGTGAGACCTTCAGACGTATAAAGCTCAGAAGCCTGAAGTTTATTAAAATTTGGAAGTACTAACACAGTGATAAATCCTTCTCTATTCACAGAAACACCTCTAAAGCTAGAGGACCGAAGTCACCCCCAAAAATTATAGAACACAACCTAATTGATTTTGGTCAGAAACACAAAGTTGAACGTGCCCCTAAAATTTCCCATACCATATTCAGGGCAATCCTAAACACAATTGGAAACTAATCCATCAGCCAACACAAAAGAGACTGGCACTCCTGACACCTCTTGTCAACAATTTATGCTAGTCCACAAGTATATACACGTTGAAGTGATCTTTTTCTGAAAAAATTCCAATCGTACTTTGATACAAATTGTCAAAACGTGCCAAAGTAATTGACTACAAAACACGACTGTTTCATTTGATGTGTCTCTTTCGAGTAACACGGAAGGTTGGCAAAAATCTCGTTACAGAATATTGAAGACCAAAAAATGTAACAAGATTTTGGCAATCTTTCTTTTCTTCTTCATTATCTGTTTGTGAACTCAAGTGACTCAAATAAGTTTTCCCCTGGTATATATAGGAGAGCTGCTGCCATAAAAGAATGCTCAAACCTATCTGCAACGACACACTTGCAATGAAAAGATAAGCAAGAATGAGTCCCCTGGAGGAAAGAAGCAGGGCAGATCTCAGGAATGCAACAACGATTTCATTTATGATTCTCCATGCCAGTTCGCTGCTACTAACCCCGTTTATGTGCCCAAGGGAGTATTTCAACGGTGGCCATGTACGCAAGCCTGCATATGCTGACATGATAGAGACATAGATTGTACTCAACACTGCAGAAATGAGGAAGGCAATGAAGCTTCGGTGATTAGCTGAACCAACACAGTTCCCAATCTGCCAAAGAATTATATGACCAAACTAGCATTAAGACAAAGGAAGTTTGAAATGCTAATACACCATTATACCACCAACAAAGCATCCATTCTAACACAGTTGATAGGTAATGATTACTAATGAGCAAGAACACTCCAAAATGAGTCATCTTCATGCCTGACATGTCAAACAATTGCGTTAAATTAGACACCACACAACATTTCAAATATGAATGGTTAATGATGTTTTTAGTACTTGAAAAATTTCCAAATTTGGGTTTTTGTCCCTGACTTTTAAAACATTAGCTTTTGTCCCTATATTTTTTGAAATATGGATACACAAACTTTGGTTCTTGTATAGGAGAAAAAAGTGTTTAACTTTAGGGAATAAAGTTTGAGTATTTTTAAAAATAAAGAGATGAAAACTATAGGTTTTAAAAGTCAAGGACAAAAACCAAAGTTTGAAATTTTTTGATGGACTAGAAACCATTAACCCTAACAAGAAATTTTAACTTTTGTCCATTTCAGTGCTTGTATCAGTTTGTAATGTTTCTAAACCAATTTATCAAACATCGTTCTATCGAATATATGAGAAAAGGAGAAAGGGTATTCTATGTAAAAACACCTAAAAGTTAGTGCGTTTAATGTTACTGACCCTATTGAAATATATAAATTATACATGAAAAGATTGATGTTTCCTTTCCAAACTGAAAAATCAGTGACCAAAAGTTCTCCAAAAGGATCCCAACTTAACAGAAAATGACTTGAGGCTTCACCCACACAGAGGAAACTATAAGTACGAACATTGTAATATTATGTTTGTAACAGTAAATGAAAACTAAAGATATATTGGAAACTCCAGTCCATGAACGCATTTCATGACAATATAAAGTAGTTATAAAAGAAATACAGGAATAACCACTTAAATAGACGGAACTGCGCAGAATTTGATAGGGACTTGGGTATTATAGGGTTCCTAAGTCACACATCGAGTAGTATGGGATGCTCGGTAGAGTATTAAGTGCTTGGTTCTCTCCCCTTAACAGCTAGCTTTTAAGGAGGGCTCTCCAGGTGCTTACGTGCTTATAAATTGGTATCAGATCTGGTTGTCAATGTTTCAGAAAGGCTACCTATAAAGGATTCTGACCGATGTAAGGTTCTAACGATGAGGAAGTTGAGTGACGTGTCACTGAGTGAAGTGTCATAGAGTGTGAGTTGTCAAGTCATTGTCTCTCATGGACAGTGCTATGATAGAGACTTGGGTAGTATGGGGTGCCTAAGTCTCACATTAAGTAGAATGGGATGCTCAGTGGAGGGTTTAAGTGTTTGGTTCTCCCTCCTTAACAACTAGCTTCTAGGAGAAGGCTCCCCAAGTGCTTAGGTGCTTATCAGAATTATTCAGTCATAATTCTCCCATGCCCTTAACAATTAAATTCTTCCTTAATAAAGCATTCCAAAATTGTTAGAAGGTCTGTTGGCTCTTATTAGGAATTGGTTCAGCAATGCAGAAAAAGAGGACACATTGCAAAGAACAAGACTGTTATTTTTTCAAGAATGTATGGATTACAGAGAAAGAATTGTTTTAGGAACTTTGAGGGACCAAAATCCTCCCACCCACTTATTTTCAATTTCCCGATATCCCTATTTGGCCATTGACTCTCCCTTTTATACTATTTGTACAACAAATTCCCATATTTAACTGCCTGTAACTAACTTTGTTACTCTCTAACTAACTCAGGTGGCTTTATTCCCTTGACCCTTATTTCTTCTCTCATAAACCTTCTTAATAGGAAGGCACAACTCTCCAAAAATGAAACAAGTCTCTCAATAAGCTTAAAATTGGATTTTGGGCCTAACTCAACCTTACAAATCCGACTTGTAATGTGAGGGCTACCTCCCACTTATATACACTACTTTGGTCTTATCACTAGTTAATGTGGGACTAAACTATCACCCTTGAGGCTGCAAATAAGGCAACCCCCAAAGAAGCCGCAACTAAGGCGGGCTAGGGAGCACTGCAATTAAGGCGACTTTCCAACAAAAGTTTCGGTCTTAAATCAAGGCAGCCCCCAAAGAAGAAACAACAATAAAATTGGCTGGAGGTAGGCTCCCTCACAGGATGAAAATGGCAGCACAAAATAAAAGATAGCACCCCTCATTGAGATCAGACCATTCCTCCCTTGGCATAAACCCACTATTCTACTTCAATACTTTTCTCATGCCCCCTCTCTTGGTTCCCACCTCCCAAATACTCCTCACAAAACTGAGATTCATACTGAAGTATACAGCAAAAACTTGATATGCATACAATATACCTAACAATCTATTGTAAAAACTTGTACAGTTAAAGATGGTGAGCATTAATTACTATATAAACCAAAAATTAAAGTGAAGATCGCAACAATGAAATTGATATTTCAATAATTAGAAGATGATGGCAAGTGAAAACTTACAAATGGGCAATGATGATCCATGTCCAGAACACATTTTCTACAAGAACGACAATGATGAGCTCTAGGTGACTTTGGCTTTGAGCAGTAGTGACAGTATGTATAATTTTCAAGGTCATCTTTCCCTACAGCAGGGTAGCTTCCCCATAATATATTTGGTGGAGTGCCAGCACATCTAAATGCTGCAAAGCTGAAAAAGGAAATGGTGGCTATGGACAAGATTGCTGTAACGATTGAGTGAAAAACTCCACAAAGAATACTGATAGAAAAGACAACAGGATAAACTGTCCACACCCCACCAACTGCACAAAAAAACATGTATAAGAAAATAATAAAATAATGCAGTCTATTTTTGGAAGAGGTGATGGATATTAAGGATTATTAGACATCACAATAAAACATTTAATTAAGAAACAATGATAATAGGATGATCTTTTATAGTTTGACATTCATAGAGAGAAAAACAGAAAATCATAAGCCAAAGAACAAATTCTTAAGCACTACAAGATCCTGATGAGCACCAACTACAACTGAAACTATAAATATCAAATCCAAGCCCTCTTTGCATAGCCAATCCAAACTCTAAATAAAATAATGTAATGAAATCATCTTTTCAGATCATCAAGGGCATCTAGTCAACATTGCAAATTAGTGAGTAGATTTGAAGATCAAGAATTAGAATTATAGGATATAGTCTCTACACACCCAAGAAGACTAGATCCATAATCAAAGGTGTTCAGAGTTTACGGATTTAGTAATAAATTCCAAACAAGATTTCTCTCCAAATTCTCAGGGCAGCAAAATAATCTATTTTGTGAGTACTGTAAGATTTCCTACATATTATTCTTGCCTATTCTAAAAGCTGATTTGATTAGACAAAGCACAGAGATTGTTATTTATATAGAGCAAAAATATAGAGGCCTGAATTCCATCTGATAAAGTAATAAATGAAAAAAGAAAAAGCTTCCTTGACTTACAAGAAAACCATCGAATATATAGGAACATTTTTCTTTTCCTTTGTTCAAACAAGAAGTGGAATTCCTAATGAGTAACCACTCAAGTGCCTAATTTTTCTAAATTAAAGATAATTATAAAAAGAATTCATTTCTTCTGATTTTTTCACATACTTTTAATAGAAGGCAATATTTTATTGGAAAGATAAAGAGGCAGACATAATATGATGGCAGAGGAATGCCAAAGCTTTTAGCATATATTTTGTAATTGCATATTGTGTGGGATAGTGTGATTTTGTTGGCTTCTTTAAAGTACTGGCCCAATTTTTATTTAAGAAGGGTTTCAATAGTAGAGATGTAAAAAGGTTAGTTAAATTTGTTTCTGATGTGTCTTTCTTGTATGCTCTGGATTTTCTGAATTATTTTTGTTTTTTTTCTTTTAAATTTTTCTTATCTCATACTCTAAACCTTCTGATCACATATTTACAATAAAGTCGGCTAAACTACTATGACCAAAGCACTGTACAGTAGTAATGGAAGAATTGTACAACATCAATTATCAATTTGAAATTTGCATGTCTCAAACAAACTTCTGACACTAGACAGATGTTTGATAAAATAATATATTGTCAAGAAGAGAAAAACACGGAAAAGGAGGGGAAATTTGAATAACACCTAGACTCCTAAGGAAAATATAAGCAAGTCTGGTCATAAACAATGACAACAAATAAAAGCAGAAACAGCAGGAACAACAGAGACTTACATATTACAAAAAACATAAATACGAGGACAACAGAAACAAAGCATCGATCACGGACTACTCTCCACCTGATGCACTTCTGGTCCCGTTTCATTTTGTTCTGATCTGTAATGGCCCCACACCAGCCACATTTGAAAGCAGATGCACATGATGGAAGCAAAACACGCAGTCCACAACCCCAGCATGTTGTCTCATAATTCTCGGTAACCTCAGTTACAAATTGCTCCTATATGTGACTTACATGAGCAACCAAGGAAGCTACAAAATTTTCAAACTGTAGAGAGAAAAAAAAAAGGCAAGAAATAACAGCCATGAAGTCATCTATTTACTAAATGACTGAGACTGAGAAATCAAAAGGGCAAAGTAATATTGACACCCAAAATCTTATGATTTCCAAAGAAGTTAGAAACTCCATTTACAAGTACAAGAAACAAAAAAAGTAAGTATACTTATTCCTTTTCCCTATGTTAAAGATTCACATTTTCTTTCTGATAAATAATAATTAATGCATTAGGGAGATCCAACCTAACTGCTAAAGGAACTACCTATACATAAGCAAACTCAAATCCCCATAGTTTCATATATTTTCTTCACATGTGCATCTAATTGCAGTGTGCTCTTTATTTGGGGGCGGAGGGTTTGATTATAAGCATGCAACATTATTTGAAATTAAAGGGTTAAATTCAATCTGCCAATTTGCCTCTATACTGACTTAGGGAACTTCTAAGAAAAAATGAGATAGTTTTGTTGGGATGTGTGAAGTTGTCATAACATGCCCTTGCCTTTTTGGTATGAAAGAAAATGGACAATGTGTTTTTCTTTCACCTTTTTCTACGGAAATAACGGCCTTTTCTTAAAAGCTATCTCACACAGCTGCCAAAAGAACAATAGGTTTTCTTTTCCCCTAAATAAGCTAATTGAAACACACAAGGTGTTATACATAAGATCGATATTTCTTTCAATTTAACATTTTGTCATTTCATAGCCAAGGATCCATTATATGTCCTGCAAAGTTGCACATGTTTGTGTAGCAGAAAACTTGGAATGGAAAAAAGAAAAAGAACACCTTCCACTGGTTTTATACAACAAAAACATGGTTTGGTGTAAAGTCAATATGAACTCATTCTGGCCTCTCCTTCCCAAATATGTAAGTTAGCCAAAATCATTTTCCACCCTCTACCAACATTAAAGAACTGAAAACCTAACCTTTCTATACAATCCCACTTTCACCCTGTTATAAGCTCCCTATTCTTCACCTTCTCTAACAACCCTATCCAACGACATTTCATTTCACAAAAAAGGCAATAAACTAACTTCTTGTTCCATGCTTCAAAGGGGCAATTTCCTATTGATCCTGTCCCGTTCCTTTTCTTCATATTCCAAAATCTTTCTCACTCAAAAATTAAAAAAGGGTATTGGAGAGTAAAACAACCAGATTGCCTCCTAACAAACTGATTTTGTCACAGATCAATTTAACACTACAGTTGCAAAAACATATCATAGAGATAAAATAACACAACTTCCACTAAAATAATTGCAAATCAAATCAACATAATAATTTTTTTTTCTTTCTTTCTTCCCATCCAAAATATTATTACATGATACACACTCCAAGAGATAAAACGCAAGCCACTATCTATGTAAAAAGAAAGAAATGAAATCAACAAAATAACATAGCATCGATTCGGGGCTTTAGTTAGAACACTCAGACTCGGATATAACGGAAATAACGGTATGACTTGACAATTGATCCAAAAAGCGATAATAATCGACAAAATAACAAAGTAAAAGAAAAAAAAACAATCCAAATAAATAAATAAAGAGAAAAGGATCGAAATAAGAAAAGGGATATCTGGAACCAACCTGGGTAGAAGAAGAAGAAGAATCCATAACAGTGTAAGAATTGGAAGCTGAGTAAGACCTCAAACTTGAACAGGGAGTTTGCAATTTTGTACTTTCGTTTCGATTAATCGCACGCACGTGATGATGATGCATTTCAAACCAATGCGGTTCGGTTCAAAACCGTTCTCACACTAACGACACTAGGCACGGCTCAAGCGGGTCCACCCCCACTGTAACCATTCATGATTCCATATATGATTTGTATATAATTTTTTTTTCTTAAATAGATTTATTTTTATAATTTAATGTTTTTTTTTAAAAAATCCTTATAAAATATGTATGTTTTATTTTCTCGTTTTCAAAAAGTTTTAGATAATAAATAATAAAAAAATTGCAAGAAAAAAATATTTAAATCATTTTTTATAGTAAAGTTTTTCGATTTGCATCGTATGAAGATTTGTTTAAATAGTGCAAATTAGACCCAATATATTTTGATTATAGATTTGACTTATATTTCAAATCTAGTTTAATCCAAATTTTAATATTATATATATATATATATATATATATATATATATATAACTTTTTATATAAGAGAAATACCAGTGATAATCTTTCTAATCCATTCTTTATAATATATTTTCTCTTATTGGTTAGACTTTGTTGGAAAAAAAAATTATATTGATCTTACACTTTACTTAATAAATTTTATTTGAAATTTTATAGTTTTTAATAAATTTGAACCAATAATAAAATATATGTTAAAAAAATGTATTTGAGAGTATGTTTCTAACATTTTTTTATAAAAATAATCTTATATGATAATACAAATTCTTAACTTAATAGATAATATTTCATATAAAATTATAGAATACTTACGTATTTATATTATTTATTTAGAAATATATATTGTAATATATATTTTAATTGTTGTTATAAAATTTTAATTTTATAATTTAATTATACATAATATTAATATTTTGGGGGATATAGACCAGAAACATCTTCTGCAGATGAAATTTTCTCAGTGGAATAAAATTACTATAGACCATAAAGTTTTCAAAACTCAAGACTACTCCTTAAATTGTATAACAAAAGTTAAAACACACAATATTTGAACTTCAAACGAACATCATCTTCCATGAAAGCAGATTCAATGACCACCACTCAAGAAGGTGTCAACCTTCTTATTCATAGCTCTAGACAAGAACTTCATGCAAATTGGTGGATTGGGTCCAGCAAGAGACAGTATAGCAGCAGGAACACTCCACAATGAATCACCACAGATAAGTCCAGATGCTAAAGCAGGACCATAATCTTTTGCTTTCTGTTTTTTCTTTTTCTCCCATAAAAACAGAATCAAGCTCCCAATGCACATGTCAATAGAAAAGTACCCACCAAGATAGAATGGGATGGTCAAGGCCATGGGGTTTGGAACAAACCTATGTAACCTATACTTGGTCTCATAACGTTCCAACAAATCGCGCACTATGTTAATACACACAGCCAAGAAAAAGAAAATGATAGCTAGTTCAAGACAATGTTTGGGTCACCAAGTGTGTAAGCCTTGTGGAAGAACCAAAACATCAAATGTGAAACAAGACAACCGGTGGCTGTGCCTAAAACTTGGCTCACAAACATGGACCTGGGAGATCCAAGAGTGAGATACCCGGTTTTGAAGTCTTGCATCAAATCAGAAGCTGTGGATACAATGCCCATCATGACACCACATGATGCAAGGCCAGCAATGATGCCTCCATGCTCAAGGCCTACCCATGAACTGAATATAATGATTGCAAGTTTGCCATAGTTTGATGCCGAAGACCCATCAGTGAGGCCACATCCATAGGCATTGCAAAAGGCCAGAATAGGAGCAATGAGGTAAGTGATTAGTACATGATACCATTTCTGTTGAGGAAAGATGCGCGACACAGTTATGATGGAAATAACTGCAAGAACACTGTAGCCAATGATAGCAACCCAAGAGGGAATCTCATCTTTCAAGAAATACTCAGTGCAACGTTGAGCATCAAAATCTTCACTTGAGTTTTGGTCAGCATCTTCAGGGTCTACCGTTGATGACCCTCTTTTCTTTAGGTATTGGGTGGTGAGACTATAGGCAACTCGTATTAGCATGATGATCCAATGGTAAAGAACGTCACCAAGAATCATGGCAATTGCAATGAAGACCTGTTCATGGATATTCTTATAATTAGTACTCCAAAATTTGAAATATTGTAAACTAATTTTAGTTTAAATTATGAACATAGCATGTCACTAAGTGGATGTGCATACCCTATATCCTTGGATGCCACTTAGACTGCCAGAAGGTAGATCTGCGCTATACCAGATTCCTTTCTTGTGCTCAATCAATGGCCATAGAATACCCCATGAAAATATAGCTCCAAGAAGCAAAGATGCATTTATTAAGTATGGGCAAATCATTCCAACTCCAACATAGGTAGATGAGAAATCAAAGTAGAACCTGTAAAAATATTTTAGCCAGATTATTGTCTTCATCAATTGAATACTATACAATCAGAGAGACAAAGAGTTTTGGGAAATATAGATAGTAAGTTTCTTTACTGCTAGCGAAAAGATTTTCATGCTATCAATCAGAAATCACCTTAAGTATGAATTTTAATATAATTATAACAAAAGTCATCAATTTATGACATTTATATTCTAATTAAATTCATATGGTAAATTCATATTTTGTCAAATGAAAAATTCAATAATCTTATTCTAGTTATATTCCAATCAAATGACAATCTTAAATAACAGAAAAAAAGATGCATTTCGATGTAAGATGTATATGCATACCTTTTACTGTAGGCTTGGAGACCAAATGTGGGAAAAGTGATGAACCCACAATCATCTCCTGCAGTGAAAAACCACTGGAAAAAAACCAAAAGCAAAGCTGCCACAAAAGCTTTTAAAGAGCAAAGCAATTTGTTTTCTGTTTACAAAAGAATAATAAGGTTAAGTTTATCACCAGTTTACAGAAACACTTTGTTGTGGTGTAAATGAATTACTATTCCAATCTGTTTCTGCAAATTGCATTAATACTTACTTTGCTAGCTTTGCTCCTTTTGGTGTGTAAGCTATTGATGAGGAGAGCCGTGGCAGTTCCACTCGGGTATGATAGTTTGTATTTCAGAATCATCACCTGTGACATGCCAATTGAAATTTTAAGTTCAATAATCTGCAATCAAATTTACATGAATGAAGGTGCAGTTACAGAATTATGTTCTAGCTAGTTTGTTTCTACCAACCTTTCTCAGAGGCACAATGGGGAAGAGGCCCACAAAGCTAACAAAAAAGAGAAAACCAAACATCCAACCAAGTGAAATGGTCTTTGTATTGATTGGTGTGTTCCCCCCCCATCAACTTGAGAAGCAATGTATGGGCTCATGCCAAGTAGATAACTTCCCATGCCACCTATTCACAAGACACAGATTGGATTTTTTGTAACAAATGAAACATATGAATACTATGTACAACAGAAACTCAACAACTTAGTATTCATCAAAACTTGGGGAAAATAGAAAGAGGAGCAATACACTTTCTAACCCATTCCTTTTAACACTTTTTTTTATTGGTCGAAATTTTTATTAAAAATTATAAAATCAAGATACAAAGTTATTAAATAAGAGGTAGATTCACTAAAGTTTATAAATTTGAACCAATAATAATAGAGTATGTTGTTAGCCTTTCTCAAATTAAAATTTAAGGTGAGATCTTTAAGACAAATAGACACTGGTTAAGGAACTAAACTAAAAGAAAAAAGATTTTTATTAAGATGCATAAAATTGTATTGTATGACAGTGTTTTCTTGACGAGTGAAGGGTTGTTTGAGAAGGCCACAATTGTTGAGGAGTGTAGTGTAGGCCTTGATCACTGCAAACCCCAACAACCCTGCAGCTACATTGAAGGATGGTATGATCCCTGTGGTGAAGTTTAGTTTGCACACAATGAAGATGAAAACTACACTTAGGACAAAGCTTGTTACCACTGATCTCACTGTTATTTGTTCTGTCCATGGTGGCACCCTTGTTTTCCTAAATGCCTCTTCACCCTTCAGCTTGTTACCCTCTTCTTCCATGTCTATGACCGATCCAACTCCCACCAAAAACTACAATTCAATTAATTTTCACAGGACAACTCTTACTCTCACCTCAAGACAACCCACTTATCGTATAGCTCAACTAAAAGCACTTCATATATAGGGATTTACAGAATAGAAAAAGATTTAATTTTGAAATCTCTAATAAAAGATATAGAAGATACCAGATTAAAAAGTGACCTTTCTCATATATTTTCAAAACCTATCTATATAAAGAGTTTTGAATGACAGAAAAAGATTTGATTTTCAAATTCTGCAAGAAGTTTATCTCTGTTATTATTGCTCCATTCTCCGAACTCTTTCCCTCGAACATCTTTTCTCATTTGAGTTCTCTCTCCTCCTTAAAGGGTAAAACTCACACACACTATGTGCATCTAAACTTACAATTTTTTCTAAAATTTTATCAAATTTTATAATTACCCAGTTACTTCTTCATCTAATATCTCTATAACAACCTTGCTAACTGATTTATCTAATGCTACCTTTTTTTCTTCTTCTTCTAAACAGTTCTTTTATCAATTTATGTAAGTCTTATTTTTAACTCTAAGATTTCTCTCTTTCATCAATAATTTCAAATCCATATTTCAATTTAATTTGTAAAATTAATACCAAAAATATTTATCGGGCTGTAGCCCTGACCTTCATAAAAAAAATTCTTTTTAGAATAATATACTTAACTACGAGATATTCTGTTATTGATATTAAAATTTATAAAAAAAAGTCATAATATTTCAAAAATTGTTAAAAGATTTATTTTTTAGTAAAAAAAATAAAATGTAACTTTTATATATATATATATATATATATATATATATATATATATATATATATATATATATATATATATATGCTGATATGTGCGATGCACGAGCCTTCTATTATATTTTAAAATTATAAAGTTGTTACTTTAACGTATGTTTAAGAGTTATAAAATATAAAATTTAAAGTAATGATAACAAATAATTAATCTAAGTCTTATAAAGTTTTTTTTTAAAATTCTAATCTTTTTTATACATACTATGGTTTGTGATTAAATAATAATATTAAATTATATTAACATGTTCTATTTTTTCATAAATTATAATATATATTATTAATTCCTTAATTTTTATTTAATTGATGATTATAAACCAAATGATTAAGAATAAGTGATCAATATGTTAAAATTAAGGTTGAATTGTTTAGATGATATCGAATTTAATTCTTAATAAAAATAATTATTAATTAAACTTTATTAATTTTCTTATTCAATGCTAAATTAATCAAGGTTCATTTTTCTTACTTTTAATCATTTTTTTAATTTAAATTTATTTGTATTGGTTGATTTCTTTTACTTACTCAATCTTCTCTCAGGTTCTCATCATAATTTCTTTTAATGCTTTCAAATTTTTTTCTTTATTATTATTATTATTATTATTATTATTTATGTCAATATTCTCTAATTATGATATGTTACATACTATGAACCTTATTTACATAGTTAAATAATTTTTTTCTTAATTATTTTTTTACATCAATATTGTTAATTTTTTTACACTGTACTGTTGTTCAAAGGTTTTAGTCTCGCTATTTACTGTCTTATCTTTCTCAGTCACACATATTAATAGAATGCTCATATTTATCTATATTGCGCCACATTTTTATTCACATAAGACAACATTCAATACTTGATAATCAATATATAACATAACTCATAATTCAAAAAATGGAATAAAATTTATATAAAGAAATTATAGATAACCATGTGAAACAAAAAAGATCATGTATCTTCAAAAAGTTGAAAGGTGTTAATACTTATTAAATAAAAAATTAAATGCATGATAAAACAACAAAAAATAAATAATAAGTCCCATATGTTAAAGATATGTTTAGAGAAAAAAAAATCAAAATACCTAAATTTGCATACTAAGGAATGCATTGGTATATATAACACCTTTTAAAAATTAGTAAATAATGTGATTAGCCCATAATAAATGAAAAACATAAATTAAAAGATATAACAAAATATAAAGATAATTCAATTACATAACTATTCAAATCAGAATTTAAAAAACGTATTCAGAATTTTTAATTATGCATGTCTTAATTATTCTTGTATAATAATTAATCTAATTATTCAAAATTTCAAATATTTATATTTATAAATTATTTATAGTTAATTTAAAATTATATAATAATATTTAATAATTGATATAATTATTCAAAATTTCAAAAAAAATTGCAGATTGTTTATAGTTAATTTAAAATTATAGAATTATCTTTATATATACATATTGACAATAATTAACTTAATTTTTAAAATTTCAAATATTTATCATAATAACTTGATAATATTTAATTTTTAATTAAATTTTTTATCTAAAAAGTAAAAATTATTTTAAAAAAAATCCGCTCAAATGTGTAAGGATTCCTCCAAGATTTCTTTACTTTTATTAATACTAGTATAGTGATCCGAGCGATCGATTAGTTTATTACTATATTTTAAAAATCCTAAAATTGTTATTTTAATTTAAGTTTATTAAATATACATTAAAAATTATAACACAAAATTTAGATGAATGATTACAAACAATTAATATAATTCAAGTTTAAAAAAATAATACACTATATTTGACGATAAAAAATTCTTAATTAAATTAAAATATAACTTATGTTACTTAACTACAAATGTTAACAACATCCAGACTTCATAAAAATTATAAGTGCTTAAAAAAAATAAGAAAACACTAAGACTTAATTTAAACTTAAATTGATCTAAATCCATGATAACGACAATGAAAATTGGTATCTATTTGTTTGTTTTCGTTTAAACAATTTACTTATTTAATTTTAATTCGTAACTTTTTTATTTATAGTAATTTACTTTCAATGTGTTACCCAACTTTTTAATATTGATTTATTTCTTTTACTTATTGTAATTTTCTCTCATTTGTTTTTTGATTTTTTATCTTTTAAATCCTTTGTTCGTTTAATTTAAATTTAAATTTATGTCTCTGGATTTTGATTTCTTTATATTATTTGCTTTCATGTTAATTAATTTTTAGTCATAATTGGTTAAATTTTAAAATATTTTTTTTCCAATTTTTTTATTATAATAATTCTTTTTTTGGTCATATTTCATTGTTATAATGATTCGTTTATTTTTTTTCAAAAATTTTGTTGATTATTTTAAATTTATTTTAAATTAAATTGAGAGTTCTTTTAATTTGTTAAAAAAAAATTCAATGCTTTCATTTTATATTATGTTAAACATTTGGCATGATATACATCAGCATGTGTTGCATTTATATTTTTGCTCCGTTTAGTTTTTTTTTCTCTTCATATCACCATGTTTGTATGATGAATAACAAAATATTATTTTAAAATTTAAAAAAACATTAAGAATAAGAAACTCGTTGTTCTAATAAATTCTTATTATAATTGTTTAAATTTTTTAATTCACTTTCATTTTTAATTTTCTTTTTACAATAATTATTTTCTTATCATGTATCTAACAATTTTAAAATTAATCCAGTTATAATAAATTTAATTGTTCAAAATTTCAAATCAAATTGATAACAATTTAATGTAATTATTCAAAATTTCACATACTTATTGTAATTACTTGATAATAATTAATTTATAATCATAAAAAAAAATCTAAAAAATTTTCACCTATACAAAGGATCTTCTCTAAGACTTTTTACTTTTATATATATATATATATATATATATATATATATATAAACATAAGATGATCATCTTATGTGAAGAATGAGAATGACAATTTAAACTGTTTGATCAAAATTCAAAATTAAAAGTATAGATTAAAAATATTTTAAATTCAAATTAAAATATCATTTAATTATAAAATTTCTACAAGATTCACAAAATAGACAATCCAATATTTATTGCATAGAATATTTATCATATCCTATAATATCTCAAACATATTATTACCATCCTGATCATCATCACATGCTCACCACCATCTTTATGAGAATATATCATAAGAGAATAATTATCTTACATAAAAATGAGAATGATCAAACTAAAATATTATTATTTTTTATTTATAGATTAATGGTCTTGATTATTTGAGATATTTCCTAGAGAGAAGTGAGAATTGGAATGAATACACCTTTGATGTGCAGATCAAAATTTCTTCAAGCTTTATCAATGATCAACCCATGATGGAGATTCAAAGATCCTTGATATGTTGATCTCTTGAGAGAAATGTAGAAGAACGTCTTTAGTTGACTATTAGAAAATGTTTTTAAAAGAGGCTTTGCAAAAGAGTCACAAAGGAGATAGAACAAGTGTGGATATTTATAAATTTAACTAAGAAAACAACTTTAATTGATTACCAAAACATGTAATCAATTATTTTGATCAAAATATATTTGTTATGCATTTCTAGAATTATGGTAATCAATTACATCATGTGGTAATCGATTATGTCAAGTAGCACAGAGTTTCGATTGTTTCTGTGAGCCAGTGGAATCGATTACTATATCTAGTAATTGATTAATTCATCTTTCAAAGAGCAATTGAAGTCTTTTAGAAGCAACATAATTGATTATAATAAGTGGTAATTGTTAGTTGCTATTCATGAATTAGTTTAGTATTGAATATTTGCAAAGAAATAGTGCTATACCTCCAATTTATGGGTTTTTTTGTAGGAATTGTACATATTTTTCTTTATTGTGTGATTATATAGAGTAGAAACTCTATTTTTATGACTTAATGTTGAATCCAACTCAGTTTCAGGCCAAAGAAAGAGAAGGTTCAAACAGCTGATGACTCGCTTAGCGAGGCAGATCCGCTCAGCGAGCGGCATCCGCTTAGCGAGGCATCCAACTCGCTTAGTGGATGGAAAACCCTAGAAGAGGATAAGCCAGAGATGTGCTCACCCAGTGCCCAGCCAGCCCATCTAGCGAGGACGTTGTCTCTTCTCGCGCTCAGTGCGCCCACTCTCGCTAAGCGAGCCTTCGGAAGCTAAAAGGTCCAAGAGCCTTTAAAATACCGAAGTTGGCGGAAATGGAGAAGCAGTAGAGAGACGAGTTTGGAGCAACAGAGAGAGCTTAGTCCAGGAAAATAGAGAGAGTTAGGGTTTAGAGGTTGGAGGGGACATCCTTCATCATCTTCTACTAAGTTCTTTCACCAAAAATAGCTTTTTTCTTGTAGTTTTGAGTTTTTGCTTGTAATGGAAGGCTAAGCTTCTTTGTTGGGGAGTTCTACTGAACAATCTTAATGTAATATTCTCACTATCTATTTAATATTATTTTTTTGTGTTCATTGCTTCTATCTATGCTTATTTTACATGTTTGTGGCTTTATCACCCATTTGTATGTGTAGTTAGGCTTTTTAGAATTGGAAAATGCTTTAAAATCTTAGAACTTGATAGAGCAAGCTAGAAATCTGTATGTCTAGGAATGGAGTGTAGTGGTCTAATTCATATTATGTTGTAGGCTTAATGCAACTCTTTTAGAATAAGTTTGTTGAGGGATCAAAGACAAAGTCTAAAGAGAGTTAGGCTCATTTATGTGAGGAATCATGATTTGAGTAGTTTCTCAGCATAAGAACAATAGAATAACATTAAATAGGGAAAAATACATTTTAAACTTTAAGAGAAATTCAGTAGAACGCCCCAACGCTCTTAACTTGATAGTTTTCACTTTTTATAGCTTTAGATATTTTGTTTATGTTCAAATAGATTTTCTAGTACAAAACTCACTATTTTCCTTGTTTTAATCCATATAAGTGTTTGCATATTGAATGTACATGGTTTAGGTGAAACAAATTTCCTGAGGATACGATACTCGGTCTTACCGTTTTATATTACTTGTGCGAATCGGTACACTTGCCGACCAACCCAACATTAATCAATTATTGTGTTACACAGAGCCTATCTTTGGCTCGAAGCAAGCTTGGTAATCGATTACTATATTAGGTAAATGATTAATTTGATACTTCTTGGCTAAATTAATCTCAATAGAAAGATGGTTCTTGTGTGCTAGCCTTTTCATCTTGCAATTGATTAAACATCCTGGTAGTTGATTAAACTTGGAAAACTTGCTTAGCTTCCAAACTCTTATGAATCAAACACTTAGTAATCATGAGTGATTAAAACATGTAGAAGATATAAAACTAATTAATCTAAGAATACACATGTCTCTCTAAACAATCAATATAATGTCACACCTATAAAATGTGTTTTGAAATGTAAAACATCAAAATAAAAACTTAGACTATGAGATGCAAGATCCTTCAACCGCATATACATCTTGTGTGTACATTTTTTTTAGAATATTTTCTTTTTCTTTTAGGGGTGATCCTTTAATATAGAAATTTTTGTATATGTGTGTAATTTTTTCAAGGGGATTGAGGAATTAACCTATTTATGACACAACTTTCACTTATAAAAAACACCATAACTAGCAAAATAAAATGAAAAAAAATGTCATATATGTAAAAAGAAATCTTATTGAAATGTCACTATTAAATTTTTTATTATCTATTATTATATAATTAAAAATTATTAATTTTTTTAATGAAAAAATATATTTCATCCTAAATTCTAAAAGTCATTTTTTTATCAGGATATATACTAGTCAATTTTTATTTAATAATATTTCTAGAATGTAAATAAATTAAAATTAAAAGTTAAAAGTTTAATAAACATATCAACTATTATATTAATATAATTTGAACTTATCTATTTTAGAATATAGTTTTCAAAATATTTTAATAGACAACAAAAAATAATAGAATTACCAATGTAAATATGCATCCATGCATACATACATATATAAAAAGTAATATATTGAATTTTTTATATTCACAAATTCATATAAAAAAAAGTCACATGTTTAATAAATATCTAAAATTTTATATTCTTACCATAATTTTTTAAGAAAAAAATCTCTTTATCTGTTTATTTGTATAAATGATACATTTTTCTATTTGTTAAATATATTTATAAAATAATATTTTTAAAAAATAGAAATTTAAAAAATATATATAGGTATTAAATATTATTTTATTAATATTTATTCATATAAATAAATTCATTTGAAAAGTCAAATGATTAATAAGAACATATACTAAATTTAATAAATATATTATATTTAATATATAAATTTAATAATATTATTAAATTTAATAATATACTGTGTTTTATAAATAAATAAGTGAACAAATAATACTATATAAGGACAGAAAATTATTATTTTTCTATATTTTATAAATATTAAATTAATTAAGATTATTAATAATATTGAATTATAATTTATTTTTCTGTTTAATAAACATGTGTGGAATATAATGAATATTACATTAATTACATTCAAATGAATAATGAATATGTATTACATTTAATATACTATATTTTAAAAATAAAATTTTAATAATATTATTAAAGTTAATATTATACTATAATTGTATTGGTCAATAGATAATAAACTTAAAATGTTTTTTATCTCTAATAAAATAACATTTTTTTGCATTTTCTCTCCAATAAATTTTTTTCATTTGAATTATAAATCGGAAGTAAAATAAAATTAATTAATTTATCAAGAGTAAACACTAATTAAATTTAATAAGCATAATGAATATGACATTAATTACATTCAAGTGATTAATGGATATTCATGTATTAAATTTAATAAATATATTATATATTTAAAAAATAAATTTAATAATATTATTAAATTTAATAGTATTCTGTATTTTAGAAATTAATAAATAATATTAGATAAGAATAAAAACTGTTTTCTCTATATTTTATAACTATTACATTAATTACAATAATATTACATTAAAATAAATTTTATGTTTAATAAATATGTATCAAATATAATAAATATTACATTAATTACATTCATGAATGATTAATAAATATGTAATAAATTTAATAAATATATTATATTTTACAAATAAAAATGTAATAATATTATTAAAGTAAATAATATACTTTATTTGCATTGACCAATAGAAAAAAAATCTCTTTATCTGTTTATTTATATAAATGATACATTTTTCTATTTGTCAAATATATTTATAAAATAATATTTTTAAAAAATAGAAATTTAAAAAATATATATAGGTATTAAATATTATTTTTATTATTATTTTATTAATATTTATTCATATAAATAAATTCATATGAAAAGTCAAATGATTAATAAGAACATATACTAAATTTAATAAATATATTATATTTAAAATATAAATATAATAATATTATTAAATTTAATAATATACTGTGTTTTATAAATAAACAAGTGAACAAATAATACTATATAAGGACAGACAATTAATTTTTTCTATATTTTATAAATATTAAATTAATTAAGATTATTAATAATATTGCATTAAAATTTATTTTTCTGTTTAATAAACATGTGTGGAATATAATGAATATTACATTAATTACATTCAAATGACTAATGAATATGTATTACATTTAATATACTATATTTTAAAAATAAAATTTTAATAATATTATTAAAGTTATTATTATACTATAATTGTATTGGTCAATAGATAATAAACTTAAAATTTTTCTATCTCTAATAAAATAACATTTTTTTACATTTTCTCTCCAATAAATTTTTTTCATTTATAATTATAAATCGGAAGTAAAATAAAATTAATTAATTTATCAAGAGTAAACACTAATTAAATTTAATAAGCATAATGAATATGACATTAATTACATTCAAGTGACTAATGGATATTCATGTATTAAATTTAATAAATATATTATATATTTAAAAAATAAATTTAATAATATTATTAAATTTAATAGTATTCTGTATTTTAGAAATTAATAAATAATATTAGATAAGAATAAAAACTGTTTTCTCTATATTTTATAACTATTACATTAATTACAATAATATTACATTAAAATAAATTTTATGTTTATAAATATGTATCAAATATAATCAATATTACATTAATTACATTCATGAATGATTAATAAATATGTAATAAATTTAATAAATATATTATATTTTACAAGTAAAAATGTAATAATATTATTAAAGTAAATAATATACTTTATTTGCATTGACCAATAGAAAAAAAATCTCTTTATCTGTTTATTTATATAAATGATACATTTTTCTATTTGTTAAATATATTTATAAAATAATATTTTTAAAAAATAGAAATTTAAAAAATATATATAGGTATTAAATATTATTTTTATTATTATTTTATTAATATTTCTTCATATAAATAAATTCATATGAAAATTCAAATGATTAATAAGAACATATACTAAATTTAATAAATATATTATATTTAAAATATAAATTTAATAATATTATTAAATTTAATAATATACTGTGTTTTATAAATAAACAAGTGAACAAATAATACTATGTAAGGACAGAAAATTAATTTTTTCTATATTTTATAAATATTAAATTAATTAAGATTATTAATAATATTGCATTAAAATTTATTTTTCTGTTTAATAAACATGTGTGGAATATAATGAATATTACATTAATTACATTCAAATGACTAATGAATATGTATTACATTTAATATACTATATTTTAAAAATAAAATTTTAATAATATTATTAAAGTTATTATTATACTATAATTGTATTGGTCAATAGATAATAAACTTAAAATTTTTCTATCTCTAATAAAATAACATTTTTTTACATTTTCTCTCCAATAAATTTTTTTCATTTATAATTATAAATCGGAAGTAAAATAAAATTAATTAATTTATCAAGAGTAAACACTAATTAAATTTAATAAGCATAATGAATATGACATTAATTACATTCAAGTGACTAATGGATATTCATGTATTAAATTTAATAAATATATTATATATTTAAAAAATAAATTTAATAATATTATTAAATTTAATAGTATTCTGTATTTTAGAAATTAATAAATAATATTAGATAAGAATAAAAACTGTTTTCTCTATATTTTATAACTATTACATTAATTACAATAATATTACATTAAAATAAATTTTATGTTTATAAATATGTATCAAATATAATCAATATTACATTAATTACATTCATGAATGATTAATAAATATGTAATAAATTTAATAAATATATTATATTTTACAAGTAAAAATGTAATAATATTATTAAAGTAAATAATATACTTTATTTGCATTGACCAATAGAAAAAAAATCTCTTTATCTGTTTATTTATATAAATGATACATTTTTCTATTTGTTAAATATATTTATAAAATAATATTTTTAAAAAATAGAAATTTAAAAAATATATATAGGTATTAA
Source organism: Glycine soja (assembly GCF_004193775.1). Classification (NCBI taxonomy): domain Eukaryota; kingdom Viridiplantae; phylum Streptophyta; class Magnoliopsida; order Fabales; family Fabaceae; genus Glycine; species Glycine soja. The sequence continues at coordinate 47,533,925 of NC_041010.1, forward strand.
ATATTATTTTTATTATTATTTTATTAATATTTCTTCATATAAATAAATTCATATGAAAATTCAAATGATTAATAAGAACATATACTAAATTTAATAAATATATTATATTTAAAATATAAATTTAATAATATTATTAAATTTAATAATATACTGTGTTTTATAAATAAACAAGTGAACAAATAATACTATGTAAGGACAGAAAATTAATTTTTTCTATATTTTATAAATATTAAATTAATTAAGATTATTAATAATATTGCATTAAAATTTATTTTTCTGTTTAATAAACATGTGTGGAATATAATGAATATTACATTAATTACATTCAAATGACTAATGAATAAGTATTACATTTAATATACTATATTTTAAAAATAAAATTTTAATAATATTATTAAAGTTAATATTATACTATAATTGTATTGGTCAATAGATAATAAACTTAAAATGTTTTTTATCTCTAATAAAATAACATTTTTTTGCATTTTCTCTCCAATAATTTTTTTTCATTGATAATTATAAATCGAAGTAAAATAAAATTAATTAATTTATCAAGAGTAAACACTAATTAAATTTAATAAGCATAATGAATATGACATTAATTACATTCAAGTGATTAATGGATATTCATGTATTAAATTTAATAAATAAATTTAATAATATTATTAAATTTAATAGTATTCTGTATTTTAGAAATTAATAAATAATATTAGATAAGAATAAAAACTGTTTTCTCTATATTTTATAACTATTACATTAATTACAATAATATTACATTAAAATAAATTTTATGTTTAATAAATATGTATCAAATATAATAAATATTACATTAATTACATTCATGAATGATTAATAAATATGTAATAAATTTAATAAATATATTATATTTTACAAATAAAAATGTAATAATATTATTAAAGTAAATAATATACTTTATTTGCATTGACCAATAGAAAATTCTAGACACACCTTGACCTCACCCATCACGAGACTCAAATTCTTTATATTCATGTATGCCTTGACAGCTCCGGACACAGAAAACCTAGCCATTCTACTCTAATCCAATGTAGTCATAGCTATTGCAAACATGTCCTCTCTTCCATAATGAAGCAATTTTAATTTCTTCTTCATCCATTGATCATATTCCTTCAATTTTTATTTGTTTTTGACTAAATTCTTATGATCTCCAATACAAGCTTGTTGTGCAGTCACCTCCACCAGATCCTAAAGCCAACAAACATCTCAACACCTATGTTGTGCGTTGATCCAGTCCTGAGCAGAATGTCACTGATCGATGAATCTTTCAACGACCATGATTTCCTTGATTAATTACATCATGATCTTGTACCATTGTATTTTGTTGGATGACTCTAAATGAGTTGCTTTCGGGGATTTTAGTTTGAAGATCAAGCAAGCTCTCCGATATCTCGTAGCTCATAGATCTTCAATCAAAATCTACAATCAAGATCTCCGACATCTATACGGTTAAAGAGAATGTTTTGAGGATTAATTTCTCCAAAATATTTGCAAGTGAGCTATCATCACCGTAATCAAACTTGAGTCCACCATTTCTTGAACATTCACAAAGTGGAATAGTCTTATATATTGGAGTTTGAAGACCTTTTACGCAACACGAAGAATATAACCGCAGCAAGAGTTATTGAAGTTTGCTTCACTCTTTGAGTCCACCATTTCTGGAACTGCAGCAATTAATAGCGCTATATGAGAAGCCTCGCATAGTGAAATAGTCTCAATGAAATTTGTGGTAATACGAAAAATAGTCTTGTTATGAATAAGTAAAGTATATAAAAACCATTAGATTAATGTTATATGTACAAGCATTTCATTGAATTTATTGAGCAACAGTTAATTAATTCTTGTATTTATTTCTTCACATGTGCTCTCTGCATGTCTATTACAACCAAATCCCTTATTTTATATAACTCATACCTCGAAAATTTCCGTGTGGCTTTTAAATTCATAATGAGATCATCTTTGTTCCATTTCTAAACAAGTAGATATTATAAATGAGTCATGACTATTGAGATTTGAGACAAGTTGCACTAGTAGACATTGAACTAGTTGTATATAGCTTTGAACACGCCCTGTACGTAATCCAATCTCTTCAGTAGTCAGTGGGCAACGTCCCTGATTTCTCAAGACTTCATCAATATTGAGAGTTCATTAATACCCTTCCCTGGCAAAGCACCTGGTGGTACTTCACTAGACCAAGTTTTCCAGCTCTTTCTCCAACAACCTGGTCTAAATATTGCTGTGTTGCACATAAATTTATTTGGTTCTGTTGCTGATGGGGGAAGGGTAAGGGTACAACAAGGATAGGACGGTTACTTACTAGTGAAATTTGTAATAATTTGGTCTGCACTTATGAAAAATAAAATAGTCCATCAGTTTCGAATTGAGAAGCCAAATAGTGAATTAGTAAAATGATTTTTATTTTTTAGTATTTTGTTAATAACCTTAATTTTGTTTTATAGTTTGTAACACAGATTAAAAATTTTAGTTTAACAAAATTTCCACACCGGGAAAGTTAACTGGTTCAGGGAAAATATAGGGACTATTTGTGAGTCAAGGTGAGAAGTCGTAGCCGTATCCATCAGGATGTAGATACAAAATTTACTTAACTGTTTGTAATATGAACATGCTGGCACCCTTGGTTCCCATCAATAAATATTTCTTTGTTGATTGAAAACAAACGCCTTGTAGATTCATAAAGAAGTAAAGTACTCTAAATGCTTCTCACGAGGCAAAAGCTCGTTACTTTTTAAGCAATGTTATGTCGTTTTCTTTTAGCATGTCTTCTGATTGATTTAAAAAGTTCAATGTACTTTTTATTTGTTTTTCAAACTCTAGTGTGGGAACTAGAGAAAGAATGATCATGGCAAGAAACAAACTTAATGGTAATTTCAGAATGAGGAAAAACGTCATGGAATATCATAAACAAAATGTCTCTATGCAAATCCAAATGCAAAATGGAAGTACTCAGCTCTTTTACACTGCACTGTTATCGGATGTTTCTTATTGCATGAAACGTACTCTTCATATTAAAGTTTTTATGTTTTACATTTTTCTGATTCTTAAATACTAGACAATATAAAAAATACAGAAAACATGATATAAAATTTGCAAGAGATGTGTGTATTCAGTGAGAAAGAAAATGAGAGGTCCTAGAACAAATGTAAGAAAAAGTCTCATTGAATAAGAATACAAAAGTTGAACAATGTATAAGTGATCAAAAGATGCATAAATAACATAACAATGATGTATAGAAAAGATGGAGTGTTGTGACTTGTGAGAGTGCCTGAGTGTACTCTTGGTTTTTTTCAGTGTATGAAGAGTGTGTCTATTTATTATGTAGAGAGGAGAGGATTCAATCAGCGGTGATCCCTTTTGTGAAGGAGAGACTCTGTTGTATGACATCTTTGAAGCCTAATTTTATGTGGTGAAAGAGAGTGGACAAAACAATATTGGTGAGTGGCTGTTGTTTTTGTCTTGACTGAGTACAAAATGAGTCAAATGTGTGTGAGAAGATTATGCTGTGAGCTGCATCCCTAGGTAGTGTGAGATGATGTTGTGATGGTGTGAAAATGAGCGTGTTAATGATGTTTGATATAGATATTAAAATGAGCGTGTATATATGCTATCTTGTGTTATGTACATGTGAAAAAGAGAACACAGCATAAAATGTTACACAGTTATGTAGAATAGTCGCATTGTGTAACTTCCAGTTGTGCCTTCTCAATGTTATTCTATCAATATCTATATCTCGTTCAATTCTCTCTAATCTGTGCCACTTTCTGTCTCTTTGTTGTCAAAAGGGGCTTTTTCGTTAGATGACAGTGAGAACCAAGACGTGGATATTAAGTTATATAAAGACATTTAATTATTTTCATAATACATGTACAACTTACAAAATAGTGTTAACTTTTGTTTTTACTATTTCTTATACTGAAACAAATTTATCAAATTTGAAATTGTTAAATTTGTATTTGAAATCTTGTATATAAGTAGGTAAATTAAATAATCATACTTTTGTTTATATTGCAACGATTTTTTTAAAAATAAAAACTTGATTCTGAACAAATCATTAATAATTTTGCAACAAAAAATGTAAGAACGATGAATTTCAAAAATTTATGAGGGTATAAAGTTCTCAATTTGTCGTGGGCACCAAAATGTCAAGACTGACCCTGGTATGTGCTAGCTGTCTTTGTTCAGTGCATGATGAGTGTGGTTGTAAGCACCCACCAAGTTCATTACTCATTTTCATCGCTAAAAGGAACCGAATCCATGAGATGATGGGGTGAATGTTTTGCAAAGAGCGTGAGAGAAAAATAAATGTTATAGATGGAGAGTTGCTATATATATGCATGGTTGATATTTAAAACCTTATTATTGTGCTTTCCATTCCCCATATATAGATCTTTTGTAATGGAAATAACATGATTGCCATGCAGTGGATTAGGGTTTGCATGTGGGCTGACTCCTCTATGTTCATATTTTTCTCTCCACATCCTGGACAACCACTTATGATGACAAGGGTTGGCATAAACTCTTGATATATATACGAAGATTGGCATAAATTCTTTTATGTATTTCACTTAGGATCGATCGAGTAGCATAACATAACTTATTTCGGTGACACGGCTACCAAAAGCTCTTTAGTAGATTGGGATTTCACTACGAGAAACAAGATTTCTTCGTCAAGTAAATTGGGAAACTCTTCAATTAGTAATTAGTTATTGACACAATTAATTGTATTCGAAAATCAAAATCAACATATACTAATATTTTATTTTATTTTTATCAAGATACAAATGTTTAGAATCTTATATATATTGACTTACAAGTCCACTAGCGTAACCACGACCTTGTGAGCAGATAAAAAAGATGTCATAGAAAGAAGTATCAGCTTAAGGAAACATAATATAAATATTACGTATGCATGAATTAGCCATACCTGAGAACTAACATCAATCGTACTACTAGTAACATGGTCCACAAACAATAATATATACAATCGAAATTTCCGTTAGTGATCTTATTCATTTGTTCTGAAGAATGAACATAGGGAAAGTAAAATAAACAAAGTAGATGTATCCTAGGACCCAAAGAACAATGAGACATTCACGACCTTTTATTTCACATTAATATATGTTTCTGAAAACAAGACCAAGACCAATACAACGACATATCATACTATATATTTAGTTCGACATCATCTCAACCGTGCCGCCACGCTTCTTCTTGGGGCCACCAGCTTCAACATCATCATATAATGAACTTCCATACTTAGAACTTGAGTTTTCAAGCTTATCACCCTGACCCCAGATTGCATAAGCTTCTTCCCCATGAGCAGCCTCATCACCTATCTCCATATCCTCTTCAGACATTCTCAACGGAACAAAAATTCTAATGAAGAGGCAAATCAAACTTGTGCTGATAACATTGACAAAGATAACAAAGATAATCCCAAGGATTTGGACCCCCATTTGCCTGAACCCGGTACTGACCTTCTTCGAACCTAAACCATAAAAGAAACCAACGTATTGACCATCAGTTCCATAGAACAATTTGTTAAGTCTTGGATCAGCAAAGAGTCCAGTGAGGAGTCCTCCTAGGGTTCCTGCAATGGCATGAGTGTGGAACACTGCCATTGTATCATCAACCTTCTGCAGTAGCTTTGATCTCTTATGGACCACCATCATGGTGAACCATGGAATTGAGCCAGATAACACTCCCATTATAAGTGCTGCCCATCCCTCCACAACACCTGAACAAGACAAGGAAGGAACAATTATACCATGAAACATTCTAATTAGTTCCTACTCACTATAGTACACCCAAAAAAAAGAAAGTAAGTTACACTGACACCTTTGCGATTTCTTGAGGTTGCATGCCATCCTACTGGTTTTTTAAAACGTTTATAACAATCTCTCTTATAAGAGTACATGGTTCAATGTTTTCAAGGAGATCATTTAATAATAAATATAAGATTAATATAGTAGTGGTTTAGGAAGAAAGAGGAGAGAGATGGTAGGTTTAAATCCTCTCATTAATAAAAACTAATAAATTAACCTTAACATATATAAGATATTAGTGTAATATTTTTCAAACAATTAAGAGATTATTGTAAGAGTTGAAAAAGAAGGGATATTGAGAAAATTTGACAAATTAATTTCAAAGAATATCGGTATAATTTACTCAAAAAAATTATATAAATAAATATGGAGATTGAAGTTTAGAAACCTGCAGCAGGGGTTATGCAAACCAAGCCAGTGATCATGCCTTGAACAGCTCCAATGACAGAAGGCTTTCGGAAAAAGAGGACATCAAGGATGACCCAAGTGAGCAAGCTGGTAGCAGTGCAAGCATGGGTGTTGAGGACGGCAAGGGAAGCATCCGAGTTTACTGTGTATGGATCTCCTCCGTTGAAGCCCGTCCACCCCATCCACAGCAGCCCTGCCCCTGCCAGCATCAGAAGAATGTTGTTTGGAGGGAACCTTTCCCTGTCCTTGTTTAGCCGTGGCCCAACCTGTCAAATCATTTACATGTGTATGCACTCATCGTTATTCTTTTTCTATGTTACTTTGATTGCTTGGTGCATGCTTAGAGTCATCATATATAGACACTTATGTATAATATTGTACACACCATATATTTTTTCTCTTTCTCTCTCTAGATATCATCTAGTGATGGGTGTCCATGAATTTTATTTTGAAAAATTGTAAATGATGACTACCCCTATTTTGAGATGGAGGGAAAAAATATATAGTAAGAAAAAAAAAACAGAGAGAGAAAAGTGATGAATGTAGCAAGTGATGAAAAGATAATCAAGAAGAAAAATGGGATGAAAGTGAGATAGAAGAAAAATTAAGTGAAAGAATGTGCAATTATTTTTCAAGAAAAGTGATTCTTGAACATCCATATGCTAGTAATAAACACTCAGAGAGAGAGAAACAAATAGAAAATATATATAGAAGTAGTGTAAATATGTTAAGTGATATGACCTAAGGAAAAAAAATAGAGAAAAACTTTGAGTCTCAATGGAGTGTTTTGCAACGTTAGTGTTTCCAACTTTGGTTTTAACTTTATTTGTGTTGTACATGCATTCTAAGAACAAACAAAAGGTTAAATAGGTGAAGATTGTGACAAAGAAAAGACACAATAAACTAAATATTAATCATAGTAAAAGGAATTAATTAAGCCTAGCCTAAAAATATATTGGACGAATTAATCAAAGCATACAAAAATCTTATTGCTTACCCAATATGCAGCCGTGAATCCTGCAACCCCGGAAGACAAATGGATCACATATCCACCTGAGTAGTCTATTATCCCCATTTTGGTCAAAAACCCACTAGAACTCCATATGCTGAAAGCTGTGAAGGTGTATGAGAAAGTGAGCCACAAAGGCACAAACAACATCCAAGCATAGAAGTTCATGCGCCCCAACACAGCCCCAGCAATGAGAATCAAAGTGATGGCAGCAAAGACACACTGGAAATACACCATTGTGGCATTTGGGAATGCCCCCAAAAAGGCCCTCTTGAAAAGGTAAGCATGTTCAAGTGACATAGCAGGCTTTCCCCAGAAAGGAAGAAGCTCATCACCAAAAGACATTCTGTATCCCCACACAACCCAACAGAAAAACACACATGCAAAAGCATAGAGTGACATGAATGCTGAGTTCACTGCCCATTTCTTCTTCACTGCTCCACCGTACAAGATTATGAGCCCTGGAACACTTTGGAGACCAACTAGGGTTGCAGCTATTAGCTGCCATGCATTGTCTGCTCTGCTAAACCATTCAGGGCTTCCATCACCAGGCAGAAGGTTTGAGGGTAATGGCACGCCAGACATTTTTTCCACTTTTTTTTTATTGTTTTGTTTTGTTTGAGTGAATAATGGATTGAGTGTTTTTAAGACTAATAGATGAAGCTATATATATGCATAGAATAATTATTAGATCAAGGGTTAGTGGTGGTACCTTATATGAATTTAATTTGTAGGACCTTGTTTTGATTCTCACGACAAGCTGTAGAAGTGTTGTCATAACTCTTAAATTGTTCTTTCTGTCAAAAAACAACTCTTAAATTGTTCTAGGCCATGTCGCTCATAATATTAATGATTAAACTTAGGCGGGTATTACAAACATTTTTTGCCAACGGGATCAACAAAGCTCGTTGGTGTCTTAGTACGCAACTGTCTTTCAGTAACAAGAAGGCTATTGTAATATATATTCAGAATCTTCTTTGTACTAGAATATAATTAAAACAGCATACATTCACTCTAATCATAGGTGTTTTTTCACGTACCATTTCCCCTACATTATTTTAATGATAAAGAAATATATTACCCACTAGGGTAAGTGACCATTGCATCATGCGATTTTTATACTTGTACTATGCATATAGAAAACTTTTCAATGAAAAATAATAATAAAATACAATAAATAATACTATTTCTAGTCCTATTTATAAGAAATAAGTGATAGTGTAAAATGCATTACACATCACTTAATTCTTATGAACAGAACAAGAGATATCATATTATCACCTGTTTTTTTATAAATAAGACAGGGGAGACATGCAGTAACATTTAGACTATAATTGGTAAAAACTGATGAAATCAAGTACATGTACTGAAGAAATTTTTATTTCAAATGATAAATAAGCTAATTAGATATATAATACTAATAAGAAATAATCAAATCCTCCAACCATAAAACTTATATATAAAGATGTATAATATAATAAAATTAATATAATATGCATATATGTGTGTTTTTAATAATAAATATATGTTTATTCTCTCTCTATATATATATTTTGTGATATATATATATATATATATATATATGAAACAAATTAAAATAAATCAAAATACTCATAATAGAGATAAGTCAAAATAACACGAAACAATATAAAATATGAACCATGAAATGTTACAAAATAAGTGAACCTGAGATGCAAAATAAAATACAATGAAGTAAAAATAATAATAACACTGAAACATGACTACGGGTCTTCCTCCTCCTCTAATATGTACATCTTGTTGCTAGGTCTGATTAAGCGAGAGTCAATGGGCACTCTATGGACGTATAAGCGTCAAGAATAAGGGTAACCATCCTCAGGTCAAGCATGGACTTAAGATCTTAAGCCATCGTCTCAAATAACGCCTATAAAAAATAAATATAAATAAGTACTATGAAAGTTTGATTATTGCTCAATACATAGGGAAGAAAGATACAGACACTTAAATGACAATCATGAGAATTACTCAAAGAAGCTAAATGCTTCAAAGGGAGTTCTAGTCTAATATATGGATGAGAAACAGTAGAACCACTCCAAGTATTCATCCATGCATGCCCGCAAATAAGACCTAAATAAGGCTATGTTTGGGTTGATGATGAATAACGGAACAGAATGGATAAGAGTGGAATGGATCAAAAATATAATTCCATTATTTGGGTAATTCATAAAAGAACAGAACAAATATTTTGTTACATCGTTTGAAAAGAGAACGGAATGAAATAAATTATAACTTTCCATTTTCTGTATTGCCCCTAATTTTAAAGTGACTTCTTTTTTTATCATCATGGCTGCATGAAGTGTGTATTGGCATTTTTTTTTCTTCATTTTTTTAAGTCCATTATATTCTACAATTCGTCAAGCAAATGGTTTCTCCACTCATAAAAAGAGTGTTAGTTGTAATTCACTTAGTTAGTCAGCCTGTTATATTGTTAGTTACAATTGCACAGACTTTCTTACATGAGGGAGTCATTGTTAAGTGCAGTGTTAGAGATATGTGAATAATAAAATTTCTCTTCCTATCTCTTTCTCTATCTGTGTGCGCGCATGTTCTCCATCACTAAGAAACTTTGTGTGTGTAGTTGTGTGTGTGAAAGTGTTTCAATAAATTGGTATTCAGAGCTATCTATATTGTGTGTGTGAGTGTTTCAACAAATTGGTATTTAGAGTTATATATGTTTCCTGGAATCACATGCTTCCGCGCACAAAGGTGACATCTTCCAATGAAATCTTCCGGCTTCTCTATCCATTCTCAATGGCAAGAATTATCATAGGTGGTGTGTCCCAATGAGAGTAATCCTTCACTTCCAAGACATCACATAAATTGTACAGCGACATGTTCAAGAACTTGGAACAAATCCTAGTGAGGCGCAAAGGGCAGCTTATCATGATGCAAACAAGAATGAATCTTGATGAAAAGGTGAAGAGCAAGATCAAATTTTCTTACAATGGTACTGTGACTGCAAAAGGTATTGGCATGATGATCCAGAGAAAAGATGAGCAAGGATCCTTCATTAGTGATGTGTTGTATGTTCCCAACATGAAGAATAATCTTCTCAGTCTCGTACAAGGAGAAAAGCTACTCAATTAACATGGAGCATAGTCAATTAAAAATGTTTGACAGCATAGGAATACTGATCTTGAAGGCTCCTCTTTCAAAAAATAGAACCTTCGAGATTGGGATTCAAATTATGGAGCACCAATTAATGCTTAGCCACAGTAATTAGTGATGAGAGTTGGGTGTGGCATCACAGGCTTGGGCATCTGAATTTCAGAAGCTTAAATCTATTGGGAAACTAGAGTATGGTGCATGGTCTTCCTCCAATTGGAATGCCAAAGCGATTGTGTGTTGAATCCTGTGAGTCCAAGCAACCAAGAAATTCCTTCAAGTTACAAATCAGATCCAACGAAAAGCTTGAGGTGATATTTTCAAATGTTTGTGGCCCCTTAGAAGTCAAAACATTGGAAGGTAACAACTACTTTATGTCTTCTATTGATGAAATTACTAGAAAAATGTGGATTTATCTCAGAGAAAAAGAGTGAAGTGTTTGATATATTCATATATAAGGGAGTCATTGGTAAGTGCAGTGTTAGAGATATGTGAATAATAAAACTTCTCTCCCTATCTCTTTCTCTATCTGTGTGTATGCATATTCTTCATCACTAAAGAATCTGTGAGTGTTTCAACAAAGAAAAGTTGAAATTCTACATTTTCCCAATTTCCCTTTGAACAACAATTGAAACTTGAGAAGAATATAAATGTGGAATTCTATAATTTAAAAAACTGTAACTTATAAAGAAGAGTAAGATAGAGGTTCAGTTAGAAAGAATAAAGCACATAACAAGAATATCTGAGGAAGAGATGCTAACAGTTACAGGATTAAATTAGATATTTTAAAACTTAGCAATAACCGTTCCATCCCTTTCCCCTCCCTTCCATCAATCCAAACAAAACCTTAGGCAAAAGTGCTCATCTAGTCCTATTGTCTATAATGTAGGAGAGATACCGACTAAACCTCTCATCATATACCTCGACAAAGGGCATTTTTGCTTGGTAATGACAAGCACAGAATGAGAAATCCCCTATATGTGTCCAAATTGTCGTAGCACCCTCTCAACTAGATGGATGCGCAATAAAAGGGCCAAATTTAAAGAAGTAAATGTCATGGAAGGTCTACTCTTCTATGTGTAATACCTAGGGCTTATAAATGACCACAACATATCTAGCATTTATCTCGTCACGATCACCTTATCGGAGACCTTCAAAGCCTTCCATCTAAAAGCACCATGAGACCTCTTAGTATATATAGTATTCTTTTCATGATAGTAAATGCTCATATGTTAATGCATGCAAAACCATTAACATATTGATTAATTGTCATCAAACAAATAACACAAGTCATAGGAAAAAAATGGCACCAATAGTAGAGTCATATATCCTCTAATTTGCTGTGTATAAGGCAAGATAGCAATGCTAAATTAACCGTACATGCAACAACACATTTTTTATGTTTTAGTTAAATTCCTACACTTAAAACTCATGTTTTAGTCCCTTTACAATTTTTGTTCAAATGTTTTGGTCCCTATTAAAACCTCTCCATTTTACTTCTTTCTCCCCCTTCTTCTCATTTCCCCTCTCTATTTCCTTATCAACATCTCCTTCCTCATTTAATTTTTGCGGGTTCTGTTTGTTTTAAATCCTCTTACATCAAACTCATTGGCCCTGAATTGGAGAATCTTGAAATTACAAAGTTCGTGAAATGTAATTTAAAATTAATGGTCCAAACAAGAATCAAACCTATAACTTTCAGGTTATTAGCCGAACGCTCTAACCAACTGAGCTAATAAGTCAATTACATTATAAAATAAATAATATTATTATACATAACACTAAAATTTCTATGTATATTTAACGCGCATATAAATTTCAATAATAAATTTTGTGACAATTAATTTTGATATAATTCATACGAATTATTTAATCCGTATATTTTTTTATAAATAAAAAATATTTACTATTACAAAATTATATATAAAGCATATTAATACTTAAAGAAAAATAAAACTTTAAGAAATTAAAAAAAAAAAAAAAAACAGATGAAATTGATCTGTATGCTTTATATGGATGAACTCTATTTGTATAAATCATATGGATCAACTTGATCTGTATGTTTTATACAGATGAATTTCATACTTACGGATCAACTTCATCCGTATAATTCATACGGATCAAATTAATTCGCATGTGAAAAATTTACTTACGGATCACCATTCAGACAGAAAAAGTAACTTTAAAAGGAACAATAAGTCAAAGACATTTTGGACATTAATCAAAAATGCTAGACGCACCTAACAACACCCAAACTAAAATTGATTGTGTAAAACTGCAAAAAAAATATAAATAATTGCTAAATTGACAAGAAATTGAAAACAAAAATGCTTCTACAATGCATCACCACTAAGGTGATTTTTGGCAGTTATGCATGATGGCAGCATTAGATGATCTAGAAAATGAATCAAATGACAACTTTCATGTTCTCAAGTGTTTTATGCAACAAGATTAAAAAGACGCGGAAAGTCCCACCAAGGCAAAAAGTGCCAACACAAATTGCTGCTTGCAAGTTACTTCGTCTTGTCCAAGATTCATATGAACTTTACAACCTCAAGACAATCCAATTTAAGGTCAATTGAAATTAGTTGATGTAAGAGAATTTAAAAACAAATGGAGCCTGCAAAATAAAAGAAGGGAGGTTTTGATGAGGAAAAAGAAAAGAAAAAAACGGAGGGAGAGGAGGCGGACCAAGAAAAGGATAAGGTGTTAATAAGGACAAAACATTTAAAAATGAACATATTCAATCATATTATAAGATAGTATTGAGAGGTCATAACTCTTAAAGATACATCAGAGAGCCAAGTTCCACTCGTAGTGTTTGCGATGCACTTTATTATTTTTTTCTAATGAAATGTCATTCAAAGCAAATATTAATTCTACATGCAATTCGAATTGATTTAATTTGAATGCAACATTAAATTCAAAACAAACCAAATCAATCTTTTATAATTTGATTTCACAGTTAATTTATTAACACAATATAAAATCTAATAACTAAATTTATATAATTATTATGTTATATTACTTTAAAAAGTATATTTTATTTTATTTTTCTAAAATCTTGTTTAAAATACGTGAAAAATAATATTTTTAACTTCTATTCAACAATTTTCTTTAATAATATTGACATGTCTTTTATAACATAACAGTAAATTGTATATCTCATCTATAGCAAGTTAGTAATACTTGTTACTAATACCACAACAAAAACCACATATTACAAATCTTTCGTAAAGAAAATACATTATATATCATATATTGTAACTTTGTAACCATTAAAAGTTTAAAATTATAGTATATTACTATTACTAATACCACAACAGAAACCACATATGACAGATCTTACAAAAAAGAAATACATTATAAATCACATATTGAAACCATCAAAAGTTAAAAATTATAGTACACCAAAACATACATTACGTAAAATCCATATATAATGTTCGGTTCAATTTGATTGGGTTCAGTTTTTGGAAGATCCAAAAATTGAACCGAACTAAAAAAAAAATATGCGGCTGTTTTAGTTTTTAGTTTAATCAGTTTTTAATTTATTTTTTTATATCGGATATAGGATTTACAGCAATTTAGTTCGGTTTAACACCCCCAATTTTCCAATTCCAACTGGTTACTGCAGAGACCAGGTAGCCACAAAAGCAATCCAATTGACACTGTTGCACAAATCCCAAAACTCTGCAATTAACCCACCAAAAAAATTGCAACATCTGCTGCAATAGTTGTCATGAGTAAGAGTGGGTCTTCCTCCCTAAATGACAATCACGAGAAAAAATCATCAGAAAATGAAATGATATATATGACGCAATAGTTGAGGAAGTAAACAGTTATGCTAATCATGATTCTTCAAGCAGATGATTAAATCACACGTTAAAATACTTCATTTTTGTATAAGATTTACTGATATTTCCAAGGTATTAAAAATACGAGAATTGAAGATAACTATTGAAGTCACATGATAAACATGATAGCCCAAGTGTAGCTTCTAAAGCAATAAATGAGGTCACATGATACACATAAATTATAATACAATAATTTGCTGAGACAATACTAGAAGGGTAAAAATGTAGAAGAGTAATTAAGCATGGTTAAAGCAATGAATGAGGTCACAGATGGTACACATAAATTGTAAAAATAATTTGTTGAGACAATACTAGAAGGGTAAAAATGTAGAAGAGTAATTTAAGCATAGTTAAAACATGAACGACATGAGGTTGTCTGGCTCCTCAGAACCAAGAATCAATCTAGCAGCAGTGATATTTATCAGTACAACAGGAGATTCAATACAGAAATCTAAGATATTTCTGATTTCTAACAAGGCGGGAGAAAACATGGGAAACCAATCTGAATTATTCACCAATCTAAATCTTGGGAAGGCTTGATTTAAATACGAGCAACTGACAGTACTGGTTGTATTCTGTTACGACATAAAAATGCTTATATACTCAACATAGCAGTCAGGTACCTACAGTAATTTTTTTTTGCTCAGCAAAATTATATATATATATATATATGAGAGTACCAGTGGTACTAAAGATACACGTTGAGATTAGGTAGACAGCTGGTTCCTTTGGCCAGACTAAGAAATCTGAGAAGGAACCGAGCTAGCCACACTATAAAATATTACATATGTCCAGCAACTACTATCCTTTCCTAAGTACAAAAACCTTCTCTTAGGTTACCGGACGGTTGAAGTGCAGTACAAAATCTTTTTCCATGGATCTGAGCCATGTCCATACTAGGAATATTGCATCATCCAACAACTTGCTTCCATTGAAGGTTTCATTTAAAAAAACTATCCTATTCCTTTGCTGTCAGATGGTCTATGTTAAAGCTACCCACCAGCACTTCCATCTATTGGGTTTGATCCCACCAACATTTCCACTGCCATGCTGCAGAAAATGATGCCTCGGATTTTGCGGGAATGCGCCCAAGATGTTCACCCAAGACAAGGACTCCCACCATAAAGGTAAGGTTTTGCTGCAATTGAAGAATAAATGAGCTGCATCCTCCTCCTTATTTCTGCAAAATGGGCACATCATGTCATTTACCTCTACTTGTCTCCTTCGCAAATTTGACTTCGTTGGCAATTGGTCTCTGATTAGCCTCCATGCAAAAAATGTTGTTTTGGCAAGGATCCTAAGTTTCCATAGTTCCTCAAAAGCTCCATCCAGATTCCCCCCCCCCCCCCCCCCCCCAATGATTCTCCCAAGAGCTGATCATACGCACTTTTTGTTGAGTATTGTCCACTTGGATCAGGTTTCCAAACCCAAGTATCTGCTCTATGTGGTTGGATTGTTGTCTGTGTTGTCTCCCCTAAAAATCCATCAGCCATGTCAACTTCATTATCAAATAAGGATCTCCTCCAAATATAATTCCATTCCCAGCCTGCATCTGTGTGGCTCCCCATCTGCTTGATGAATTGCTATTGTTGGCATGAAATTTGATACAGTCTAGGATATTTTGCCATTAATGGTACATCGGCACCAGTCCAGCAGTCCTCCCAGAACCTAATCTTGTCTCCACATCCCTCCCTCCATGCTATTTCATTTTTAAGGACAGTGCTCCGTTGCTGTTGGTGAAGCACCATCATTAGGTCCTTCCACCATGGAGATTCATTGCTGCCTCTTATTCCTTCAGCCAGGGATCTCCATCCACCATATTTAGAATCCAGTATTCTGGCCCATAGTTCCCCTTGCTGCTGAAATAGGTCCCATCTCCACTTTCCAAGCAATGCTGTGTTGAATGTCTTTAGATCCTTTATGCCTAGACCCCCTTTGTCTTTTGGGAGACACACTGAGATTGAGTTAGGCCTTAAAACCAATTTCTAAGACCTATATTTATTATCATCTCCCTTAACCAACTCCCTGAAACAGATTTAAAAATAGAAAAATCCTAATGATATGCTATGACAACAGAATTCAAATAACTTAATCCTAAGGATAAACTATGATAACATAATTCAAATAACATAATCATAAATTAAATTTGCAGATTTATGAGTTGGGTTCTATAACAGAGTTTCAATCATATCTGGAATTCCAGGCCTTAGAGAATGCTTGCAACACCATGTGAGGAAACAAAAAAAAATGGAAAGGAATTTTGAGAGAAACTAATGCTTTGTTTGGAAGGAAAGAAAGAGGCAGGGGGGGAGAGAAATAGTGTGGATCCCACACCTCCTACGCTCTACTTTAATTCAAATATCTCTCTTATATTTTCATCCTCTTTATTTCCATCTTCTCTACCAAACAGAGCATAAGTTTGGAAAAAGTAACTAATTTCAATATTCACCAATCTGAATCTTACAGGTAAGGCTTGATTTATATAGGAGCAACTGACAGGATCAGTTGTATTCTGTTACAACTGACAACAGAACGACGCAAACACAACATAAGAGTCAGGTACCTATAGTAACACAAGGAATTCAGAACGCTGATACCAACATACTCTAACACAAGGAAACAAAAAGCTAATTGTAGAAAAATGAAATACCTGTGCCTTCATCAGAAAAATGAAGAGAATGCCACCCACCACCACCACTTCGTCCCCAACCCATTCTGCTGGTATAGCCACTTCCATCCCTTCCACCAAACTGATGACCACCACCACCACCTCTACCACCACCTATACCCTGGTTTTCACGTCGAGGCTTTGCTTTTTCGACTCTCAAGTGGAAACCTCCTAACTCATTTTGATCAAGATGTAGAGCTTTCCTCACACTGACAACATCCTTGAACCCCAAGTGAGCAAACCTGTAAATTATAAAATTTGAGATAGGAATGCAATACACACTAATTCTTGCACATGTTTAAGCTTGTAGTGTTTTATAGCTTGTTATGGAAGCTTGTAGAAGCTCTTAGAAGCTGTCCCGTAATCTGTCACCATAGGCTAGGCTGTAACCCCTTCATCATGAACTTTTTTGTACTATCTATCAATTCTCTCTCTCACACACACACACACATATATATATACATCTCCCAGCAAACTAAGGCTGAGGATCCTTTTTGTGTGCATATTTTCATACTCAAACATTTCAAGTTCAACAAAGAGCTAATTATATCTGTAAAAATAAGGTAGATAAAAAAGTAAATGTAACAACAAAATAAAGAAAATAAAATAAATCTCACATTATCTATGTGGAGATTACTACATTATCTCTAGATAACTTCCACAAAGGCATGATCACAAGAGTTGTGTGAACTAAGTGAATTTATCAAGTTGAGGTAAGATATTGAGAAAATAAAATTTGCCTCTAGGCAGTCTCCTTAACAAGCAAGCAAATATACCCCTTCTTGTACCACCAGTCCGAATTCATTGATTTCAAACACCTAAGGTTCTTTGTGACAACCTTAGCATGGTGGCTCTATCTGACAATCCAGTGCTCCACTCTCGTACTAAACACATGGAGCTCAGTATCTTCTTCATTCAGGAAAAGGTTCTCAACGAAAGCCTTCTGGTCTATCATGTTCCACCTCATGATCAGTGGGGAGATGCTCTCACAAAGCCTCTGTCCTCTGTCTGGTTTAAAGCTCTCAGAGATAAGCTCAAAGTGTTCAACAAGTTTGTCCTATGTCAACTACCTTGAGCTTAAGGGGGGGTGTTGGATATAGAGTGATTAGTGGATCTAGCCCAGTGGGCCTACACCTTGTTTTTCTAAGTGGGCCTGTGCAGGGGACAGCATATCTCTGTTGATAGTCTGTTCAGATTGTTAGTTAGGAATGCTTTTAGCTGTCAAATCAGTCATAATTGACTGCAACTCTAATAGATCAACATACATATTGTATCCTTGCATTCACTCATTTGTAATAATAATTCAAAGTTACAGTTTCTCTCAATTCTCATTGTACCATGAATTCTACTACAGTACCATGTCAAAACATTCAACAGCACATTATAACCTAACTTGCAGCATAACAAGAAACATACCCCTTAACAGCACCAGAATCATGAAATGTCGGAATTGATATCCTTTGAATCTCTCCACAAGAACCAAAATGTTCTTCTAGGCTAGCTTTTATCTGAAAGAAAAAAGCAGACATTAAATAGAGTTAAACCAAACAATGATGCAATAGGAAGAGATTCATGCAATCCTGTGCAGAAAGTGGTGTAACAGATCAAAATGATAAGAGGAAAAATTACCTTTTCTGCCGGAAGGGAACTATCAAAACCCGTCACAAATACAGTTGGAGACTGATCTCTTTCACACTTCTGGAATGAGTTGCTCCAGTTGCTAAAATTGTTAACAAGGAAACAGCAAATGGAAGATGTGGGAATAAGACAAGATACAGAAATGTACCAATACAAGAGACTAATGGGTCATCTCTATGTTCTTTAAAAAATACATTTTTAATTAATAACACATGTTTAAAAGCATTTATGATGTTGATAAAAGAAAGAAAAACAAAAAGCTAACAAGAAAAAGTTGAAAATCCCCCCAAGGGCTGCGGTTTTTTCTTGGAGACTTATTAAAGATAGGCTTCCCACTAGGAGTAACCTTCTTAGAAGAAATGTGTCCATTCAGGAAACTGAATGTCCTCTCTGTGGGAATGAGCAGGAGGAGGCTGGTCACCTGTTTTTCAACTGCAAAACGACTAGAGGCTTATGGTGGGAATCCATGAGATGGACTCAGGTTGTAGGAGCACTTCCAGTTTCTCCAGCAACTCATTTTGTCCAATTCTGTGATGGTTTTGGTGCAGGGAGAAATCATAGCAGATGGTGTGCACGGTGGATTGCATTAACTAGTTCTATATGGCAGCATAGGAATCTATTGATTTTCCAGGGAAATCCTTTTGACTCATCCAAAGTGATGGATGATGCTTTATTCCTAGCTTGGTCCTGGTTAAAAGTTAGAGAGAAAGATTTCAACATTCCTTTTAACCATTGGTCTTCCAATATTTCGGAGTCTTTTGGTTAATCTGGGTTGGGTACCTTTATATTCTGTGGTGGGGTCCTGGTTAGCTTTTTTTCTTTGTTTTTGGAGGGTGGCACCATAGGTGTCTTGTATTTGTTCATATTTCACCAGTACCTCTGGTACTGCTGTGTTTCTTATTAATAATATATATTTTCTGCCTTCCAAAAAAAAAATTGTTTTTGTGTTTTGTTTTTTTTTTTTTCACAAGACAACTAGTTAGGAAAAAAAGCCAGAGGAGAGTTTAACTAAAATGATTAGGAAAAAATGCTAAAAAGAAAACTATATCATAAACGTGCTTTTGTTTACTGCAAAGTGTATCCAAGCACCCAATGCAAAAGGAGCATACACATTACAATGCAAATGCACAGGAAAAACAAAAATGTTCTCCTGTTCAAAATGGCTATGCTATGCTATAAGAAATTTACACTAGTGCAATTAGGCAGAAAAATTTGTCACCAGACAGCGACAGGAGGCATGCTCTTGCACAGTTCTATTATATATAGGAGTAGATATGTAGATTACCTTCTACTGTAGGTATATTCACCTTTTTCTTCAGCCAAATCAACTCCAATGGGACGTCTCAACAATTCTGTATTATGCAACTCAAGAGCCTGTGATACAAAAAACAAATTGATTGTCAGCTCAATGTCTTCCCACCGAACAGGGCTATAATAACCATAACACAAATGATGAGGCATAGAGACACAGGCACTATATATATATATAAGAAAGCCTAGAAATATCAATGTCAAACCTCCATCACAAGATTCACAACTAATTGGAATGCAAAGACATAGGGTCAAATGATGCATTTAGCCAATAGCACCTAGTGAGATGAGGCTTGGCAATTTTGTATTAGGCACAGACAAAGGCTCGGCAATGTTGTGTTAGGCTTTACAAGAAATGACCAGGTTAACAAGCAGTATAGAATTTGCAACCTGTGAGCTGGTTAGAACAATATACCATTGCATGAGTTAAAAAAGTTTAGATGAACTTATTTCACAACACTTTTGGTGATTAGTTCCTGATTTTAAGGTGATTGATTCCTGATTTGCAGCAATAGACAGAATCCTCTGATTCTGTTTTCCTTGTAACAGCTAGGAGCAGATTCTTTTATTAATTTTAGAGATCTCCCCTACATTCTTTCTGTGATTAGTCCGTCAACATTTAAGATGAGATTATGTCCCCCGGTTTCTGGGCATAAATTAATGTACAGCTGTTGACCTAATTCCCTACCTATACAGTTGCCTTGTAATCAAACATCAAGTTGTGAAATACAATCCTTTTCTACAACTTGTTAGTTCCACATTATCAAAATGCATTATATAACAAAACTGTTTGCAACTCATTTTCTAGAAAGATTTTTAATAAGATCATTGTAATTGTATAGAAAAACCCAAGTCCCACATTGACTAGAGATAAGGCCAAGATAGAGTATATAAGTGAGGGGCAACCCTCACCCTATGAGCTAGCTTTTGGGGTTGAGTTAGGCCCAAACCCACATTTTAAGAGTAATCAACTAACTTGAATCCTTTGCTATTAGAGGTAGCATACAACTATCTTTCAAATGCTTTTGGCAATTCTAACATTTGCAAACTACATAAAGTCACAAAAGTAACTTACTTTTTTTGCAGCTTCTGCTGTTGCAAACTCAACTTGTCCAAAGCCATTTAACCTCCCATCAGGATTCCTATGTAGATGAACATCAACAATTTTTCCACATTCTTTGAAAAGATTTTCCCTGAAAAATTTTGAAATTATAAAAAAATGTACAGAAAATAATCAACAAGTAATTGCATGAACAATAATACATACATATCAGCCCGTTCCACTCTGTATGACAAGTTTTTGACATATATTGTCTTTGATGGAGCATTTTGTTCTTTCAAAGTAGCTACTCTTTTAGACTGCAAAATTCCAGGAAATAACATAGAATATAACTGATTTGATCATATACATTGCAGGAACTGACTACTGAGCATATTGTTCAATTACAACTTTCTTTTCAATGTAGGAAGCACCAACCATCTCCACATCCCTAACCATTCCACACAAGACAACTATATACTCCAATAATTCATATAAGCAAATGCATAACGAAATGCTTACACTTTCCCAAGAACTATTGGAGGCTTTTCCCTCAACCTCTTCCTCACAGTACTCTGAACTCTCTGTACTTTTGATGGGCTTAGTTTGTTCACTCTGGTGGAATGACTTGCTCCAGTTGCTAAAAATATTAACAAGGAAACAGAAATGAGAATATATTGGCACAGGGGACAATATAGAAATGAACCAAAATAAGTAGAGGGTATTAGAGTATTGTACAGAGAGTTGCAGTATTCAACTGCACTCTCAGTTAAGTGAGTTAGTTAGGTGTTAGTTTTCGGTTCTGAGTTAGTTAGTTGTTAACAACTGTCATAACTATCTAAGCCTATATATACTGAGTTATAACACAAAGTTCAGTTGCCAATAATATTTTCTCTTCTCTTTTCTATAGTTTTACTTTTCTCTCCATAGATTCTGTTAGAGTTCTGTTAGAGGGACTAAAAAGAATGATTTTTAAGTGTAAGGACTAAAAAGTAAGGTTAGAACAAATATAGGGACTGAATGAGTAATTTTTCCTGATTAAAAAAATGTTTAAAACTATAATAATTAGATAAGTTTTCCAGAAAAAAATGTTTTAGTCTATTTCATATAAGCTAGAAAATGCAGTTTATGAGCACTCATACTAAAAAAACAAGGGTGTGTACATTAGCAAACCCCACAAGCATTTGCTAACATACACATCCTTGTTTTTTAGTATCAGTGTGTTAGCCAGCTACATCATTGCCTATTCTCAGATATTTTTTAGTTATAGTTTGCTAACGCACTCATACTAAAAATAAGGGTGTATGTTGGTAAATCCTATATAATATATATGTATATATATGCAGAGTGAGATTATTCACTCAAGCACCATTATGAAAATGCATTAATCTTAAGTTGGTATCAGAGCAGGTCCAATCCCACTCAGCCTATCACCATCCGGTGTTCTTCACCTCTTGTCCATTGCTTCCGCTGTTGGCAAATGCCGTCAATCAGTCAATGTCTCCAACATGATTAGAGAATGTAATTTGCATGACACAAATTAATAAAATCAGTGCCGTTTCAACTATATTTATGCTCCAGCTAGAGGGGAAGTGTTAAGAGCTATTATAATAAAAGCAATTAGGATTCTGTTTTGAGTATATGGGCTCGGCTCACATGTTCTTATGCACTACTCCTTTCACCTAGTTATATAAATATGAGGATCACTATATATTGAAGGGTGTCCAATTACAGTTTTCTCACATGTCTCTTTCTCTCTACTCATTCTCTCTTCGATCTATGCAAAGCTTACCCAAGAACCCTAAACAAAAGAGTACATAATTAAAATTTAAATAATAAAATAAAATAAAAATTGAATGGGAAAAATAAAAATATCCTCCAATTCCAAATGAACATGTTTCGTAAGAAATGTACACTAGTGCTAGTAAGTGGAATTTAATTAACAAACAGACCAGAGGCAAGCAATTGCACAGTTTCATTATATATGTACATTACCTTCTATTGGAGGTATATTCACCCTTTCCTTTAGCTATAAAAACTCCAACACGACGTCCCAGATATACTGTATTATTCAATTCAAGAGCCTGTGATTACAAAAGAAAATTGATTTTCAGCTAAATGTCTTTGCATAGAACAAGGGTTCAACAAACATAGCCCACAGATCATGATGAGGCATTGACAGGGCAATATATATATATATATATATGTGGGGTTTGCTAATATACACTCAACCATTTTTCAGTTGGAGTGCATTAGCAATGTACACCAAAATAATTGGACAGAAAACCCAATCAAGTTTCTATTTTAGTAAAATCATTTATATACAAGATAGTGGCTAAGATCTTGGCTAATACACCGAAGCAGGTCATGCATCTCATCATAGATGAAAGGCAATCCGCATTTATAAAGGGAAGACATATGCTACATAGTGTGCTGATAGCAAATGAGGTGGTTGAAGAAGCTCGAAGGAGTCAAAAGCCATGCATGGTATTCAAGGTTGATTACGAGAAGGCTTACGATTCAGTTTCATGAGACTTTTTGATCTACATGTTGAGGAGGATGGGTTTTTGTTCAAAATGGATACAGTGGATTGAAGGGTGTCTAAAATCCACATCTATCTCAATCTTGGCAAATGGGAGCCCCTCGTCTGAGTTCCTCCCTCATAAAGGACTTAGACAAGGGGACCCATTAGCACCTCTACTTTTTAATAGTTCCTCCCTCATAAAGGACTTAGACAAGGGGACCCATTAGCACCTCTACTTTTTAATATTGTAGCTGAGGCACTAAATGGGCTGATGTCACAAGCTATGGGGAAAAACCTATTTTGGGGATTCCCAGTAGGCTTGAACAAGGTGGAAATCAGCATTCTACAATATGCGGATGACACAATTTTCTTTGGAGAGGCATCTATGGAGAATGTCAGAGTTATCAAAGCGATTTTGAGGACTTTTGAACTCATATCAGGTCTCAAAATTTGGAGCTTTTGGCATGCTGGAAGAGTGGAAGTCTGAGGCAGCACATTACCTCAACTGTAGTCTGTTGTCCGTTCCTTTTATGTACCTTGGTATTCCTATTGGAGCAAATCCAAGAAAGTGTCAGACATGGGACCCTGTTATCAGTAAATGTGAGAAAAAACTAGCGAAATGGAGGCAAAGACTCCTATCTTTCAGGGGGAGAGTGACTCTCATACAGTCTGTCTTAGCATCCATTCCTATTTATTTCTTTTTTTTTACAGGGTTCCCAAAAAGGTGGTGGACAAGCTGGTGCGTTTACAGAGGAGATTCCTATGGGGTGGAGGTGATGACCAAAACAAGATAGCCTGGATCAAATGGGAGACAGTGTGCCTTCCAAAGGAGAATGAGGGACTCGGAATCAAGGACATGCCCACATTCGACTTGGCACTACTCGCAAAATGGAAATGGAACTTGTTCCAGCATCAAGGGGAATTGTGGGCCAGGGTGTTAGAGTCCAAATATGGTGGCTGGAGACAGTTGAATGAAGCATCTCGAGACAACATCAAATCCATATGGTGGAGGGACCTTGAATTTGAAATAGTGTTGTTGAACTAAGTTTAAATGGATGGAGTTTAAATGGAGGGACCTTGAATCCGAACGCAGTGAAGAGAAGTGCCCCAATTCGTTCAGATCTGGAAGGAGTTTAAATGGAGAAATCTGAAACCAAAAACAGTGCTCCGATTTGCATTTCCTTCGAATAAATTCAATCCCCCAATTAACCAAAACAAAATCCAAAACCAGAAAAAGTGCCCCAATTCGTTTAGATCTGGAGGGAGTTTAAGCGTCGTACCGTATTGAGCACGACCAAGAGCATGTTGAGATGTGGCAACAGCTCGAGGAGTGTGTGGCGAGGAAGCCCAAGCCGAAGGGTGGCGACAGCAGCGGCACCATGAGGAGTGTGTACTCCACACCCATGAAGAAGAGAAGCCCCAATGCGAACAAGCACAACCACCTGATGCCCACCTATGGACTAAAGTTCCACGGAGAGAATGCAGTATCCCCTGAAAAATCTTATTATTCCTTGTTTTCCAAATCGAAGCAGAGGAAAAGTGTTTGATCTGACAGTGGAAACTAACTCTTTTTAAAATTTAAATTGAATTTTGAATTTTGACGGTCAAAAGCTGCCAAAAATTGCAAATTCCTTATTCCCGGTTTGGAACTTCTGTGTAGAGGGACTAAAAAAGTTTTTTTTGAATTTCAGGGACTAAAAAAGCAAATTTAACTTTGGAGGACCAGAAACAAAAATGGCCTATCTTTGAGGGACTAAAAACATATTTAAGCCATCTAATAATTGATCCATCCTGCCAAATGCCATCAACGAGGATGTACTCGAGAGTGGAAGGCTCGGAAAGGCAAGTGGAATCGATTTGACAATCCAGTGAGGAGTTGAGAAGATCCAATTCTGACCAATGACCATGATCATCATCTTAAAACCATGGGGAAGAATGTAGACGAAATTCAAAAGAACATTGATGAAATGAAAAGGAAAGTTGATAGTTTGATTAGTTATGCGCTTTGTTAAAGGAATGGATGAAGCAAAACACTTTGAAGATTGGTGATTTTGACACAGGAAGTCCTAGCCATTCAAGAATTCTTGAAACATCCTCAAGAACATATGGATGCAAATTCCACAGACGATGGAATTGAATATACTGAAACACTCAAACCAGTAGTACAGAGGACTGAATTGCCCAATTTTGATGGAAGTGATCCAATTGGTTGCTCAGGCAGAAGAGTATGTCAATATTCAAAACGCAAGATCAGAGAAGGAGGTGCCTCTGGCCTGTGTGTATGGAGACACTGCTATGCATTGGTTTCAGTATTTGAAAAAGAGACTGCTTAAGATGTGAATTGGGAAACACTGACTGCAGAATTGCTCAAGATATTTTCCAGAAATGGAGCAGGAATCCTTACGTCCAACTTCCCGCTATCCATCAAACAATATAGGTTGGAGATTATGTGCAGCAGTTTGAAATGTTGCTTGCACAATTATTAGAAATTCTGGAAGAAGCTTTGGGATATTTTATGAATGGGTTAAGCAATGTTATCATAAGGTAAAAACACAACCCGTAAAATGTTCAAAGGGCAATCTGCCTTGCATGATCCATAGAGGATGAGTTGTTTGGAGAAACTCTCGGTGATGTTCCAAAACAGCCAACAAAAACTGCTCCAATATATGCAAATCATTCATTTGTACCCAGTTACTGAATACCCAAAACCATGAGTGTCAAATCAGGTTGTGGATTCTGGGTATAACCCAGTTCAATCATATTCAAGTTGGGCCATTGAACATCACTCTACCCACATTTTAGAACCATTGGCTTCGACTGGAAATTCAAATGCTAATTCTAGCAACAGCAGGGCAATAGGATCTTTACAATCGAAGGTTGAACACATTTTTACAAAAAAACAGATTAGGAGGAATTTCTCCTTTTTCTCACAGCCATGCACATCCCATCCACAACATCACGATATTCACACATCAACCAGATATTTATATATGCACATTTACGATGCCAACCCAACATTAGATTCCAAAGACAAGGCTATACACAAACGTGAACTAATACCACGCCTGTCAAAAATGCAGGTTTAGCAATATCAACAAAAATAAAACCTCAACCACAAATAATTACAGGGTAGCAATTTGCTTTAGTTATTAAATTCAATAAATTTCATTGAAAATATGATGAATGAGAGAAATATTTCAATAAACCAATTTGTTAAAACTTTACAAGTGAAATACAAGTATCTTTGAAATGATTTTGGCAGTTCTAAAATGATTTGCACAGGCCACACAAGATGATATAGCTTACTTTTTGTGCAGCTTCTGTGGTTGCAAACTCAACATGTCCATAGCCTTTAAACCGCCCGTTATGATCTGTATGTAGGTGGATACTAACAATTTCTCCACAATTTTTGAAAAGATATTCCCTGAACAATATCGAAATTAGAAAAACAGTACACAAAATAATCAAAAACCACCAGCACAAAAAAATAATACATACATATCATCCTGCTCCATACTGTATGCCAAGTTTTTAGCATATATTGCCTTTGATGTAGCACTTGGTTCTTTGCAAGTAGCAATTAGTTTTGGCTGTGACATTCCAGGAAACAACATATTATATGACAGATTTGATGGTTTACATTGCAGGGAGAGGGAATACTGTTCAGTTATAGCTTTCTTTCTGATGGAGGCTGCATCAATCATCTCCATATCCTTAACCTCTTTCACTCAAGTCAACTACTCCCTTTTTATAAGAACCAAATTAGAGGATTGGTTTCGTCCTTTTTATAAGAACTAATCTAGAATGTCTGCTACATTAATTATTTCTTCACTATAAGAGTAATGCATATTCATTAGTCTTATATTTACAAAAATATCCTTAATTATTAGTCATTTGAGTTCAATAAATAGTAGGTGGGGTGCAATATGTCTTGGGCTCTTTGGGAGTCTAACTTTGCCTTGTATAGACTATAGAGAGAATTTTTAAACTTTACTTCGCTTCTTCACATACATTGCCAGTAAAAATTAAAGCAATAAATCTATTTCTGATTAAAGAGATTGACAGAATTGA
Source organism: Glycine soja (assembly GCF_004193775.1). Taxonomy (NCBI): domain Eukaryota; kingdom Viridiplantae; phylum Streptophyta; class Magnoliopsida; order Fabales; family Fabaceae; genus Glycine; species Glycine soja. The sequence continues at coordinate 47,561,473 of NC_041010.1, forward strand.
AGTCAATAAAATTATTTGAAAAAAAGAATAAGAGTATGTCTTGTTAATGTTAAGGGTATTTATTTAAAGAACATGTAAACTTAGGACAAATTTAATGTTACTACCTAAATTAACTAATTTTCTAAATCCTTGTGAATTAGTTAATTGGGTAAGGACTGAAGGGAGTATATACTTCAAAGTTAAGTTGAAATTATGATATTTTAGGAATGCATGGAGAGAATACAAAAAAAAGATACTAATGAATAATATTTACTTGCGTATTGTGTTGTATTATAATTTATAATAAGATAAGGTGATGATAAAACCTAAAACACTCACCATTTATACTAATAATCCTAACGAAATAAGGAAACAAATCATACAATATTAATCATGGAAGTTATGAAATTATATAAACTAATCCTAAGAGATAATTTCTAAGATACTCTACATTCTACGATATAATATTGATGTTACAAGGTATTCAAACAAGTCAGCAGCCCTAGGTATATGCATAATGAAATGTTTACACTCTTCAGACAAGTTCAGGAGGTTTTTACCTCAGTTTCTTGTTCACAGTCCCCTGAAATCTCTGAACCTTTCACAGGCTGAGTTCCTTCACTCCTTTGAAATGAGTGACTCGAGTTGCTAGAAATAACATGGAAACTGCAAAGAGATGTGGGCATAAGGCAACATATTGAAAAGAGCCAAAATAAGAGATTATAGGCTCATTTGTTTGCGTTTTAAAAATAATGTACTTTTAAGGGTTAATTATGTTTTTGGTCCCTAAACTTTCTCAAAATTATGTTTTTAGTCTCTGAACAAAAGTTTGACTAGTCAAAGTCCCTAATCTTTCCTTTTGTTACTAGTTGTGGTCCTTGCAGTTAACTTTCACCATTAAATGATGACATGGTGTTAATTTTATTAATATTCTATTACGTTTTGTGACAGCTTGTTTTCTGGTGGTTTAAAACCGCCAAAAATTGGCACACTCTAGTCACTAATACCCAAATCCCTCCCACTCACGACCCACAAGCCCAAACCCGACCCTCTTCGATTTTGTTTCTCCAAACTCCCAAACTTCGAACCCTAAACAGCAATCGCTGAACCAGATCCGCACTGCCTGGATTCTACCTTTGCAAAATTTCTTAAACCTCACGGCCTCCATGGATTCCACTGACCTGTGATGCAAAACGCAGCTGCAACGAGCATTGAAACCCGAAGGCCATCAGATCCACCCCAACGCATCTGTCACCTCCAATCCAGGTCACTGATGGTGTAATCCATACAAAAAAAGTGATGAATGTTTCAGAACACATCGAGAGGGATGACGGCACTATGCGATTGCAATGGTTCTGGTGGTGCTAGCAAACGTGCATGAGAGAGGGGTTCAAATCTGACATGGTGATTTGTGTGTTAATGGTTACGAATTCTGGTTCGATGGTTTCGATGGTGGTCCATCGAGATCTCACAAAGAGCCAATTTTGTTTCATTGAAAATTTTCTCCACGCAGCTTTTTAACTCGTCAGTAGAACAAGCAAAAGTACTTCGAGTCTTTATCTCTATCATTGAATTTCCCTTTCATTTAATTAATCTTTGAAAGTAAATGAAAGAGAAAATTTTCATTATTTTTTTTTTTATCAGCAAAGATAAAACTATATATATATTAGAAAAGTACCAGAGGTACTAAATACAGAGATAGACACCATAAATATGGTTCCTCAATCAGGCAACATAAGTCTGATTAGGAACCAAAATATGGGAAGAAAATACATGTGATATGATCCCAAAAAACACCCCTACTACTGCAAAAAATGATGTTTGAAGTTACTGGACCAATGATTGAAATGAATAGTAAAATCCTTCTCCAAATTATGAAGCCACGTCCACATTAAGAAAGTGGCGTCTTCAACCAATTTGTTTCCATCAAAAGTCGCTCCAGAGAACAGAATTCGGTTTCGAAGCTGCCATGTAGTCCAAGTGATAGCCAACCACCAGTATTGCCACCTCCTATTCCTTCTACCATCTTCTTGCAAAAATGAATACTGCATGAACAGCTGTTTTGGACTCAAAGGCAAAGCACCTTTGAGATTTATCCAGGACATAGAATCCCACCATAAAGGTTGGATCTTACTGCAGTGGATAAATAGGTGGGAAGCATCCTCCTCCATCCTTCCACAAAAGGGACAATTTAAATCAGGAATCTGCACTTGTCTAGCCTGCAAGTTTGATTTTGTAGGTAACCTATCCCTAAGGAGCCTCCAAACAAAAATCGCTATCTTACTTGGAATCCTAATTTTCCATAACACCCGGAAACAATCCTCTAAATTCTCCTCTGCAACCCCTTCCCGTAACACTTCATAAGCACTTTGAGTAGAGTAAATACCCGACTGATCTGCTACCCACACCCACCTAACAGCCCCATGAGTGAGAATAACTTGACCATCAACTTCAGAGAGGAAAGTGATGGCCAAATCAACTTCACTATCAAACAGCGGTCTTCTCCAAATAAAACGCCACTCCCAAGAGGAGTTAATATGCTCCCCCACTTGACCAATTAGCTGCTGCTGCTGGGAAGAAATCAGATATAGCCTAGGATACTTTTCAGCTAGAGATTGATCACGACAAATCCATCTATCTTCCCAAGATTTTACCTTATCCCCAGCGAGAAAATTTTCATTATAACTGGAAAACTTTTCACAAACTTTGTCAGCATACATAGGAATAGGAATCTTTCATTTTGAATCACTCAAAATCTTCATAACCAATTTATCTTTCATTCTCCTTTGTTAGCATATCATAGGAACTTTTCACAAAATGTTAATCTTCGTAATTGGATTGTGTTATGGAACCAAGAATTGCAGCTTAAGGAATGAAGGAATTTCTTGTACCTCGGAATTTTTCAGCCCTTAGCAATCCAACCAATTGGGTCTTCCCCCACAAATGCTGGCAGCTCCCCCTTACCCCAAATTTGCACTTCCTCCATCTCTAACACCAGTTCTCCCTCAAAGATCCAGCAAGTTGGACCAATTGTTAGGAACCAAGAATTGAAATGAGAAAGAAAAGAGAATTTTATTGACTGGTAAAAAAAGAACAGAAATAGGAGAGAAAACTCTCCTCCAATGGTTCCCCCTTCACAAAGGATTTCTCCTTTCAAAAAGAGCTAATGCTCAATTTACAATGACAAAAAAAACTCTCTTTCTCCTATCCTTCTTCTCTTATATATATCTAATCAACCCCTCTAACTAACTAACTAACTAACTCATCAATAGTCTAACCATCTTAACTAACTTTCCCTTCTCTTTTTATCCTAACAGATTGGAAAAAATTTTAATGTGTGCATGAATTAGAATTTGTTGATTCATTGTGTTGTGATTTGCAATTTGAAGGTTATGGAAGTGGAAGTGGCTCTCACTTGCTGAAGAAGAGAGAAGCAACTTTTGGCAGTATTTAAACTGCCAAAAAATGGTTTCTATTCATTAAAGACTATTATGAAGCATTATCTGGCGGTTTAGAACTGCCAAAAAATGAGCCTCCACAAAACGTAAAAAAAATATTAAAAACATTAATGTCACATCATCATTTAATGGTGAAAATTAACGTCAAGGAACAAAATTGGCAACAGAAGGAAAAATTAGAAACTTTGACAGGTCAAACTTTTGTTCAGGAACTAAAAACAGAATTCTAAAAAAGTTCAGGGACTAAATACATAATTAATCCTATTTTTAATAATAAAATATGTTTTGAAAATTATAATAGTTAGACAAGCTTATGACAAAATAAAACTGTTTTAATGTTTTTCTCATGCAATAGAAAAAGTAATTTATGAAACATTTAAAAAAATGTCAAGAGAGTGCCTTGTTTTTTTAAGCTTATCCAAGTAACAAAAAGTATATTCATAACTAGACACGACAATCTTTGCAAATGCATGGGAACAAAAAAAAGTGTTCTTCAATTCAACTTGAGAATGTTTTTGTAATGTTATTGGGTGGGAAATTTGTCAACAGACAGTAAAAAGAAGGATGCTCTTGAACAGTTTTATTAGACCTGTAAATTACCTTCTATGCTTATTCTTTTGTGGAGCTATAACAACTCTGATTCGACATCTTAACAATTCTGTATTATTTAACTGAAGAGCCTGTGATTACAGAAGCAATAATTAATTCTCAGGTAAATGACTTCACTCAGAACAGGGGTTCAATATAAAAGCAAAGATTTTTTTTTTCAGCAAAAGTAGATATATATATATATATATATATATGAAGTACCAGAGGTACTCAGTACAATATAAAAGCAAAGATGATGACAAGGCATAGCAACACATGCCATACAAACTATATATGTATGTGTATGTATGTATTTGTGAATCTAAATATATATACACACATAAGTATGTATCGACTTACGTGTGTGTGTGTGTGTGTAATATACACCCAACCATACACATATATATCGAGACTGCTGTGTAGTCTGTATTGGGAACCATTCCACTGGTTTTTAGTGTAATCATGGTACCTCTGGCACTTGGATTCATTTCATATATATACATATACTTATCTTTTGCTGAACAAAAAAAAAACATATATATATATATATATATATATATATATATATCTGTATGTATGTAAGAAACCCTGGAAATATCAATGTCAACCCTCCATAATAAGGAAACCATGTTGAAAAGGAAAACAAAGGGACAGATTTGGTGAATACCATGTATCTAAAATACACGGCGGTGACTTTATTATATAGTCTCAAAATAATACATACAATTGATCATAGGAGATTTTGTGCCTACAAATTATATACTGTTTCCGTTATAAAATAAATACATAATATTTAAAATTGATTCTCAACAGGTACAATACAGTTTTACAAAACCGATCAGGAGGCACTTCCTTTCCACTGCATAGTCATGCACCTCCCATCTACAATACAATGATATTCACACATGAACCAAACATACGCACAATTATAATGCCAATCCAACATTAGATTTCAATGACAAGGCTATATATATATATATATATACACATACCAGTACCACACCTGAAAATTGCAAGTTAGCAATATCAACAACAATAAAGCCTCAACCACAGCTAAGTACAGGGTGGCAATTTGCCTCAGGAATCAAATTCATTGAAAGCACTAGGAATGAGAAAAATATTTCAATAAATCAAATTATTAAAATTTTATCCTTGATAAGTAAATGGAACTGTTGCTTGCAAAGGTACAACTATCCATGAAAAGCCTTTGGCAGTTCTAAAATTATTTACACAAACATAAGGTCACAAGGCTTACGTTTTGTGCTGCTTCTGCTGTTGCAAACTCAACATGTCCAAAGCCTCTAAACCTCCCTTCAGCATCCGTATGTAGACGAACATCAACAATTTCTCCACACTCTTTGAAAAGATTTTCCCTGAATAATTTTGAAATTAGAAAAATAGAACAGAAAATAATCAACAAGCACCTGCATGAAAAATAATACATACAAATCAGCTCGTTCCACACTGTATGACAAGTTTCTAGTAACTATTGTCTTCGATCCAGCATTTCGTTCATTTGGTGTAGCTAGAATTTTAGGCTGCAAAATTTCAGGAAATAACTTGTTATATGACTGATTTGATATTGTTCAATTACAGAAGCAGTACCAACCATCTCCACGTCCCTAACATCTTTCACACAAGTCAACTATATATTCCAATAACTCATAACAATGGAACTTTTAGCAGATCTAAGGAAATTCATTATGAAATGATTACATTTTCTTGAGGAGCTTTAGGGTCTTTTTCCTCAATTCCTTTCTCACTGTTCTCTGAACTTTTTACAGGCTGCAATAAAAAGAAAGGTGATAAGATATTTAACTTTCAAAATAAACAATTTTTTTTTTGGTCAGCAAAGATAAATATATATATATATATATATATATATATATATATATATAAGAAATGAAGCCAAGTACCAGGGGTACCATGGTTACAATAAGATCCAGTGAAATGGTTCCCAAAGACAGACTAGACAGCAGTCTCGATGGGAACCAAACTGGAAAGCATATTTATACAGCTGCCAATACAGTATGACTTCTACCCTTGTCTAAAAACAAAAGCCTCTCCAAGGTTAGATGACCACTGATTGTAATGAGTTACAAAATCTTTCTCATAGTTTCTGAGCCATGTCCAAAGTAAGAATATGTACAATGTCCAAGATTGTCACATTTGTAACCATATGTGGCTTTTCAATAACATCAGAGCCATTGTCATCACTTTCATTGTCATCATCTGAACTATTACTGAAAGAATCATTTTCAACATTTTTTAAATCATATTGTTGAGCATTTGATGCAGCATCCATCTTCAGAACAGAATAAGATTGAAAAGCAATTAAAAGATATAAAGAAATAACAAAACACCATTACATATATAGCTGGTAAAAGTTGGTCCAGTGAGCAATTTATATACCAAAACTTGCATCTTCTCTAGTGTTTCTTCATTACATTCTTCAGAATGATTACCCTCATCAATATCCATATTACCCTGAAATTGACACGTGATATAAACTTTGTCAAACTCAACATAATCAGTTTGTCTTCCAGATATAGCAAAACAAGGCACCAAATAGACCATTTGTCATCCTGTAAAGAATCACTGCCAACGACCTAGTCTTGGTGAAGCCATTTTTTTTTATCAGCAAAGATAAGTTAGTATATATATATATATATATAAGTACCACGGGTACTGAGAATACAAATTTTTGAAGTTCAGCAGACATATGGTTTCCTAATACAAGCTTGAAAAGTCGAATTAGCTAACCATAAGCTGCTCATATTGTAAGCTATAGGCTACCCAGGTCCTATGTATGCTTCCCTCCCTAGAATTACAAAATACCTCTCTCAAATTACTCGACCATTGATTAAAATGCATTACAAAACCCTTTTCCATATTCCTAAACCATGACCAACACAAGAAGATTGCATCATCCAACACTGATGGAGGATGCTCTATTTTATTGCTGGACCTGGCTTAAAAATCTGGAGAAAGGATTTGATATCCCGTTTCACTCATGGTCCAGTAACATTAGGGATAGTTTTGTCTTGAGGGGGGATAGTTTCTATAATACAAGTTAGGCTGGATGGGTACCTAGCGGTTAGCCAGATCTTTGGTGTCCTAATTCAACTTGGTTAGCATGTATTAGGTCACCACAGTTCTGCACCCTGCAAATGCTAGGATGTATATACAACAGTACTGCTTGTACTATTTTTAATATTCTATATAATATATATATACTTTTGCTGATAAAAAAAAAATGAGAAAACTATCCCATTCCTATCCTACCAAATAAACCAGGTTAATGCTATCCACCAACACTGCCATATTTGTTAAGTCTCTATTTCAATAATTGGATCATACATGAGTACCATACAAACTCAATTACATCTATTATTCTTTCTAACTGAATTACAAATTCTTAGAATTTGGTCAAAGGGCTTAACTCAACCCCACAAAACCAGCTTGTAAGATAAGGACAACCCAAACTTTATAAGCTCTATTTAAGCAAAATATCTCTAGACCACCTTTGAAGATGCAATTAAGGCAGCCTCTAAAGAGGCTGAAACTAAGGCTGACACGGGGTGACCACAATTAAGGCAGTTTTCCAACACAAATAAACAGAGTAATTCATTTTCCAAGCATTAATCAATGCTCCTTTATTCATATATTATAGTAAAATAACCAACCAATGACATAGAAATCAATCACTCAGTGTTTGTGATGCCTTCATCAAAGCTTCTGTAAGAATCAAGACCATTGTTATACTCTAGAGAGATTTGACTTTGATTAAAATTTCTTCTATCTAGCATTAGATCGATCCTCTTAGGATTTTGGTGCTCAAAAACAATAACAAGAAATCATAGCCACACACCCAAAGCATTCCAACCATCAAAAAAGCAACTTCTATCAATTTAAAAGTGTTCAATAGTTGCATCTTTGTGAGAAATTCATTTACTCACTTTACCCTCCTCAGAACCATCAGCCAATGACTCCAAAGAACTGGAACAGTTAGCACTATCAGGTTTGCCTTTCTTCTCCTGTTTACTGAGGGAGTCTTTTTTAGCTTCAGGATTCTAGCCCAAAACAAAAATAAAACACAAACAGGGAAAATAAAAAACATCATTATACCTATACTGGCACAAAATTAAAGTCTATTATGGATCAAATAAAATTCTAATACCCATGTCAAATAAATACCTTATCTGGTTCAAAATCTTCAAAGGAATCATCTGAAACAATTTCATCCATAATCCTTTGCTCCTCTGCAACCTCATGTCTCTTATGCTTCTTTGCATTGACTTGCTGCTCATCTTCATTCTCACCCTCTCTCTTCCCTGCATAAATTTTAACAATTTGAAAATGAAAAACAACTAAACAGTAGATAAACTAAGCCCAAAGAAGAATCTACAAAATGGAATCAAAATAATATTAGAAAGTGTGTAAATGTAAATTACAGATGAGCAAACACTGAACACTGAAACAAAACAATACCAATTCGGGGAGGTGGCACAGCAGTAGCACCAGCCTACAAAACAATGAAAACAAGTATTGTTTAGCAATCACGATCTTCGAAGAGAAAGAATTCACCAAAAAATAAACAAATTGACAGTCATGAGCGAAACAGACTTTGGGATCTGATTTATTGTCCATCGGGAATTTTACGTTGGAGATCAAAAATGACAGGAACAGAACGATAAGAGCCCCTTTCAGGGACTGGGTTGGCTACTAGGGTCTTGGCCTCCTGGACAAAACAAACAATGCACTCCAATGCTACACGGATAAGAGATGCTTTTATAGGTTGTACTGGCTATTGGGCTCTTGGCCTCTAGGACAAAACAAGCAACACACTCCAATGCTACACAGTGCATGTCGTTCTCCAATTGGCTGAGCTGGCAAATTGCAAATTGGAAAATACTACACACATTAAAAGATTTAAACATTAGAATTGGTTTAATTTAAAAACACTTTTATAAATTGAAATAAACTTAATTGAATTTAAGTTTTAATTTCATTTGAATTGATAACATTGTCCTTATTTATTCATTCATTAGATTATTATAACTACAAATATAAAAGTTGAAGTATTAAAACACATTTTAATTATAAACAGCAGTTATAACTGCCATGATAATTTAGTGGTTTCATTTCAATATTTAAGTTTGATTAGGCAAATTCAAGCAGTCAGAGCCGTTGTACCATAAACTACCATTAAGAGTAAAATTTTGTTATTAGCTAACTACAGTGTTGTTCACACTAGCACATAATTTTTCCCTAGTTTTGTTTTCCCCAAATCTGAAATTTCTCTAACTTGAGTGATTTGTTCTATCACTCCCTCTTTTCGCAGTCTGAGTCACCATCATTTTTCAACATTGTTCAGTCTCATTGGCATATAATTTCATTTGCTCTCATTGTCACTGTTAGAATAATGTGTGGAATATAGTAAGTAGCACTCATTAACTCTTTCCCTAGGAAACTTACAGTCTATCAATAAAAGATTTAGAGTAAGAGAATTGTATTGAGGAATTCAACCCAACTGAAAACAGTTTACAATTCTGTTTATATAACAGTTACAGTTATGTAACTGTCAACTAACCTGAGTTAGTTAGTGACAGCTGTAACACAGTTGTCCTAACTAACAACTAACAGCAGTCTAACTACTAACTATAGTTAGACTTACTGACTTAGCTAAAAAGAAAATACAGTATCAAGTAAGTATACTCCAATAATCAAGAGTCTATATATAGAAGTTCTCCACAACCAAAGTATTGTACAATCAATCAATTTCCCTTAAGCAATTCTACCCTATCTCTCTCTCCCTTTCTCTATATATAGATGTTCTCCACAACCCATCCTCCGGGATGTGTGACTTATTCTGTTCTGTCACAATTTTGCTACTAAGTTTTTAAAACATGGAACTGTTTTGATTTCCAGCAGCTTTATTCTCTCTACTCTCTTGCTCTTGTTCAAATAGTCAAGCCTGCATAATTTCACTGTTAGATAACCAATTAGGTTACACTAAATCAGTTAACTAGTTAATTAGTTAGTTAGTTAGTTAGGCTAGTTAGTCAAAAAATAAGACATGTTGCCTATAAATTTTATTTTTTTTATCAGCAAACATAGTATTATATATTAATTGAGTACCAGAGGTACTGACAATACAAATATCATTCCAGATTTGGTCCCAACACAGTTTGGGCCAATCTGAAATATCATATAGGTTATACAGAAATCTGCACTAATATTCTATCCTATTCTATTTAGGAAGCCTGCTCTGATGTTGGAAGACCAGTAATAATAATGTGTATTAAAATCCTTCTCTAAATTTGTGAGCCACGTCCATAGTAAGAAAATTGCATCATCTATGATTCCATTGGCATTGAATGAACCATTTGAGAAGATAATAGTATTCCTGTGCTTCCAAATGGTCCATGTTAATGCCATCCACCACCATTTCCATCTTCTAGACCTCATTCCTTCTATGTCTCCACCAATGTTGCCTATAAATAAGAGTGGAGGTTTAAGAGCGGAGGTTTAAGAGAAAGGACATGTTATCATTTGTGAGAGGAAATTAGGGCCTCTTGGCATTGGGATGTGCAGACCCTCAAAGTTTTGCAGTGTATGTTGTATTCTGTAAACTGGGGAGTTCTTCCCAATTCTTTCTAGTAAAGATACCAACTTACCAAGTTTCAGCCAAACATTCATCTATCTTTTTAAGTGAGCTTCAATTATCAGTGACTTTTTTGGCAACTTCACAAAATTCTCCAGCAACATCAATCTCCGGGTGTTTAAATTTTCCAGTTGTGTTGATCACCAGCTGCTGCCGCATTTTCAGCTGCATTAATCTCCATCTGCTGCCTCTCAGCTGTGTTAATCTCCAGTTGATACCCCACACTCAGCTAAAGCACACTCTAGCTGTTGCCAGAGCATTCAATTCTCCTTTTATGGTCTCAAATGCAGCCCAATGTTGCCTTTCCAAACGAGTCTAGTGGATCCCATATTATTCTCTTCTAAAAATGTAGTGACAAGCTAAAGCATCGTAGGTTTTGACTTGAGGGGGAGTGTTAAAATAACATGCAGTTCATGTGTCACGTGTTAAACGCATGTCAAATGCATGAAGCTTTCATAAAAATTAGTATTTAGGAAGTATCACCCATCTTCTCTTTCACTAGGAAAATAGTTCCCACTCAATCTATTAAGAGTCTTATATAGAGATGCTCTGCATAACCTAAGTATGGTACGATGAATCAATTTAACTAAAAGTATTCAACCCTATCTCTCTCTCCCTCTGTGTCACCCTTTTCTCTCCCTACAAACTAAACAGTCATGATTGGAGGTAAGAAAACTAAATGTTGCTAAAATCTAGGTTTAACCCAATGTCTCTATGACTGCATAACTATATATTGCTCTTTGATACATTTTCAGCAAAAGTAGATTAGATCAAATCAGAGACCCTGTTGCTGAAAGACTCACAAGACAAACTAGACAATTTTGAAATACTTGGCACCATTTTTTGTAGCTTGGCAAGGCTAGGATGACCCCACTGAGCATGGATGAAAAGAAGAGAATCCACCACAAATCCAGCATGAGCAAAGGTGTTAAGTTGATAAAGCCCATGTAACTCACATCCGGTGCCAATCGTCCAACCTGAACTTAAGTCCTACAATAAAATAGAATCTTTGGTGAAGGAGACAATACAGTCAAGAGAATATGTTAAACGACTGATAGATAACAAATTAAACGGAGAAACAGGAACATAGAAGACCTTATCAACTGAAAAAAAAAGGGAAGGGGATTGACAATACCAATGCCCTGAGACTGTGTTTGTGACCCAATATCCGTTGTGTCTGCAATAGAAGCAGTGAAACTAGAATCCTGACGCTCCTCATACCACTTAAGGAAGTCAACAAGCATGGCTCAAGGTGTCAATAGATTGTAGGTGCCAGGGTGAGTGCAAAGGAAGATGCTTGAGCAGCTTGGGCAACATGGGTTGTCCTAGGTGGTCGAACATGAAGGGCAAAACAGATGTCAATGGTGGGGCCAAGCTTGTGGCAATGATCGCATTTGGGATGATATTTTCCTAGTTTGCGGCATTAACCATGATCTCTACTTAGAGAGACCAAGGCAGATGAGTCAACATATGGTGGAGGCACATCCACATCAACAAATGGTTTGGCCAGTACAAGCAGCAATGTGGACCATGCAGAATTGATGGTGGGAATATTTGGAGAGCCCAAAATATGATCCGGAACCAATGAATACTCAGTAAGTGGTCCATACAAAGCTAATAACATGAAGAAGGATTGTAGTTGTTCAAGTTCCTCGTCAGGAGTGGAAGTCAAGGGCAAGAGTTCATTAAAATCAAACAGAAGGCCATTGACTTTGCCTAAATAGTCAACCATTGTACCATCAAATTGTCTAGCAGCAATGACACTCGTGAGGTTTTGGCAAATCCCATATAAGCATTGAGAGTCCTTGGTGTAAAGACTCTTTACCTCATCCCACACAGCTTGACAAGTGTCATGAGCACGGAATATCTGTTTCAGAGAAGGACTAAGAGTGGATTTGAGGATGTTACAAACTTAGCATCAATCTTTTGGGATAGAATCAGCAATAGAATCAAGCTTTTGGGATAATCTTGACCGCGAAGCCAAAGTTTGATGTCGTAAGCCAAAGAGTCACAGTTGTTGCCATCTAGTTTGTCAATGTGGAGAGAGACAGCAGCGTAGTTGCTGAAATAGAAGGGTCACCCTTTGGAGGTTGTGAACCAGCCATGGGTCAACCATGAAAAAGAGATCAAGCTAAAATGCCCGAGGGAGAACACGGTAGTTCTGATAGTGAGAACTAACATGCGCTGGAGATGTGTCCACCAGAAAAGGAGACCACGCCAGAAAAAAAAATGGCTGTCACCAGGGGAAAAAAAGCCTCTGAAATATTAGGCTCTAGATACGATGTTTGTTTAGTGAAAAAGGATTTTTTTTATTAATAAAGAGAATACAAGGATTATACATTTAAAACACACAAATGGGCTTTGGGCATATAGACCCAATACCTACATATCTAACAAGGTTTAATCCTTTGACTAGAAATACATGCTCTTGGGATAAGATCTTCGAGTCATAAGGATTGCAGTTTGTAGGAATAACAACTTGCTTGTAAAACTCTTATGTGCCTTAAGGTATAAGTTAACTAGAATATTAATTTCCCTAAGGATTCCCTCCAGATGCATATTTGAATCCAAAGCCTACTGCCAGCCTCTAGATCATATCTTCCATAATCACTTCTCTGACATTGTCAGTAAGATAAGGAGATTAATTAGGGAGAAACAAAGAAGGAAGGATTGATTAGGAAAATTAGAAAGTGGAAACCCTTGAGGAGAATTCTTTCATCTATTCTTATAGTTGTCCAATAAAATTATTCATTTCCTTTGTTTATATCAATTTTCCATTTCTCTTTCCAAGGTTCCTAACAGCTTCTGTTATTGTCATTTCTGTTACACATTTTTTATGTGTACAATAGCAGCAACCAGGTTTGAACCTGGGACCTTGTGCAAACCACCCCAACCCTCCACTACTAGACAGACCCTATCGGGTTAACTAGGTAGTTAGAGATTGCATTTCTAATAACTGGTAAGTGTAAACAGCTTCTATATATACCCGAACCTGTTTACAGGTTCAAAATAACTTACAATAACATTTTGGAGATCACTCATTTTCTCTGCGCAAACATAGATGCAATTGATCAACAAACAATCTGGTATTCGTTAGAAAACGCACTTATTGTTTAACAAGTACTCGTTAAAAAAAAAAACATTAATGTGCATAAGCATGTAAGTTGTTACATCTAAATGTGTCAAGTTTTTTTGGTTAATCAATTGTAGAAAAAAGAAAGAAAAAAAGTTTATACTTCTTTAGCTATGCAAATATCATAAAGCAGCATATCCTGGCACGAAATAATTAATTGTAATTGAAGCTTCTATCATACATAAATGAAATTGAAGTTTCTTAAGTCATGCAAATTTCATAATACCTTATTCTTAATCTCTTCATCAACAGCATCTCTCTCGTCTGATCTTTGCACTCAATTGCTTCTCATCTTCATAAATTTTATTTTTAAAAAAATAAAAAATAAAAACTTTAAAGCAACTAAACAACAATAAACTAAGCCGAAACAAGTAGATGCAACGAAAGTGGAAATGTGAACAAGACAAAACGGTACCGTTTTGTTCAAGTGGAAATGCAGCAGTACGGACCTACAAAACAAAAGCAAAACGTGTTCAGTGGAGTCAGGGGTGTGTCAAAGAGAAAGAATTCACAGCAAAACATACATAAAAGGTTTTCTGATCTGATTTATTGTCCATTTTGGTTTTGAAATTTAACTGAGAAATGAAAACATTGAAGACGATAAGATTAAGAGAACCACTTTGGTTGAGTTAGATCGTTAGGGTTTTGGTCTTCTGAAGAACGAGACAGGACAGAGCGACGCACGCAAATGCTACACCGTCGTTTCTTTCTCCGGTTGAGTCAACTTGTTGCAAATTGCGAAGGGGAAAATATTTTTATATTTTTTGAAACGGGCACATGTTGAATTGTACTTTTAATGTGAGAAAAATGAAATTTAATTGACATCAATTCAATTGGATTTGAATGAGTAACGTTTGATTTAATCTTAAAATTGTATTCAAAAGGTAATTTTATATTGACTTAATTCTATTGTTAGTTTGATACTTAAGTCAGAAAAATTAAGCTTAAATATGTTTTTAATTTTTAAATTTAATTTATTTTTTTTAGTTTTTTAAATTAAAAGTTATTTTTTTAGTCTTCTAAAGTCACGAATGTAATTTTGGTTTCTTTTGTTATGCTTCCACTAAGTGTCTGTTAAGTTGGTGAGTGACATGGTAGATAGTTTCCTAGTCAATATTTGCATGTGTTAATTTGAATTAAGTGGATTTAATTATTTTATAAAATTATTTTTTAATTTATTAGCTTTTGTTGAATGGACCCAACCCTATTACCATTGCTTGACTTAGTCCAATTGAGAAATGTTGTTTGCTTTTCTGCATTGTGCGAACAAAAGGTAAAGGTGAGAGAAAATTGACAATTGATCTTAGAATAAAATTGGAGTAACGGCGTGACTTCATTGAACGATATTATTTGACAATGCTTGAGAGTTTGTTTTTGTAGTTCAATACATTTGATTGTCAGCTAGATCGTGAGCCCCTTGCACAACGTTAATCAATTTATCTATAAGGCATGTATTTAAGTTGTTGTTATAGTCTCTAATTGATCTTAAGGGTTTAATTAATTTTTGGATTAGGGTTAATCGTTATTTCAGTTTGGGGTTTTTAAAATTGGAGGTTTCATGAGCCATAATTTTTTGTTAGTTGGGTGGATATATAGTGCTCTTTTTTATTTTTTTCAGAATCTGGTAGCTCTCAAAACATGAGTAATCACTAGTTAATAGTTATAACCAGGGTGCATGTAGGCATGCTCTTGTATGGTGCTATTAAGATGATGGCTTGTTTTACAATATGTCATCAAGTATGGATACCTTCACAGTTGTTATGCACCATATGGGGATGTTGATGTACGAGCCTTGGTTGTACTATGATGATAAAGAAATTCATGCTTTCCCTAGGCAAGACATTGATATGTGGTCATTTTTTTATGTTGTTAGTTTGTTGAAAAGTTTAGGATATGATGAGAAAATGAAATTTAGGTAGCGAGTAGAGAATGAGGATTTTAAAGGCAACCTAAAACCATTTTTGAACGACACAAATGTAATGGAATTGGCTAAATTTGCATTGTTAAATAAGGGTGATGTAGCAGTCTATGTGGAACACACCATGTCAACTATTGAATGCATAGAGCAACTTGATAATGGCACTGTTAGTGGGAAGAAACAAGAAAATGGTGAGGATGGAAAAAATATGGATGTTGGTGTGTTTAATGAAATAGGTAAATGGGAAGATGCAAATGATGATGTTGGTCTTCAAAGTCTCAAGATGCCATTGAGTTTGTGAATGCAAGACAATTTGTGAATATGACTAAAGTTGGTAGTGACCATTTTTCAAAACATGCAGGTGGCAATGGTTCTGTGATCTAATTTCATTTTGTTAGGGATGATGATGATGCAATTCCACCCCAGGGTATTAGATAGAAGACTCCAAGAAGATTGGGTTAGAGTTACAGGAGGAAGCTCTAAGGTTCTCATGAGTCGTAGGGTAGATTTTAGATTCATGGACTAAGTATGAGTCCATTTATCTTTATACATATTATATTAAGGTTTCATTATTTTTTGGTCTTGTATTTAGGACTCCATAGTATAGGGAGGGTACCTTAATAATGTAGGATTTTTTAGCCCTTGTATTTTAGGGCACCTAGATTGGTTTTTGTAATAGGGATAGCTTTGTAATTTCACATGCATCATTTGATGTGTGTGTTGGGAGAAAAATTTAATTGAATTGGGAGAAGTCTAGTCCAATTAAATTTCAGACCGACCTAAGGGAAGGTGAGCATTTACTTGTTACACCTTATTGTCACGTCATATAGTCGCATTTTCTGTATGTCCTTTATGTTTTACATGACTCATACACCTAAGAACACTTAGTGGAGAATCTTAGATTAGTGAACTGAACCATAGATTAAATTCACTGATCATAATTAGTGAAATTTTGGCTCCAAATTTGGTTTCACAAATTCAAATTCAAGTGAAATTTGAATAAAAATTCAAATTTTTCTCCAATTTTGTGTAACACTTTGACTATAAATAGAGGTCATGTGTGTGCAATTTTTTCAACTTTGATGAATTGAAAAATTAGACTTTAAAGTTCAAACTTCATTCTCCTTCTTCTCTCTCAATTTTTTTTCCCTTCTTCCCTTCCCCCTCCACTCATCTTCCCTTACCTTCAAGCTCTTATCCATGGCTAACCATGATGGTGAGTTTGTTCTTGACTCATATTTTCCTTAAAGTGGCATCTCCAATCACTGTTCCTCCTTCTCCATTCTGCTACCTTTGATCTTCAAGAAGAAAAAGACTTCATTGACGAAAAAAATCGAAGGCCTACAAGCTCTACATGAAGTTACATTATATGGTATCAGAACATCTTCATCCAAGTGATGCTTTTTTGCTTCCTTTATCTTTCACTTGGTCAATTCATTTTAATTCCTTGTTCTTTATCGTCTTCTCCTTTTATCTCCTTCAAAGTTCAAAAAAATGTACACACAAAGCCTCTATTTATAGCCTAAGTGTTACACAAAATTAGAGGAAAATTTGAATTTCTATTCAAATTTCACTCGAATTTGAATTTGTAAAGCTAAATTTGGATCCAAAATTTCACTAATTATTATTAATCCCCTTGGAGTCATCGTCCAATCAGAATGTGACACATGACAGTCAACATTTCTTTGTAATCGTCAACATCTAAATCTGAATTTGAGGATCACAATTAAGGGATTGAATATAATTCGAAAACTAAATGCATCAATAATTTTAAAGGAGGACCAAAATTGAAATTAGAGACAACTAAAGGGACCAAAAATACAATTTTACCAATAATTTATATGATATATTATTGATACAGATAATCGTGTTTGTTTATTTTAATGTTTTTTTAAGGGCTATTTATTTTAATGTTAGAAAATATTGATTTTGATAAAATTAATTTCAAATCACTTATGATATATACTTAATAATTACAATCACAAATTTTATACTGAAACATGTACACGAGTGTTTTAACACTTGCTTAGTTGAGATTGACCACCTTATCCTAATAAGAACGATCCTGCAAATAAATAAATAAAAATAATAATAAAAGTACTTATATTTAGAGCTGTCAAAATGGACTGACTTGACTCGTTAGACCCAACCATCTCTTAAATGAGTTAGTCTAATCTGACTCACTTAAAGTTGATAAAAAAAAGTGATTCGACTTGATCACCACATATTGTGAATTAAATGGATTGACCTACCTACCTAAAATTGAAAAAAATAATTTTTAAAAAAGAAAATTAAAAAGAATCAATTATCTCAGAAAAAAAAGATTGAATAAATTAGAAAACAATTAATTAAATTAAACCTTTCACTATCCACATGTTACAACAAGACATATATTATCACAAATTAAAAGCCTAGAACTATATTAACATAAATTTTAAAAATAATCTTAAACAAAACATTAAATAAAATAATGTTAAACAATATTACAAACATTAAAAGTATATTTTAAGTATATTTTATTTTATTTTTAATTAAACGAACAAAACATTTTAAAGTTTTAAAAAATTACAAAATATTAATAAATTATTTTTCTAGATGGATAAAGTCAACCTAATACACTATGGGTTAAACCCAAGTGCGCCGGATTGTAAGTTGCCGTGTCAAATTTTTCAGCAAATTACAATTTTGATAGCTCTGTCTGACTTGTTTTGTTTTGATAAGTAAAAGAATTGGGCGCTTTTTGAGGTGAAAAGTCAAATATTTGCCAAATATGGATTAGAAAGCGAAACAATCGGCTGATCAATGATGCATGGTTGCAAAATTCTGCCCATACTTGTTGTTCTACATGAGTTTCTAGATGCGTTCTTATAATTGTTTTTCCTTTATTTCTTTTTATCATCAAACAAACATTGCTTATTAGTCATGCACAAGAATACGTCAATAATTATTTTGAATTTCTATTTAAGTTATATCATATTTATTAAAACATATACTAATGCCCAAATAAAAAATATTTAATATTATTATTAGTAAATTCTGAATAGTTAATAATTTAAATATAAAACACTATATATTTAATGATAAACCCATATATTGTAGGGGTATAAAAATCTTTTATGTTAGTAATTTCATCTGTAATATTATGGTCACAAAGGTTTGGTATTCTTTAGTGTTGCTTTATAATTAAAATTAGAGATTTCAACTTAGTTTTAGACTTTTATAGTGAGAATTATGATGTGTTGGGTTTTCATTCATATTTAACATACTAATCAGTCATAAAGATTTTCATGCATTTAGTGTCTAAGTGGGACTAAATTTACTCTTATTTTCTGTACTTTGATCATTTGAAACTCCTAGCGTGGTTTTTGTGTGTTTTTAGACTTTAGGTAGGTATTGAGCTTGGTGAGTTAGCCTTGGAACATGAAGAAATTGGAGTTTGTGAGGACCACAACCAAGATGCGGTGCTTGCCATGGGTATAGGCATCCCAATGAGCTCAAAGACCCCACGCTCGATGTAGCACTCGCCGTATGTGAGGGCATCCTAGTGAGCTCCATAATTACTTCCAACAGAGTCCACACTGGGCGTGGCACTCGTCATAGGTGTGGCACACAAATATATTTTTGTTTTAAATTTTTAGGCTTTAGAATTACATGGGCTTTGACCATAAGTCACCCTAATTATAAATAAACATATCATAGTTAGGAAAAGTGGTTTTTGGACCTTCAGTATTGATGGCTTAGTGAAAACTTTGTATTTTTTTTTTTTTGGCTTTTTTCTTCTCTGATTAGTATTCTGAGTTTTTTTTTTGAGTTTTTTTTTGAGATTGCTCATCATCATGTATGAGTACTTCTCATTGTTCTAGGATTTTGGGCATGGCTCGACAATTGTTCGTGTTAATTTATGTTATTTGGGGTTCTCTTCAATTCTTTTCTTTAAATTCTTCTCTTATTGATTTATACATGTTAGACGCTTGATCACCGTTTCATAATGTTAGACGTGGATAAGGATGAATTGAGAGACAAACTTATACGTTGGAACCATGAGAGGATAGCTTAGGTTTTGATTCATAACAATAGGATTAACATAGGTTTTAATTGAACAGAACACTACGATGTAAGGATGAATCCAATTAAACACATATTCATTGCTTTAAAGAGAATGAAGAATATCTTGGATTAATTTGCCAGTAAAAAAGAATTAGGAAGAATATGAAATTAGTGAACAAGAGTCTTGATGTGAAACCCGATTATGAAATTTTCTAAATCTGAATTTAACCTCAACCAAATATTCTCTTGTCATTATTTTAATTTTATCTTTATCTTAAAATTTATTTTCTAAATATTTCCAAACCAATTCTTAATCTTTTTTCAATTATTTAGTTTCTATTTTTTATAATGATAATTGCAAAGTCGTGCAGTTTATGTGGATTCGATAATTTATTTAGTTTCTATTATTAGATATTTTCTACACAAATATTTTCTATCTTTGTAAACGTTACATAAAACAATAAAAAAATATTATATTGTGTGTGACATGTAACACGCATATGTGGATTTGTCACATAGTCAAACAACGTATCACATATGCACTCACGATAATGGAAATGACACGGTTGGACTAACTTGTCTTAACAATTATCATTTATAAACCAAATTGATGATTTCCAAAATATTGGAACTACATAAGTTATTTATCCAAACTTTTTATTCATGATTACATAGTCTCAAAAGCAATAACATAAATAATCTCACAGTTGCTGACCAGTGGGCTAACATATGCCGGGCCAACATCAGATTTTATGCAACTGGGCCCAATTTATTTAAAGGCTTTTGGGTCTGGATGCACCCAATGTAACATGTGGGCTATCATAGATTCAAATTACTATTTGTCATGGGCAATTTCTACTTATAGAATTCCATTACTCCTAACGTAGATGAGATGTCACTACTTGCTACATGAAACTTGGAAAAACCAGAGCTCTTGCACAAGTTCTCAAATTCCTTCTGAGTTCTTTCCCTTCCACCATGTGCTAAAAACATGACATTGTCGAGAGTACAAGTATGCTTGGATATATAGCTTGGATTCGGGACTTCTGGTATTATATATTCGAAAACAATCACTTTTCCATGTTGTGGCAAGGCTTTGTGAAAGTTTCTTAAAAACTTTATACAATCTTCATCAGCCCAATTGTGACATACAAACTGAAATCGCCAAAGACAAAAGAAAAAAAAAAATAATTAAATGTTATTTCATGCTACATATTGAATTGTTTAAAAATATATAAATTTTCTTTCATGTAGTTCACTAACCTTCACTAAAATGGCATCACCAGTTGGAACACTTTCAAACATATCTCCTGCAATTTGCTCTATACCTTCACACAATAATGAGTGTTTTCTAATTAATAATTTTGGCAAAACTTATTCCACATTTCTTTCCTCAAAACCAAACCCATCTTTCAAAATATTTGCAGTCAGTTTATATATAGAAATTAAAGAGAAACTAATGTATGTTACCTGGGTGAGGTGGTGCTTTTTGAATCACCAGAGGCAAATCAAAATTAATTCCTTTCATTGAAGGATATTTTGGGAGAATCTGTTTCAGGGTCTCTCCAGCTCCACCTCCTACATCAACAAGTGTTGACACTCCCTCAAATCCTTTGTATAGTTTGAGTGCCCTTTTCAATTCTAGTGGGGCAGCGTGAATTACTGCTTTGTAAAAAATGTCATTCAGCTCAGCATTTTTCTCCATATAATCATATGGTGGTATTCCATGCACATTTTCAAAATGGTTATTGTTGTTAGGGTCCACAATTGCATCCTTTACATCCTTCCTGTTGAGAGAATGAAAACAATACAAAATTAATTAGTCATGCTAGAAGGAGATATAAGGTGGGCTGGATGGTTAAAAGAGAAGGAAAAAGGGGAAAAAATTCCAGATTCGATTCTCTTTACTACCAAAAACTAACATTCTAACAAACTAAAATATGATCATAAAGAAAATCAATCATACTAGAAATTAATATTGAAGTCTTTCTTTGTCAAATGGTACAAGTAAATAAATGATTAGTAATTACCACATGTCATGAAATCCGCGATGGATTAAAGAAGAGAGAGGAGCCAAAGAACTTCCTTCATCCTTATCAAATGCAAAGTATGCACCAACGGGTGAGAGAGCATAAACTCTTTCTCTCTTACCATCTTCATTTGTGCGAATGGAGCAATTTAGAAGAGAATAACTGGCCAACAAAGGTAATATGCGTTCAAGCCTATTAGCCAATTGTGGGTGTTGATTTGGAAGCAAAGAAGCAATCTCAGAGGCTGAGAAACTTGAGTCACATGAACTCTGTGCCTTTGCTATGATATCAAACAAATTGAGATCAATAGCTGCATTTAGGACTGCAGGGAGGACCCGGCTAAAGCAAAGTAACACAGCAGAGAGGTAAGGATCCTCGACCTTTGCTATTTCTGGGTGAACTTGACTCTCTCTGGAATTGGAACTCATTTTTTAATTACTAGTGTTTAGTTGCTTTGCACTTTCTTCAATTTTTATGATGTTTATATAGGCATCATTCCTCCATCACATGTAATTAATCCTTAGCATAATTCTCTTATTTAAAATATTCGTAAAATTCAAATTAAGAGCATATTGATTAATAATCTTTATTTCGATTGGTTGTTTGTAATATTTCTCCATCAAATGTCGATTCCTAAAAATATTTCATCATTTCAATTTTGATATGTCAATATTTTCTTTTGGAAGTCATCTTTTTCTCTTCTGAGTACAATTAAACACTAAATGCGGATATATTTCTTACCCTTTATTTGGCTGTAGAGAAATTAGAGGGAGGAAAATAAGAAGTTTTTGTTGTTGTTTGATAGGAGAGGAATGGAGGAAAAATAATTTTAAAAATAATGAGACTTATAGTATTATTTTTTTATTTCTCTCTAACCAAATACCTCTAATTTATATTTAATTTCTCATTTATTCTCATTCATCATTTTATTTTCATTTATCCTATTTCTCTATTCTTTATCAAATAAGACACTAGTGAAAATTCAAACATAGTTTCTACGTGAGAGACTAACCATTATTATGAGTTAGGTGTTAGAACGAAATTAAGTCCTACAGGCAGCTATATATGACTTAATTTAGTATGAGTTGGGTGTTGGCCTTGACTATGTGTACAGAGACTAAATATTGCTCCATTTGGTATTTTTTTTTTTTCAGAATTCCGTTTTATACTTTACAAAGTAAATACTGGAAAAGTTCAAGCTTTTGTACCTAAAATATGGTGATTTTAATTTTAATTAAATAATTTTTTATAATTGAAAAGTAACATATTTTCCCAAATACAGAAAAAGGATTAGGTAGGGAACAATCCCCAATTTTCCCCCATCTACCCCCCACCACACATACATACACAAAACACTCTATTTCTCCAAATATTATACTTCCTCCACTATTTCCCAATCCATCACTTTTTTTTTGTGCATGTTAAGAGTTTTTTAAAAATAAAAAGTACAGCAAGTCAAATCTCAAAAATAGGACAAAGACATTTCAACTATCGTGGACGGCAAAACTGCTATAATATTATTGAAAAACAAGAAAACCAACAAGAGATCACGGCGGGATTAAACCAAAATCCATGATCAACAATTAACAAAAGCGAAATGATTACATTATAAAAATGAATATTTTTAAGAGTTACAAATGATTTTTTTGAAAATATTTAAATATATTTAACAATTAATCAATATTCATTACATATGTGTTTTGTATAACATGTTTTGGACGAATATAAATAAGAATGAAATAATTTAAATAGTATATTGTTGATACAGATTTTTTTTTGAGAAGATAATTAAGTGTCCGTTTATTTTAAAGTTAGAAAATGTCAATTTTCATAAAATTAATTTTAAATCACTTATGATATATACTTAATAATTACAATCAGAAATTTTAAACTGAAACCAGTACACGTACGAGTGTATAACACTTGGAATGAGTTTGATCATCCTATCCCAAGGGTGATGCCTCAAAAATATAATTAAATAAAGTGGCTGATGTGTAGTTGACTTAAGTCAAGCTATTGTAACTTATTTGGGCAGATGTTTCAAAAAAAGTGGCCTCCTCTTAACGTTGAAAAGAATGTGATAACTGTTAAATAATTGTGAATTAATAGTAGTTAAATAGTCAAAATTTGGTTTAAAATTAATTATTTAACAGTTATTTATAATTAAAAGCTGAAAAATTAATTAAATTGAATTTCTGGTTGTAGATACGAAAAATGAGGGTACATTAAGCAAAAATGGCAACAGAAAGGAAGAAAAAAAAGGAATTCTGAAGCAGGCCCAGCCCAACAGTGGCGCTAAGCTCGCATCAGGCGCTAAGCGAGTAACTACCTGCAGATGCTAAGCATGACGTTAAGCACGAAGGAGCAGAAACCGTTACGCGCGCTAAGCCCAGCTAGGCGCCCAGCGTGATCCAACAGAAGCACATGCTAAGCCTGCATGGCGTGCCCAGCGCGCGATCTGAACGCGCTAAGTGCGAGGTGTGGCGCTGAGCGCGACTACGAAGGCCCATAAGCCAACTTCAGCAACTATAAATAGAGAGGCAGTCCCAAGGAAACATCATCTCGTCTCAGAGCACTATTCCCAGCACTCTAAGCCTGAGCTCTCTTCTCTCTCTATATTCTTTGTTTTATTATCCCCATTCTTTCTTTCATCCCCAATTGTAAGCACTCAATGGCCATGAGTGGCTAATCCCCTAGCTAGGGTCTGGCAGGCCTAAAAAGTCAACGATATACGATAAGCTTCAAGAGTTATCAATGCAAAAGGAATTCATTCTAGGTTTTTCTGTTCTAATTCTTTTCTTGTTATCTTGCATTCATTCTTAGATTCCTTTTGGGTTTATTCGCTCGGGAGAGGGTAATCCCCAATAAATATTTAAGATTCAATGCATGCATCAGTTTTAGGGGTTATACGCTTGGGAAAGGGTAACGCCTAACAAAACAAAACATCTTAAGAAAAAAGAATCCTTGGGTTATCATTGCTAGGCATAGAATGATAACCCATTGCCCATGCATTTAAGCAACATCTAGAATTTGACCTTAATGCATTTTAATTATTGAATCTTCCCAAAGACAATTGGGAGATAAGTAGTTAAAATAAGCTTGCCAACGTAGGGGCAACTAGTTAACTGATATGGGTAGAACTAGTACCAGTGCATTTGTAATGAATATCATATTTACATGCATCGTAGGCCAATTGGGTTTGTCTGATCTTGGCATCTTTATTAATTGTCTTTCCTTTTTAAACTATTTGATTTAGTAATCACACTTATTTCTGCATTTATTTCTATCTTTATTATCTTTACTTATACTTACAAATTGAGAAGTATTTAATCAAGTGCAATAAAGTCCCTGTGGAAATGATACTCAGACTTCCGAGTTATACTACTTGAGAGCGATTTGGTACACTTGCCAAAGTCTCAACATAATGCATAAAAAAGAAAGTTGAAAAGTAACATATTTTCCCAAATACAGATAAAGGATTAGAAAGGGAACAATTCCAATTTTTTGAATTTGGTTTCTCAATCCCTTTTCATGCTGTATCTATATATATTGTCCATCAAAATAACATTACATAATAATTGTGTTAATATTTAATGATAATATTTAATTTCTATTTAATAATAATATTTAATTTCTCCACCCGCACACACACAAAAACATATTTCTCCAAATATTATACTTTCTCCACTATTTCTCAATCTATCACTTTTTTTTTTTACATAACTAACCCCGATTCCTCACCTTCCTGTCTCCAATTTTATTTTGATTTTTAACTTAATAAATTGGGATCAAAATTATTGATTTTTAAGTAAAGAGACTAAAACATATATTTTGTGCAATTATAACACTAAATGAGTAATTAAAAAAACTCATTGAAAAGTAATATATTTACCCAAACAAAGAAAAAAGGATTAGAAAAGCAAACTATATTTTCTCAAATAAGAGTATGTTTGTTTAAGCTCATTTTTTTAAATTTTTTTTAGTAAAATAAACACTTTTTTAATGTATTTGTCTGAATTTCTTTTAATAAAAAAATGGTTTTATGTTTTCTTTAAAAACTAAATCTTATTTGCTTCTTAAAATATCACTTTTTTAAGAGAACTTTTTTAAATTTAAACAAAATGACACATTGTATTTCCTCCATTATTTCCCAATCCACCGCTTTTTTGTGTATGTTAATAAGTTGACTATACCCTAGACCCAATTTCTCACCTTCCCTCTCTAATTTTATTTTGCTTTTCAAGTTGATAAATTTGGGGCCTTTAAATCGAACCTAGATTTCCTGCAGCCAGAAAAAAAATACACATTTAATTAGTCGGACGATTATAATCATATGATGAAGACTAATATATCATTTCAATATAGTCAACTTAAAAAATACATTTAAAATATTAATCGTCTAATCTTCATCGGGCGATCAAAAAAATTCATGAATGCATGATTGCATGGATGCAGTTTATTTTTACTTTTTTTGTTTTTCATTTTCTCTCTGTTTTCCAAATTCTACCCACCCTTTATGTAGCAAAAGAGGGATGCCATAACGACAGATTAACGAATACTAGTATCCCCGATGAAAGGCTCCACATTTGAGAGAGGAAGAATTCACAGCGACAATGGGTTATTCAACATTCAAGTCACTAGTCGAATGACAAAATAAATTGTATGATTTTTAATAACTTGAATTAGATAGAAAAAGTCATTAGATGACGTGATGGTTATTTATTTATGATTAATATTATTTACTCAACAAATTTTATAATAGTTTCTATACAATTTTACGACAAATTTTAAGGTGGACAACCTTGCCTGAACCATGATTTTGAATCCTTAGATTTATCTAAGGTGAATAATTTTATCATAGACTCACTTCACCAAATAATTCCTCCTCCTTCTTTAACTTCCCTCCTTCCTTCAAGTTCTGGTTGTTGCTGCCACGTTTCTGTCTACATGAAGACATTGGAATAAAGTGAAGCGCATACTTCAATTCATTATCTCATGGTTAATATGGAAATGAGCTTGTTTTATTAAAATGTTTCAAATTAAGTCAAGTCTAATTGGTTATGCAAATATATGTTATTTGTCATATTGTCCTAATGATATATCACAAACAGGATATTTGTTTACATGATATCACAATTTCATGATAATATGTGAAACAAGTCAAACTAATCACATTATCTAATTTTGTAAAAAATTTAGTTTGACATGAGAAAAAGATGACATCGTTAATCATATTTGAACTCAATGTCGCATAATATCTCAATTGAAAGAAAGATATGTTTAAAGAAATAGAATAAAATATATTTTACCAATTTTTTTCCACTCATAATCTCTAAAAGAATGATGATACAAATGTTTAATGAATTTATTCGTGTGAGAAAGTAACATTTTTTTATAAAGTCATTGTCAAGAAAGACATTTGTGCAAATAACTCATAAGATTAGACTGTATTGTCTTAAAGATGATGTCTGCACGAGGGAAAAAAATAAATACGTTTTGCATTTTTTTTTTCATTCACCTTGATTTTGTTCCATTTAAGTTTTTTTGACAAAATATTTAATAAGATAGGTGATAATATATTAAAGAATGTGTACTCTTTTTTCTTCACTAGGTTTTATTGCAAATTTTTTTTTCTATTAAGATTTTAACGGGATATATTCTTAAATAATAAACCTCTAAAAGAATATTATGAATAATTAATTTGTTAATGTCCATATTTATGTCATTATCTTTTGTGATATTTTTTTATTAATATTTATCTCTTATATCTATAAATGATTACTCCTGCAGTCCTGCATGAAAGAATAAAAAATAATTCTCATTATGCTCTGCCCCAAGTTATTGTATTTAACAAAAACCTATTTTCAAGGAATTTGTGTCCTAGTTGCATTAAATAATGAAGATATGACCAAACTACCCAATAATAGGCACTCAAGAGGACTCAATTAATTATCAATAATTAACGGAAAAGAACAAATTACATCAATTCAAATTATAAAAGAAGAGTGGAATCATTAGAAAAATAGATGATCGAAGTGGAAACTCTAAGGAAGACACAATCATCATCTATAAAATAGATTCTTCATAGA
Organism: Glycine soja; assembly: GCF_004193775.1. Lineage (NCBI taxonomy): Eukaryota > Viridiplantae > Streptophyta > Magnoliopsida > Fabales > Fabaceae > Glycine > Glycine soja. The sequence goes on from NC_041010.1 coordinate 47,589,382, forward strand.
TTAGACATTATTTCCTTTTATGATTCGGTAGTTATTGTTCCTTCAACAATATGAAAATTGCTAACACGTCCCAATTCTAAGCTATAACATAAATTTTATTCTCAACGAAGAATAAAGTAATTAAAGCTTAAATTTTAAGTCTATCATCAACAAAAATAATATGACCACATATGTAGGTAAAAAAGGCCAACATATAACTTTATCAAATTTTATTTTAGACCTTATTTATTATGGGATTGATCCTAATTTTATTTATAAAATTCTATCACTGAAAGAACCGACGGTGAATCTCTACATGCAACATGAAATCTAGAAAATCCAGAATTCCTGCACAAGCTCTCAAATTCTTTCTCAGTTCTTTCCTTTCCACTTGTCACTAAAAACATGAGACTATCAGCAACACAAGTTTGCATAGAAATTTTGCTTGAATCCGGAACTTCTGGAATTATATAGTCTATAACAATCACCTTCCCATGTTGTGGCAAAGCTTTGTGGCAATTCCTTAAAAACTTTACACAGTCTTCGTCTAACCAATTGTGACATACAAGCTGAAATCACAAGATACAGAAAGAAAAAATGTGATTAGTTACAACATTTTATGTTATATTGAATGGCTTTAAATTTATATTTGATTGTTTTGCTTAGCTCACTAACCTTTAGTAAAATGGCATCACCCTTTGGAACACTTTCAAACATATCTCCTTCAACATGTTCTATCCCTGTTCGTGCAAAAAATAAATAGTGTTGATTTTTAAAGACAAACTTAATATTTCAATTATTGGAACACAATTGCTCCATCATTAATTAAAATATTACTATATATATATTACCTGGATAGGGTGGTGCATCTTGTACCACTTGAGGCAAATCAAAATTAATTCCTTTGATTGAAGGGTACTCAAAGATAATCTGTTTTAGGGTCTCGCCTACTCCACCTCCAACATCAACCAATGTTGATACTTGCTCAAATCCTTTGTATAGTTTAAGGAGCATTTTCATTGCAGGAGGGCCAGTTTGGGCCAATGCTTTGTTAAATAGTTTATTAAGTTCTTCGTCTGTCTTCATATATTGATAAGGAGGCATTCCGTGGACATTTTGGAAATGGTCGTTGTTGTTAGGGTCCATAATTGCATCCTTTACGTCCTTCCTATTTAATTAGGAAACAATACCAATCGATATATATATTAAAAACATAAAATAATATATGGGTAGGTATCTAAACTCTAGTGGACACTCAAAGCTAAAATAAAATAAAAGAGGAGAGATAAAAGTAGATATATAAGTGATATGACATTATAGAAAAAATATAAAACAAATGATAAATATTAATGAGGTATTGAAAGTAACAATATGTTCATATGCTAAAAAAAATCAATGAGACCCGTTGTCCTTTGTAAAATAGTATAAGATCCATTTTGGATTAAAAAATTCATTCAGAAAAAATTAAAAAGGTGAAATAAATCATTTTTTCTTCAAAAATTAACATTAACTTATGTATTTTAACTTTTTATACGTTCTTTTGTAAGTATAACTTATTTATAAATAAATTAAGATATATGTTAATTTTAACTTATGAGATGAGTTTGATTCATTTTTCCTCTTTATTTATTTTGATTTTCTTCCCATAGTGAATACAGTACTTTGTTAAGAAATTTATACGTAGCTTTAATTAATAAGTAATGTTATTCAAATTTATTTATTTATTTTTTACCATATTTTCTACAATAATGAGTAATATGAGGGGGATAAAGAAAAAAAATATAATGAATTGAAAATTTTGAAAATGAGGAGAATATTACTCTTAAGTAAATGCATGGTTAGGAGTTATGAAGTTAATTAGGTCCTTAAAGAAAGAAGGTAAAGAAAGAGATGTTGAATTAAAATTAAGAATGAAGATATTCGGAAGTAAATTAATACGTACAAGACGTGAAAATATCCACGATGAAATAAGCTTGAGAGAGGACCCAAAGAGCCTCCATCGTCGTCAGAGGCAAAGTATTGACCAATTGGTGAGAGAGCATAGAGTCTCTCTCTCACACCATCTTCAGTGGTGCGAATGGAGCAATTGAGAAGAGAGTAACTTGCCAACACCGGCAATATGCGTTCAAGCCTATTAGCCAATTGAGGGTGTGGATTTGGAAGCAAAGAAGCAATCTCAGAGGCTGACAAAGTTGAACTCTCTGCCTTGTCTATGATATCAAACAAATTCAGATCAACAGCAGCGTTCAAGATTGCCGGAAAAATTCGGCTGAAACATAGTGTCAAAGCTGAGAGGTAAGTGTCATCCTCCTCATTTTCTTTGGAACTCATCATTCTTATTTTGCCTTTCACTTCTAATGTTGTCTACTTTCTTATTTGAGTTTTGGATTCGTTTATATAGGCATAATGCACAAGACCCCTGCATAGTTAAGAATACTAGTAAAAAAGTATTTGTCATTAGTTTTTTTTTTTTTTAAGTATACCATAATCAAACAATTAATTTTTGTTTTAGATTATTAATAAATTTTTATGTTACGTTGATCCTAATATATTAATACTTTTATTTTGAGTGTTTAATATCGACCCAACATAATTTCAACTTTTAATATATATATATATATATATATATATATATATATTAATCATTTATAAAAAAATTTAAACATATTTTATTTTATTTATATAAAGTAAAGAAATCACGTATATTGATGAAAGAATTAACATAAACTTCTTTTATTTCAAATAAATAAATAAAATATTTCTCTTAAAAATTTATTTTGAGTCAGACTTGTTAGGCTAATGCTCAATGTCGTCAGCATATATGTATAAAATCCTCCATGGGAATAATCACTCTTTAGATTATTTTTTTTAACAATATCCAACATTGGCGTAATTGACTGCATGGGCATTGGAAGGGCATCATTGATGATCTAGTTTAATTTGTATGTTTGTGAATTTTATATTTGAGTAGGTTTTGACTAAACCTTTTGGAAAAGTTGACAACTTGTCCTTTTGCAGTAGAATATATTGAATTTTTTAAATTTCTTTCTTTGTTAAGAGTTTTTTCAAGATTAGTGAACTAACCACCGGAGAAAGTGGTACCTTAAAACGAAGGACATGCATGCGTTATGTCAAGTAAAGTTGAAACTTGAAATTTCTTGCTAGAATGCTAGCTATCAATTAATATTTTTTAACATGATATTGTTCCCGATTGAAAGTGGTGAAATAGTAATTATTCCTCAGGAATTATGACACATAAAATAAATATTTTTCTTTTAATATAATTTATTTATTTTATGTCTATTGATCAATTAAAATTCAAATCCTAAATCAATTAATTAAAAAACATAAATTATTATTAGTTGTATCAATCGTTATTAGTCTATTAATTAATAATATTTATTGATTGATGTAAAGAAACTTAATCTTAGACACTTAATTAGTCCATAAAATTATCCAACTTCTACGTCTCTAAAAATTTAGTTAAGAATAATTATTATAATTAATTTTTTTTAACAATTTATATTATTTTTTAAAACTATCCTTATTAAAGTTAGTAGGACCCATCATCTTACTCTTCAATAATATTATTAAAACAACAGCTGGACAAAATTTTATAAATTTTTTACTCTTTTATTCTCTCTCTTTATCTTCTTTTCCTTCTAGTTTTATTTAATTGTACTCCACCTAATTAATTAATATGTTTTAGTCTTACTCTTTAATCTTAAAATAAATTTATCGTATTAGTTTATAGTATTAAAATTAATAATTTTCAATAAATTGCAGTATTGTTAAAATTCTTCATAGATGATAACACCTATTTATTCATTGCAATAACAGAGGAGTCATCACCACTAGATCTAGATTTCCCATCCCAGGGCGTTGAGTCCATTGCCAAGCATCCTTCTAAATAAAAGCGGGGCCATGGCTACCGTGGTCCAGCTTTTAATATCCGTTAGATTTATTTGTATAATAATTGACGGTCTAGATTTGTTATTTAGTTCTTCCATGATAGCTATATAGTTCTTCTTTGACAAACGATTATTCATAGAAAGTACTCAATTTTTCTCAAACTTTATTTCAAGAAACTGAAAAAATATTTTTTCTATAAAATGAATTAAAAAACTCGTTTGAGTGTCCTGTTAGTGAACCATGCTCTTGAATTTTTACGTAGAATCTCAATATTAATATTACATGTCTGAATTATTTTATTTTAAAGAAACAACCTTATATTATTTATTTATTTTTGTAAAAAAATTTATTTCCTAAAGATTCGATAGTAGTAGTCTCTAAACTTGAAGCATTATTTTGAGCTACAACTAAAAGGACAGCTTTTAATATCCGTTAGATTTATTTATTTAACTTTGCAGCTTTTAATATCCTTGTTAACAATTAACACTCCTCATTCCTTGTAAATTTTCATGATTTTTTTTTGTAGGTATTTACACAAAACATAATTCCTGTCTAATTAAAATTTTAATATTTATATAAGAACCGTTCTTACAACATAACTTCCAATTTTCAACCTACCTACTCGCTTTCAAATAAAAATCTCATTCCTATCTCTATAAATATCCTAAACATACATCTGATACTTAATTATCTGTCCTTTTAAGATGGTCAAAGACTCAACTTTATCCTTTCTTTAAATTTTAATTTTCTAATACTTTTCATAGCAACCGTTGTCAATACGACAGCAAAATAAATCCTGAATAAAAACTAGCTACTGTATATAAAAACTCCATTAGAAATTTCAAACATTTGGATAGAATATTATCAACTTAAAAATTGCTGTTGTTGCCTCTAATGCATTACGTTTGATTATTCCGCTTAAAATTATTGTTATCCGTCACTGTTTTATTTGGACTAAATAATGGGCAGGTCGCAATTTGCTTCCTGCACCTTTTTAATCTTTGGAAAATCTAACCTAATTTAAAATGTAAATTTACATTTTAGATTTTAAAATAGCTAATCCAGAATATAAATTACATTCCAGAACGAGTTGCAAGAAACAAACCGTCCGATATGCTTTTCAATCCCTTTGAACAATAGAGCCACATTCTATTACTTAGGTTTAAACAAAATCATCCAACTGAATTATATGCCTCTAATTTAAATATCTAAACTAAGTCAATTTTTTTATTCATATAGGAATCAAAGAAAAAAAAAGTAAAAGATTTGCAGTAATTTACGTATAATAAACTGAGTTAGAGTCTGATAAGCTAAGTGCTTTTTTGTTAACAGGGATATGCTCTAATTTATTATTATGTGTGTTTAATCAAATGCCATCAATGGAGACAATAGTGTGGTATAAAAGCGCAGCATAAAAGAGAAGACGACGATGGAACAGTGGCGGATTAAATCAGATTTTTTTTAGTGGGACAAAAAATAATCTAATATTTTCTCAAATAAAAAATTATATAAGTTTTATTAAAAATAGTAGTAAAAAATTAAAAACAATAAAATTTAAAAAGATAAAGTGGATAAAATTAGTATTAATTTATTCTTTTTTTTTTTATCTTTTATAATCATTTACATTCATTTTATTAAAAAATTATCTTATGGAAATAAGATTTATTTGTTTATTGTTCAATACATTCAAGTAAAAAAAAAATAAAATTTATGGAGACAATTGCCCCATTAAACAGCATGTAGATCCGCCAGTGCGATTGAAGATGATGAGTATGGCGTAGTTAATTTGTTTGAAGTTGAATTTAGAAATTATTAGTTTTGGGCAGTAAAAATGGAGGCTTTGTTTATTTTTTACTTCTTAGATGTCTTGGAGATAGTTAAAAAGCGGTACAGCGATTGCAATAGTTATAACTGTGCAACCTTATTAAAAAAGAATCCGACATGTGGGAGATCATTGAATGATTCAAAGAGTCTCAATTATTATTAGCCATTTTTCCATGGATTGAGAGCAAAGAACCCCTTAAAAGTCAAGGAGAAACACGCACGTGGTTGTTCTTTGAATTAGACATTAAAAATAATAAAAATTACACCGGAAATTGATATGAAAACATGTGTAGGAAATTCAAAATTAACTATATTTGGATTGTTTTTGTGGGTTTGGTAAACGTGGAAAATTTTTAAAATTTGGATTAGTGAAAAGTTCATAATTTGGCATGAAATTAAAATAGGAATTTTTATTGAATTGATTTTCGTTTGGTTCTATTGGATGAAAACAAATAAAAAAAAAGTAGTGGATAATTTTAGGAATAAGAATGAGAAAATTTTGAGAAGTTTAGTTGAGTAAAAAAAATAAAATTAAAGTACCCCATTTGTATATAATGGTAAAAAAGTTTTTAAAAAATGTAAGAATAAAAATTTCAAACATTCAAATTGATACGTTTATATTGCATGTAATGTTAAATTCAACTGCACAATTACGACACTCACTCTGTCATAATTAAATTTAAGGATTTTTATTTTATTTTATTTTTGAAGGCTTAAGTACCGGTGCTTAAATAAGTAATCCATGCTTATTTGCCATAAATCCGTACGCTACCCCAACACTTTTGTATCTTTATTTTTAATTATTACAAAAATGCTATCTTATTTTCATTATTTCCTACACAAACTTTTTAAACACATTTTTTTAATTAAAAGTGAAAAAAAAATAATAGAATAAAAAAATATTTTGTGTGAAACCAAACTATAAACCAATATCCCTCGTCATAGGTGCATGTGCTGATCACTGACCTTTAAAAAAATGGCATCACCTTGGAACACTTTCAAACATATCTCCTCCAACATGCCCTATCCCTTCATTCAAGAAACAACTTTATCAAATAAACAATATGAACTTTTTTTTAAAGCAACAATACGAACATATTCTGATTGTCTTCTTGCTTTAAGAAAATTAATTATTTAAAATCTATTCATTTAATTCATCTTTAAAAATAGACTTAAATGTTTTTATCCCTTAAATTTGGATGATTTTTTTAGTCTCTCTAATTTTATAAAAAAAAATCACTTTTTAATCTTTATCAAGAACTTAAAAGATTACTAAATAGGGACCAAAAGTAGACTATTTTTAAGTAAGGAGAGCTAAAAAAATCATTTTTTAGTTTTTTTGGTGAGATTTTCTTCAAAAAAAATTAAGAGACCAAACACAAATATAGTCTAAATTTAAGGAAACAAAAAGATATTTAATTTCTTCTTAATATTATATATGTTGGTCGGAGAAAGATATAATAGCAGAATGGGGTGGTGCATCTTGAACCACTTGAGGCAAATCGAAATGAATTCCTTTTATTGAAGGATACACGTAGATAATCATTTTCAAGTGCTGCATGTCCTACGTTAACCACTGTCCAAATTCCCTCATATCCTTTACACAGCCGAAGGTTCCTTTTCATTTCTAATGGACGGTAATGAGTCGACAAATTGCCGTAAAGGGATTACTTTTTGAAACTATTTCTTAAAATGATGTTATTTTCAAATTTATTTCAGCATGGGACTGTTTTTCATGCATGGAAGAAGAAAATCGTCAGCACGAGAGACTAGCCAGTCAAATTGGCGATTTGCAGTAACCCTGCTACCCTGAAAAAGCTGAGAAGCCCTGCTACCTGCAAATTGCCACTGACTAGTCTCATGCCACGTGTCGACGCCAGCCCAAACTCGTCAATAGCAGCATTTAGAATTGCTGGGAAAACCCAGCTAGAACTAAGAAACACAGCAGAGAGATAAGCATCGTCGACCTTGGCTATCTCTGTGAGATGATTTTGTTTGGAATTGGAACTCATTTATACTTTGGTTTCCAATTTCTTTGTACTTTCTACAATATTGGTAACATTTATATAGGCATGATATAATCACTGGTCTTTAAAATAAGAAAAAGTACGTCATCATCTTGGGGTAAATGATTGTGTTGGTATAGTTTTTATTTTAGGTTGGTTTTGAACTTGGCTGGATCAGTGATTGATATATTTGTTATATTGCACCAGATGCAGTTGAAATTGAAATTTTTGAATGATTCAAAGAGGATTCTCAATCGTGTCTTGAAAATCTAAGAGAATCACACAAATGTTGGAGTTCTTTGAATGAGTCTCAATCATTAGCCATATTTCTAATGAAGCTCGGTCAACTGAAAGATTATTTGAACTGGAGAATTGAATCCTATTTATGATTGAGACACGATAGTTGACTAGAGAGCTGATAGAACAGAAGTTGATGCAAAGCCATCTTCCATTTCTGCAAGCTCTCGTTGTGAGCTTCTCCAAAACTATCGAATATCAGAAAAGACATATATATAATCTTTCATCCTTTACTATGGGCACAGTCAAGCTAGGATGGTTGCAAGTTCATATATATATAAACAAAATGAGGAAGAAGCATGCATAGTCTTTAGAGAGAATCCTGGTGTTCAATGAAAGTATGAATTCCCTTGTCACTGAGAACACAAGTTTAGTATGATTGTGGTCTATGGATGTAGTGTTGGGTCCCCCGAATCAAACTTTGAAGCACATAAACATAAAACTTACGGGAAGTAATCTAAAGATCCCATTTTTTTGCTCTATTTCTAGGTTGTTACGCGGATGAACATTTTAGCGTTTCTGATGAAGCTCCGTGTATATATCTATTTTTCCTGAACCTGCAATCAATTAATTAACAACAGTGGCAATTTTTTTTATAATAATAACAGTGGAAACAAAGTATCTTCTTTAGTTTAATATATAAGTAAATCACGTCATTGTTTTCTTACCGTGTGTTTGGATAATATCCAAGAATCAATTCTATTCTTCATAATCATGGTGGTATCATGAAAAAGTAGAAACAACTATTTGTTGTTTTGCCTATACCATGACAAAATAATTGGTTATTTTCACCATGAATCTAATTCAAACATACTATTAATTTTCCAAATTAAACCAAATGGATTTCTTGTATTCACGTTTTGAATCTAATGACAATCTTGTGTAATAACTATAAAAATTAAAAAAAAAAATCTAAAATTACGGGAGTAACTTCATTACATTCAAGTCAGTCAATCGTGTGTGTCTTCTTTCCTAAACCCATTACGGTTTGCTCTGCCCATCTTCCTCCATAAACTCGTTCTTGATGGCTCTGGTAAAAATTGTGTTTTCCACACTTGTATACACTACAAACCGAAAATTCAATTTAAAGTTTGTTGCATTGCATTCGTTGTACACTATGAATGTTCCAAACTTTATCGTATGTACCAATCACTTGCCTTAATTTAATTTTACACTTTCAATAATTTGTTGTTTGATAGGTCCTTGTTTCATACATTCTCAGAAAAGTTATGTTACTTTTAGGGGAAAAGTTGAATATCGAATTGAATATGTCCCAACAACACCATGAGTCACCGAAGCTGACAAAAACAATAATAGAAGGTATGCAAAAGTTTTCTGTAATTTACTGCTACAAAGTGCTTATTTCAATTTCAGGAATATAGTCAAGAAATTAAGACAAGTGCCAAATGTGCCATACAAAGAGTGAAAGAGAGTTCTACGTGTGAATACTTTGATTTTTCTAATGAAATATTTTACTTGTTTGACCTCATCTTCTTGGGATTAAATTTAATTAGTCATCTATGATTATGCTGTTTCCAATTTTTATTAGCTTGTTTGCTTTGTTGGTGATGGAATGGATTTAGCTTTGACCAATTGATAATTATATAATATTGATGCAAGTTTGCCATTCGATTGATTCAGCCACTTACTAGCATATTAAGAATATTTTTTACTACTATACAGGTCTAGATATATATGATAAATGAACATGGAGATTCTACCAATGTCAGCGCTAACAATAGACTCCATAGTGCTTTTGATGTGGATCCTTTCAATAAGGACTACCATTAGATCCCCCTCTAGAGCTCTTCGAAGGAATGGAGTTGCATCACTTGAAGACACAACGAATCACTACACAATGTACGCAGGGTCGTATTATTAAATCAAGAACAAATGGCATGATAATTGGCCAAGAGATCCTTTGTTCAAAAGAGGGATCTCGGCCAAAAAAATTATACAAAGAAAAAAAGTGAAAGATGTGCAAAGAGGAAAAATAGTAACCTTGCTGTGCATGATGAAACAAGGATAGGATGCAAGGCAATGGTATATTTAAAGAAAAAAGATGGGTGGATTATTTCTAGATTTATAAAAGACCATAATCATGTACTGTTTTCCCCAAGAAGTTCAAAGTTTCTTTGAGTGCATAGAAAGAAAATTAAAGAGCATATTAAACTTATTGGTGTGCTGCATGAATCCTGGATTTTTTTATGCATTTTAAATGGATGTTGATGGACAATTAGCAAATTGTTTTTGGGTTGATTCAAGGTCTAGAATGGCATACAAATAATTTTGGTGATGTAGAGACTTTTGATCCAACATAATTGACAAATAAATACAAATGCCATTTGTTTCATTCACTTGAGTTAATCATCATCAACAATCCATTTGTTTTGGTTGTGTATGGTATGGGATGAAACTCAAAAGAGTTTTGTTTGGTTGTTAAGTACTTGGTTAGAAGCAATTTTAGGGGCTTGTCCTAAAACTGTTATCACAGACCAAGATACTGCTTTCACTAATGCAATTTCAATTGTGTTTCCTACGGTTAATCATCACTATTGCATGTGACACATTGAGAAAAAAGTCCTAGAGTATTTGAATTATATTTATCATGAGCATAGTGAATTTAAAAGTCAATTTGGGAAGTGCATTCACCAATCTATCACCGTTGAAGAATTTGAATCTGATTGGGAAGTAATGATTGATAAATATGGGCTACAAGATAATAAGTGGTGAGAAAAGATAAATATGTTCTCGTTTTCATGAGTATTTTATGATTTGGGCACTTGATCTATTGCCATTTAAACTCCCATAATGCTGGACTCTATCACAGTGTCATCTTGGTCATGGAAGGCAAGAATCAATGGATATTCAGCTTCTTTTTATAAATTTACAACTAAGCCTTTGTTAACTATTTCAAGTGTTTGTGCTGATCTGTTTTTAAAGTTGATGAGGAGTGTTTAAATGTCATATGAATTTCTCTGGTTTGAGGTGCATAGGGATGAAAATTAACACAAGCCGTGTCACTTTGACAATTTTAATAACAACACTTTTTTTTAGCAATTTCATTTAGCAACGTTAGTGCAATACTAACAAGGGATATTGCTTGCTATGTCATTGAATCCTTCTGAAGATGTAACTGTTTACATTTTTATCCTAAAAGTCTAAATGTCAAATGATAGATTTAAATGACTAAGAAATAAGTACTTGTTTCTAGAGCTTCATTTCATTCTTACAAAACATTATTGAAGGAGGAGGAGCAACAAACGATTTATGCAAAGACTGTAAAAATGAATCTGCTAGTTCATAATGGATTCTCCATTGATTACATTAATTAATTTTACCTTGTGAGTTAGTTTATAAGGATTTGATTCTTTCAAAACCATAGCATGGGTTTGAAAAAGGAAGAACAGCAAACCAACTTCCAAGTGTTTTTGTGTTTATTCTCTATCTCTATACAAATGCTCCAAATATCCAGAGCTCAACTTGCACAAAGGGGGCAAAACTCAAGTTTATCAGAATAAGCAAAAAATAAATTTTACTATATGATATTCGAAGATTTCCCCATAAGTTGCTTTATAATTTCCTACTCGGGTTGTTGTATCACAATTGAGCTTGTTATGTGAGTTCCAATTGGAGGATTTTTCCACTTGATATTTATTTGATCAGACCCCATATTGCCAAGGTTGGTCAAACTTTTCCCCAAGCCAAAAGTGTCATAGGCCTTGATAATTTCCTTCACCCGAGTTCTAATAATTTTGCAGAGCCACTGCGCATAGGTACTTTTGTTTTGGAAAATAAGGTTGTTTCGGGCTTCCCAGAAATTGTCAATTACAACAGCAAATATAGGCTCCAATTCACACCCTTTCTTTTTCCAATATTGATGTTGGAGCTCATCCACATGCCAAGACATTGGGAGAAAAAAATAAATTGATCCACCATACTCCTAGAGAGAAGTGTCCAGATCTCTTTGGCTAGAAAGCAACCCCTTAGCACATGATTAATATTTTCCTTTTTTATAAATATTAATATTTTCCTTTGCATACCTACACAAAGGACAAAGAGAGTTGTTAGATAAGTGACTTTTATAAGCTGCAAAAATTTTCTTCTTTAGGCACACATTCACAATTATGATGTGGAAACTAATTGGCCTCACTTTAGAACTGTATCAATTAGCTTCCAATGGCTTCTCCAGCAAAATACTATTTGTGGATCATTCTTCTATAACCTGGACGGGATATGCCAAGCATAGTCCCACAATATATGCATTCAACAAAAATAAAAATACTGTAAAACAATATTAATTGAAATTGAAATAAAATGAAGAAAACTTGGGAGCCATATCAATAAGCACATTTGGCACGTGTTTTAATTCCTTGACTATATTCTTGAAATTGAAATAAGCAATTCGTAACAAGTTTATGGCAATGCGGAAAAGTGATCAGTACCTGCAGAAAAGTTTGGAGCGTTCGTAGCATACAATGAATGCAATGCAACAAAACTTTAAATTGATTTTTCAATTTCCAGTGTATACAAGTGTGAAAAACATAGTTTTTACCAGAACAATCAGCAACGAGTTTATGGATGAAGATGGGTAGAGCAAATCATAATGGGTTCAAGGAAGAAGACACACACATGATTGATTGACCTGAAAGTGACAGAGTTACTCCCATAATTTTAGATTTTGTAATTTTATATTTTTTTAATTGTTATACTGACATGGCTAATAGCCTAAATATAATTGGGTGTCTGTGTAAAGTAGGTTTACACTGACCGTGTATACTAATTAATCTCCTAATAATAATGCTAACAGTGGAAGACGCCTATCTTCAGTTTAATACATAGCTAGTTGGTCAGCCGTGCATATCACGGAATCTTTAAGTGATTTTGGGAAAATTTAAATTTTTATTATAAATTAATAACAGTTCAAGGATATTTTTGTTAAATAGTAAATACTAGCTGGTTGATTCAAGCCCCCGCACGGGTCACTCTATTTTTTTTATTGTATTTTTGTTTTTACACAAGGCGACAAGCTTACCTATACTGCTTGTTCAGCTGTTGCAAACTCAACATGTCCAAAGGCCTCCAAAGCCTCTATACATTAACAATTTCTCAATAATATTTGAAACATTTCTGAAGTGAGTGAAAGTGAGATGTAATCTATACGTATCAGTCTATTCCACATTGTATGACATCTATATACTTCTTGAGGACAACCAAAAAGTGATACCATCCTTGTGAAATTGCAGGTTGTCGCAATATCATCAATAATAAAGCTACAACCACATCCAAACACAGGGTAGCAATTTACTTCAAAAGCCAAATGGAGTAAGTAAATTCCAATGAAAATACTGGGAATGAGAAAAACATTTAAATAAAATCTAGTTGTCAAAATTTCACCCAAGTGTATGACACTGAAATGCTTGTTGGCAGTTCTAACTAAATTTGCACAGACTATAAAAACAAAGCACAAAAGCTTACATTTTGTGTTGCCTCTTCCGTTGCATACTCAGGATGCCCAAAGTCTCTAAACCTCCCTGCTTTATCTGTACGTTTAGACATACATTAACAACTTCTCACACTCTTCCAATCAATTTTCCCAAAATCACTTCTGAAATGAGTAAAACCTTAATAATAGCCAAGCACCTGCATCATGACATCTAATTTATAAATATCAGCCCATTCCACATTTCACAACTTTCCACTGTTCTTGATGCAGCATTTTGTTTCAGGAAATAACATATCTATATCATCAATTTGGCATTCTACATCGCAGAAAATGCCATGTCACCAAACAACAAGCACTACCTTCCTTTCACCACTCTTTAGCACAACAACAATGTCACATTACACCTCCAAAGAAGCCATCTCGTCACGAAGGTGAAGAGCCCTAGCACTCTCCCCCTTCTTCATGTATCCATCAATCAACGCCTGGTACACACTCACATCTGGCCTCACCAAACGCCCTTTCATAATCCTCAAATACTTCTCTGCATCTTCAACCTTCCCACAACGACAAAAACACTGAACAATCGTCCCGAAAACCGACAATCCAGGACTCACACATCTGTACTCCATTTCATAATACAACTTTAAAACTTCCTGAACCTCCTCCTTTCGAGCATAACCCTGCATCAAATGAGCATAAGTAACATCATTTGGCATAAACCCTTTCTCCAACAACACAGTCAGCATTCCATTCGCCTTCTCCACTTTCCCCTTCTCACACAGCCTCTCCACCACCTTATTAAACACCATACAAGCAGGCACAAACCCAACCCTCACCATCTCCTCAAAAAAACTCACACACTGCTCTGAATCCTCTGCGGCAGCGCAACCAACGACAATGTGCTCAAACGTCTCCCCGTAAGGCCTCAACCCCTTTCCTTGCATCTCACGCAACAAACCAATCGCCTTGCCAACTCTCCCCTCTCTGCAAAACGCTCCAATAAACAATGTGTAAACAAAAGCATTCCCCTCAAACCCTCTCTGCACCATCTCCAAATAAAATCCCCACGCATAATCCAAATTCCCAAACACAACCTTCGCGTGAACAACCAGAGAATACACAACCTTCTCATGAAGCAAATTCTTCTGCAACAGCCTCTTCAGCAAAACCACCACATCATCGCTCTCCGATTTCGCCACGCGTCCCTTCCCCAAAATCCTCAACATCAAACCGCAATTCACAATCATCGCAGGAGAACGAAAACGAGAACGAGAACAATCATTATTCCCTACAATAATCCGATCCACCGTGTCAACAATCTTCTGCAATTCACCTTCCTTGCAAATCGCATCGATCATTATTCTCAAACTCGTCGCGTTAGGGTAAGCCCTTCTCCGAATCATGAACTCGTAAACCTCCCAAACGGAACCGCCGCACTTCTCAGATCTCTGAAGCGCGTGAAGCAACACGTTGAAACTAACGACGCTGACGGAGGAGGAGAATCCACGCTCTTCTTCGACGTAACGGCAAAGGTCGAAGGCGACGTCCGTTAACTTCGCCTTCGCGTAGGTTTGAATTAAAAGGTTAACCGCAAGAAGAGCGACGGAGGTTGAAACCGCGTGATACGTGTCGAGAAGAGAAGCCGCCACCGCACGTGCGGCGCCTGGATCTGTGTTGCGAGTGGCGAGGGATTCGAGGAGTGCGCGCGAGTCGGTGAGTGAGTTTGACGTTAGTAAGAGGTTTATTGTGATGGTGTAAGAGCGAGTGGTGTGATGGAAGGTGTTGTTGTCGTTGTTGCGTTTTGCGGCCCAGTGGAAGAAGCGCAACGCGGCTTTTGCGTCGGTGAGTTGTGACAGGACGTGTTCGACCGACGAGTCGTTTAGGTGCAGGGAGCGGAACTCCTGGGTTATGCTTTCCCAGCTTCGTCCCTCTCTGAAGGACTTGCACAGTGCTGTCACCACGCTGTCGTCCAACCTTCTTGGCTTCCACAACGACGTCGTTTGCGTGTGGAAGAAGAAGAGCTTGGTAGCCATTTGGCATTTTTTAAAATAGGTGAATTTCATCCCTCGGTTATCAGTGCATAGGACTAAATTCATCCTTTTTTTTTTTTTTTTTTAAGTATAGAAACTAAATTGGTCAATTCAAAACTATAATATATACTCTATAGGAATTAAAACCAAGCACAAAAACCAAAAATGTGTTTTATCTTCTTTTTATTTTACTGTGTTTTACGATTAGTAGATTTGATGAAAGTGCATGAAATTTTAGGAATATCATTGTTTTCATGGATGCTCTTAAATATTTGTCTTGATTTTTTAAGAGCAACAGGGGCCTTTGAAAAGTCGTTTCCTTCTTCTTCTAGGGTTTGTCATTCATCACACTCTTTTTCCTTTTCAATCACACCAACAGAACGCAGGCTTTAAGGTAATACTATACTAATACCAATTTAGGGAAATCAATGTTGATGAATTTATATTTTCTTTTTTAGTTGTTTTTTTAATATTTGAAAAGAAAATAGTAGTGTGTAAGTAATATAAAATCTTTTACATTGAAATCCTTTCATGATTATTTTAAAAGACTTAGTTTTGCCCCCTATTTTTATTATTCCCGTTGTACCAAAAAAAATAATCTTTTCACGCTGCATGAAAATTAGATTCATTGTTTTTTTCTTTTCTTAAAAGAAAAATGTAAATGTAGAGAGGGCAAGAAAGTAAAGTGAAGTCTATTAAACTTTTATGGGTAAATTACATACTTCATTATACATTTGGTTTCTTAATTATAATTAAAAGTTAAATTAAATCCTTTATTTATTAAAAAATTCAATCAGGTTATTTAATTATTTAAAAAACCTTAAAATTGTATTCTTAAGTTAAGAATTTTGACGGTTTAAATTACAAGTAATAATTTTTTAACCGTTACAAATTACAAAAATAAAAGATAAAAAAAAAAATCTGACACTAACCAAATTCATGTTATTCCAATTTAAACCCAAAAACAAAGCAACAAATCTCAACAACACAAATGCACTAGAATGAGTTTAACAAAGTCAAATAAGCACAAATTAATATATACAAAAACAACTATAACAAATTTCATGCTTTACTATATTCACAATCCTTTGCCTTTTGGATCTTCAAGACCTTTTTAACAATCTTCAACCAAAGAAAGCTCCAATAATTGTTTCTCTAACAATATTGCTAGACAAACACTAGATCCACAAAACACCAAGAGATCCAAATCTTGATCTCAATCACAAACATTGGTTTGATTCTTTTAGATACGAACCACATCACAAAGCCACCATGAGATCCAAACAATGTCTCACCACGAGATTTACTTTTTGTTTTCTTTATCTTTAAAAACCCATATTCGACGAAACCATCCAAGTCGCCCTCTGCTATTCTCATCATCTTCATCAGAGGGAGAGATAATTTTGCAAAGCCACTACAAGATCCAAACAACACCTCACCATGAGATCCAGTCTTCAAGCTCTGATTCAAATCCGACAAATCTCACAACATTGCCTTTTGTGCCTCTTGCCGTTGTTGCCAAAGAAATTGTTTCGCAAAGCCATCACAAGATCTACTCTTCATTCTCAGATTTAGATTCAACGAAACCACCCACCATGTCACCCTCCACGCCCCATAGATCTTTTACATCTCAACATTTGAAGAAGCATAAATGGGGGAGAAACAATTTAGGGGTGAGGAAGGAAAGGATCAGGAGAGATTATGATCATTACATTGAATCTCGGTGTGGAAAATGATCATTTTTTATTTTGAGATTCTTGGTTTGAAACATTGGTTTGTTTTCTTTAAAATAGTAATAAATAAAGTGATTTATGTAAAACATCACTTTTTTAAATTTTATTTTGTTAAGTTTATCTTTTATTTAATTATATTTTAATTTAAATATAAATAATAAACATATTAACATTTATAAACTACCACTATCTGTAAAATTCAGTATTGGAAACTTAACACTAACAGCTTCAATTGGACGGAGAGGGTAAGATTGTAATGTTTTTAATAATTAGAGGATCTAATTAATTTTTTTTAATAATTGAGAGATTCAATTGAACTTTTAATTATAATTAAGAGGTCAAATGTATAATTAAGCCTAAATTACACCCTCCCTTAATAAATTCACACTTTCTTGCTGAAAAAAAAAATCACACTTTATCGGCATACTTCGTATATTTCTTTTTATCACTAAATTTTCTGAGTTAAGTAGAGAAAGAAAAAAACGTTAATTTCTCTTTACTTCAATTAACTACAAATTTGGGCTTATTAACTACGGTTATAATTGGGGTGATTACTTTCTCACTTCAAACCAAACTTCAAAAGGATTTAGGGGTACAAAAAAATGTGAAACTACTGAAAGGTATAGGCTAATTTACCAAACCTTTTTTTTTCCATTGAGGCCTATTTACATGAAAATTTCAACAGTACCCATTTTTGGGGCTTAATTACAAAAACATGATACTCACGTCAGAATTCAATGTAGCCAATTAATATTTGCCAACTTCAGTTAGCCTATATTGGCGAATGGAACTGAGAATGTCCAAATAAAATGATCATAAAAGCATTGGAGATATTATGGACGAAAAATTCTGATAGCTTTTGTAACCTGAAGCCGACAAAAGGGACACCTTGACACTGCAGAAGAACATCTACGACACAATACATGACCACAAGGAACTATTGTTATATCAACTTCAGAACTCAGACAAACCCGACAAATCCATGCTGCTTTTGCTGTATCAGCCTCTTTTGTAGCCTTTTGAACCCTTTCCTGTACAATGTAAAATGATGTCATTCCAAACTTATCATAAAGATTAACTCTACCAGATATAAGCATTACAAAGCATCAAGGTAACTACTTCAATTATTACTCTTTTCCACGCTATAAAACTATCACTAAGGCCTTAAACAACTGATATGCAATACCAAACTTGCGCAATTTGTTAAGTGGATATCCAAATTTCCAATTAGAAACCTATTTTTAAGACATCTGAATTGCAGACAAAACTTCAAATTTTTCATGTTTGATTTGATACGTGGTAACTAACAACGGGTTCGTATGACATACTCAAACAAACTATAAACAGGTTTTCAAACAAATGTTTTGGAAATTAGAATGCCCGCATGCCAATTCCCATTCAGAAAGAAAAATATTAATGCTTTCCTTGGTTTACAGGGTGGAAAAGGAATGGAAGACCGGTGTAAAACTTCAATTATTCCAGGAATATCAATTGATTTATCACATGGAATTGAAACATCCATACAGATAACAGATTACAAGACAAAGGAAGAAACAATACCTAAAGATTAACATGTATTCCTACTCCTCCTATTCATAAATAACAGTATAACACACAGAACGCTAAGAAAACATAGTACTAAAAATTAAAATCACCAACCTGCTCCAACACAAGAGCTGCCTGAGACTCTTTCAGATTTTCTTGCAAATTTACTGTTCTTTGAAGTAGAGCCTGCTTTTCCACGTCCATTTTGATCCCAGCAGCAGAGAGGATTTCATTGACAGCCTGCACCAGTTCTGCAGCTGAAACTTTGCCAGACTGATCTCTCACAGGCTGCACCTATTCACACAAAGATACTTCCCATTCAGTTTAAGCACATCAACATGCAAGCAATACCAAAGATGTAATAGCATGAATATGTATTTTAAGAATGATTAAATGGTAACAAGATATGCAACATTTAAAGTAAGAAAGCCTCGAGCAAAATAGCTAACAATTGAAAAGGATTATATGCTTCTTGATTCTGTGACCTTAGCCGCAAACTAAAGATAAATTTCTTAATTACGTGCTTTATGTTTCATCCCAACCTTAACAACTAACAAAATATCTCACTCTCATTTACTGACACATATTGTTCATGTATGTTATTGGAAAGCACAGGATGGGTCATGAATTAAAATGCCATTGCCTGTAATGAATGCAAATTTGTGCTAAATAATACTTGTAACTAGCAACAAGTTCCAAGGGCTAAACCTTAGCGTAGCTTTCTCCCCTTCCTGAGCTCTCTGGGAAATCAACATGGGGCCTGTTACTGCCTAATACAGGGCTTTCATGCACCAATGATTCTTTTAGGGGACTGCTTGCTGATACACTTTTAAATGAAAATACATGTGATGAAAGGAAACTTTGTGTATCCCCCGGAGAAACTTCAATTTTAAGTCTGTACAGAGCTTGACCTGCAGATGGTCTTACATCTTCAGAAACCTTACCGTATTTCAGTTTTTCACCATGTTGAGGCCGCCAAGCCACTATTTCGCCAGAATAAAAGGGCCTCAATGGATGGAACTGCACAAGACGTGCATCTTGTGGCAATATTTCCTTGCCAACCATATTGCTGCTCCCATTAACGGGTTCAACTTCTTTCTTATCAGAGCAAAGTTTCAAAACATTAACAACTGCAATCTCAGATCCTTCAGGACAACCAAATAAGGACCCAATAGGCAATATGATAGGAGAGCCTAATACCTGGCTGACTATAATAGCAATGAGATCAAAAAGGGAAATATAAGTTGGTGGCTCAGCAACTAGAATACGGGATCTTGATTGGTTCATAAAATAAAGTGTTTGATGTGCCGAATCATTCTTCCACTCTGGGATGATGAAATCTTTGCCTGCACGTGTAACAACTACTAAATTGGGCAAGAGCAGAAATTTTGTTTTAAGACACTTGACAAATTGCAGCTTTTCTGCAGTAGAGTTCAATAAGAATTCTATTGTATCCAATGAAAAGCTATTGAATGCTGGAATGTAGCTGCTCATGCTATTAACAACACTCCAGACAGCAGTTTGAAGAGACTTGCTTGATAACTTCTGTTTGATGGTCACTAGTAAAACAGACCCCAGAGAACCTAAAGTCTGTAGTGTGTGATTCTCATCCAGTTCCTAAAAGCCCAGACAGAAACATTCCAGTAAGTAAAAGCCTTATGCAGATAAAACTTAGATAAGAATACATAGGAAAATGTATCTAAAATCTACCTCTATGACAACGTCGGACAACTTTTTTATGCCGAGCACAATACAGACTCTCTCTGGAAGATCTGCATGGACAAATCTAATTCTGGAAGTATCAATACATTTGACATATCGAGAACCATAAGAATCAACATAGACACAGGATGCTGAATGAACAAGTCTGCAGCCATTATCAGGAACTATGGCTTCTGATTTCCAGTTTGACCCATGTAATGTGTTCTGCTCCACAATCTGATCACAAATGAAATTCAAAATTTCCATCACTGCACGGAGCTCATTGGGATTTAGTCGCTGATATCCACAAGCATTCTGAAGATTTAATAGAAGACCCTTTGCAGCAGAAAGTGTTAGCATGTCCTGAAGTCCCAAATCTTTAAGAATCTTTACAAATGGGAGATATACAGTAGGAAGTTCAAAAGCAAATGGAGACAAATTAATCATCAAACGAGCAAAAAGAGCATCAGCAGCCACAAGGCGCGTTCCGTTTGCAACAGGCAGAAAGGCCACTTTGCATAGCTCTGCCACATCTGGAAAAGAAAAAGTGGTTAGAAATTCATTAACAAAATGCATATACCATCTTTTATGCTTTTATACATGGTATGTCTCTATAGTCTGTATCAACAACCTAAGCAAAAGTGCTTAATCAACTAAACAGAGAATAATTGGAGGTCCGCAGACAGATGCTGCCCAGGTGGTCCCCTGTCTAGTAATTGTAGTAATCTATTAGGAGCAGTGACAGACCTATCATTTCGGTGAGGAAAATCAAAAAATTTCCAATAAAATATAAGCCACACTCTTTCTTTGAAATCTTTGGTAGGAATAGACCTTTTTTTTCTCCTAATCTCCTCAACTCTTGGCTTAAATGGAAAAACAAGGGAAAAGTGAAGCACCTGATGAAGAAAGTGAACCCCAAACTTTGTCTAAATATTTCAAAATCTCGCAGGTACATTCCTCGATGTTCATTCCTGAAGCAATAGGCCAATGAGCAAGAGTATCTTCCCCTCCATTTCTCCCAATTACCTAGGAAAAAACAAAACTAGAGTAAAATACACGTAGGTAAGTAATATAGATATAAAAAGTAAACCAAAAGTATCGTTTTTACTTGCAAGTGCTTCAAAACTGTACAGAAAGGAGGAGGACTCCGTAGATGCAGAGGTCCCCATGAATACTCTGGAGGAACAGTGTGTTGTTTGGATAGAATGGGAGCACAACTCCATGCTAGAGGCCAATCTTTAGACAAAATAGCTTCATTATATGAAGCAAGCACCCTCTTGCAATCAACACTAGGAAACCCCAGTTCAGCAGGTACACAAGCAATCTTGCCAAGAAGATCACAGAAGTTGTTGCTAAAGAAAAGAGCAAAGTTGGAGAAAACAAACTCAACTACAGATCCTCCTAATGCCCACACTTCTGGTGAAACTTCAGAACGAGTGTTGATTGTGTCTGCCTCAAAATCATCCAAATCTCCTGATTTCATGCACTCAATTCCAAGAAACTCAACTCTTTTGGCACATTCAATTATTACATCTACTTCAGTAGCAGTTCGAAGCCCAAGCTTCCTTAGTATTCGAAGCCACCCATCTGTACTGAACCTTTCTCCAGGAAATTTTCTTCTCTCACCAAAGAATATAGAAATTAATATAGCATCAACAGGATCAAATAAATCCATGGGCTTCAACATATCTGTTGAAAACTCATCAGAATTTCTAACAAATGCGGTCCCTTTCAAAGCTTCAACCACAGATTGATCTGATTGAAGATCATGCCAATTTTTAAAAATGTAAATTAATATTTCCTCCTGTTCATTCTGAGGTTTCCCCTCAAAGCCAGGCAAGCCAAAGCGTACTAAGATCTGTTGATCATGCAACTCCAACACTCCAAGAGCTCGAAGAAATGAACTTTCATTTGAATCAGTGGCATAAGAAAGACAATGTTCATCATATGGTTTTAAAAATGAATTTGAAGGAATCATACACTGATCTTGACCTTGCAACTTAGTATAAGAACCAACAACTGTTTTATATATAGGGAGAGAACGTAAAACTTCAATTTCTTCTTGTGCATAGTAAAAGTCATTGGAGAAGAATTCATCAGAAAAAAGTGAAAAAAGTGCATCACAATTTGAAGTTGAGAGATTAGTAGGTTCAATAAAATACCCAGCTTGCTTAGCTCCCACTAGTTTGGATGCAATAACATGGCCAAGTGATTGACCAGGCATAGAAAAACAACTGTTTGAAGCAGCACAGTCTATAAATGCCTCATCAAATATGGGTATGTTACACTGGTTTAACATAGGCAACAACCAGGGATAACTGGTTTTGAATCTTGCAAAAGCGGAAATGTAGGACTCAGCCAACTCAGCTTCAGAAGTATTATCCCTTGACACCCTAACCCCACTCACATAACTTTCAGCAGATTCTCTCTCTGAAATCCCACTTGTTGATGTTGGGTGTTCCAAAAGAGGAGGAGGAATGAATACCAGATGTCGTTCTCTTACACAGCACAAGACTGGCCTACCAAGAAAAGCAGGAATTAGGGGCCAATCAGAGAAAAGGGATAATTCTTCTTGTGAGCCCCTAAAACTTTTCCAGAATATTCTAATCCATTCAGGGGAAGGACCTCCTTGACTGCCTGAACTAGGAAGTTTCTCCCATGAAAGCCATGGAGCCATATTTGATCCCATTACATGGTTCACCCAATCTTCATGGAAAATTAGTTTCATATGATTGGCCAGTAGATTAAGAGAAAAGTTCCGCAATTTCAATATTGATTGAAGGGAAAAATTAGAAAAAATGTCACCTAAGAGAGGCCTGTCTAAAATTTTAGGATGAATAAATTTTTCTCTCAAGGGAACCATTAATGACTGTTGCTCTTTATTCCCAATCCAAAGTTCAGCAAAGCCCAATTTTTTTAAATGGCTAGTTGCAGTTGGAAATGGTAATCCTTTGAGTTCTGCAGCAATTGATATGAACTTCTGGTCCCGAATTGGATCTATGCCTGTCGCATTGTAAGCCACGGGTGTTCCTGCTCTACCCATATCTTCAACAACACCCCGACCAAAATCAAATAAAGCCTTCCCCAAACTTGTCATCATTTCCAATGCATCTCCAGAACTGGCTGATCCCCGAGTGGCCATTCCAGTGGAGCTGTGGATATTAGACCCCAGCTGAGAAGAAGTGATTCCGTTGTTAACAGTTTCTTGAAAAACATTGGTACTAGCAGGATCACTATCTCTGGCTGAGCTGGATGACTCTGCTTGCTGAAAATCAGACAAGCAATATTCAAGAACATCTATATACAAGTCAACTGATCGCAGAGCAATTGGTTTTGAAGGAACTTTTAGGAGATCCCGAACCATTTTAGGTCTAATTTCTCGCACTGAAAAACCCACAGCTTGGATTTCAGTCACCAATTCCCACGGTACTGAAAATACAGGATAATGCTCCTTTACAAAGCTGCAAACTGTAGCTGGAAGTAAATTACCAATCAACCCACTCCCTGGCTGTGAAAGAAACATGCCTTCTTCAGCCTTGACCAAATTTCCTGAGTACAGCTGCCATACTGGAAGGTCAACAATACGAGAATAAAATGGATGTATTACCCAATCTTTAAGGCATTCCCAGTCAGCTTTAAGAACAACTGCCGTTGTACTTGGAGGGTTGTTATCGTGATTACCAAGTTGGTCACTCAGAACATGCCTCTCACAAGAATGTGGCCAGAAGGAGTAGATTTTATCTCCATAGGCCTTCAAAGAGAGGCTGATTGCAGAACAGGCACTAGAATCAATTATAGAACTTGGAATATCTCTTCTTAGCTTTTGAATCTCCAAAACCATTTCAACATAGGAATCACATACACAAGACATCACCTCTCTGTTCCAAGATTCAATTAATTGATTTCCAGCATCAAAGTGTCCTTCGGCTGAAGCCCCTCTGTCTTGGTATTTAAAGAGATAACGACCTCTATTGTGACACACAAGGAAACAACCTAAGATAGTAATAGGCATGTTTATACAACCAGACAAAGGAAGAGGGGCCATAATTGAGCTCCTTGAGTAAACATTGGCATGATGACCATTGCTGGATATAAGTGCTGCTATTCCGGCAACAGGAGTCAAGTTGTACGCAAGATACCGCCTGAGCAGAAAATTTGGAAGTTTGATAAATGTTATCAAACAAATTAGCTCAGATTAAAAAAAAATCATGAGATAAACATAATATGGAACATAAAACATCAATCGTCTTAATTCTCAATCGAGTTTAAAGATAAACTAATACTTGTTACCCTCCTTCCAACTTTAATTGAAAAAGAAGAATAAAGAATTAAAAACTAAAAAGATGAAGTATGAAGAACCCTTGCTTAAGATCAAGACAAAGGAGCAATGCCCAAAGCAAAGGAAATTTTCCAACAAATAAACCCAAGTGTGGAAAATACCTTCCACATTCATAAACTTCTCACTTTTTGTTATTAATGGCTATTTTATAATTTAGAAAGAGATAGTGCTTGATGCATCCTTGAACTGAGCCATCAATAAGTGAAAAGGTCTTCAAATTAAGTTAATAGAAAGAAAACAAAACCAAGTTATTGCAAAACATTGACACAGACTAAAGAATGTCATTGTGCTCTATTAAAAACCAAGTTATTGCAAGACATACTTGAGTTTTTGACATCAATGCAATTTGAGCATAAATACCACATGATATCCACTACATTCTTCAAATAAAATTGTACCTATCAAGAGCCATATTTCTTGTTTGTCCAGAACCCAGGCAGAGTACAACAAGCCATCTATCAATGACTGTAGTTCCTTCTGAATATAAATTCACATCAATTACATGCATCTTTATCACAGCATTGGAGCTGCTAAATATTCTTGATAATTGAAACTTTCTCCATTTCTTTTCAGAGAATGGATTCCTCAAAATAGAAGATGATGGATCAATGCTTATTGAAAAATTCTGGCTTGGGTGAGAATGTCCTTCTTCCCATGTTGATATGGATACCTAGAAGGAATGGGAATTTCACTCTGGCTCAAAATAGATTTATGAAAGCATTCCAGACAAGAGTTCTCTCATGTGGTAGCAGTAACAAACAAGACATATTAAGTATACAGGTGTTTTCTAGGAATAATTTCTCTATTAATAATAGATAATAGAGCAAGTTAAATAATAGAGATAAGCTATCCATGTATATACATAGACACTTACACACACACCAAGAATCATAATTAGTCCTTGACTATTTCCCCCCTAAAAAATAGTTTGCAGTTAATTAGCCTTGAAATTAGTACTTGAATAGCTCTGTACTTAATGCACTTATGGTAATAGAATTCAGAGAATGAGAGAGAGAGAGAGAGAGAGAGAGAGAGAATTGAACTGTAAATTTTTAATTAGAAGAAATATACAAATAGGGTAACCTTATATATCTGAACTGTATGACTCATTGCTGATTCAGCAACTAACAAACTAACTGACAGGTAACTAACTCTGTAACAGAAAAAATCTAAAGGAAATTACAGTGAAATGATAATGTAATGTAAATGCACATATTAAACATAAAGTGACTATATATGATACATGGTATGAATAAGATAGACTGTTGTACACAATACACACATTTCTCTCAAATATCAGATAAAACAGCCCCCAGGTCTGACTAGTCCTAAATAAGTAGTTTAACCAGCTATAAAATGATAAACAGTGGATGAAGAAATTTATATGGAAAACCATAGCTGGAACCTGGCAGGTGGGTGGTGCTTTTCTCTGGGGTCTGATGCCTAAAAAATTTTCCTTTTTCATCTTACTATAATTTTCTGAGTTTAATCAACAACCATACTCGTATCCCCAGCAGAAAGCATTAGATTTTCACACCATCAAATCCCCAGCATTTCTTGCTTGAATTTGCCACAACCTAATCTAGCATGCACGGCTCATATCCCATATAACCCTCAACAACTCAACCAAATACTTTCAAACCAACCTTTCCCCCACATATCCCATACGAACATTCAACTCCCCAAGATCTATTCTAAATCCCACAGAAAACCTAATTTCAATCTGTTAAATCCCATTTTTTTCTGCCATGCTGCATCAATCTACAACTGAACAGTAGTAAACTTACCTGTAAAACCGACTTCAAAAACAGGAGTGCTCTAGATCCATGCTCCATAAATATGTCAGTAATATGCTTTATTCTGTTTGATCCAAGGCCAGGTTCAACCTTCAAGCAATCAGATGACAGAGGCATGCGAATAATGGTAGAATCAGTTAATGACCATAAGTCATTCCGATCAATGAGCATTGGACTAAATTGATCACAAAATCGTTGTGTCAGATCAGTACCTGAAACCTCAAGAGTAAAAAACTTAATGTTCTACAATTGTATAAGAAATTGACTATTAGATTTCAAAAATCCAAAACTGATAAAATATCATAGAAGGAAAAACACAAAAGTATAGATAACCTCTAAGAAACACACACCAAAAATACATATTAAAATAAGCTTAAATAGAAGATATCAATACCAGAAGGCCTTCAAATCTTGTAGCAAATCTAATAAAGGTAACCATTATAAACAACCATTAACTAACCACCACAAAAAACATCAAAGAATTTTACTTACCAAAAGATATTCTTTAAAATTTATTTCCAATTTAGGAACAATTAACAATTCAAATGACCAACCATGTTAATAACCATTTATTCATTAACCACTATTTGAACATCATAAACCAATTGAGTGATTAATTAATTCCAAAACGGAAATTAATTTTACCAAGAATTTTTTTTTTCCCATTTTATGTATGTTTCCAAGAAAATTAAGTATAAATTTTGAGGATTTTGATGAATTTGGACAGAAGGGTTAGAGAAAGCAAAATATTCCAATGAATTATTACTGTTCGTCTTGCACTCTTTTTCTTCTGACTTGGTGGTGTTAATTGGGCTAATCTTGTACTAATTGTACAACTTTACGTATAAAAGTACACACAAAATATTGGTGCCCTACTATTCTTAGGGCCAACAGTCCCTATCATCTCACATTGTGCAATGTCTACTAGACATCAACCTAGAATACTTACAGTACAGTGACATAAAGTAAGAAACTCTTGCATTTATTCAGTAGATGAATACACAGTATACCTATCAAAGTTTGAGGATGCTATATTCTTATTCTGGTCTTGGCTAAGAAACATGGAGAAAGATTTCACAACTCATTTTACTCAATGGTCAAGTCAAATTCGACAAGGATTTTTGTATTAGTAGGGGGTAGCTTTTCTTGGATTTCTAGCAGTTGTTATACTTATGTAGCCATATTATGGTTCCTAATCAAACTTTAGCAGTTTCACTAAGGAACCATGTCTAGGGAATCCTACTTATATACAGAGTACCTCTGGTACTTTATTTTATTTAGATATATATATATATATATATATAAGTATTTTTGCCGATCAAAAAAAAAAAACAGTATACCTATCAAAGAAAACATCTTTGCTGATGGGGCATTAGTCGAAGGCACACCAAGTACCAAACCACGAGGATCAAACATATAAAAGTAGCCACCAGAAATGACTGAAAGAAGGTCACATATGGAATAGCAGCAAACCAATCCCAAACCATAGTTAATTGTGTTGCCGCGTAATCGCCATGGAGGACGGAGCTGGAAATTACTAAATTCCTCTCGACTCAAGCAGGCACCTTCGAAGATTGCTACAAGGGCAGGCCCTTGGAAGTCACCTGTATACAGAAATCATGCCATGTTAATAGCAATTTAGAAAATTTATCCAAAACAGTTGAACACGACATGTTCATTTCACACCAAACAAATAGCATAAACTTTGAAATGCTCTCAGCTGCAAACTAACTTCAGGTATTCCATGACTTCAGCTGTTTTTTTTGCTCAGCTTGCCAACACTGGCATTTAATGATGTTCAAAATTTCTTTGTAAGAAAAGGACATCACTGTGTGCAAAGCTCCCACAATTCTGGAGTCTAGGGATAGTCAGTGCAAGCAGCCTCTAAAAACCTAACTACTACAGCAGAGAAGCTGTTTCTAAGACTATAACCTGTTGCGACAATGTCACAAGGCAGCAACCTTACTGCTGGATGAGAAAGGAAAAATATACACCTAGAACTCTAGAAGAACATCCAAACATGATGCATCAACTCAGCCATATCATCCTATTCGATGGATCAAGCCTTTGATGGTCATTTATAGAAAATTTACAGTCCAAGCCGGTTATCTCACTGGGCATGTTGGGCTGGAAGAGTAGCAGCCCATTATCCCTCCACTGTAGGAAGCCAGAAATATTCACTACTCAGTGAAGCCAGACTGATGTTATAGGAGTATACTTACTCTTGGATTCTTTTAGATGTGGTGCCCTCCTGTGAGGCAGTGCATAATTCATCCTCATAGGGCCTTCTCCACCCCCACAAAAAAAAAAAAAAATCCATGTATTTCCTTTTGAATAAAAAAATCTTAAACTTGGCCTCCTCAAAGATGGTGTTCTTTCTATTTGGGCCCCATCAATAAATTGGTCTAGCACTGCCTTTGCTCCTGTGTAAGACCCAATGAGACTCAATTCCAAACTTGGAGTAGGCAGGTCATCATGGTCAATCCACCAGTCCAACCCACAACCCAACAAATCTGTAGCCATTTTCCATTACCTTGGTGGCCCCACTTGGATTAACACTACCCACCTAGCACCTAAAAGAACATGATATACTCTAAAAGAATACGGAACAAAAGGAAAAGGAATAGAATCCTCAAAATGAAAAAACTCTACAATTATGCTTCAAATTTATTTAGAACTCTATGTCCATCCTCATTCAAAGAGAGAGAAGCAGTGTGTCAATTAAATTATCAAGCATTCAGAAACATAATCTGGTCTTTAAAGCCACCATCAGTGTTGGGAAAAACCCAAGCCCCACATTGGCTAGAGATAAGGCTAAGATAGAGTATATAAATGAGGGACAACCCTCACCCTTTGAGCTAGCTTTTGGGGTTGAGTTAGGCTCAAACCTACATTTTAAGATGGTATCAAAGTCTATCTTAGATCCATTCTAAGGGTCACCCACCATGTTATCCACACACCAAGCCCAAAAGTATTGGGCGTGAAGGGGTGTATTGAAAAAAACCCAAGTCCCACGTTGGCTAGAGATAAGGCCAAGATAGAGTATATAAGTGAAGGACAACCCTCACCCTATGAGCTAGCTTTTGGAGTTGAGTTACATCCAAACCCACATTCTAAGAATCAGCAGCCAATCACAGCACTACAATGAAGATGACACATCATAAAATCTTCCATTTATTAATATTGGGGAAATGCTTAAAACCACAGATGAAATAAGCATTCCTAAAAGCTAAGATGGTACCAAAGCCTATCCTAGATTCATTCAAAGGATCACCCAACATGTTATCCACGCACCAAGCCCAAATGTGTTGGGCGTGAGAGGGTGTATTGGGAAAAACCCAAGTCCCACATTGGCTAGAGATAAGGCCAATATAGAGTATATAAGTGGGGGACAACCCTCACCCTATGAACTAGCTTTTGGGGTTGAGTTAGACCCAAACCCATATTCTAAGAATTCCAAAAAAAAAGGTCTGTATGAGAAATAACATGAACTTCTCAAATGATGAGCATAAACAAGATTACAAGAAGCATCAAGCACATTAATAACTGTGACTCTGTTGAAACAAATGCCTATACATTTACCTTAACAGAAATATGCAAATTTTGTTAAGAAGTAACTAAAAATTACCTAAATTGTGCTGCAGCAAGGATTGGCGAGGATGTTCCCTCTTATCATAAATCAGGTGTAATCTCTTGGCTTTGCAGCAATCTGCCAACTCAAGAAGGTCAAACAGTAAAAACTCACTGTCTCCATACTGGGCCAAAAGTTCATTTACTTTATTGTAGTCCATGCATGGCAGATCTTTGGTCAAATCATCACCGACTAAAGAGAGGCATCGAACTGACTGAACTCCCAGCTTGTCTGCCAAATCATTGCTTATAATTGGATGCACAAAATGTCTCCCAATAAGAGAGCTGTTTTCCAACCAAGGCGCATCATTATATACAAGATCACCTGCTTGCATCAGAACTCCAAAATCATTAGGAATCAACAAGGGATTATCAAAAGGCTCAAAGAGTGGCTTCTCCAGGCAACATTCTGCTATGGCTTCAAGGACACGATGGACAAAATTTAACTGATCAGTAGACAGAGGAATCCCATGCACATCATTCTGCAACCTTTGTAATACATGAAGATAGTCTGAAATACCAAAACTCAATCTAACACCTAACTTTATCAACAAATCTTTATACTCTGACAGTTCAGATGGAACAACATACAAATAAGGCGTAAATTTTACAGGTGAATCAAATGCAAGTGCATTTGGTGATACAAAATCATCACCAATCCAAACCCATGAAACACCATCCAACCCTGTTTTCAGTTTATTGAAATCATCAGTATTAATGTATTCTTGCAATTTTGAATAAAGGCAAGGTATTTCCTTTTGCAACTGAGCATCAAAACCAGGATCCAGCAGTGAATGTATCTTATGCTGTTGATAGGACTTAGATAGCTCAAATAACTGTCTTGTTAAAACATCAACATTTGGGCAATCCATCCACCCAACTTTAGTTTGTAGATACGTTGTGTCACATTCACCATCTAAAATGAACATTGAAGAAGATACCATCCACATCTGTGATTTAGGCCTCACACTAGTGGGGGATGCTACTACTTGGTTATTGGATTTTAACCATGGAAGTCCCCTAACAGGTGGATCAGAAATTACTGGACACCAAGAGATTAACTTCAATTCAGACCAAAATTCTTCTTCTACCATATCACAAGTTGAGCTGCTTAAAAATGAATCAATATCAGTTAGGGAGGTCTCATCTTTAGGAAAGCCATCATATACAAAAGCATCATCCATTATGCTGCTACTTCCCACAGCCACACCACCCTGTTGATCATCATTATTACTTTCTCCTTTATTTGAGAGCTTAAATGCTAGTGCATCTAAAAGATCCAGTAACTGTCCACCATGCTTGGAGGCAACAGTGTCCCCAGAATCATGCAAGAGGCTGACTGATCTAGCACAATCAAGCAAACCAGTAAATCCCAGAGTTGTCCTAAGTCCAAGGCAAACTAAAGAATCCAAAATTTCAGGATCTAAGAATTTGTCAGAAGGAAAGAAAACATTCCCATGCAGCATCTTTTTGAGGTGAGGAACCCGA
This sequence comes from Glycine soja, assembly GCF_004193775.1. Classification (NCBI taxonomy): domain Eukaryota; kingdom Viridiplantae; phylum Streptophyta; class Magnoliopsida; order Fabales; family Fabaceae; genus Glycine; species Glycine soja. Next base: position 47,621,108 of record NC_041010.1, read on the forward strand.
GGATCATAAAGCCTGCAATAACACTCTAGTCAGCAATCCAAATGTCAGTTTCCAAGTAAGAAAAATACTTAATTGTTGAAAGGGTTTACTGTATGTGTTGTGTCTTGGATGACCACACTTGGTCTTTATTTATAATAAGAGAATCAATATTGATTACATAAGATCAATCTAATGATGTGTAATACGGACTAAATCCCTAATGTCTTTCTAATAATAAATAGGAGAATAAAATATAATCTGATATTAATCAAGCAGCTCAACCTTTCAAGGATAAAACATCAGTACAAGAAAGCTGCACCTGAAATTCAATGTTTATTTACATAAATAACTTGGAATAATTTACAAATGCTTTGATGTATGATTGCAGTACAATTTTATCAAATAAGTATCCATAACCTGTTTTGGATGAGTCAAACTTCAACAGAAGTGCAAAATATAATGATGTCATGTCAAATGAAAGCATGACTAGTTTCCAATGAAATTTAGGTTGCAGGTTAATGTCATTCTTTGAATTATTATTATTATTATTGGAGGTGATTCATTTAATATAGACCATTGAAATGTCAATAAAGACCTCAACTCCTCATTAATAAAAATATTTGAAATCAGTATCATGTCTTCATATTTATGTCAGCTTAGCTTTTGGGTCCACAAGCAATTATATGTAAAGGGGAATACCAGCAATTCAGATTGTAAAAAAAAATAGAATTGTTTCTAGAAGAGCTTCTGGGCAGAGTAGATCTTTGAGAATTGAGAAAGTCACATGACAAAATTCTGCAAGGAAAAAGAAGCTAGTGCAATTTGAAAACATTGATCAACGATCACATATAAATGTATGCCAAATATATCTGCCAGATAAGTGACAGCAGAAATAATCCTGAAATGGAAAATTGCAACTCAACCATAAAACAGTCTTGTAATGGGACAGTAAACAGAATCTGCAGATATGTAAGATGTTTCCTACCATTTTTTTTAATGTCAATACTTATAAAAATATTCAAGTTATTTAAATGACTTTAAATATCCAAATCCGTCTACCCATTAAAAAAAGAATAAAGTTGAGGAAACATTACAAGCAAGATATATTATTTTTGCTTTCTTTGTTGAAAGAATTTAAATTCCTAATTTAAGAACTAGAACATGTTACATTGCAGAATTGCAATTAATGTTGTTCTTCCTAGTACAAAACTCATACATGTACTGAGCATTTAGAAGCAAAAACAAAGAAAAGGCCTTTTTAATACAATAATGAAAAATATCTTATTGAGAGAGTTATTGAATTTTCTTTAAAAAAAGGGGGATATTACCTAGATGGTTGTTGCCAAGATCCATTGCCTGCCAGAACAAATGGTGCAGAGGAGAATGAAGACTTGAGAGAGAGATCCTCTTTAATTAAATGCTGTACGTCATGCAGAATGGCTGAAACAACTTTTTGCTTCGGAAGGAACTCTGAAATGTGATTGAAAATGTGATCTCTGTAGAATTCCACTTTGGTTGGTTCTTTCATCCCTAAATACCTTTTCATAATGACCCGCTCCATTTCCGATTCAGTTCTTATGAATTTATCATTTAAAAGATCTTCACAAACACCAGTAGGACCAAGCCATTTAATAGGATTACTCAAACTTACTAGTTTTCTGCTTTTGTACGACTCAAATATTGGAAGCTGTTTGATGATTTCAATATGTTTGTCATCAATTTGCTCTTCAGAGAACCATTTTGACTGGAGAATAAAACTTCTGAGTTCATGAAGCTCCCCTTCAGATACGTCTGTTAAGATCCCCTCAATCTTCTGTGGTTTCCCAGCAATAGCCAGAAACACATTTAATGCACCTCTTGCTGTTGCCGACTGCACAAAGTATTCCAATTTAGGGTGATCTAATAACAGGTCATGTCTCAAGAATAAGCATCCAACCTTCAATAACAAAGAAGACATCTTCTCACTCCATCCATCATTCCTTATCACATTCAAATTTTGTGTTAACTGCATCAGGCAGTCATCACCAACAGGCAATATAGGCCACTTAGAAAAGATCAAAAGATCATCACAATATGATTTCAGATAGTTCCACAGTAGTTGCAACCATTCTACACTTGGTTGGCCATGAATACCAGGAGTCCAACTTACTTGTCGAGCATGTTGCCACTCTACAGGAAGTAATTTCACAAGAAGTTTCTCAAGCAACTGGCATGACAAGAAAGAAATGTTCGTACCATCTGTTTGAGCAATGTAACATAGTTTTCTATGAACTTCTTCTGGAATAGCACAATCAACAAGTTGATGAGGAATGGAATCTTTCAGAAGACCATATTCATCACCTCGTGCAATGTAAACTCTTTCTCCAACTCCCTTCATATCAACAGATGTAAAGGAACCATCTGCAACTGGTAACAAAGGCAAGCCACATAGGGTATCAAACTGCATGGATTCTTGCAAGTCATGTAAGCAATATTCAAGAGTCAGAATCATTGCATCTCTGTCCTTGAATTCACGCTTCCTCCTGATTAACAAAGTCCTTAACAACTTAGGTGTCAGAAAATGCAATGATGGACAGATTTCCATAAACCTTTCTAAAAGTGACTGTGGAAGTGTAATGACTGGTAGAGAAGCCCCGGACAATGCTTTTATAAGCTCAGCTGCCTTGGGAAAAGTAAAATCGGGAAATATAGCATGTTTGGTTGAAATCCACTGACCTCCTCTAGCTTCCGTATATAATACACGGAAATTAAATTCAGCAACAAATTGATAGAGTTTCCGTACTGCTGATGCCCAAGGTTCTGACCCTAATGATTTTGGCCATAATGAGAAGAACAAATTGCAAGGGCCAATCTCTGATGCTATCTTCTCAAGCAAATGACCATATGCAGGGGCAACAACAGTTTCAAGGAGATAAATATTCCAGTCTGAGCGTTTTCTTCCACCTCCAGCCATATCAGAACCAAACCAGATATCCCTGCGATTTGATGATAATTCGAAGTACGCATTTATATGAGCAGGAAGACCAGTACTGATTGGTAAAGGTAAAAAGCAGAATGCACGACCATCAAAATTTTCCAGTGGATGTGTAGGCAAACTAACACTTTTAAACAGATCAGGAGAAACCATGCAATCATCCTCCAACTCTGAACTTTCAACCAGGTCCCCATCAAGCTTGACAGAATTCAAATATGCAGCAACACATGCCCAAGGAACAAAATTGTAACAGTTACTATTGGCTGTTTCAGATGTTCTCTTTTGAGCATTCCCATCACCTAAACATTCTGTGGTTATCCAATAGTGTGAATTACAGCTAGATGTGCTTTGCTCTGTAATTAGCATCTTCTGGCATTTATAAGGCAAATCTCTGCCAATGGATAGGCTTAGTTTCTTCAGAAACTGAACTCTATTCATTCCGACATGTCTACTTTCTTTGAAAAAATTGAACACATCCTGGGCTTCAGTGGATCCAAATTCAGGCTCACCAATACAGGTTCTACGCACACAGTGCAGTAGGTGCATTTCATGCCCTGTTCCTTCCTTCACAAAAATAGAGATAGATTTCACATTACGCAGGAAAAGTAATGTTTCAGAAACAACCTCAGAAAAAGCAGCAAAGAGAGATCTGACATCTTCAGGTGTATAGGCTTCCTTTTTAATTTGGCTCCGGGAGGCAACACCTGCAGTTCTAAGAGGGAATCGGAATAGCGTACCGGGAAAAGGGTGTTGCAAATCACAGCCAAAATGTAGCAATGGAGAAAATTGGTCAGGAAATTGCTCCAAAATCTGTCGTCCCACAAACTTAATTCGTAAACCAGGGTGTGAAGGAGAAATCCCAGGCAAATTACTGGCATGAGGGTCAAACATTACAACATTTTCTCCAGAAACAAACATAGGGATGTCTGTAAAGTGATAGACGCAATTAAATCCTAATCCAAATCTTCCAATTGCAAAAGCCTTCTCAAGTTTACTTTCTTGACCAATACGAGAAATTGCATAAAGATCTTGGGGACTAAAAACTGAGTCATTGTAACAGTACAGAGCAGGACCTTGCCAATCAGCCATTTCAGGAGAAAGAATAGAAGAAGTCCCATAGTGAGATTTATCCAAGAGAAATATTACTTCAGAAGCTCCTGCATCTTCTGCATTTTGTACCATCTCAAATAGAGAACCAGGTCCATCAGCATACATTTCAAGTATATGCTTAAGCCTTGTAGTCAAAGCCTCGTGCTGTCCAAAAGCCTCAGCAGCTCCAGAAAGGCTAAAATTCATTGAATCTGAACTCTCAGCCAGCAACATCCGGCGAAGAGAACAGACTCCCAGCTTTTCTGCTACATCATTAGAAATGTTTCCGTGCACAAATTTTTGAACTGTTCTTTTTGCATTCAAAGCCACAGTTGGTGCATTGCCAAATGAGCCTTTAGGATCATCTGATCCCAGCAACCAGGGGGCATCATTATAAACCAAGTCACCAGCAAGAAATAATCTACCTGACACATCTGGCAGATAGAGCTGGACTTTATGTTCATGATGGTAAACTTCAGCTAGATGATGCACTATTAGCGTGACAGCCCTAATCTCCTGTGTGTCAAGAGGGGATGATCCTTTTCTAACTGCCATCCTACAAAGAATATTAGCATAATCAGCAGGTTGCAAGAATTCACGGATACCAAGTTCTAGAAACATTTTTTTAAAAACTGCCAAGTCAACTGGGATAACACGGATGTATGGAGCCAAATGAAGAGGGCCATCAAGTACAACCTCATCAGAAGTTGCAAATCCATCCCCCACCCAAATCCAACGACATCCTTCAAGAACAGCTTTTACAATCTCAATCTCATCTGAAGCTATCATTCCAGTCAGTATTGAGTATATCCTTGGCATTGCCAAGGCTAATTCCTGCCTAAGAACTTGATCAGACACAATCTCATTGTTTTTTCCAAGCTCCAGTAACTGTGCAGCAATTACACCTCCTCCTGGTGGAGACATCCATCCCAGGCCATACAATAAGGCTGTAGAAGAGCATTCACCATCCAGTATCCGCATGCTAGCTGAGACAAGCCACAAATCCTTCGGTGGCCTTACAAGTTTTGGAGGAGCAACCATTGATGACACCACTGGCCATGGTAATGACTGAAAAGGAGTAGAGACTAAAACTGGGCACCAGGAAACCAGCCGTAGGTCATTCCAGAATTTTTCAAGATCAGATTTTGAGTTGCAAGACCTAAAAGCAGTCGTCGCTCGTGACATCATTCGGTTAACTGCTCCTTTATTATCCATAACTTGGTCAGGAAGCCACTTCAATGCATTAGCTTCAAGGTAAGAGAAAAGCACTCTCCCTCTTAAATATGCCTTTTGTTGATCCTCACGCATCAAACGCTCTATGCATCGAGCACATTCTAAAACAGTGTCGGGAGAGACAGAAGTTCTAAGTCCCAGGCCTTGCAGAATATTAAGTATTTCAGATTCTCGAAAAGCACCAGCAGGAAAACTATCTGAATCTTCTAGTAATGCATATAGTTCTTCATTACTAGGATCATATAAAACTGAAGGACACTTAAGAGCACCAGTGAGCGTCGGGATGAATTTCAAATTTCTCAACGAGTCCCTGATAGATATGTCTTCAAGAGACAAAAGTGGCAAATTTTGTAGAACTGATAACATTATGCTATCACGAACATCAGCTTGCAAATCACCAACTCTATTAAAAACATGTTGCTGGTAAAACTGTGCTTTTCCCATTCTCTCAACTCCATAATATCTTGACAAAACATCCCCTTCTATATTTGAGGATTTCACCATGAACTCAATGCCCACCAGAATAATCTCCGGCACATCCAATGGTGGTAAGTACTTTCGAGGATTTTCTAAGTCAGAGAATTGGTAATCTTGAGCAGAGTCTCTACCATAGACCCGAAATATAGGTAATCTCTTGCAAAACCTTATGCTAAATTCATCCATAGAGCGTCCAACATACCATTTAGGGTCAAGAAGAAATCTCCGGAGCTCATTCCGTTCTTCAGTTACTAGACTATCAAATGAAGCATGCATAACATCAGGACCTGAAACTGCATTAAATATTGATTCCAAAACACCACCTGCACTGCCATCACGAACATAATTAGATATATCCGGATGTTCAACTACATATTTTGGATTCAATATATTACATCCAACTTTTACAAGGATATCCTGTACTGTATCAGAGAGATTGCTTCCATTGATCATTTTCAATTGTCTGGAAGGTCTTAACAGATGCCCAGATGTGGAAGGAAAAATTGGCCAATCACAAAATAGTGGTAATATTTCAGTCTGCTTTCCAAGATATTGCCAGAATAACAGAAACCATGATGATGTTGGCTTTTGACAAGATTCAGGATCCCAGAACACTTTACTTCTATATTTCCAGTCAGCTGGGAAAAATGCAGGGAATAGCTGAGCAAAATGGTGAATATTACAAAGAATAACATTGGTCTTTGAGGACATCGCAATACCAGAGAGTCTGCTCAATATATTGAGAGGAATGTTCTGATCAATTACTCTATCAGAAACTGGCCGCATCAGCTTATATTCTAATTCATCACAAATGAAACAAGAGACTCCTTTTGATGCTTCTGAAAAAGATGCAAAATTGCCATTTGCTAAAGGAAGTAAAGGTAGATCATAAGCCTCTTTACCAACGTCATCATCAACCAAGTCCTCTAGGCAATATTCCAGCAATAGAAGCTTGTATTGTCTGCTCAAATAATTAAACGTTTCACATTCCCTAAGAAATTGACGTACTGTACCAGAAGTAACCACCTTGCTGGAACTATATTGTAAAAGCATGTCAAACAATGAATTAGGCAAATGCACAACTGGCATTCCCAGTTGCATCAGAGCCAAACCGAGGTCTTTACTTTTGGTGAATTTTTCATCATGAAGAAAGGCTTCACTTGGTGATACCCATCTTCCTCCATTGAAATTTGAATACATAACTGGAGCATTACCAATGTTTTTGTATATTTGTTGAACCAAAGTATTCCATGGCTCTTCAAAAGAACCAATAGGCCATAAAGAATAGTAAATGTTTGTTGGCCCTAGCAATTCTTTTATACCAAGTAGCATATGCATAAAAGCTGGAGCTACAAGATCTTCCAGAAGAAGCCTATTCCAGGTAGAACGAACTTTTCCACTTCTGTCCATGTCATCCCCATACCAGATGCCACGACGATTTGATGAGACCTCAAAGAATCCATTGACTTGTACACTAAGGCCAGTTCTGACAGGTAATGGAAGAAAACAGAATGCCTGACCAGTCCTAAGAATATTATTCTGCAAAAACCATACATGGCAATATGAGGAATGGACCATTAATATATATATATATAAACAAAGAAGATCTCCAAAAGAGCAAGTGGAAATTTTAAAGTGCACTGCATTTATCCTTCAATAAAAAAAGGTTCAAAAGGTGTGTCATCTTTTATATAATAAGTTGGATGCAAAAGAAAGAGTGGTAACGTAGGGAGAGCTCTTCCCAGTTCCACCATGAAGACCTGGACAAGCCATCATTGTTTCACTTCTCAGATGTGAATTTATGAAAGCATTAGCATATCATTCTTGTTAAAGTGGCTCAATCAATTTAGTGAATATACTTTTGTTTCATTTTATTGCCTTTTATTTTTTCATTAATTTTTTATGGATGATTAAGACTAAAAAAGGCTTTTAATCAAAATGTCATTTTACTAAGTCTTCTATCCTATATTAAAGGGTTCCAAATCTGTACCAAAAGGGTTAAAATATAAATTGAAAGGTTTTTTCCTCTTCCACGAGTAGTTCAAACCACAAAACCAATCCCCAATATGAGGACATTTAGTTGTCTTTCATTCTCAGTTCTCGAAATATCTCTTGATAACATTAATATGACTTAAAAGATTTGACTCAACCCTGTTGATATCAGAAAAAAATTCTATTCGCTTCATTTCTTCCAGCAGCAAGTACTTTAATAGGGAAAAAGTTGTAGGCCCACTAGAGCTCCACAGCTGGTTGAAAGGCATAGGGATGAGGTGTCTCATGCAACTGGTCAACAGCTTGTAGAAAACCTCTCAAAAAGAACTCCATTTCGGTACCAAAAGCAAAGCACAATCGTATCAGTAGAACAGAACAGTAGGCAGCCTTGTACATGTAGTCAGACAAGATAGTTTCATAGATTGCAATTCACCATCACTCGGACATATACCTAGATGGCATTGTTGCAGTCTACACTGCCTGTAAAAGATTCAAGATCTATGATCAATAAACCCCTACTTTCTAAATGAAATTGCGCATGTAATATCTTTGTCATGGGTAACTTCATCACTTTTATCATATTCTTATTTAGACTTTGACACCTATAAAGTCAAAAGCAAGTTCTAATAGACGCATCATGCATCATGGCAGATTCACCATAATGGCAGTTTGTTTTGAACAATATTCTAAAAGTAAATCTACAAGCACAAAAACCAATCAAGAATTTAAACTAGAAACATACTATGGAGGATAGCATATCCTACAAGAACAAAGGGAAAATAAAAAAAGCAAAAGCAAAGGACCAAAAAACATAGAAAGCTGTAACACATCAGTAAAGAGCTCAAGATCAGAGGAGTAAAATCTCTTAAAACACTCTGAACAAGCCCAAGAAGTTTTTATAGTTCAAACAGTCATATGCCTGACTTTCAATCATAAGTTGCAGTCAAATTAATTGCAGGGCTGGATGAACCAAAATGTAGATAAATGGGCCACCACTTTCAACTGTGTCCACATTCACACTAAGATGACAGTTAATAAGGGTGCAGAACCAAAAATAATAGTAACAGCTTGAATTCGGTACGAGTGTGTGTGTGCATGGGAGAAAGAGAGAGAGAGAGAGAGGAGGCTGGGGCAACAACAAAAGACATAAGATATTGCAAATTACATTCTGAGAATTATCAGAAATGCATGCCGCAATTGATGCCCACGGCAGCAAGTGAATGTCATATTCTTTTGATGCAGAAGAAGCAAAAGAACCAATCCTACTAGATGCTGAGGCCATGGTTTGCACCACATAAAATCTCTCTTTTTGCCTTTCAGATTCATCTCCATTTATTCTCTCTATTAAGAAGTCCAATGGAAATGCATCCACTTCAGCAGTGGTATTTAAACTCTTAGACAATCTGAGCAGCGCCTGTCGATGCCAAACTGTATCATCGGTTACTGAACTGACAGAACATGAATGAATTTTCTTTGGTTCAGGTTCTCCAGCATCCCACAAATACATTTCAATACACAGCACACTCTTTAGAAAGAGAAGCGTCAAAACCCCTTCTTCGTAGAGCTGAACAAACATGGAGGAAATATCTTCTGGTGAATATGCTTGCCTTGAGAGCTTACTTGTGGCTGCCTGATAAGCATTCCTTAAAGGAAAACGGAACAAAGTCCCAGAAAAAGGACTTTGCATGTCACAACCAAAAGCACAATATGGGGAAAACTGATCCCTGTAGAAGGAGAGGGCAGATGAACCAGTGAAATCAATCCGCTTCCCAGGATTTGCTGCAGAAACTCTTGGAAGATAAACACCCTGAGGGTCAAACAATACAACATATTTGCCACTCACAAAAGAGGGAAGATCTGTCAAATGGTACACTGAGTTGAAGCCAACCCTAAAAAGTATACAGAGAACAAAAATGAAGACAAGAATTAGAGAAATGCAAAGGTACACTATAAATGACAAACACTAAAATTCAACAATATCCCTCAAACATTTTACAAATAAAAACCATCACGACATTCCTAGGCACCAATCTCATTATCAGAGCCTTGGTTGCAGTACAGAGAGAGTTCAGCTTCAGTTCCTACAGTTCACTCATACATGAAAAGGAAATTATCAACAATACAACCCATTGACGCCACACTACATTTTTACAGTTCTTACAAAAGCAGGCACAAAATACAAAAAAATCCAAAACCTATAACAATGCAACTACTTCGCCAATCGTCAACAACCACTCGTCACTTCCCTCGCCATTTTCCAGTTACAACTACCACAAGAACTTCACTCCTAAATCCTAGCATTGAACCAGTAAATGCAACCACAAAACCCATACCTAATAACAGTTCAACTAGAGAACTTCAATAAAAACATCGCAACAACTTCTATTTCCAGTTACAACTTCACACCTAAATCCTAGTTCCTAGCATTGAAACCAATCATCAACACAAAAACAAATACACACAATGTCAATCAACCTAACATTACTTCAACTGAGAAGAACTTCAATTCAATTAAATTACCCGAAGCGACCGGTCTTGGAGGCCTGACCGTGCTTGGTGCTCCCGCCGATCTTGGAGATGCTGACGAAATCCTCCTCGGTGAAGACGGCGTCGTTGAAGGCGAGCAGCGCGGGCCCCTGCCACTGCGCGAGGGAATCGGAGAGAAGTGAGCCGGCGGCGTGAGAGCGGCGGTCGAGGCAGAGCGAGACGGTGGTGGCGCCGGCGTCGTCGGCGTTCTGTATGAGCTCTTTCAGGACGGTGGTTCCCTCCGGGTAGTTCAGCAGAACCTCGCGGATGCGCCGCGTCAGATCAACCGTCTGCCCGAAGTCTTCCAGAAAAATCGATTCCGGAGACGACGCCATTGTTATCGGAGGGTTTCGTTCTATCGATTGTGCATCGGAGGTTTTGATTTTGATTCGGTTTTGTCGTGCAGAGAAAGAGAGAGAGAGAGAGTGATTTTGTTGATCTCGTTGGCTTCAGACACAAGAATTTCGCGGTTGTTTTCTATAGTAGTTGGGGTCTCTCTTTCAAGAGACTTTGAGAGATGCTTGCGTGTCTTTACGTTTTCAACCTTTGTGAGGTGGCTACGTGACTACGTCTACCCTTGATGACGATGGACACGGTGGAAATTTTCTCTCTTTTTTTTAGCTTAAATTAGTATATTTTTCCTCTATTTTGTTATATTTTATTCTAATAGTTCATTTATCTCACCAATCTCATTTGCCACGTGGACACAAATAGTTTCTCAATTTATGTAATGATATACGGTTGTTGCTACATTTGAAGGTGCTTTGCCTGAATATGAAGGTGTTTCACCATTTGCAAACACATTTTTTGTGACTTTTCTATTTCGGGCTTCCCACTAACTACACTCTTCATCCTTGATTTTCACCACTCCATTCTTCACAATTTTTCTCATATAACATTTGAGTCGTAACTATTAGTTTGTAAATTCTTTCAACTATATCATGGCTTTGTGACATTTCTTCCTTTGAATTCGAACCCTAGATTGTAAAACACTAAAATCCTAATTGCATTGTGATATTTATTTTGTTCATAAAAAGAATAGTACTTATACATGACTTAAAGGTAGTTAATTAACTGGAAGTTTGGCTTTGTTTGTGACATGTTATTGACTAAAATTTAAGGTTTTTTAGCATGTGTTGTTTTCAATTAATATCAGCTAGCTGAAAAGATTGATTGTTGAAAATATAATAGTATAATGATTTTTTTTAATTCTTTTTCATTTAAAAAAAGTTCTTCAAATAATATTTCAATAAATGTTATAAGTCATTAAAAAAAATTATCTACCAAAAGTCATATAATTCTTTAACCAGTGAAAAAGTTAAAAACTAATTAAAATAACTTATTTAACATAACATTAGAGGCACAAGAACAAAGTGAATAAATTTTGTTATTAAATTTATCCCTAAAATATTTATTAAATTTTCTTATTATCGTTTTAAATAAAACATGAATTTATTATTTTAAGACATAGCATAAGATTAATAATAGAATATATAATATGAAAAAAATCTAATAATTGAAAATAAAAATAATTTATTTATAAATTAAAAATTACAAGATTTTAAATTTAATTAAAAATATATATAATACATCAAAATATATATCTATGTATAAAATAAAGTTAAAATTTATAAAAAAAATGACATATAAATATATTCATTTGTATCATTTTATATTTTTCAATTACTTTAATAAATAATTTTACCAAACAATTATTATTTAATAAGTTAAGTTTTTGGTTTTCAACATTCCTAAGTGATTGGTGTACAAAGCTATTTTAGTTAGATTGACATCACCCTGTACTTATGCCTCTTAAGTGTTTGGTGTAGAACGAGCTTTTAGCTCAATTGACATCAGTCCTACTAACAAAATAAGGTTCACACATTGTATAAGCTTCCCTCCGCATGCACGTCCTACTGCTAGGTGTATTAATCATTTTGTTTTTTTTTTAATAAAACTACTTGGTTTCTTAAAAATAACTGCTTGGTGTATTATTCATTTAATATCACAAAGTTAGGATGGCTATATTATTAGACAGTCCATAGTTCTAACTCACTTTTATATGATACATAATTATTTTTTTTCAATTTAAAAAATAAATTAAGATTAAATTAGTCTGTAGGTGTTCATGTTATTACAAATTTTTTAATTAGGTCTTTATACTTTATTTTTTATAGTTGAGTTCATATAATAATTTTAAATTTATAATTAGATTTTTATATTAATTAGTCGTGATGAATCTAATAGACTTGATGGAATATTCTATTATATGTACACATGTAGATGCGAATTTTAAACCAATACACCTGAATTGATTATAGAGATGTAAATCTTAAATCACAAACTATTATAAAGGTAATTAAGGAGTCACGAATAATATTATAAACAAATTAATAATTAATCACGTATTAGAGTTGATTACAAGTTGGAAGACATGAAATTCACATTTTATGATTGGATTATAGTTTGAGAGATAATGAATGGGTAGAGAAAAAAACATGAGAAATCAAAACACGTTAGATAAAAAAAAATAAAATTTATGTATAACAATAACACCATTTGATTGATATGAAATAATAACTTATATCTACGTATGTATATATAATGAAATGTTTTATCAAGTCTAACAAATTTTTCACGACAAATTAACATAAAGATCTTATTACAAATTTAAAGTTAATACATGGACTCAATTAAAAAAATAAAATATAAAAACCTAATTAAAAATGTATAATAATATAAGAACCTGCATACTAATTTAAGCATAAAATAATAACCCTAAATAATGTATTAAAAATTAGTTAGATCATACTTACATAATATAAAAAAAATCTAACTTAATTAATCAAACAAAATACATAAATATTATAAACTTTTTAATTTGTAGCTATTTGCGATTCGTACATATAAAAAAGGTACACAATATAATAAATTTCTCCTTTTATTATTCCCCGAACAAACTCTGGCGGCTAACTTCACAAATATCTACATTTATTGATTTTCTGGTTGCCTGCATATATAATATGGTACACTGATTTAGTTTTCTTAACAACTAGACCGGGGATGCAGTACTGCACTACAGTTATTTGTTCGTACAAACCAATAAGGGTGCATTTGACTAAGAACACATATACATAATTACTACCAACACCAGCCAATACAAAAGATATTAATTTTTCTATTTTAATCAAATGATTCAAGATTTAAATCTTGGTTATTGAATATCAAATAAATTATATAAAAAAATATCTATATTATATATACTTATAGTGCATAACAAAGATTTATTACTTCTTTTGACAGAAAACAAATTTATACCAATGACATGCTGAGAAAAAAAATTACATAACTACTAGGCCACATTAACATTCTAATTGCTTGGTTTGAATATTGGAACAGCTAGCACAGGTTGAGCCTTCCCCAAGGTAAGTCCAAATTTTTCATCCATATTCATATCCTCAGGTTTAATTCCATCCTCAAGCATCCAATCAAAGGAATTGATGAGCAAACCCAACATCAAGAACAACAATCTTATGGCCAAGGGCAAGCCAGGACACATCCTCCTACCAGCACCAAATGGGGTCAGCTCAAAACTCCTTCCTCTAAAGTCAATTTCTGACCCCAAAAACCTCTCTGGTGAAAACAAACTAGGGTTGTTGTCCCACAACTTTGGGTCCCTACCAATGGCCCACATATTAACCAACACTTGTGCACCCTTTGGGACAGTGTAGCCATGCATCTCCAAATCCACTTCAGCCTTTCTAGGCAAAAGTGGAACTGCTGGGTGCAGCCTGAAGGTCTCTTTCACTATTGCTTGCAAGTAAGGGAGTCTTGCAATGTCTGATGCTTCCACCAGGTTGCCTTTGCCAATAGTGTTCTCTAGCTCTGCCTTTGCTTTTGACATTATGTTTGGGTTGTGGAGTAACTCAGCCATTGCCCATTCTACTGTGGATGTTACTGTATCTGTTCCTGCCACAAACAAGTCCTGACAAAAAACACATAATTTAATTAGCAAGTGGGATATTTTGCTGCAGCTGGCCAATCCCCATCACAAAAGTTGAAATGATGCTGAAATCTAACCCTATTTCTTTAGATTAATCCTCTTTATATATATTATAAAGAAATGAATATAATTTTGATACATACCATCATTATAAAAACTTCTCTACTATCAATTTAAAATTGTTACAAAAACCAATAATCTGATCATATATAATGATTAAATAATAATGTAATTTTTTTATACAAACAAGGTTTTTTAATTAAATTCTAAAGCAAATATCAAATGAAAAGGTAAATATGAGTTTAATTTCTAGGTATGACCGTTGTTGGTGTAAATTTTTTACATTAATCTTCAACTACTCAAAAATCACAATTAATATTTTTTTAAAGTAGTTATCATAGAAACTAGTAAAATTATTATAGGTGTCATTGTCAACTTATAAATTAGATGTTAGTGTATCTTTTACACTTTAAAGTGTGAAGTCATACACGGTTTCCTCTAAAAATATTTAATATATCAAAAACGTATTCCTTCAATATTTTCTTCATTTAGCAAGTAAAAAGAGTAATAAGAAAACATGATAAGAAAATTTAGAAGTATTCAACAAATAGCAAAAAGCTTAATCAAGAGGAAAAGAAAAGTGACAAGAAAGGAAATAAAAATACCAATGACAAACGTTCAATCTTATCTCTGTACATCTCCTGGCTGTTCTCTTCAGCATTGTTGAGAATGGCATCTAACATGTCATTTTTGGTGCAGTAACCATCCTCATTCCTTAGCTTCAACCTTTTGTCAACCAAGCCCTTGAATATGGTCAACAACTTCCAAAAGTAACTCCCCGTGCGCCTTCTGATTCCATGAGGGTCAACCACCTTTAACACTGGGAAACAATCAGCCAAATTTGGACTTCCAACCTCTTTCATGATGTAGTTCTAACAGTAAATAGCTTCGGTAAGAAAGGAATCTGCAGTGTGTTTGGAGACTTCAAAGACAACCCAAGGCTACAAAGTATTTCTATTCCAACGTGCAAAATATATCACGCAATGTTTAAATTTCAGAAATTTTCCCTTCTATTGACGGTGTTGTTTCTAAACAAGAACTGGTAATTCACAAGTTGATCAGATTCAAGTTATTGTTGGAGATAATTAAACAATAAAAGCAGTCCAATGGAGAGCCAATTTCATCTCTTGTGGAGGTTTTTTTTATCAATCTTTTGTGGGAAATTTTCGATACTGTAACTAAGCTTCTCAATTATGTGAAAAAATAATGAGATTTTTTGTCTTTTTAAACTTTGTTACTCAAAATAAAATCTTCTCCCCTTATTCAATAACAAAAATTGGTTATACAGTGTGTTTTTTCTTTTGTTCAATTTTTTAAATATTTTACAAATCATATATAAAACAAAAATGTTTAAAATATTATTGGCAGACGAGGATAATTACATGATAGTTGTGATGATAATTTTAACATAAATTAAATTTTTAAAATTTTAATTTTATATTTGATAAATTTTATAAAAATTTTAAAGTTATATGGGGCTTTAATTTATCATGTGATACATTCTCTCTCATATATATATATATATATATATATATATATATATATATAAATAAAGATCATATATTATATTGGATGATTATATTCTTTATCATATTCTTAAAATAAAATGTATATTTTTATTCCTTTTTGAAAGATATTAACCCATTCGAGTAATAAAATATGTCATTTTAACGAGTATTATTTGGATTCTTAAATTATTTCCAAAACAAATTTCATTAAAAAAACTAATCTTTAATGTGATTTCAACAAATAATTATATCATCCTAAAATTTCCAATTTTTTTTATTAAATCCCAAAGGAAATTATATTATTTAGTAAATCATTAAATCTTAAGCATGTGTTAAGAGTTTGATCTGTTATTTGATTGAAAAACATTAGTGGAAAAAATTAATCTCTTAAATGAATCTCAATATTTTAAAGGATTAATCATTGACTCTTATCAAAGAATAATTCAGATTTACCTAAAATTAAATACAATAATTAGATTAGAAAAAAAATCTCCAATTTTTTATAGTACTTCAACTTCACATGTTACATTTATATTCTGAAACTGCATTTGAGGTTTAGCTAAAATCAGACAAAATTCTCTATACTCAACTTTAACAAAGAACTTCATTCTAGAACTTGAACTTCACATCACTAATCACTAGTTAAGTTAAAACAGTCCTTCATTAACTAGTTTACATGTTCAATGGTTTTAACTTTTAAGATTCAATCACGGAATGTTCTCCTATTCTAATTCTAAATCTAAAGTCAATAAACAAACGCCAAATATACACGGAGTTTAGCAGCGCCAAACTTTGACCAAACTATTTGTTTGTATTTAATTTAATGAAGATTTTATTTTACGGTGGTCATTATTATATCTTTGCATTCTAATTTATCCTTTTTTTTTAAAATATTCTTTCACCCCCTAAAAAAAAAACTTGTTTCACTCAATTAATATTAATTATTTATAACGCCGAAAAAAAAACCATTGTAACTAAACTGAGAAAAAGAAGAGAGAGAATCATCCTTCCTTTTCCGAGAAAGAGGAAGAAAACGCCGAGAAAACACAGAAACCGATTTCGCCATCATCCATCAAAGATCCACAAATTCATTCATTCATTCAGCAATCCCAATTCATTAATCTGCAAAATGGGTTTTGGATGTTGAAGCGGGGGAGGATTGACAATTTGCGATGGAAAGGGAAAATTGGAGAGAACACATCAACAGCAATAGCAATGGGAATTATTACGATAGGTTTGTGTGTGATTACGACAACGGAGAACGAAGCCCTGCAAAGCCTTCTTCGCCTCCCAGACTTGGCTACATCGAACACCATGTTTCCAAATTCGATACCTTGGCCGGTGTCGCTATCAAGTACGGTGTTGAGGTACTTTCATTTTTTTTTTAAAAAAATCATTTTTTTAATTTTTATTATTAGTTATTTTATTTGTATAATTTTTTATTTTTTGTATCAGCTTGATTTTGATTGTTTTGATGCTACTATTAGAATTTGTGTTGTGGATGGTTTATGAGTGTGTGTGCAAGCATGTTTGTTTACCCCTCTTTAGGAATTTGATGATGAAAGAGTGGTTTGTTAGTCAAATTCATGCAAGAGGCAATTTGGTCATGAAAGGGTAGTGTGAGTCAAATTCATGCAAGAGATAATTTGATGATGAAAGGGTAGTATATATGGTTCAAATTCATGCAACTTTTTTGTGGCACATGGTGTGGGCGCAACCTATGTCTGATTCTGATGTGATACAAGTACAACAAAACTTAGATACAGTTTTTTTAGGTGTTTCTGGTATTGTTTTCCAATCAGAATTGAAGTTTTATTGGTAATGTATGCTGACCTTTGATTCCAACCTTTGTTGTGCGGATTAGCTGGTTGGAACTTCGATTCAGTTTAAAAATAGTAACGTATGTACCTAAGAGACTGAATCTAAGATTTGTCGGAAGAGATATTAATAGTGGTGAAAACTCAAGTTATTTTCTGTTTTGAAATGGTTTTGAAATTTTTCGTTGCATTGTCTTTATTTCCTTGTCGCGTTTTTTGCTTTTGTCATTTTCGAGTGTTTGCTGAACCGCCTACCACTTTATGTTAATATCGTTGTCGGTTTTCTCTCTCCAACACCACTTTTGATATGAGCATTGTGCTGAATTCTTGTTTCTTAAGTTTTCTTCTTTTTTTCTATGTGATTTGTGTAATGGAGTGTAATTTCTTCAGCTCTTTTTGATTTGGAAAATTGTAGGTGGCAGACATAAGAAAGATGAATAGCCTTGTTACAGACCATCAAATGTTTGCACTTAAAACTCTCCACATTCCGCTACCTGCAAGGCATCCTCCATCTCCTTATTTGTCAAATGGTTCCAGTACTCCAGGGTATGTTTATCTCTTTTTGGATTAAGGAAAAGCATTAAATACAAGAAATTAGGTCTTAGGGATTGTTTGGTAAACAGGTTGGGGGGTAGATCATAATTGGTTATTTTCTATGTTTGTTATACTTTAAAATGAGAGCAGAATAGGACATAAGGTTAAGACAAGTGGTATATTTTGGTTCCACCCCAATGTAACAACAAACTGTTCCATTCTGTTTTCTTTTGCTTGTCAAATGCTGCCTCATACTTTTGACTGAAATATTTGAGAAAAGTATCTTGTATAAAACAAAAGGGAGGGGGTGGAGGAGGAATTTCTGATTTCTTCCCTTAAGTTGGAGCTTTCATAGGGGAGTTTGATATTTTGGGCACGATTCATGTTAAAATAGCCAGCAAAGTTATTTATTGTGCTTTGGTTAAGTGCATATGTTGGGGCATGCTTGTATAGACAGACAAAGGTGAAGGTGAAAAACGGAGAATGAATCTAGATTGAAATTCGGTGCTGTAATTTTTTAGAATAAATAAATATATTCAAGGAACAGGTTTTTAGATTGTATTCATAGTCACTTTAAAACATTTTTACACCTCTATTAAACAAGACAGTGCCGCATCATGTGAAAATTTAAGCTTTTTGCTTGCAGTGTAGGGTTTTAACAGTTTCCAAAGTAGTTGGGAAGATTTTGTTCACTAATTCCGCAAAGCTCTTATGCTGCCATTAAAGCAAAATGAAATCCTTATTTTTGTTATATCGTTAGGTCAAATTTTTAGTTTCATGTATCTGTAATATCATTCAAATTGCTGTTATTCCTTTATTCTGCTCTGTTATCATATGAACAAATTCTTCTATCTTATTATCATGTAATTTTTCTTGCTTTATGTATGACTCCTTTATTTTTTTTTTATTATATGACTACTCTGTTTCTAGATCATTTCAATGGATGATTCCTGTATTACTCATTTTAAAGATTGTCATTTTGATAACTGTCAATTCCCCAATATGCTCTATGTTTCTGTGGGAGTTTAATTTGTAGTAATGCAGTTGAAGTGCCAGGTTGTTATTTGTCCAACAGGTTTAATATTGGCTTTAGGTACAGAAACTGATATCTGATGGATGCTTAACAATAAAGTATGACAATGGTATTTGCTGTCACAGTTGCTTGTAATACAGTGTAAAATGAGGTGGTGATGGTAATGTAATGAGTCTTGGGAAAGTGCATGGTGGACAATGTTTTTCATGGACTTTTTCCATAATGTTGTAATTGATTCTGGTCGTTGACGATATATTCCTCTGTTTCTTGAATGCTGCTTTTGTTCAAACTTGGTGTTTAAGAATTGCATATTAACTTAATTATGCTGTAATTGGGTATCTTCTATCTGTCATTTTAATTAATTTCTTACCATATGAATTTCTGTGAACGTGAATCGCCTATGTAGAAATTTCAGAAGAATTTGTAATTCAAGAAAATAATTTATAATGTTCACTATTTATGTTGGTTTCAATATATTTTTTATTATATATCATTACTTCTGAGTGATTTATTTCCCATGGCATTTAAATCACTAATGACCATGAATGTTGTCCCTTCAGACATGGTAACTCGGATCACAGTCCACTTAATCAGGCACACCATGATCTGCTTGATTCATTCCAATCCCTGAGAATAAAGTCATCAGAGCGGAAGGTCTCCCCAGCCATGAACTCATTACAGGGCTACTATGGACTTAAGGGGACCCCAAGTCCCTCAGAAGATGGTCCATTCCCCAGAAACTTACCTATGTCTGACCGACCTCTGAGTCATCACCGGAAATCCAGAAGTTTGGTCAATGTAATTTTGGAAGAAATTATGGAAAAATCAGATGATGCACTGGCTGCAGAAACCAGGGAAGTTGGCTCCAATAAATGGAATGACAAACTTGGCCTGAGACATCAGAAATCTGTAGCTGACTTTATTAGGATACCGGAGTTGCTTTTGAGGGAGGATAATAGCAGCAGTGGTGTTCTTCCATCAAGAACAGGAAAGGGCTTAGCTCTGAGACAGAAAGCAGCTAACCGAACCACAGCAACAACTGATTCTGAACCAATTGGTTTGAATCCTGCGGCGTTGGGCATGGGGGATGCTTCTCTAATTGATGGTTCATCCGGGGTCAGGAAATCATCAAGCACTTCTTGTTTACAGGATCAAGATAACAGTGGCTCCTCGTCCATTTGGCCAACCAAAATGTGGAATTTGAAACCAGACTTACAAGCCCTCTCAACTGCAGCCATTGGAAAACCAATCTTTGATGGCTTTCCCAAGCCAATAACTGGTCGGAAAAATAAAGCTGCTCTTGATTAATGTATAGAAAATTTATGAACACAGTTTTGACCCCGTTTGTCAGGTTATGGAATCATTAGCCGCTACACCAGTGGGTAGATTGGAGGAAGTAAGACAATGTAGAAGGGACATAAAAAATCAAACATCATATTTTATTTCTCTTTGAATAGGGGCATTATTTTTATGCCAGAAAATACTTCCATTTATTCATTCTTTTTAAGAAAGTCTTGGCTGCCTAATGGCCATCTTTTTTATAAAAAAAAAATAGAAAATACAGGAGTGGAAGGACCTGATTTCTCCACCTTAGCCTTCACCTAATTTTTCTTTTGGTAGTGTTATAGTGATTCTTTTGTGGGTTAGGGCACATTACACTGATTGGCCAAAGTACTAGTTTGGCAGGCCGCAGGTGTAGCATGATTACTTTGCAATTTGATTTAAAGAGTCTATTTTACATTTTTACATTTGCAGTAATCATACGAACTTGATTGGAAAGGTAATATAAAAAGATGGTGTGCTGCTGACTCTGCACCGCAAAACTTTCTGCTCTTGACGTTAGTGAATGGACAAAATGTAAAAATACTTGGAGGGTAAGTACGTCATTCATTAAGCAAGCATTACTGCATTAGAGTATGTTTAATGTAAGACCTTAATTTGGGGTTTTAACTATTTTATTAGTGGGTGTGGGGTCCTTTTGTATTTAAGAACATTAACTAATTTTTATTTGAACTAGAGAGCATCCCGTGCATTGCACCGTTTTTTTAAAAAGAAATATTTAGAATATATTTTCTAACAGATTTCTTCAAACACACTCTCCAATTTCAAAATTTATTCAATGATAAAATTGCAGGTCCTTAATCACATTTAATTATTTTCTCTCTAGATTTTGTAGTTTAAACCAAAGTGTGTTGTTAAAGTGTATTACATAGTGTGTAACACCAAAGTTTCCCAACAAACAAGCTTTTAAAGTCAAAATACTGATAAACATTGCTACAACCAAAACAAACATAAGATAAATACTTCTTTTTTCCTAAGAGTCTTTAGAAATTTATTTGCCTATTTTTATAAGAACTTTTTCTAATTTTTGTATGCATTAATTATTTTTTTTATGTATCTTTACTTAATTATTGTCTCTTTTAAATATTAATGAGAAACAATTAAGTAGAGAGAGATAAGAAAAAAATAATTTTAAAATAATAATACAAATAATTGATAAATTTAATATGATTAACTAAATTAATTATTTTTCTTAAGGAATATAAATTGGTTGAAATGATTTTATGATTAAGGACGGATGAAGTATAATTTTGTCATTAATGCAACTCTGAGTTGGAGTTGCATGAGTTTAAGGTTTCTTAATAAACAAGCTTTTAAAGTTAAAGTACGGATAAATATTACAACTAAAACAAACAAAAGATAAATATAATTTTGACAAATATTAATCAATGTCCTTAAGACATTAGTTAAGAAATCTAAGTGGAAATATTTTTATTGAAAGACGAAAAAATATGTTTTTAATAAATTTTTTTGTGTTCTTCTATGATTTTCATACTAAATGTGTTTTTCTTTTAGTTCTTTAACATTAGACACGAGTTAGTAAGACCCTATAATTTTTTCATTAATAACCAAATTGAAGAAATTTATTATCAAAATCCATTTATGTGAATATCATCGGTTTGGTTACCAAATCAATCAAGATGTAAAATACTACTCTACTGATAACTTAACTGAAGATAGTGTGTTACACAAGGTTGCCATACCATTGAATCCATATATTGTATAATCATGTCCACTTCATACAAAATTGTTTGGGGTGATGCTAGGTGCATCCAGTATTATTGCTGGTGCACCTAAAAATTTAAGTGAAGTGACAAAAATGTTCTTCACTTAAATTTTAAAAACCCTTACTATCCTCGTGGTACTGTTCCACCTCCGTTAGTCTGTACGCTGTGTCGTCTCCTCTTCTGCTCATGCTGCGCCTGCTTCTTCTTCATTTTTTTGTTGCTTTCCTCCTTGTGGTTTCCTCTGTCGTCGTTGAGTGCTTCTGTTGTCGGCATTGAGGACGTCTCCATTGATCTTTGCCACTTTCGTCGTTGAGGTAAGCTTCATGGCCTTCGTTCTCTTTGTTAATGGCTGCTTTTGGTGTTTGGGATGTTCTGGTTTCATATGGATCATATGATCCGTATGCGTTATATAATCCGTGTAACACATACGAATCATTTGATCCGTATGAGATATACGGATCATCTGATCCTTATGACTCATATGGATCATCTCATCTGATCCGTATGTTATTTTTTTAATTAATTAAAAAAATGAAAAATTAGTTTGTAATAGAAAAAAATATATGTAAAAGGTGTTATTTTGTTTTTGTTTTTAAATATTTTTTTTATGAAATATAAATATTTTTTTTGGTTGTAAATAGTTATTGTTATTTTTTGAAATAATAAATAGTTTATTGTGAATTATGTGTTTAAATAGTTAGTTTATTTGTAATTGTAAATATAAAAATTTAATTTAGTTTTAAAAATAGGTATTGTTTGAAAAATTATGTTTTCAATTATGTTTTTAAATAGTTAGTTTATTTGTTAGTTTAGTTTTAAAATAGGTATTGTTTATGTTTTAAATAAAAATAGTTTTATATTGAATTATGTTATGAAATAGTTATTAATTTTAATTGTAAATATATTAATTTTGTATTTGTTTATAAATATTTTATTTGTATGAAATATAAATATATTATTTGATTATTTTTTTGTAGATAGTTATTGTTTATTAGATAAATAAAGAAATTGTTTATTTTGTATTAGGTTTTTAAATAGTTAATTATTTTAATTCTAAATACAATGAATTTGTTTTTCTTTTAACTATAATTTTTTTTAATTAAGGAATGATTGTATTGTAATTGATTAAGTATTGTTTGAATTTTGACCAAAAAATGTATGTATGTGAAAATTTATAGATTATGGTTAGAACTAGAGGTTTAAGGCGTGTCTTAGTCAGAGTTATAGGAAGAGCCCTAGGGAGAGGGGATAATCGTGATTCAGATGATGTTCTCCAGCAGTGAAGGCCCACAACATTCACACGTAGGCAACGAGAAGCTGCCGCTGTTGCTGAAGAGCTATTCCAACATACTGAAGAAGTTGTTGATGATGCTGAGGGTTTTCCAGGCGGGCATCGTGACACATCAGTGTTGACTACCTATGCTGATCATGTTGCAGTACTTGGAGGGTAAGTACGTCACTTATGCCACATCATGGAGAGGTATTTATAATTTTTAATAAATATTATTTCAACAAATATTTGTTATTATTGTTAAAATTATTTAATTTTTTTAGGAACGTCCTGAATTGAGGTTATCCTCCCATGGAAAGAAGGTTCAGAAATTCGAGAGGCCTGCTACTGAGATTGAAGGCTTGGTTGCTGCCACAAGATTAAGTTCTTTGATCGCATATTCATTGGACACTGGCGATCGGAGACTTATATCCGCTTTTGTCGAGAGGTGGAATAAGGAAGCGAGCAGTTTCCATCTTCCAGTAAGAGAGGTCACCATCACCCTCGATGACGTGGCCTCTTTGCTCCATCTTCCCATTATAGGAGCATTCCACAGCTTCGACACTCTTCATGTTGACAAAGTGGTGTTGATGTTAGTGAAGTTACTTAAAGTTGCTGAAGATGAAGCTAGAGCTGAGACAGTGTAGTGTCATGAAGCATATGTATGCCTATCGTGGCTACGAGAGATTTATCATAATAAATGTGAGACTGGACTCTAGATTGCAACAACTAGAGCTTATTTGCTGCACTTGTTAGGTTGCACTATTTTTGCTAATAAGAGTGCAACACATGTGCATGTTGTCTTCTTAGACGTCTTCTGAGACCTCTGTCAGAGTGGAAGCTACGCATGGGGAGCTGTCGCCCTAGTGCACATGTATGATAATTTGAATGATGCTTGCAAGAGCGGCGGTAAACAACTTGCTGGATATATCACACTGTTACAGGTAATTGTGAATGATTGTTATTTTTGTCCTTATCAAATCTGTGTAGTGTTGAATTTATGAGCATTTTCTATCTATTGTTGAGGCTTTTACGATCTTAAACTATGATAAAAGGTCACCACGTGTATGCCACTAAACATCTACAAAGGCCTTATCAGCATCGACGTATTGAAAGTGGCTTGATTGCCTAACGACGCATGGATCATGCATGAACATTATGTTAATCATTTATAGACTATGTTTATCATTTAAAGACTATGTTTATCATTTTATTTTGTGAATTTTATTTTTTGGTGTTACCAATTTTATTTGAATTATTTTTAATATTACTAATGTCAAACATATATCATTTAACACCAAAACGTAACAATAAACCTTGGTTTTCAAGTCGCGGTTAACTTTAACAACACACGTAAGTAACAAAATTTAAGTAATATATTAATGTAGCAAATAATTATATATTAATGTAGGACATTACAAAGTCAACAGAACCTAAATGTTCACTCTTCACTTAAATCAACATAGTCTCTTTTCAACATCATCAAATTTCTATACTGATGCATTGTACTGATATATGGGAGTTGGTCACTGCTTTACTTGAGGATGACAATTCCTAGACCATAACAAAGCTAGAGGCGGTAAGGACTCCGGTCACTTAAATAGACCATAACAAATCTGAATCATATATATGTTCAACCAAGAATTAGATTTTTTTTAACTTTTTTTTACTGATTTAATTTGTTTTTTTCTTGAGCCAACATAAAAAACAAAATAAAGTATTTGCAATGCAATATAAGAGTTTTTTCTTACGATGATGAGAGTTAAATTTTAATGTAATTAAAATTTCTGATTAAATTATAAATATTGTGTTGTTTTTTTTAGCATAACCTAGAAATAATGTTTTAGAATTTCAGAAGGGGTATTCATGGTTAGTTTGATTCAGATTTGGAGGAAAATAAAATTTAAATCAAATGTTTTTTAATGGTTTTACAAAAATAACATGGTTTTGTTTGAAGATTCAGAAATAAAGTTATATAAAAATGTAAATAACATAATTGAATACAAACAAGACTGAAACACAATCAAGGCGACATAATAGCAATATTATTAAAAAAATATAATGAAAATAATAGTAGAAATATAATTGTTTCAGATTTAGAAAATATAAATTTAATACCCGAATCAACCAACATCGAATTTTAATTGGTTCGGGGTAAAAAAAATCAAACTAACTTAATTGATTTGATGTGAATCATAGGATTTATCAAGTTGTTATGAATAACACCCTTATGTTCCAAGACTATATTAATTTAGCTCAAACTTTTGAAATTAATAACGATAATAAAAAACTTTCTTATTGAATTTTAATACAATTACAAATTAAATTAGAATAACTAGGATGAAAAACAAAATTGTACCTACAAATATTCAAATATTCGTGGATAAATTTTGTTACAAAGAAAATGAATAGTTTAATGAATATTTGTGATTAAAATAAACAATATTTCTTCTACTCCGCTAATTAATAAGATGGAAGTATATAGTAAGACACTTGTAGGTTGGTGATTTGGTTCAAATCGGAGTATTTGTTTATGTGGGTTTTAAATTTGGGTATTTATTGATATGTGTAGGTGGTTGATGATATTTTTTTTCTCTCCCTTGAGCAATAACCATATCTTTTTTTCTCCTTTAATTGATTGTAGTGGTTTTTAATTAACCATAGTAAATGATCATTTAAAATTCTAAATCCATATTGGTGGTTTGAAAATCTCCAGAAATTATATTTTAAAAAGTTAACAGTCATGTCATAAGTTAATGGAAAAATCTTGGATAAAAAATAAAACTCTTCAAATATCAGGAACAAAAATTTTAATCAAATAATAAAAAAATTTAATCGGATAAAAAAGAAAAATCAAATATATATCAAACATATTTTAGTCTTTTTAAATTGATATTAGTAAACCAATTACAAAAAGAGTTTATAAATATTAGCTTATATATGATTGTTCCTATTGACTAATCTTCCTATATATAAGCATATAATAAGACTATGTTGAATACTCGATCTTCTATCATAAACGAGTGAACTTCTCCTAACATGCACCTCATATATATATATATATATATATATATATATATATATATATATATATATATATATATATATATATATATATAACACATAAGAATTGCTAACATATACATACTTATTTTGTAGTTGAAGTATATTATCAAGTCATAACTTATCTTAAAATACACCAATGATGTAATAAGGTGCATAACCAAGATTTTGGATCAAAGGAGGCCAGGATAAAAAAAACATATCTTAAGTAAATAATGTTTTAACCACATGCATAATGTATGTAATAAATTTGACATATAACTATGGTCGCACAAGTTGCTCTATAATTGATACTCTAGGTTATTTATCTTAAACAAATTTCAAAAAAATTTAATGAAAATAGAGTTAAAGTATATATTACTTCAAAAAATTTAAAAATAGATAAGTGAATCACACAAAAAAACACTATACGTCTAAATACTCAAATAAAAGCATGCTCAAAGAAAAGGAATCTTTAATAGTCTAATGAAATAATAATTTAATAAGTCTGGTGAAAAAAAAAACATGTTGGTATATTAAGTTATAACTAATAAAAAAAAAGATGATAAGAATTGGACGTGGGATGATGCCCGCCACTAATAGTCTAATACGAAATAAAAATGATAAGTAAATAAGGAGTGAAAGGAGTAAAACTTATAAAAGGAAGCTACTGTATTATCAAAGAAAAAATAATATTGACTTTTAAATCAAGTGTTTTAATAAAAAAAATAGTATAAAGAGCTTATAAAAAGATTGGATGGGCCAAAAATCATATTTACATATAATAAAATAAAATCTACAAAATTTGGGGGAGTTCATGCATGGCTCAGCTGGCCACCGCACTCCATCCGACCCTGGGTGTAACTTCTAAAGTATTTAAACTAAAAATCAAGTGCGTATACGTTAATAAGTGGATTTGTTAACATGGTGTAATTTGCTAACACATTCTAACCTAAAAAATAAGTGTGTCCATTATCTCTCTCACACGCGCGCATATATATATATATATATATATATATATATATATATATATATATATATATATATATATATGATAAGGTTTTATCAACAAAAATACAAAGTTTTCACAAACAAATACAATTAGACGATAACAACAAATTTTGCTAAAAACTCTTTTGTGAAACCAAAAATCAAATTATATCCTTTGGTAGTTAAAACAAAAGTTATAAAGATATAAGACATAAACTTTTATATTTGTTCGTCTCAACCAGTGAGATTACGTCTAATCTTTGATCACTCATCAAATTTCACTAACTTTCATAAAAATTACAAGTATTATTCACAATTACTTTTAGCTTTTACAAACTAAGCTTATCCTCAAAGCTTAAAATATACCTAATATTTTTTATTTTACGAAGTCATTTCTGACTCTAAATAAATTAGAAGATTTGTCGATGTTGATTAACTGATTGACTAGTTCTTAACATCTCAAAAATGATTATACAAATGAACTTAGTCTATTATCTCTAGATATACAAAATGTTTAGAAAGTTTGACCATTTTAGAAGTTATAGAGATAAAGCTAAGAGAAGTGAGAACAATAAATTTGAATTCTTAGCGTGTTCATTCGTGTGTCTTCATCTCTTTAAAGCTTCTCATATTTACAAGCACATTTCAGAAAGCTAGTGTTCGTTGTCTCTAAAGGACTTTTTTTTTTTTTTTTTGTTATTGAGAGCTTTCTTTTTAAGATGTATCCTTTGGTGCATTAAATATGAATATTAAATGCATGTCCTCTCCATGTTGAAAAAGCACTCTAATCTCTGCGGCAGATAATGCATTTAATCCGTTGGTGCATTAAATACGAGCATTATTCAAATCCTAATTAGCATACAAGTTGCATTTGTCATAGATATAGTTCATGTGATATTAGTGTCAATCACTATTGGATGAGACATTTTAGGAATTTAAGAACTATATATGAAGAAATCTATGCGTAATAGATTCTTATGATATAAATTCTTTTGGAGTAGTTGCTTTATTTCTTTTTCTTTACACTTCTATATTTAATGCACTAGATTTATAGTAGCTCATCATTGTACAATAAATAATCTAACATCATACATTTAATATGTACTAAATATTCGATGAACTTAAGGATCGGATGAATACTATAGTATATTATAATGGACACAAGTTTTTTTTTCTTTGTTGAGAGCTTGTTTTTTAAGATGTATCTGTTGGTGTATTAAATATGAATATTAAATGCATGTCCTCTTCATGATGAACACCACTCTAATCTATGTTGCAGGTAATACATTTAATCCATTGGTGCATTAAATACGAGCATTATTCAAATCCTAATTAACATACAAGTGACATTCGTCATAGATACAGTTCATCTAATATTAGTGTGAATCACTATTGGATGAGAGATTTTAGGAATTTAAGAACTATATATAAAGAAATCTATGCGTAATAGATTCTTATGATATAAATTCTTTTGAAGTAGTTGCTTTATTTCTTTTTCTTTACACTTCTATATTTAGTGCACTAGATTTATAGTAGCTCATCATTGTACAATAAATAATCTAACAGCATACATTTAATATATACTAAATATTCGATGAACTTAAGGACCGGATGAATACACATAAAAGTGACCAATTCGCCACATAATCGAAACATTATTGCAATATTACAAAGGATATGATGCTCTTACATAAAAGGCCAATATCACTATAGCATTTGATGGTGATATACTGCTTTCTACAATGTCAAATTTAAGGGCAGAAGAACAATCTAAGTGATCAACTCCTATCATTTTACAAATTTCACTTTTCTTTCTTCATACTAATACAAATATTTGCTCCCCAAGTGAACATCCATACAATCTAATAAAAATGGAGGTAAAATGAAAATTAACAAATATTATGAAACCTACCCTGCCTTTTTGCTAACACAACCATTACAGTATGGATGCCCACAAAACAGAGAAAAAAAAAGGAGGGGCGAGGGTGAGCACGGGTGGATTTACAACTTGATGTTGAATTAGATAACATAATTTTGAACCTTAAAAGATGAGCTTCACCACAAGAGGACTAACAATAATCATGTAAAAATTGAAAGTTTGCATTCTCAAGAAGTTCTGAAGGAGGTTTTATTTTTGGAATGGTTTTATCTAGAGCAGAAGTTGAGATCTCTTCAACAATAATAGGATGACTGCATTTTGAAAACAGTGAAAAGTGAAAACTTTCAGTTTCAATTAAAACAATATTATCTTGTATTTACATGTATATTACATGAAATTGAGTTTACCTTGTGTTGTCCTCCAACAAGAAAGATTTGTCATCTTCATCTGCATCATCTGTCATTAGAAGCTTCAATCTAGTAGTGACCTACACAAGTACATAGCAATAATTAATATAAATAATATTCACACAACAAAGTAATGGTTGAGAAGAAAAGGTGCGGATAAACAGATAGACAGATGGAACTTACGTCTGTCGATACACTTTGCTTATTGTCATCATCATCACTGTAAAGTATACATATTCTATAAAGCTGTTGAGCACTTAGGACCTAAATTCAGCCAATATAGATGTTAAGAGAGGCAGTAACATTGAACCCACTTGCTATGTATGTTATAGGTTTATATGGGTTTTTAATTCTTGAAAATATGGTGAATTTTGGTTTTAATAGTCCTTCAATTTCTTTTTGTTAGTTTTGATCATCATATTTTCTTAAATGATTTCCATTATCATTTAGTGATAATGTGACATGCATCTATACATGTAACATTAGTGACTACTTTGAGATGACACGTGAGGTAGCATATTTAGATGCATGCCACATCATTAGTAAATAGTAATAAGTACCATTTTCAAAACTTTTAAAATTTATAAGAACCAAAATTAATAAAAAAAAGTTGAAAGACTAAAATCAAAATTTACCATATTTTCAGGAACTAAGAAACATATTAAACCTATATTATATTTGATAAAATACAATATGTCCTTATGCATGTAGCTGATCTCATCTAGTGAGATAAGACAAGGGGACATTATAAGTATAATATAATAAGCTAAAGTGCACCTCTTACAAAGTGTTGTTAGAAAGGAAAGTTTACTTTCTACACAAAAGACAGAAAAAAGAGAAAATCTGCCCATTTTTTTTCTCATATAGAGAAGATTTAAACAAAGTTCAAATTCCAGATATATGTAAACACTTACTGGGCAGAGGTCATTTGTAAGATCATCATAGGATAGCTCGTCCTTTTGTAGTGCAACCTGGAGAAATGATTTCATCCAAAATTAAAATGAGGGACAAAAATGGGTGCTTAAGGATTTAGGGAACTCCTTGTATTGTATTCTAAATTTATGGTATATTACTCATGTATGCTTGCAGTAATTGTTAAATTTCAACTTAAAAACCAATTGGCACTAAGTGAAGTTGTTCAACAAATATATAAGCTGCATCGTGAGAATTGAGGTAAGTGATGTTGGACTTCCTAACAGAAATTATATAAGGACCAAGTAAGACAATGTCCCTTCACATGGCATCTTACTAATCTCTCAAAGGGAAAGGAAGTCTAGAGTAAAATGTTAATCAATTGGATTAATTTTACCAACCTAGACACCAAAGTAGAAAGAAAGCAAAATTTGATAATATTCCCCTGCCCCTAAAAAAAAGATTACTCAGAGTGTCACCGAGGCTACCTGAAGTCTATTTATAAAGCAAAAGTGTTCATAGAAGAAGTAATAGGCATACCAAGAATCTAACTGCTTGCTTTGTATGTTTGAGTTCATCCAAAGAAGAGCCAACATACTGCAACAGAAATAGTTAATAGATAAATAAGAATTAAATCATTGTTCACGCAATGTAAGTGACTTAAATATGCATAAGAAGGTTGTAAAAGGGCAAATATAGTGTACCTCTTCCGTTGCTTCAGTACACCATAATTCTAGTTCAGCCAACCCTGATTTTATATATTCTCCATTTTTGGATGTGCAACATTCTCTATGTAAAAGAAGGCTAGAGAACATAGCATTCCCAATTCACAAGTCAACCAACCCTATAATTAGTCCATTCCTATAAAAGTGGCTGAATGAAACAAGACATCTTACCTATTAAAGAGTTCCATATTGATGTATTGAAAAATTTGATTAAATAGCTTCTGAACCAGAACAGGAGGCACCTGAGGCAAAACTTAAAATCAGTTTTCTCTATAACTTAAAAATGAGCTTGGGAGGAAAAGGGTGTAAAGATACCGATTCACTGTACTATCAAATCTTCACATACATAGTTTTCTTTCAGAATCTTGAGATATCTATTAAGGCATTGGATGATGCTGATCCAAGAACCAGATGGTTGGCTGTTGTCATTTGATGTTTTGTCCTGAAGTCATATGATCATACGAAAGTGGAATAAGCTTAATGATATTGCCACTTTCAACTAGATATAGATTGAGCTTTGCCTACAGGCATGCAAGAGGCAAGAGACATCTTTAAGCCAACCATGAGCCCCCCAATTTTTTTTTTAGAGAAAAGGAGAAAAAAGTGACATCTCTTCTGTTTCCACAGAAGCAATAATCTAAAGTCTAAAAGTTTTCAAATGATGTATTCCTTACATGAGTGGAAAAGATACCAATACATAAAGATATCAAGAGAAAACAAAAGAGTAGAAGAATAACATCCAGTGAGACTCTGAGTGAGTTAGAGGTGAGAAGCATAACAAATTTAAACTATTTGAATATATGGATATGAAGTCAATGTCAATAGGAAGTTACTTTGAATTTCCTAGGCATCAAGACAAAGTTATTGATAAGATTTACATCAGATTAGAGCATAAATTAAGTATGACTAAGGAAAACTACAATCACTCCACTCCGCCTAAGATACTGATCCTAATAGTATATAATTTCCAGCACACTGGCATCACATATAAAAACGAAGACATAGTCCATGACAAAAAATACAGCCTTCATACCTTAGAGCAAGAAGAAAGGAGAGGTGACAAGTCTTTCTTAAAACTTTCGCGAATGATTCCATATATCTTTTCCACATAAGCCGCAAGCTGTTGCTTGAAAAGCAAAGCAGGATACTTGGCATCAACCTGATGCTCTACATCAAAAGCATTGCTGGAAAGACTATTAGATGACCGGAAACCCTGAAAAACAACATCAAATTCCATATAGTGAGTTTCATGGCATTATCTCTATAATCATTAGTTACAATATTTACTAAGGATGCCATTATTAAGTAAAATCCCAATATTTCTATGCCTGTATTTCAAATGAAAAGAATGAATGTATGTTGGATGCTACTATAGGACAAGCATATGTTAACTTGGATAGCTATAAAGAAACTTGATACCTGGGTCATTCTCCCGAAAAATGACGTTGGAGTGGGTGGTTTCCGTGTTGTAGGTACTCTTAGACATTGCTGAAGATGGAAAAACAAAGAAGATGTGTTGGATAGCCAATAAGCCATGCAAGCATTGTTGTCTGGATCCTGCAAAAATGTTAAGTGGAATACCATGTGAGACCACATTAAATAGCCATATATCACCCTTATCTAAACACCAAGCACACAAAAATGTCACTCTTTCTTAATGTGTTTTGTGTTTTTATTTTTAGTTGATTTGTTTTCATTTATTATTATAGAAATGCTACTTTATTTTTACATGTTTTTACTGTTTTTAAGATTTTGTGATAGCAATTTTCATAATGTTGAGTCTAATAACTGCTATAAGGCAATTATTGTTTGCGGAATGGCAATTATTATGGCCGTAAATTTCATAATGTGGAATGCAATAAGCCAATAAGAGCTATGAGGCAGTTAGTTTTCATAAAGAATGATAACTTCAATTGCCTGAACTAACTTGTTTCTATAGACACTTCAATCGTCCCTAGAGCCAGAACTTAAGGGGTTTGTGAGTTGTCATGGATGAAGATTATTTATTGTTCCCAATGATCCCATAATGAAGTGTGAATCTCCTATGAGACTATTTTGTGAAAATATGTTTGCCATCAACATTGCACACAACTTAGTTCAACATGAAAGGACAAAGCATACAGAGATAGATTGACACTTCATTAAAGAGAAATTAAACATTGAACGTCATTTCAGAGCTTCAGATAGTTGATGTGTTCACCAAGGGTCTTCCTACATAGTGGTTTTTCAAGATCTTGCTTGCAAGTTGGGAATGATTGATATCTGTTCACTAGTTTGAGGGGGAGTGTTGTAGATTATAAAAGGAGAGGATAAAAAGGCACAATATATATATTTTTAAGCTCCTTATTTTATTTTTTTCTTCATTAAAATTAACATCCTTATTTATTTTAGAGCTTATATGAAAAAGTGTTTGGTCTGGCTTCTCCTTATAAGGAGAAGAAAAGCAAAAAAAATAATAAAAAATTAGGCCAAAGACTACCTTAAAACCAAGATGAACAAAAGGTTCTGATATCATGTTAGATTTTATTTTGAAACCAATTGACATTTAATAAAGCTAACAAATATATAAGTTACACCCTAAGAATTGGAGCGGATGTGGCACTTCACAACACATAGGTAAGTAATCATAATCATCCTATTCAAGATCTTTTTTGGAAGTTGGGAATGATTGATATCTATTCACTAGCTTGAGGGAGACTGTTGTAGAGTATTATTATTGTAATCAATAGAGTTTATTTCTGTCATTAATTATCTTGTACAAATTCTTAGATTCTAAAGAGTTATCCACTTTTTTAATCTCCTGAAATTCCTGAATTAAATGTAATGTACTCTATATATAAGAGTGTAATAATCCTTTGTAATAAACTGAATAAGAAATAAAAATTCAGCCATTTCAAATCTTTTAAGTTTTCAAGTCTCTAAACAAATTTACTAAACTATGCCCCTGACACCAAAGGTCCTCTATCTATGAAGCTTTGGGGTGACAATCAAGTTGTAATCACAGTTCAGTGAAATAAGTATTTCACTAGCTGAATTACATAACCAACTAAGAATTATTTTTAGCACTACAAATCATTAGTATTTGAATAGCATTCACTTTGTGCAGGTATTCAATAACCAACTATAAAATGTTTTTATTTTCATGGCTGAATTAAATTATCAAACAAATCCTAAATCTGATTAACTTTTGCCTCTAACAAACAAATGGAAAAATGGTTTGAGTAAACAGAAAGTAACCTCTAACTCAGAACCAATCAGCTGTATAAGATGATCAAATATGCTTGTTTTTTCTGCTTCAAAAGATTTCCAATGTAGCAGACAATTGTAAAGGGTAAATGCTGCAACAGGTTTTCCTTCAGAGAACCCAAGATCTTTTGTCACACATTTGAAAAGAGCATCCACACTCTCCTACACACAAGGAAAACAAACAAAAACATAATGTGACTAAATGCTACATAAGGATATAAAAATATAAATTAAATATATTATTAAGCAATAATTGTTATGCAAGAGCATGCCTCTCCATAATAGATCTACTTACTTTATCCTCTGCACCAAATGTTTTCGCAGGGACAGAACCCTGTGATGCCTATAGAAAAGAGATTTGTCTTCAAAACCACGATAAAAAGGACAGGTGGAAAACTTTTCTTTCTTGATAAATACAAAGATAATGTATAAATTACAAGAAGAGTTAAAGGGATTTCAATTCTAAAAGCCCTTTATTACCTGATGACCATTTTCCAAAGGCTGTATAGCAAGAGCAGAAAAAAAATATTAAAACAATCTCCAGTAAGGATAAACAAGGATGATAGTCAGAGACTGTTGAGACAAAGAATTATTAATTCACATTACTCATTAACTTGGTTTAATTGAAATTTTCTAAATTGTCCTCAATTATATGCGAATACACAACTAAGAATACAACTTAAGAGTTAGGACTAGCTTTAAAACAAATTAATTGAGGATAATTTAAAAAATATCAATTATAAGTAATTGATGGGGAATGTTAATAGACAAGTACAAACAGCCTCACTTAATAAGAAATTGTTTTTTTTTTTTACCGGAGTTGTAGCAGGTGCAAGCTTTCCTGACATTCTCCTGGATGATGAACTCAACAAGGCTTGCTGCCGCAAAACTTGGTTTTCAGTTTCCATATCAGATAGTTTTTCTTCAAGCCTAACACATAACAAAGCAACATATCAAACCAAGGGAAAAATCATATATTCCTTATAATGCAAACCAGCAGAAACAAAGGCTAACATAAGAACCTCTGCACATTTGTCTTTATCTCAATCATCTTTGATTCTGTCTCTATAATTTGATTCATGCGCTCGTCACTAACCCTGTTACTTTCTTCATATTTCCTCTCAGCTTCATCAATTTTTCTTTCCAATGAATTAACCTGATCCTGCAAAGCTTCAGGAGTTATTTTTGATATTATGAAAACCTAAAACCATACATTTCAAACACTTATTATGTAATTTATACCTTAAGATGTTCATTTTCTGTAATGAGCTTACTGCTCACCTCATTGTCAGTAACATTAACAGGAAACTCCTGTATAGTTTTCTTTTCCAGTGAATTAATCAGTTCCTGTAAAGCATAAAAAGAAACAATAACAATAGTAGTAACATAAGGGTAAATTACCATTTTGGTCCCTGGATGTGTAAGCCAATGACAATTTAGTCCAAGAAAGAATGAAAATTCTGATTCAAACTCTAAATGTGTAAAAAGTGTAACAATTCTGTCTCGCCATTAAGTTTGTGGGACCATTTTGCCATTAAGTTGTAAATTTCAGGGACCAATTTATTATTAAGTTGTACGTAGGATGCAATTTTTTCCATATTCAAAGACTAAATTAGAATTTTCGTTCTTTTAAAGACTAAATTGTCACCAGTTTACACATGCAGGGAACAAAAATGATCATTTACCCAATAACATAAATTTCAAACAATTATTATGCAATTTATACCTTAAGATGTTCATTTTCTGAAGAAAGTTTATTGATCAACTCATTGTCAGTAACATTAACAGGAAACTCCTGTATAGATTTCTTTTCCAACGAATTAACTAGTTCCTGTAAAGCATAAAATGTAACAGTAGGTTTGGATACTATGAGACACCTAGACGAATAAATTTATCAAACACTTTTTACATAATGCTTACCTTGAGTTGTTCATTTTCTGTAGTAAGCTTATTGATCAATTCACTGTCAACAACATTAACAGAATTCTCCTGTGTGGTTGGAGTTTGCTCATCTACTTTCTTGGCAGCCTCTCGTTCCTGAATTAACGCTGCCTTAGTTTCTTGGAACTGAAGCTCCATCTCTTGCAAAGCAAGCTGTAGTTTTTCATTTTCCTGTTTTTTGGCTTCCTCTATTTCTTGGAACTGAAGCTCCTTCTCTTGCAAAGCATGCTTTAGTTTTTCATTTTCCTGTTTCTTGGCTTCCTCAATTTCTTGGAATTGACGCTCCATCTCTTGCAAAGCATGCTGTAGTTTTTCATTTTCCTGTTTATTGGCTTCCTCAATTTCTTGGAACTGAAGCTCCTTCTCTTGCAAAGCATGCTGTAGTTTTTCATTTTCCTGTTTATTGGCTTCCTCAATTTCTTGGAACTGAAGCTCCTTCTCTTGCAAAGCATGCTTTAGTTTTTCATTTTCCTGTTTTTTGGCTTCCTCGATTTCTTGGAGCTGAAGTTGCATCTCTTGCAAAGCATGCTGTAGTTTTTTATTTTCCTGTGTCTTGGCTTCCTCAATATCACAATGAACCAAAACATTTAGAATGTTGGTTAAATAATACAATTAAAAAACTACTTTTATAGGTAAAAGAACCAATTTAGCAATAGTAGGCATGACGAAACTTAGTCATACTTTTACATTTTCATTTACTGTAAATAAATTAATTACCCTCATTCTCTTCTCTGTTTCTAGACACGAAGTTAATTCTTTGACTTGCATTTCCAGATTATTTTTGGCAGCTTCAAGTGCCTTGGATTCCTTGGCTGCCTGCAGTAAGTTAAATTTAGATATTTTTCAAGTACTAAAACAAATAAAAGTTGTTCATATACAAAACAGTAGTAGCATATCTGGTTGAAAGGATAAGATTCACATTTAAAATAGATATAACACTAGAGTTTCACATTTTAGAGGGGAGAAAATAACACTTCCGCAACAATTAAATCATTCCCAACAGATACATTTTTATATTAGTTGGTACTAACTGCTTTACTGCATAGAGAGGAAAGTAAAAGAGAGAGTGGGGAATCTCAAAGTTGTATTATTGTCAACGGTATACATGTCTCCAACAATATCTATGCTATTAGGTTAGAGCAGTCACTGTCATAATAGAAAATTGGAGTTTAACTAACTATAATATAAAAGAAAAACAGTATAGTAGCAGACAATAAAGATATAAAGAAATTTACAGTAACAAAACTTGTCAATAATAGAGTTGAGAGAATTTGAGAGAGGAGAAAGAACTGAGATTGAGAAATCAATATTATTCAACCCAAATTATAACTGATTACAAAACAGTTTATATAGTTGAGATCATAATCACATAATTCGCAGTATGTTCCGGTACGTGATACGAGTACGGGTTCATGACCTTACGAATAATTGCTACAGGTATATATAGCCGGTATGCTTATACGTTATTAAAATTTATAGTAGGTTATAATATCTAAACCAGTATGCTGTTAACTTTTTTATCTTGCAAAAAATTATAAATTATAAAATAAAATATAAAATCATAAATAAAAACTTCAAATATTAAATAGGAAAATTTTTCTATAAAAAAATCTGCACAAATTAATACGGTTTGGTGTATGTTCTGTGACATATTAGTCACATGATGGGAAGCACCAGAATCAGGATACCAAGTCTGAGTCTGAGTCTGAGTAGGAGAAGATGATGAACTGGTCAGATAAATCTGAGGATTGGACTATTGTTTAGAACATTGTTGATCGGTCTGATGTGGCTGCAGATACACATATTGAGGTTGAGCAAATGCCGTGAGTGATTGCTGAGGTGAAGGAAGCACATACTGAATGGGTTGAGCATGCTGAACTTGCTGAGAAGTCTGAGCACTTGGAGCTGAAGTAGATTGAGTAGGAGCAAGTGAAGCAGGTGGAGGAAGAGCAGGATCATAATTCTCCTCTAGCCTGTGATAGCAGTAAGAAGTACCATGTCCAAATTTATAACAAAATCGACATTGTACATCAACAAACCTACCTCTACCACCACCATGGCCTGAACCATGACCACTATAGTTGTTCTGGCAAAAATTCCCACCACCATGACCACTGAAAATCGATTTCCTATGTAATCGTTCGCAGAATTATCCTCACAAGTGGTCTGAGTGGTCAAATTAACTTGAGCTTGAGAGTTAGGGTTCATAGACTGTGCAGAATTAGGATGAACAGAATTATCAAGAGAAGAACTTCCAGAATTGAGATTAACAGATCCTAAACCGAGTAAGATTAATAGAACCTAAAGTTCTCTTACGAGATCTCTCAATGCGCACTTCACGCACAAGCACCAATGTTAACTTCATTAACAGTAAACAGATCAGATCGACTAGTAACAAGAGAAAAAGATGACTCATACTCATCAGGAAGACCATCGAAAATTAGGTCAAAATGTTCAGAATGGAAACTGTTTCACCAATCGAAGTAAGCTCATTAACAAGCCTCTGAGCATGCAAAAGATAATCCAAAATAGAGCGATTATCAAGAGAGAGATTTTGAAGCTCATTACGAACTCTGGATACCATAATAGAGTTGAGAGAATTTGAGAGAGGAGAAAGAATTGAGATTGAGAAATCAATATTATTCAACCCAAATTATAACTGATTACAGAACAATTTATATAGTTGAGATAACAGTCAACTACACTAACTGTCAACTAAACTTGGTTAGTTGATACAGCTGTCACAAGCTGTAATAGACTAACAGAATTAACTACTTACTAATAACAAACTAACTACTAACAATGCTAACAACTTATTACTAGAAAGTTAAAGACACATATTGAGTAATGTATACTCCTTATAGTCAAATTCTTAAAAAAAATAAAAATGTTTAAGAATGTTAATTGCTTCTAAAATGAAAAACACTAGCAGTTTGCTAATAATTGAAATATTAAGAAAGGTAAACAAGAGGGAAGAGGGAACACCATTTTAAGCTTTCGAAGTTCTCTACGTGCCAATGTTCTCCTCCAGGAACACTGTGCTGCAATTGCTGATTTCTTTAGTCTTTGGAAATAAATACGTGCTGAATAACCTCTGTAGTGATCCTATGATAAGAAAAAACTCATTAATTTAATCATGTTTTATGTATAATGCACCAAATATCATAAAATATGTATATATATATATATATATATATATATATGACAAAAAATTGTCCAACACTTTTAATTCTTTAACCTTAGGATTGTTCTGTCATTTATAAAATATTAAGAATATGTTAAATTGAAAGAATATGTTATATATATATATATATATATCTCAAAATTGGTTTTCTTAGGACAGGAACATAGGAAACTAATACAGTCCATGATCTATTAACTTAATGTGGGATCTTTCAGCATGTATATCTATGCCTCTAGCTAAACTAGATGTGTATTATCTCTAAAACCTGTATGATTTAGTACCTCTGGTACTCATTAATGTTATATTATATTTTGGCTGAGCAAAAAAGAAAATTGAAAGAAAGGGTAGATACAAGACTCAAATTATAGCTGAGACATCTAGTTAACAAAGAAAGTGAATTTCAAAATAAGGAAGGCAATACACAATGGGGAGTCCAGTAAACAAAGTTCCTTCCATTATCGTGTTAGTGGAGGGTAAAAAGTATGCAGTCTTAATCCCCGTGATTGAAAAGAAAGCAAAGGTAATGCGGCAAATATATAAATAGGGAAAACTAAGCAGAAAAGTTTCAGATATTAGTTCTCTTTAACTAAGAAGAAAGTGCTGCTCTATCCTACCTGAATAACAATTGAAGCTTGTGTCCGTTTCCTGAACCTAAGGTCATTTCTAGCAGCCATCCCTCGCATACCGGTTTGAATATAAACAGCTGAGGCATAAATAGTTTTGTAAGCATTTCTGGACATATGCATGCGGAAGTCTTTCTGAATTTTCAAAGAAGCAGCTTCCCTCCTCATGCATTCATACTGATGTTGTGCAAGATGTCCTATGTTAAATTCATAACATGGAAATGTACAATCAGAATTCAATTTTCCATTGATTGCATGGTAAACAGCCCTAGAGGATTCACATAATTGATACCTCTAGCAACCCTTTGAAGTTCTATGGCAGACAACTGCAATAAAATATAGTGTTTTCGACAAATAAATGTGCGGATTTTTCTCTGAATAATGTTTGCAGATCTTCCCAAGACCTCAGCACGGCATGCATCTAATTCTGCCATTTGACCTGCTCTCAGAAACACTTTGGTTTTTCCAATCTGCAATGGGAATATTTCAGCAAGAGTATTTTTCTTTCCTTTTATGCTATGATCTTATATCCAGCAATCACACAAACACATGAATGCAATAGCAGTTAACTTTGTTAGTAACTAGCTAGAACTTTCCTTTCCTTTTATTCGGTGTTAGAAACAAAGTAACGTTATCTACAATTCATGTAACCAACAAGCAATGTAAAAGTTACAAATGAGATTAATAGAAATTTCAGTTGGATAAATTGGCACCTGATAATCTTTAAGGTTTGCTCGATCTAGAAGCCTCTTGCAAGCAGTCATCTCATCAGGGCTGTAAATACATGGTTATGATTATTCCACAATCAGACTCATCTAGATGACTGGAAAAGGCAAAACAAAATATGGAAAAGGATGAAAATACCATGCTTTCAGAATCTTAGGTTCTAGGATAGTAAACCGCTGAACAAATTCATCAAAGTTCTTTCTAGTGGGATATCCAGCACAACTTATCCGAATTGCCTCCATTACTCCCTGTGAATGGCATCCATAAAGTCTCAAGTCACTAGGCCAAAATACTCGTGTCATACCAGAGAATGCAGCCAAACTGGCATTGAACTTACTCCACATCGAAGCTGCTGCAACACATTATTGTTCTCGAATATCCCAGGCTTCAGAAGATTATTTGGCTTTACACAACGAATGTAGTGTGGCTCGGTAGCATTTAGTGTTTCAAGCAAAGATTGCAGTTGTAGCTTTATAATACATGCATTAAGAATAATACAGATAAATACAAGGCAGATAATTTGCATTTATATGCTTGGCAAAAATAAAAACAGACCTTAAACTGAGCGGCTATAGAAGAGAACTTGGTTGATTTTGTAGTTTCCTCGGGTAAAGGTGGGAACAGCCCTGAAACAAAGGAGCACTTCG
The DNA here is from genome assembly GCF_004193775.1 of Glycine soja. Lineage (NCBI taxonomy): Eukaryota > Viridiplantae > Streptophyta > Magnoliopsida > Fabales > Fabaceae > Glycine > Glycine soja. Next base: position 47,662,993 of record NC_041010.1, read on the forward strand.
AAGCACTGAGTAGAGCAGCATGTTCTGGAACAACGTAGTCTTTATTTTTATCAAGGAAAAAATCAGTTTGATAAGTGACCTGGAATTAAAAATCATCATGAATTAAGCCTTTTTCCTTCATTAATTTTGAATTATGTAGACCAAAATGAACTTCACTTACATCACCAGCATAGTGGTTGATGGTGAAGTCAGTACGAGACAACTTTGGTTTGCTGAAGCGTTTATTGTCTTTAAAGGTTTGATATAGCTTTTCAGCAAATGTTTCATGTGTTGATCTTGGAAACATACTACAAAGAATAAGTAGGACAATCTCACAATCTCAAAGGATATGCATATGCAGATGTCACCACATAATACATATAGATGTGTATTTAAAGCAAAATGACAAAGATTAGCCATTCCATATCTAAAAAACAACCATAATACAAGTATCTGAACCATTCAGTCATTAAATACATACCAGGCCTCATCCAGGAGAGCAATAATGCCACCGGGTTTCTGAAGTTATAAGTGTACATCAATTAGAAAGATAAAATACAAACAAGCATGACTATTTAAAGTTTAAATACATATGAAGTAATATGTACAAGCTAGCAATCAACTTCCTTCTTAAATAGATAAAAGAAATTTACTGAACCTGTGTCATCATTTCGTCAAAAACCTAGGTAGTTGTAAGTTAGTAACATTAATAGAATAACCGCTATTCCCTGTTCATAACAGATTAACTTAATTACTCTGAGGAGTTTTTACTTGAATGGGAAGTTTAAGAAAAAAAGGCACCATGAAAATGTTATGCAATACATGTATTATCACCATTATTATCTTAAGTAAATGGTGAAACCATTAAAATATGAATAAAAATACATTTAATCCAAGAAAGAGATGGTAAATTGATAGAACTTTCCTACAATGGCAAAATGGATGGAAGTGTGAATTACACCTTCTCTATGAGATCAAGAACATCTTGATTATCAACGAACTCAATATAACTCCAATCGATCTCTTCCTTTGTATATTCCTCTTGCTCCATTTTGAAGACATGCTGCATAATGAAATGTTAACTGAGTAAAAAAAAATTGTTTACCAGATAATGAATTCCAAGAAGATAGAGAAAACAAAAGAATCAGACCTGGTTGAAATGTTGCTGTAATTTCTCATTTGTCAAATTGATACAAAATTGTTCAAAGCTGTGCAGGACCAATTAAACAATACACAGGAGAGTTCAAAAAGTTAGTAACGTAGGTCAATCTAAGAAATTACAAGATGGTCATTAAATGCAAAGCATAACATCACAAACACAATAATTCTGCATTCATGGCTGTCACACTGACAATAGAAGAAACAATTGTTTGTGGCTTGAATTTTGTGGAAGTGCATCATGAACCATACTTAACATGACTTATCCACACATAAGTAAAGCTTTAAGTGGATAGCCTTTTTTTATACACTGTTTTTGTCATATTTACATGTCAACTTTTGTTAAAAGCCAAACTAAATTAAATCCTGTTCCACTATTTCTTTAGTTTTTTTTTTTTTGTACCATTTATCCTCTGTGTCCATCAAGCAAAACAAAAACTATGGTCACAAAAGAAGATCACAGCCATAGCAAAGAATATTATCCCCTGGTAGAGAGGAGAGTAGTTTCACGGTAGAACATCAAAATAATTTGCAGATGACATCAAAGTTCTTGGACAATATTAACTAATGCATAAAATAAAAATTTGCAGCTTTATCAACTTTTGTATCATAATTCACAGACACAGAGCATATAAGTTCCTTAGTTAATAATCTCACATCATATAAGCACTGGAAAAAAAAAGGGTATTGGCAAAGCACCTGTTTGTCTTGAAACTCTCAAATCCATAAATATCTAGAACCCCAATCAAGTTATTTGAATCTGGATCTTGCCCAATAGAGTTGTTAGTCTTGTCCACAATCCTGGATCAACAGATGCTTGCATTATTTGAATTACCGAAGCTCATGCATATTAAAGTGAGCTTTTCTAAGATATATAAACTTATTTATATTTTCATAAACATCACAGAAATTACCAGTCAAAAAGCCTTGAATAAACTATTTTAGCCAATGCATCTCTACTGAGAGTTGCAGCATTTGGATCAAGTGATTTTGTTATGGTGTCACCACGAGTCACCATAACACGTTTGCAGAAAGAGTCTTCAAGGGACTGCTCATCACACCTAACATAAACAAATAAATAAATAACCATAGATGTAATAGACTTGAAGCTTAATCTTTCAGAGAAAAAAAAATTAACAACTTCACTCACATCAAAAGTTCAGCTGCGATTTTAAGATGGAAATGGGATTTTTCATCCTTGGGCTTGGAGGAATCCGTTTCATCTTCCTCTCCCTTAACAAATTCAATGTTTCCTAAGTGAAGTACTGCAGCTACTATTCGAAATATCGCATCCTGAGAAGAGGGATGACAAAATTCTCTAATGAAAACAATAAAAAGAAAAAAAGAAAACTCTCTCCAATAGGGATGTTACAAAGGGGGACCTGCTCATCAGAATTGATTCCAACAACCTCCATAGCTCTCTTAGTTGCAAGGTACTCCTTAGAATCATCCAACCCGTCCAGCTCAATGCAATTTGATTGATTAAGGTAATGAAATGTTCTTGGACTTCCCAATTTATACTTATCAACATCCTAGACATGGAAAAGCTCAAATAAAAATAAATTCACATCAAAAGCTCATTGTCTCAAGGAGATATAAGGTGGGCTAGGTGGTTAAGGGAGAATGGAAGGGGGGAAAGGTTGTAGATGTGATCCTCCCTACTAACAAAAATCTAACATTTTCCGATAAAAAAAGGCTCATTGCCTCAGGATAAGTTCAAGAAGATCAACCAACAAAGTAAATTCAAACCCTAACTTTAGAAGCTCATATGCGCATAGAGAATGTTCATGAGCTTTAGAAATTAAACCTTAATCTTTTATGCCACTTGGATTGAGCTAGGGGTGAGGGGCTTGGATGGTTTCTATGAGTTCAAAAAAAGAACCATGAAGACTTTTATTGCATTATCCTTGCCTATAAAGATCATGAGCATTTCATTTACATAAAATGTTTTAAAAGTCTCACTGTAATTAACATAAATTAGGGCAGATTATTTGTTATCACGATTTCAGCCACATTTTAAGAAACTATTTATATTGTTTGGCTATATAATGTGTAGCTTTTGTACAATTTTATTATCAATAGTTACATTCAGAAATTATATCCTTCAAGTTGATATCAGAATTCCTGATCTGGAGGCTTTTGCTTCAGTAAAACTTTAACCCTATCCTTGCTCTTGTTCAAAGAGGCACCAATGCCACCAATGACGGCTGCTGGATTCCACCGCAGGTGGAAGTGCATCAAACCTTTTGCTGTAAATGTCTGCTACCGAGACTAGTCCACTCAACCACTACCCAAACTCAAAGATATAAGCCTGATGCAAAAATTGGCAAGAGTGTCTTTCTAGTTTTAATTAAAGTGATGAACCTTTTCCTCTGGTCCACCTTGATGTTTGGGGCCAAGTATCCTTTTCTAATATTTTTCCGCCACAAATGGTTTGTTTCTTTCATTGATGAATATGTTTTTCTATGAATGAGCAGTAAGAGGTGCACCAATTGTATCATGTTAGTATTGATTTGGGAGGTTATCAAATGTTACTTCTCAGAAAATAGTAGAGTATGTCAGCCAATCTTTAATTTCTTGAAAAACAATAATCTTATTCATGAACTAACTTGTATTAATTGAAAGAGAAAAAATCATTACTTTCTTGGAAGCAGATCTTAATCTTAAAACAAATTCGCATACCATGGAAGCAAATCTTAACTATATAGGCCTAAATTAGTTATCCAAAATGGAAGTAATGTACCTCTTGTGGTGCAGCACAAAGCATATAAAAGCAATGATAATTTCTCTCAGGATCAGAAACTTGACAGACACGAGATCGTTCGAGCAAATATGTTCTGATAGCAGCTCCTGAAATTCTCCCCTTTTGATCAAACTGAATCTCCACAAACTTACCAAAACGACTGAAATTATACTATGTAAGCTTAGGACAGACTTTAAACCAAATAAGATAAGGAAGGGTGCGGTGGAAATTGCAAAGATGGAGAAAAGATGACCTTACTGAACAATAAATTCAATACCTTGAATTGTTGTTCCTAACAGTCTTTGCATTTCCAAATGCTTCTAAAACAGGATTGGACTGCAGAAGTGTGAATAACAAGCAGAATGAATAATAACATACAAAATATATTTCTCAGGCATCTATGATTGTTTGTTTCCAGTTTTTAGAAACAAAACGTTAAACTATTTACTTAGTGTATACTTGTGCTTGTTTTAAGTTTTAGTTCCTATACAAAAAAATTGTAAGTTTTCCTTCCTATAAAATTTTTTATAGTGGTTTATCACCACTAGAAAGTTTTTGTGGTGATTTTATGCCGCAAGAAAGTTTTTTCTGATGTTAATGATATGGATCAAAATTTAATTTTTATGCATATATAAAAATTAAAACTTACAGTTTCCTCGTATAGGGATTAAAACTTCAAATAAGAACAACTATAGAAACTAAGTGAATACTTACTTGATAAGGGTAGTTTTTTAAAACTAATATCTCTGTTATAGTTTTTAAAACCAAAACATCTCTAAGTTATTTTGGTTTTCTATTTTCAGTTTTCTAGTATTCATGTTTTTCTTTCACTATCACATTTCTTCCATCACTTCTATTATCTAACATTTTTTTTTGAAAATTGTTTTATTAAAAATAACAAAGAAAATCAAATGCGGCCTCAATATTTAGTTTCTTACCTCCAGAACTTGTTGCTCCACAGACCTCCCTTCAGTTGCTGCTCTCCCTCCCAAAAAGGCAAGATAATGCATAAGCATCTTTGTACTTTCAGTTTTACCAGCTCCACTTTCTCCACTAACCAAAATAGATTGGCTTGTTTCTTCATTTATCATCTTGCTGCAGATACTCATCTTTGTTAGTGAATACAGATACATCTTTTTCATAATATACCATTTGCCATGAATCTTTGACACAAGCCAAAGTTTTAGTGATGGATGCAAAACCCAAAGAAAAAAATATTAAATGGTGTACACTCCAGTTTGCAGATGGATTATAAATAAGAAGTTCTAAAAACATTTATTCAATAAAAAAAAGTTAAACTACTCGGTCCCTATATCTACACAATTTACATTTAGTTTCTACCTGGACACCTTTTAACTGTTTTTAGTTCCTACACTACACGTACAAATTTTAATCTGTTTTAGTCTCTACAATTTTGGATAACATGTACAAAAACATATTAAAAATTGTATGTATGTGGACTAAAGTGAGTAGATTTTAGATGTAAGGATTAAAACAAAAAAATTTCGACAAATATGAAGACTAAATGAGTAATTAAAAAAATATTACTCTCAGTGATTTAGAATGGATTGCTATAATGTACAAAAACATGCAAAGTTTTCTAAAAAGTCAAGGAGGACACAGTTTGACACTATTTCTCCAACATCATATCATGTAGTGCTTCAGTTGTCAAAATTGATATTTCAAATTTATTTCTTTCCTTATGAACCACTATCAGTTGTCATTTTTATAAGAAACAAATGATAATAAAAAGGATCAGAGGGAATATACAATAATCTGGTTTGGGGTCACTAAATTTTAGTGATGGATTTTTAAAAATTACATATAGATAGTTTTATCATTAATTATAATTTTTCTAGTCTATAATACCAAGGCAAAAAAAATTAAGCAACAACAAGATACCTATATGCAGAACTTGCAATTGCAAAAGGATGTGGGCTCTGCTCACCAAAAGCCGCCCCTTTATACTTTGCCATGGTACTAGTTGCACTCAAATGAGGTAACCTTTGAAAAGGGTTCACGGCTATCAATATATTTCCTGTGTATGTCTGCAAACACCATCAGCAAAAGTTAAAGCTTCATTACAATAATTGTAACAACAAAACAAGGAACATCTCCAAGCACTTAACAAGATAGAATAGAGAGGCCAATCCAGAAGACAGATGTGATATCCTACATAAATTTCATTCATGGCATATCGAAGATGCAAATTTTGAAGTACTCCTGGTTCATGCAAATATGCCAATCTTGTCATATCTTCCACACCATTAGGTGGGAACTCTGGATCTTTGGGATACATGTTAGCTGATTTGCTCACAACCTGCAACAGAGAAGTAAATTAATAGTATCATAGTGTTGACTACCTTTAACAGTGTCAAAACCTCATAGTGTAAGTGAAGTAAATTAAATCCAAAGTAATACCCTCTCCTTTGTCTCTAATTATAAGATTCTTTTCAGAAATTTGTTTGTCTTTTTTTATATGATCTTTTCTTAATTTTTAGATGCATTAATTATTTTTTCCTATATATTCATACTTAATTATTCTCTTTCCAAATATTAATGAGAAGTATTTAAGTGAATATAAAAATAAGAAAAGTGTAATTTGAAAATGATAATTCAAATAATTGTTAGATTTAATATGATTATAACTAAATTAATTATTTTTCTTAAGAGACGTGATTAATTAAAAGAGTCTTATAATTAGGGAATAGTAGAGAATCTTGCATAGAAATTTCTTTACAAGATTTGAGTTAAAACTATACAATGTCTTGCAAAAAAAAGTATCTATCATAAGAATATTAGATGCATTGAGATAGAATAAACTCCATCACGTTCCATGCTATTCCTTTTGACCCATATAATGCAGTCCAAACCCAAAATTGCCTCAAAATGTACAAAGCATTGCAGAGATGTACTATATGTGAAGGGTTAAACAAAATACGATACAAAGATCAATAGAAAATGTAAGGAACTGAACTTTACCAAAAAAGAAAATATTGTGTGTGCGCATTTTTACACACATGCATGCACTAATAAGCACACATGTATATGGATTTACAATAGATTCAGGGGACTCACCTTCGAGCCTGATTCGTACATAACCGTGATCTCTTCATTGTTAGATTCCTGAATTTCTCCATCTATCCAAGCTAAATCAGGGTCCTCAACCCAAACATGGGACCCCACTACAAAACTGAGTTGACCAGCCTGTGCATTCAAAAAAATATTCAGTGCTATTATCATTAGAGTAGAACCTCGTTTGAAGTTATATTTGCATTATAAGAATCAGTTGTTGGCATGCAGACTAGCCTATGAGACATTGCTCCCACATTACATGTAAAGGTCAATCATATAGATGATAGCATTACTATAATTACATTACATAATAATACAGTAAATGTCACTTAGTCAACCCCCTTCAAACATTGTCATCCATAACAAAAGTAAAAACAAAAGCACTTTTGCATATATAGTTTCAGCTTAAAATGGTCACACACAATTTAATGAAATTAAGGTGCATCCTTTTTTAACCAATGTGCTTTAGCCCTCCTTTCTAATTATATAGTATTTTTTTCTAAAGAAAATCCAATGATGCATCCACGTCTACTTCAACCATGCATGCTGAGAATGATGTTAGCACTTCAATTAAACTAGAATGTGGCACAATCTGGCATGGATCAAAATTAGATTCAACTCCTTATGTGCTTTTGGTGCTATTTTCCAATATGATTGGAGTTTCACCTTGGTAATCTAAGTTGACATGTACAAACCTTTATTATGTAGATTGCTAAAGTAAAACTCTCATGTTAATAGGCAAATAGTAATAACTGCATCTGAGTTTTTTCCTCTGGCCATATTAAGAATTATGCAATCCCAAACGGTGCAAAATCACAGTAAAGCACATGCCACCAAAGAATTTCAGCCACTTCCATGTTCCAGGAATATAACAAATAGGCAAAAGCTTCTAAAGGTTGCTGACACTAAAAAAGAATACAAAGTGAATAGGAATTGTTTATTTGAACCATCTAACAGAATGTGAAGCCCATCTAACTAAGTGGGATAAAAAGCAAACTAACACAATGCGAAATAATAACAAAGTATAGATAAATTACCATTGTTAATAAAATGTTAGGCACCCAAATGAATCCGAGGATCAGCTACTCAAAACCTGGATCGCATCACCAGAATCTACCAACCAATGTGAAGCAAATAACTTTGAATATTGGATCTCCAAGGGTGCAACAAGTAAATTGTCTTGCTGAGTTATCTATCTCTGACTGAAAGAGACTTGCAATAAATATCCTTCCTAGTGTAGTAATGTTGGTCTTTCTTCGTTATCAAGATACAAAATAGGAGTCACCCCGGGAAAGTGTCGTTGCAGAAGAGGCTTCACAATCACGAGGCTTTTCACAAGAAGAAGATCCAACCTATGCTAACCCCTCCTCTGCAACTATCTCCCCTCTATTTTCCTGCTTTCTTCCTCACTACTCTTTCTTTCTATGTCTTTAACCAATTTCCTCTTGCTTGTGTTCCACTACGACGTAAACACGTTATAACATGACACATCAAACGCGATCAGAAACTATCTTAATCTTATGTAACTGGCACACCATGAAATCCAACTTGAAATGGAGTACTAATTCCTCTCACAAGATGCCACATACATTTCCAACTAAAATAAAAAATCTCTGTATCCCTCATTGTTTCTTCACACCTTGGATTCATTGTTTGCACATGAATCTCACACACACGACAACTATGTCATCACGGGATTCCCTTCATTGAATCCAAAAACACAATGTCTTGTGAATTCTTGAGACATGCATGTGAGAGATTTTCACGTGTAATTATAATATCAGAATGTGTCATCAATCTTTCTCCCTTGGCCCTTCAATTCCATGTATAGCAGCATCCACAATTGATCCTATAATGATAAATCCAAAACAGAATGCAGTAAACTAATTTGTGGGGACAAAATCAATGCCTTTTTTTCTTGAATCAAAGCCTCTATCATCCACCCTCGTCGTTGAAGAACTAATTAGTGCAACATCCCCAGTGTGGTAATTTCTTAACCATTGAATTGAATCTGAATATCTCTGATAGAATTTTTCTTTTTGGCAGAATTCAACGGCTTAGAAAATGTCACTTACTAGTTGCAATATTGGTGGAACGTAAAATCTACTTGATTTTCTATTTTTATACTAATTTGTACTGTTATAGCATTATTATTATTATATGCTGTAAAAAAAGCATTATTGTTTTATAATAATCTTATTCTTATAAAATGCTAGCTATGGTTAGAAATATTATTATTTTTACCTCAAACATGCATAAAAAGGTAACTACATGTTACATACATGGTTTACATATCACATAAACAAAACGAAAAAGGCTATAAAAAGGAACAATAATTATCAGAATATCGGACAAGTACTAAATGTAATATCATACATATTTTATTTAATTGTGACTATTTTTTTTTTACTTTTATCTAATTATGTACTATCATTTGTACGGAAAGAGTTGGGTTGTGGTAATAATTTGACAATATATAACTTAATTATAATAAAAAAATTAAATATATTTTTTTGGCTACGTTAGTATTTTTTATTTTTAGTTTATATAAGTTCATTTTTTAAACTTTTCTCCCAAGTTCGTGTTTTTATAATTTTGGTTTCTATAAAATATTTTTTTATTTTTAGTCTTATAAGTTTATATTTTTTTAGTTTTGGTCTCTTTAAACGCAAATTTATAGAAATTATAAAGAAAAATTTTATAATTTTGAAGGGATCAAAATTAAAAAAATACAATCATACACGAATTAAAAATAAATAAAATATCTTATGAAAACCAAAATAAATAAAAAAGCAAACTTACAAAAATTAAAATAAAAAAAATAAATTTATAAAGATTAAAAATTAAAAAGACAAAAATACATTTAATTCTAATAAAAATATTTCATTCACCAAAATTGAAGTCATAGGTAATCAACCATATGGGCCAATATTTTTAACTATTTAAAATATCATTGGCGTTCCAAAAATAGTATTAGTGGATCTTCTATGTAATACGTGCCACATTACTGTTTACTTACCAACCTCTTCCATTGAAGAGGAATAGACATGGTTGTTACTCCAATGAGGAACCAACTAATTAAATGTTATCATGAAGCATTAATTAAAATATACGGACAAAAGAAGAAAACGTTTAGCAGACAAAATTACATAGATTGATTTTAAATCAGTTAAAGTGACCAAGATGATGATGCCTTGGTTGAAAGCATAGGCTGAAGACCATGGGGAAGAAGAACTACCGTTAGCCTACCTGAATAGCAAGACTAAAAAGTGGGAAAAAGAATTTCCCTCTTTGTATCCCCTATGTACTTTTTGTATTTTTTTTCCTAAAAATTATTTTCAAAAACATATTTACCGAACATATATTTAAAAATGGACTTAAATATGTTTTTTATCTCCGTAAATACAAAGAACTATAAATAAAAAAATCAAAATCTTAAAGGGATCAAAATTACAAAAAAAAATCATATTTTTAAAAAATGAGCAAAATGTCTCAAGAGAGCAAAATTAAAAAAACACAAATTTACAAAAGACTAAAAAAAATAAACTTATATGAAGAAAAATGAAAAAAACATACTTACAGAGATAAAACAAAATATTTAAGCCTTATATGTAAATGTTGAAATATTAGTTTTCAAATTTTAATTTTATAATATTCTTAAAACTAGATTCTAGAATGCTATAAAATGTACGTGATCCCAATAGTTAATATTTGTTATATGCTGAATGTTATAAAATCTTAATAATTTCATAAACTAAATTTCATTTAAATTTTTTCTATTCGATATTATGCAATTAAAATTATTTTTTGCAGGAGAATCAAGCGTATTAGAAAAAAAGAGTGAAATACTGATATATAATATGTAATATGAAATACAAATTGGTTCAAATATAAGTCAAATATTGAAATATATATCAAGTACAAGTGAACTACTAAAAAAATAAGTCATTTATGGGTATTTTTCCTTTTTTTATATGTATTAATTATAAGCATTAAATATATGCACTGAAAACATGATTCCCTGATCTGTGGACTTCCAAGCATTCAAGATGAAGATCCAATGAAGTCTTACCATTGGATTTTGATGAAAACAAAAGCCAACAAGTTAAAGCACAATCAACAAGTCAAGCCAAAGCCAAAAATAGAAGAAAGAAACAACGGAATCAAAGTTCAAGACCAATATTGAAGAACAAGAGTTTATGTCTTAGGTATGTCTTCTAAACTCTTCAAGTATCACCTTATAAAAATAAAAACTCTTCAAGTATCACTAAGAGTAGCATCAATGATCCATTTGAGGTTCTAATAATCAATCTAAGTCACTTTGAAACCCCACTACACATAGTCTCACACACTTAACTTGGTTATGAATCTTGAAAACTCAAAATTGGCATGTAGGGATTGAAAACTTGATTATGACATTTGGGACTCAAGTCCCAACAACCAAGACTGGAGTTTGCAATTGGCCTGACATACTCGGGTCCCATGAGTTTGGTAGTCATATTTGAAGATTTTGTCATATTTTTCAAAAACATTATTTTTATAATTAAATGGACCAATCAGATTTTGAAATTGATTTTTTTTTAATGATAAAATCTACCCCATCTAAGAAAATATGAGTTTATTTTATGTAGGAAAATTTTTATGTTTGAGATAAATATAAAAAAGAAATTGCTTAAAAAAAATCAACTTTTCAAATAGAGACATAAACCTAAAGTAAATCAAAAGATGGATTTTGAAATATATCTAAGATGAATATAATCATAATTTATGGTTATCTATCTTTTTAAAAAGTTCAAATCAATTTCCTCACACACTTTAAATAGGTGCCTTTGCGATAAAGGTCAGCGCACCAGACACAAAGTGCAACAAGAGTTTTTGGAATCTGAAGTCTAGAAATATGTATAGAGATGTTAAGTGTCAAATAGCTTAGATCATTGATGTTAAGCACCAGACACAAAATTTGGAGTAAAATTTACAACTAAGTCATAAAAAAACTACTCCATCCATAAATACCCACAGACTTGATTCTGGCCTCTTCATCTGATTTTGACCATCTGGTTTAAATGGTTGAGTTACTAGTTGCTACACTCAACAAATTAAAAGTTTAATCAAAATCATCATTCAAAACAAAAAGGAAAAATTTACATCCTTTTTTTTTTGTGTAACAAAATTTCGTGAATTTACAATTCTTTGTTATTCATTTTTAATATATATTTAGACAACAAAATGGCAAGCTGACAAGATCAACAACCCCCATATCCATTAGCTACCTACCTAATTGCAAGAATGTTGTTCAATTCATAGTTCTATGATTTCTCCCAAGAAGGCCCTCCATGATCACTTTTTTCTTGTACTCCTCCGAATCCAAGTCCACCTCCTTCGATTTCGTCGTTTGAAGATCCTCATCGTCGTTTACATAACCACCACTCTTCCTGAAACGGGGAGTGCAATATAACCACGCCGAAGTGCAGAGGATTGCGCATAAACGACCCCAAAATAGCATAATTACCAAAGTGACCACTAGCACGGACATCCCAACGACAGGGTCGTACGCGTTTTGGGCCTTCTTCGGTGTCGTTTGGGCTTGCATTGACGACGACAGCCGCCGCGCCTGCCGTTTTGCCGATGCTGGAGAGGCTCTACTCTGTTGACGCGTGTCCTCTACCTTGCTCGCACCATGCCTTGTCTGGAACATAGTAATAAATTAACATTAGTTAAGAACATATTCATCGAGTTTAACGAAAATTAATTTCCTAATAAAAAAATATACTAAGTCTTACTGATCAGTATTTTTATTATACTATTAAGAAATTAAAAAAATTATGAAAATCATTAAAAAAATCATAAACAATATTATTTTATATATTTTAATAATTTTTTTCTCATTTTCCGCTATCATTTTCCCAAAAACATTAACACTCCAATTTCCGGTTTATCTGAATGGAGGGAAAATAAATTAAAAAATATTTAAAATTTAAGTTTAAAAAGAAAAAAAAATCAAAATTTTCATTTTTAATTAAAATCAATTTTCTCTCTATTTTATTGTTTAACCTAACAAAAAAATACATTATTATTCTTTTTTTTTTCTCTTTTTGGTTAACCAAAAACATAGCTATATATTAAATTTTGAGATAAAAAAAAATCATGTAACTAAAAATGTTAGGAAATATCGAAAAATAATTGGCATAATAATGAAAAATAAATAAATACTTGTGTGGGGGTATAGTAGGGTGTGCCGGGGAGCACTGGAGCTAGCTGTGGCAGCGAGGGATTGGTGGTCGGAGCTTGAGGTTTATGGTGAAAGGTTGACTTGGACTTGGAATAAGGAACATGGTTATGAACAGAGGTTGAGGCTTCAAGCGGCACCGTTTGGTAAGCTGAGCTCTTTTTGAGTAATCGAATCCTTCGCCACGAAAACCAACTAGTAGAAGTACTTTTCTTCTTCTTCTTCTTCTTCTTCATCTCTGAGATAATAGGATCATAAGACCCTTTTGTGGGTGATGATTCCATGGCATGGGAAGACCCAAAGCAACAAAGAAAAATAGAGGTTTTGGGTTTTGAAGAGCCTTTGGGTTTGGCCATGTATGGAAGAGAGGGTGTGTGAGAGACTAGGAATAGTAATATAGGAGGGTGATGAACATGGCTATAATTACTAGGATGATGAAGGAGGATTTTTGAGATTTGAATTGTGGTTGGCTAATTAGCCGCTAGTGATGACGATGATGATGATGTGGTAATTAAAATAATATAATATGATGAGGGGTAGGATCGATATACAGGAAATGGTTTTGTTGAATTAATGAATATAATGTTGGGGTTTAATTTTTGGATGGAAGACTTGGACTTCGTCCTTTAGTTTAGTCCAACCCTTCCTTACACGTTTACACCTTCCTCACGTTTCCTCATTAATTCATTCATTCTCTTCCCACTGAACTTTAATATTTATATGGAGGCTTTTTTTAAGGGTACTTCTAGTTTACGTGCATGCCTGTTCCAGACACACATGGGGGCCACAAGGTAAAACCATACGAATGTAATTAGTTACAGTAGGCTTGACGCCTTGACGAGAAACTAAGAATGTCTTGCTTCAAACAAATTTTAAATGTTAGCTAGCTTACTATGAAGCTTCTTAGTGGCCCTCTTAATCACAATAATCAGTATATTAAGCATTGATTGTCTAATTAAAGATTGAAGGTACGTAATTAAGTTGCTGATATTAGCCAGAAATGTTCATGATTTACCTTTTGGGGTTTACTTGTTTGATTCAGTTCCTTTCTTTTAATTTATTGTAATTTGTTGTTAGTTGGCTATTAGAGTGTTTCTTATCCCCGGAGGACTTTTTTTTTTAGCTCTGGCTGTTAGTCTCCGTTCAATAAAAAAATAATATCTATATAATAAAGTTCCTTTCACTTATTTAGGAAGAAAAACGAGGTTTAATGTCATTATATATATTCTTTGAATTTTTCATTTATAATCGTAGTTTTATTGGACAATTATACATGTAGTTCACGTGTTTAACTAAACAAAAAAGTCAAGTGAGGTAATGAAAATTACAAATAGAGTCTAGAATCATGAATACGGAAATTGGGTGGGAATTTACTGTAGCTGCATCAGAACATGAATTTATAAAAAGAAAAAGGCTTCCCTATTCATTAATTAGAACATTCGTGTTTGTGTGTGTGATAAGGAAAGGCTACTATTAGAGGAGTTTCAATCCGTTAGTTATTAAAATAAATTATTATAAAAACTTCTTAGTTTCAAACTTGGAGAGCAATCAAGTGAAGAATAGCCTCCATTGAATTTAAATAAGAGGAGACAGAGACAGAAACAAGAATATAAAAAAGAAAATGACATAAGTTTTCTGAAAATCTGATTGTTGCTGAGATCGATAATTGAATATAGAATGCGTACCATATCTAATTCGTTGCCTTGGCTTCATGTAAATTTCCATCTTGTCAAACCTTTAATTAGAACAGAAAATCCTACCTGTTTCCACCCAAAAGTTTGTTCTAGGTTGACAATAACACCGTGGGAGATATCGATGGATAGACCAGCATCATAAATCCACATGAATTGCATGTTTTGATGGAATTTTTTGTTTTTTTTTTTAGTATTGGTCACAATGGGCTGATGGCAGTTTTGGGTCAGCCAATTAAAATAGGGGCTGCTATTCTCACCCTCTTTCTTTTTTTTTTGTTGCTCTTTTCAATTCTTACTTTTACAAAAATGTAGTAAGTTACCATTTCACCATCACATTTTATATTTTTCTTTCTCGTCAACATATAATAATGAAAACATATTTTTTATTGTGTACTCTGGTGTAGCCTATTTTAAAAAAATAAAGTAGTACGTGTTGGTCAAGTTGAAATAGCTTATTAGTGTTTTTTTTTCACAAATAATATCCTCCAATCAATAATCAAAGATTAATTCTTTATGAGACATAGAAATCAAGTGGATTTTGTCTCTTCCAACAAAGTTTTTTTTTTTTTATTTACATAGTTAAGAATCGAACCCTTAGCAACATGCTTAAAAAACCCAACTATCTATTATGTTAATTTGATTAATTAGAATTGGTGTCTAAATTGATGCTAATTGACTAATGTAATTTGCAGAAATGTTGTAGTGTGTATTGACATTCAAATATAGCGACCTTATTGTTGTTGTTTTCTTTTTTATGGCGATCATATTGTTATCAGGATTTTAGTTGTAAATTTAGGACATGCTTTAGTATTTATATATAAGCTCCTTTCATTGGGAAGAAAAACACAGCATAATTCACTTGATTGACCCCTAGTACTTCTCTTCAATTTTTCATAGATAAAAAAAAAAACACGGCTTAATTCTATTAAATATAATCTTTCAAATTTGTATTTACATTTTCACGTGTTTATCCAAAAAAAAAAATAGAGTTCAGTAATTTACTGTAGCTAGATCAGAGCATAAATTTATAAAAGAAAAGGCATCCCTATTAATTCGCACACTCGTTTTGTGTGTATGACAAAGAAAGGCGACTATTAGAGCAGTTTCTTTTCGTTGGTTACGCATATTAAATTAAATTATTATAGAAACTTCTTAGATTCAAACTTCTCATTTAATTTGAACTTAAATATATGATGAGACAGAGACACAAACAAAAAAGTAAAACAATATAAAAAAAAAAAAGACGTAAGTTTTCTGAAAATCTGGTTGCTACTGAGATATTCAATATAGAATACATATAGCGTATCTAATCGTGTAAATTTCCATCTGGTCAAATCTTTAGAGCAAAAGACCCTACTTTGTTTCCACCGAAAAGTTTGTTCTAATTAAAGTTGACAATAACACAGTGTGAGATTAATTTGATGGATCGGCCAGCATAAATCCACATGAATATTGTTCAAGTAAACAAATATTATAAAAGGGGTTACAAGGATATATAATCCAACCCTTCAACGTAATTAGCATGAAAGAAAGGTCGGAAATTATTAACCATGTTAGGAGCTCCACGTTAAGTAAAATAAACTAGATTTTCTTTTTATCTGCAAATCAATTTGTATGAATAAATAAATTGGTACCAGCAATACCAAATGTTAATTACAGATTTAACTGTTGTCTTGGTTAGACTTAATTTATCGGCTTTTTTTATTAAATGAGGCCAAATTTTGTTTGCTTGTTTCATTTTAGGATTGATTTTAAATTATTATAAAAGATGGGATGAGTAATAACAGGTAGCAAGACCTTTCAGTTAAAAGTTACAATATATGTTATAATTCTTTTTTTATTTTTAACTAAAGTGATAAAACTTTTTACCACTTCAATTTAACTTATTTTATTTACAATTTCAGAATTGTATATGTTTTTTTCTTCTTTTTTTTATCTTAAGACTTTGAAGTTTTTTTTTTATATTTTACGATTTTGAAGTCGTATTTTTTTATGTTTAAAGTTTATTTTAGAATTTTTTATAATGTTTTATTTTCTTATATTTTGCTTTCATTTTTATAAATAATTTTATTTTTTCATTATTAACTAAATATTTTAAATTTTACTTGTTATTAGTTTTATTTAATATGTTATATATTTTTAATACTGTTTTATTAAAAATATTTTATATAATTTTTTAATACTGTTTTATTTAATATATTTTGTGTATTTAAAATTTAGATAATTTTTTTAATAATTTTATTGAATTTGATTTGTTTTATAATTTAAATAAATAATATAAAATGCATAAATTTTAAAATACTTTAATTTAAAAATCCAAGACACTTAAATGTTTTTTTAAACATAACCATAATAGTTATCCATCCAAATAAGTAAACGATTAATATAGTTTTTACTTTTTATGTTTCTCTATAATTTGTATTGTTCATATTATATTAATATATTATGTTGTTTTTAATTTAACAATTGTTTTTATTATTAAATTATTAGATGTTTTTAACATTAAATTCCTTAATATTTAATAAATAATATTATTTCATAAATTATAAGTTAATATTAGTGACAAAATATTTTAATATTTGTTTTAAAATTTAACTATTTTGAATAAAAAAATCTTAAATAAGATTATTTTAGTTTTTATTTCATTTACAAAACAAATCAATTCAATAACATTATTAAAATAATTTCTAAATTTTAAATATGCAAAATATATTAAATAAAAAAAATATTCAAAAACTATATAAAATATTTTAAATAAAACAATATCAAAAAAATATATAACATATTAAATAAAACTATATAAAAATAATATACAAGATATTAAATAAAACTAATAATAATTAAAAATAAAAATATTTATTTAATAAATAAAATTATTTAAAATATTTTAAAAAATTGAAAGCAAAACAAAAGAAAGTTAAACTAAATAAAATATCTTAAAACAAAAAAAAACTTTAAAAAAATGATTTCAAAGTCATAAGATATATGAAAAACAATTAAACTTACTACTTCAAAGTCAAAGTTGTAAGATAAAAAAAACATACAATTTTAAAGTCGTAAATAAAAATAAATGAATTGAAGTCATAAAAAATATTACACTTCAATTAAAAAGGTAAAAAAAAAAGTTATAATGGGTATTTTGACTTCTAATTCAAAAGAATTAGAAATTATAACATATGACTTATCTTATTTTTTATAATAATTTAAAATCCACCATAAATGAAAAAAAAAAATTGCCCCATTTAGTAAAAAAGCCTAATTTATCACTACTCCTAAGCAATAAATATGGATAACCAAGGAGGCCACTGAACACAAAAAGTATCCATGTACTCACCGTGAGAACAACAGAAATAACTTTCCTAACTCTCGCTATTCCCCACTGTTCCAGCTCCCACAAATAAACTATATTTGATGTGGTATTTAAGCCTTGAGCTTCTATCATATGATGAATTAATTTTTTGGATTAAGCTCTCGTCTTATGCTTAAGTCCTATCAATTGGTGCTTTTGTTGAGAATTGAACCATGAAAAAAATTACCTACAAGTTGAATTAAGATGCAAATCAAACACTGATAAATGATTAAAGTCGTCCAAGAAAAAAGAATCACCATTAAATCATTGTCGATAAAGTAAAAATCTAATACTAAAATTCTCACATTGAATAGAATTAAATATATATATATATATATATATCAAAATATTATAAACTAAGTCAATTAGGATATACATATATATATGATCAAAATATGATATCTACTATATTATATAAAAGTAAATTTTATTCAATAAAAAATATCATGTGATAACTCCATATTCATTCAACATTAATTAAATATAGTTAATTCTATTTTAATTAGTTAATTCAAATTAGTTAAATTCAATAAAATAAAATAATAAATGCTACAATTTATTTTTGATTATATTAAAATGAAATTTAATTTATCAAATCAACCAATCCATTAACACGAGAATACATACAATTATGCTGCCAATTCATCAATCTATATATATATATATATATATATAATTTTGTTATATGGAGTGATGTCAAGTGAAAGTCTCATATTCGTTCACCAAAATAATAAATACAATCAATAAAAATTTTATTTTTATTCATTAATAACAGTTATCTTAATTATAATATATTTTTCAGTAGGATTAATAAAAATATTTTGCAATAAATTTTTTACACTAACTATTATATGAATTTAATTTTTATTTTGTTTTTTATATAAGTTTTATTTTGTGTATATTTTAGTCAACAATAATATGACAAATTATTGTATCCTTTGTAATGATTATTATAAAATAATTATACAAAATTATTTAATAACATTTTTTACTATACTAAAATTTAGACCTTGTAAATAACAATAATACAAGATTTTATTATTGATGAAAATATATCTTTCCGTTAATATTTGAAAAAAATGTAATCATGAAAAAATATTTATTTATTTATTTTAATAAAGTTGTATTTGTTATGACATTTATTCACGAAAAATATGTAATGAATTAATATAAATTAATTATGCAAATTTATTTAATCATATTTTTTTATTATACTAAAATTTAGACCTTTTAAATGAAAATTATACAAGATTTTATGATTGATGAATATTTGATTGAAATTTAATCATGAAATAAATAAATAAATATTTTAATAGAGTTTCATTTCTTATGATATTTATTCAAAAAAATATTTAATAAAAAATTTATTTTTAAAACTAATTTAATTTAAAATAGAATTAACCATAATAAAACTAAAAATGAAATTTATGTAGGTAAATGACTTAATATATTTTTTGAAATAATTCAAGTTGAAAGGAAAAATATCATGATGCAAATATATTTAAAATTAAAATTTGTAAATAATTTAATATGAAACTAATAAAATTATCAAGTATCAATTCAAATATAATTTTTTCCATCAATTCCAACCAAAATTGGATGAAAAAATTGTATATACAACATAAAAAAAAGTTAAATACATAATAACAATAATAAATACGAATGTCCAAAACAATAAATCGCGTCTGCATCCACCAGAAACATCAATGTTTGGAAAGTTTCTTTGGAGTAAATCATGGAATGGAGTTTCTTCCTTGAGTTAATCGTTACAAGGGGTCGACCGGTGTTAACTGATACTATGACTAATCAGATTTCACACCCGCATGCAGCTACAAAAAAATCCAAAGAAACAATCTATTTCTTAAATTAGTAATTTCCTAAATTATTTTAAATTTATCATTTTTGTAGTCCAAGTTAAAATTAAAAATAAAAACTTAAAAAAGCTCAAACTGTTTGACAATTTTAGTTTATAAGAGTTCTTTTTAAACTAAAAATATATTTCATTATTTCATATTGGTTAATTTAGAATGAGAAGAAGATAAAAATTAAGGTATGCAACTTATTTTCAAAGCTACTCTTGATTGGCAGACCTACATTAACGTCAGGGGTGCACTTGTAATCCCTCAATTTTTAAAATTCAGAAGGTAATAAATTTTTTCTTTATAATTCATTTAAGTAAAATCTTATATTTTTCTATTTTATTTCTTCAATGTTTATATATTTAAACTCCCAGATTTCAATTTGTATAATTTTTCCTCAGGTTTTGGGTAGACTCCGATTATCTTATTCTAATTTAAGATATTTTTCTCGTTACAACTTCTCGATCTTTTTAATT
The DNA here is from genome assembly GCF_004193775.1 of Glycine soja. Taxonomy (NCBI): domain Eukaryota; kingdom Viridiplantae; phylum Streptophyta; class Magnoliopsida; order Fabales; family Fabaceae; genus Glycine; species Glycine soja. Next base: position 47,683,552 of record NC_041010.1, read on the forward strand.
AAGGTACTAGTGTTTATGACATATCTATATATGTGACAATATTTATTTATCATATTATTAATTTTTTTTATGCTTGACACCTCATTTAATTCCAATATATGAATATTATTATGACTATATATTACGAAAATTATTACACCTATATATTTATAGTTTAGGAAACTACATCTTCTATTTTATTTTTTAAAATAACACACTGAATAACCTCCATTAATATTATGCATCCCCAAGTCTATATATATGTTTACTTACATCAAGCCTTACTTATAACTGGAAAACGTATAGAAATAATTCTCACACCCCCATATATATAAATCATAACAAATATTAATTACCAATTCATTAATATTATCTAAACTTTGAAGTACTTGTCAATTTCTGCTGCATCACGCCTTTGAAGGTTGACTTTCAAGCCATGCTTCATGTATAGAGTTAAAGCAAGCTTTGGCACAACAGGGTGGTTCTCCAGCACCTTAACACGGTAGCGGAAAATGATGCTGGCTGCAGCATATTTCATTTGATAGTATGCAAAGTCTTTGCCTAAGCACAAGCGAGGCCCTCCATTGAAGGCAGTGAATTTGTAAGCAGACTCACTCATGAAGTGTCCATTCTCTCTTAGCCACCTTTCTGGCTTGAATTCTTTGCAATCCTTGCCCCATATGCTCTCCATTCTCCCCATTGTATAAATTGAATATATCACTTTTGTCCCCTTCAATAGCACTGTTCCATCTGGGAAAGTCACATCTTCCACCACCTAAATTTAAAAATCATGATTATAACTTATTTTGAACTTCCATCAAACAATTGACAATTGCATTCAATATTGTGTGTTGCTTTCTTGTAAAAGTTAGATCTTAATATGTATTAATATTTTTTTGGTTACATTAATATCTATTAATATTGCTCATTTTCTTTTACCCGAATTAAAGATGATCATATGATTTAATTTGAACTTTTATCAAACAATTGACAACTGCATTCAATATTGTGCGTTGCTTTCTTGTAAAAGTTAGATCTTGATATGTATTAATATTCGTGTATTGATATTGTTCATTTTCTTTTACCTGAATTAAAAATGGATCATAATTTAATTTGAACTTCTATCAGACAATTGACAATTGCATTCAATGTGTGTTGCTGTATTAATATTGTCCATTTTCTTTTTTAATTGGTGTATTAATTCATTGTTCCTTTTTTAATTGGTATATTAATATTGTATGTTACACTATATAAAAAAAAATGTACAATTTATGCTAGTATGTTTTGTTTACAACCATTTGTTCTAGTATGTTGTTTCTTTGTATCTCTTTGATTTAAGCTTGTTAAATATTTGTACATATATAGATTAGAGTAACCCATCTACTCTGTTTCTTAATAATACTCCAATGAGAAGTGCTACTTTCTAGAAAGAAAGGAAAAAAAAAAACATGCATTCAATCTTGGTTCCCATCCCAAGTTGCATTTAATAACATTACCTTGAATTGTGTGATCTTCTCAACTAAATGGGTGGTGCCCGGAACATTTGACAGATGCAATTTTGCAGGTAATAATGTGTGCTACATTTCAAGACCAGATTCGTTTTGAGTTTTTGCTCGATCTACCGTTACAGTATTTATGATTCGGCTATTGGTATGACAAATATTCTATGTCTACGTTAAAAAAAATACTGTAAAAATTATAGGGCTGACTAAGATTTCGCATGTTATTAGGTAAACAAGTAGTTGACCAAAGTTAATGCTTGGCTCTCTTAACTCAAATGCATGAAATTTACTCTGAAGAAATTTAATGTGAAATCAACATAATTGGTTGCAGGGAAGGGAAACAGCAAAACGATAGTAGTTACTTATAACCAACATGCAGTGCACAGAAGAATTTAATATGAACACAAAAGCAAATAAAAAGGATTCTTCTACTCTTAGTGATCAACCCTTTCGAAGTCAATTACCAAATGGAATCATAGTGGAGCAGATCAATAAGGAATAATAAAAATAACTATAGAAAAACAAAAATTGTTAACCTCTCCCAGTAAATTAATTTATTTCCCTAGGGCCAGTAGAAGTTAAGGAACTCCAAGTGGTGGAAAGTTTTTATTAGAATTTAGATAGAATTTTATAGGTGTTTATGATGTTATTTTCAAATCAAAATTGAAGTTTTGCTACCATAATTTGCACTAACTTTTAATACATATTATCCATGTAAGACTCTAATTCTGAATAAAAACTTCAAAAACACCTATGAATTAATTGAATCTAATTAGTTTTATCCTTGCAGAAATTATAAAAAAATCTGTTATTCCCTTTCTTTTTCAGTAATTTTTTTTTAACTTTTTGTTCCTTTTAACATCAACCTTTATTAAGAGTGTTGATGTTAACTAACAAAAGCAATTTAAAAAGTAGAAAAGTTGAACAGTAGTTACCTCCTTGTGATCCACAGGAACAGAAGGATATAACCTGAGAGCTTCTGAAAGGGCAGCATGCAAATAATCCATCTTCTTTATCTCCTCAGGCCTAAATGCCAAACAACTCCCAACAACAACCTCTTCCTTCTTTAACCCTTCCCTTTGACTAAGCACCACCCTACAAATCTCAGCCAAAATCTTCTCCTCCACTTGAGGATTCATATGCAAAAGCCAGAAAAACCAACTCAAAGCCACAGAAGAAGTGTCCCTCCCAGCCAAAATGAAGTTGACACAAATGTCCCTCAAAAATTTATCTGAATAAGCCATTCCATTCTCATCCTTAAGCCTCATGAACACAGTCAACAAATCAGACTTGTCATGCTGCAAAGCAAGTTCCTTTTTCCTTGTCATAATAACACTCTCAGCAAACTCATCAACCTTCTCTATTGACTCCTTCAACCTCTTTTCCACACCAACATTGAGATGCCTCATGAACTTCCACATCCACACCGGGGTGATGAACCTCCTCATTGAGGTTTCAGTTGCATCCTCAAAAGCTGTGGCGAATGGAATATCTGGCAAGTGGGGCTGTGAGCAACCAGGGTCAACGCCAAAAGCTATCATGCACACGTTGTCGAAAGTGAGCCTTAGTAGAACATCCTGAAGGTCTATGACACGTGATTTGTTCACACATGACTCTAGCAAGGGTAAGAGTCTTTTGTGGACGAGCTCCAAAAGTGACTCTGCGGTTAGGTTTCTGAACATTGTGGAGTGGAACTCCAGGCTCACCGTCTTCCTTTGCCGCTGCCATGCCTCCTTGTCTGCGTTGAATATGCCGTTTCCCAGCAGGTCACGAAGTGTGTACCTTGTCGTCCAAAAATGGACCAATTTTGTGGGTCAAATTCGTAACATGCTTCATTAATTGGATTTCTAAAACGACAACTAATTCGGAATATATATATATATATATATATATATATATATATATATATTTAAAACATCACATAAAGTGGAGGAATGAGAGGACTATATTTGATAGAAACTACATACTACTTTGATTAATTCATCACGCATTTTGAGTGCCAAATTCGTAATTTGCTTTGTTGGTTTTCTAAAAGGACAACTAATTTAGAACATTTTTTTTCCTCCTAACTAAAACGCTATATAAAGTGGAACAAAAAGGAAGTATATTTGAGCAAAACTTACATACAACTTAAAAGTGAAGTTTTTATGACGTATTACCAAGATGTAAGTCTAATTCTGATCAGAGAACAGTATGAACAGCACATAAGAAACTGTATCGTCAAGAGTTGTGTCTTATATTTTCTTAAGAGTGTTGTTGTTGTTTGGTTTCAAACATACCTGAAGAATCTTCCCTTGGGGAAGGAGGAGAACTTGGTTTTGAGGAGGTATTCGAGATTGCGAGGGTCGGAGGTGAGGACACAGTCGAGGCTAGCGAACCACGGGCCTTGGAATGTGAAGGTTCCATTTTGGCGGATGAGGACTTCACTGAGCCATTCATACAAGTTGGTTGTGATTCCATAGAGAAGGGAAGGGAGCATTCCAAGGATTGGCCAAATGGGTAGGCCATGGTGCCTCTTAGAACGCCAAGCTCTAAGGGCTATGAACATTGCGGTTGCAATGGTGAGTTCAAAGATGTGGACGTGTTGCAAGAGGAAAAAAATGAGGGAGAAAAAGTTCATGTTGGTGGTGGTGATGTTGTTGGTGGCTAATTTGGTCACAATGAAGGAATGATTGTTGGAGATGTTGTGATGCATGAGGGCTAAGTAGTGGTGAAATTTATGAGTGTCTTGATCACGTTTGTTATGGGGGGAAAGTGCTTTGGTTTTACCAATTAAGCGGTCTTGATATACTTGGTAATAAGGTGAAGAATATGTTTTGTGGCCAATTGGTTGTTTTTGTTGTTGCAGTCACTGAAATTTCTTGCTTGTGTTGTGTTGTGGTTGTGGTGTGGTGTCTTTTAGTTTGAAGGGGGATTCACTCACTTTGGGAACATATATGGATGCTTTCTCTCTTCTATTGAATTTATGTATATCTTTCTCTTCTTATATACTACACAAACTTTAGTATGGTGCAACTTATTTAATTTTTTATGAAGAAATAAATATAATAGACTCTGAATTTTCATATAATATATAGTTATCTATCATGTGAGCGTCCAACATGAAAGGACATTCAATCCATTTTCATATATTTATTAATTACATGCAATACACAACTTATAATAATATTGTTAAATATTCCATTCATTAATTTGAATATATTTTGCAAATGAATTTTATGTTAATCAATATAATAAAATAAATTATTATTATAAAAAATCATTATTAAAAAATTCATCTTGAAAATATAAACCAGAAAATGTTATTTTCATTATTGTTTAGAAGAAAAGAATATATTTATAAGTATATTTTAAAATTTTAAAAAATGAATTGATTTATTATAATGCATATAAATTAAAAGTGTATAATAATTTATTTATTAATTTATATTTATTATTATTAGTATAAATTATTCTAAATTGAAATGTGCATTAAAAATATTATTTATTTTAATTAATATATTTCATAGAATATTTAAAAGTAACAAGATATTAATATAGATTTTAAACTTACGTGTTAACAATTTAATTTAATCATTCTTTACTCGTTGCACTTTATAATGAAGTACTTAATGAATTGCTTCAATATAATTACCAATGATATATTTTATGTTAATCATACAATCTCACAAAAAGGTTGATAATTTTTATGATTGATTTGAATAAAAAAATATTATACTAGAAATATTACCTACAATATATTTAATAAAATATAAATTAGTAAAAACTACTTTTTAAATTATATTTTTATATTTATATAAAACCAGTGCCATACAAGTGTATTAGAGCTAGTATGCTTGTGAAAATAGAATAATTGCTGTACATCATTGTCTTATTAATTTTGAGTGTAAAATTAGGATATATGATTAAGGAGGATGAAAGGTCACAGCAGCTGATTACCTAAGTTAGAACAAATATTATTTATTTTAATTATTATATTTCATAGAATATTTAAAAGTAACAAAATATTAATAAAAAAGATTGTATATTTCAAACTATATTTTTATATTTATATAAACCAGTGCTACTCAAGTGTATTAGTCTATTAGAGCTAGTACGCTTGTGAAAATAGAATAATTATGGTACGTTATTGCCTTAAAATAATTTAATTTTTTAAAATTATAATTTCAAATTTTAATTTTCTAAGTTTAAATTTTAATATGTATGATGAGTTTGACTTTGGAGATAATACTATTTAAGTATCATCTATGATCCCTTTCTTATATTTTGAAAAATTGTTTTATTTTATTTTAGGAATTTTATTATTATGAAAATAAAATGATATTCTCTTTTTTATATAAATACCATATTTCTCTTTTTATAGTTTCATTGTGGAGATAATTGCACCTTTTTTTAATAAATAAAAATATCCAACTATCACGTATTTTTATTTCTAACATGTGTTTGTATAATTCATAATTGATCTTTTTAAAAGCTATAAATGATTGTATCTGCAATCAAAACACTTTATTAACATTTGATTTATAATGATTTGATTATAATTAATTTTAGAATTAAAAGTTATTTATTAAACTTTGTTAATGATTTAACTTATCTACAATATAAATAATTAATAGGGCATTTTCCTAAAAGAAATTTATTGGTGTACGTAGCATGTGATTATATATTGTAAACTCATGAAGGTTTTTGGTGCCAGATGAAATTATTGACACTTGTAAACTTGAATCTTTTTAGAAAAAAAAATATTTAGTTTGTCTTCTGTAAAACATATTTTTTTTTTTTCTATTTCGTGTTCCTTTAGTTACAACAGCGCTAAGATATTGGGAAATAAAGTTATCCTTGACTTGAATATCAAAACAATGACATATAGAATTGCCATTTTTAAAAGTTATTGGTTTGAGTGTGAAATAGGACTTGTAACTGGGATGAGTAATGACACCTTTTATGGTGCGATTAAGGAGGATAAGAGGTGACAGCATCTGATTACCTAAGTATAGGAACAAATATGTACAGTTTTAATGCTCTACGTTTCCATATCATTAATATGAATATTTCCATAACTAACCGGTGGGTCTCTTTAATTGAATACTATTGTCCACATCACGTTTTTAATTCGTTACCTTAATTATCATTCGCCAGCACGTGGGAATTTATCAAAAAGTAGAACTTGTGCTGTTCTTGGTTTATATATTACAACAATTGCCAAACGCCTACAGAGGTATAACAAGATTTTACATTTTATTTTATTATTAACCCTAATTGTCGATCATTTGAGACTAACAAACAACCATAATTGTTGTATATGCTAGTTGTCATTTAAGGTTAACAAACAACTGAATAATTGTATATTTTATTTTTCTTCTGCTACTTGTGAAAAAGAAATCTTGTTTGTCTAGTGTCTACCCTCTCTTATGAAATAATTACTATAAAAAAAATAAAACAAATTAGATAATAAATATTTTAATCTTAATGTACAATACATTATCGTTAACCACTTTGCAATTTGGTTTAACGTACTTCACACTATAAATTAAAAAATGTGTTTATAAAAAGTATAATTGCAATGATTATTTTAAACAGACTATATGAAAAGTTAAGCATCAGATGAGAAATTAACTAGAAACAGAAAATGGTGATTTTTGATAGGGTTTCTACTGCTACTACTACTAATAGTATATATTTTGTTTTTGACTGAAAATTAATAGCATATATAAAAACATTCTAAATATTAACAGTTTCTAAAACTTGGTTTTACGAAAGTAACATGCCTTTTTTTTTTATCAATAAAGTAACATGCCTTTGACGAGCTTTTCTTTTTATTATGACATTTCTTTAATTATCTATCATACAACACATGTCTTGCAATTATTTTTTCCTTTCTAAAGATATGACGCTTGTAGCAGGCAACGTATAGCTGTATACATGAACATTAACTCTTATTGCCGATTCAAATAAAGATGCAATACATTAACTCTTTTTTTTCGATTACAACATTACACTCTTATGATCGCGTGTCGGTTTTCAAAACCACAAGCATCTTGCACCAGTGTGCATGCTGAGAACCATCGTAGCTTCTCTATACCTTGAAGGAAATAAACAAAGATAATGTTTCTCTTTTATTTAATATAATAATTAGAAAAAAAAACTCAAAGCAAATTAAATAATGAATTCAATCTATAAATTTTTTTAATATCTGAAAACTACATCATCGTTAGAAAAAAAATTGATCACTTTTGCAATTTGCTTTAACTACTCCACACTTAAAAAGAATTGCGTTTAGAAACAGTATAATTGCAATTATTATTTTAAATAGACTATATAAAAAGTTTCCTGTAAAAAAAAAAAAAAAAAAAAAACTATATGAAAAGTTAAGAGTCAATTGAGACCTTAACTAGAAATGGTTATTTCCGGGTTTCTGCAGCAACAGTAGCATAACAACCATAAAAACATTTCCTTCAAAAAAAAAAACCCCATAAAAACATACTAAACATTAACAGTGCTGTAAAACTTGGTTTTACGAAAGTAACATGCCTTTCACAATATCTTTTCTTTTTATTATGACATTTCTTCAAAGTTAAAATTCTTTTTATTATGACATTTATAAAATTCTAAAATCAACCTAATATATAAAACTATTAATCTTTTGAATGGTTTATTATATCAGTTTTACTTAACAGACTGTAGGCTTTGTTATATATTGGATGTGGGCTTTTTTTCTGGTATTTGCACTTCATAGTTATTTCCATTTTATTTTATTAATTATTCAGTGCTGGAGTTCTAAAATAACAAATTATGAGCCAACAAATTGCAATTGACTTACGGTTATATGCTTTTGCTTGCTACAGGGGTAAAAGACAAAAAAAATCATCATAAAAGACTTAATTAAAGTCATGAACTTTTGTAAAATAGATTAGTTTATTATGTTTCGATCGGTTCTTTGTTCATATTTTTATATATAAATGTATTTTTGTATTATATAGTTTAATACCGGAGAAATTTAACGTTGTTTTCAATGAAATTTAGAAAAAAAAATTAAGAAAAAAATAAGATATATATATATATATATATATATATATATATATATATATATATATATATATATATATATACACACACACATGAGGTTTGTTAACCTGTACTCACTCAAAAATTAGAAGTTTTATGTTAGCATCTAGTATTTTTTTTATTACAAAAAGACCATTTTTCCTTTATTTAAACCAATATAAATAAAAGGGTAAGTATGTAATTCTGTTTTAAAAATAAAATTAATAGAAAATGTTTTCTTTGTCTCTCACACGACAACCCAAATTCCCCTCTCTTTCCATAAGATGAGTCTGTATAATCCATGGTCTGTTCCCCCGTTGTTAATACTCTCGGTAGGCAAATGATAAATAAGGATCTCAAAGACACATTCTAATAAAAAATAACATATCTCAAAGTTACTAAAGGCTTACTAAAGGATATTGACTTTAGTTATGTGCTCCTCTCTCTGCACAAGATGCTATCGTCGAAATCAAGTTTCCCCTACCAGGCGCAACAATAGGAAGAAGGAAATGTTAATGGGAAAGAGAAAAGGGAATTTAGGCTGCCAGGACAAAGGGTTCAAGGGAGAGAGAAAAAAAAAGATTTTCGATTAATTTTTTTAAAAAACAGAATTAGATAGGTATCCTTTCAATTATATTACTTTAGAAAAAAAATTTGGGATCTACTTAGAAAATTTTCTAAATCTGAATCTCCTTTCAATTATCCTTGTGAGCAGCCAATTTTATTTAATTTTTTAGTGAGTCTATGTTAATAAATCCATATATATATATATATATATATATATATATATATATATATTAATTATGGCTTCATCCCTCCTCACTTATCTATTTTCCTCCATGGCAAGTTCACATTGTTGAAATTTTGTGTTTGAATAATTAACATAGTTATAATAATTATTTATTATTATTGGATTCATTTATTATGTAGTCAAATTAAATGAACTCATTATACTACTATATAAAGTGATATGAACTTAAATAGATTGAAGTCAATGTTGACCCATTAAAAGATAAATGGAAAAATATAAGATTTGAGTATGAGAATATCTGAATTAAAAAGGAAAAGTTAGAAATAAAATAAAGATTTGATTTAGAGGAGATTCAAATTTAGAAAATTTTGGAATCAAAGTTTCATATCACGACTCTTGTTTACTTAATATATCAATTTAAAGTTCTTTCTAATTCTTTTCTAATGGGATGTTAATCTAACATGGTCTTCATTCTCTTTCGAGAAACGGTGATGTGGTTAATTGAATTAGTTTTTATTGTCATGGTATTATGTTTAATTAAGTCCTTTATGCTTTTTACTAATTTGTGTTATGAGTTCAGGATTAATTCTATTGTTGTGAATTAAAATCTAAGTTTCCCCCCTATGGTTCCAAGCCTTGGTTTAACTTTCAATTCATCCCTAAGCATCTAAAATAATGCAAATGGTGATCAGGCATGTAACATGTATAAATTACAATAAGAGAAGAGTAAGAAGATCAAATTAAAAAAAACCCCAAAAAAATTAAATTTAACATTAACAATTGTCAAGACTATATCCTAATCTCATAACAAAGTGGACTACTCACACATAGTCATGAGCAATCCAAATAAAACATAAAAGAGAAGGAAGGAGTACCGATCGGAGAAGAAAAAACCTAAGAAAACTCCAAAGCTCTCCTAAATCGTCAATACTAAAACTCAAATTTTTTTAGAAATTTTCTAAATTGTTTAAAGATATGGGCTAAAATCTGTTTAGAACCCAAATACAATTAAAACGTAAAAAATGAAAATAAAAACACAAGTTTATTAACACACTTGTGCCAATGGATGGTATGCCTGTGCCAGATGTGACAATAGCTTGGTCAAAGGGTAAGGGACTTGGCACACCTCTGCTAGATGCATTAGCCTAAAATTGCTCTATTTTCCTTCCAAAAAGGTCCTCAAAGGTTAGGTCTGATCATGAAAGTCCAACATGCACTAGAAAAGTTCTATTTAGCACCAAAGATCAAGTCAACATGACTTCTGTACACATGAAAACACCCATGCCATAACAAGTTCGACAAAAAGAATAAAATGCGATTCAATGAACAGAAAGACCTAAACCTCCAATAATACAAATAATCCTAACTAAAATGCTTCATAATATATACGAGGAAAAGCAACTTGCAGCATCCTTGATTTTGAATTTCATAATTCTGCATATATGTTAAGAATTCTCTTATAATATATACGAGGAAGGACAGAGGAAATTAGAAACTACACACCTCCCATACCTGAACACGAATCTGAAAAGGAAGTGGAAGAATTGTGCAGGTGTCACAGGCCTAGGATATGAAAGAATTGTGAATGTGATATTAAACAGAGACTTGTGTATGTTTGCTTGCAAAGAAATTTACCGAAACGAATGAAAGGTTCTATTTACTGGAATTCAGCACAATGTATATGGGATATTTCAATTGAGAAAATTTTAAAACGGAGAAATGAAAACAATTAATTTTAATCATCAAATTATAATTATAAATAATAAATTATTAAGATTAAAATTCCAATTTTAATAAACCTCATGTCTCTCTCTTCCGTCTTATGTTCTCTCCTTGTTTTTTTCCTCATCTTTTTCATAATCATGTACATGCATTGAACCCTTCTGGAATTATGTTGGCATAATTTTGGAAAGTTCTTTTTTCAGAAGTATAAAAAAAATTAATGTATTCTAATTTTTTTTTTCTAAAATAAAGTCACGTTTAATTTTAATAAAATATCTCTGTTAATATAAAATCTAAGTAATTCACAGTTAACATGGATCTAAACCTGCTCATTATACATATTACAACTTACTATGGCAACTATGAAACAACTTATTACAAACACAAAATTCTCAGCTCTTGGGGAATGCCCTCGGTGCCGAGGAACATGTACCAAGGTGTACCTCTTTTTCGTTCTCTGCGCCTTCTTCCCTGCACTAGAATCGTCTATGGTGGTGTTGGGTGGTTGGGTGGAGGGTAGTTTTGTGTGATTGGGTATTTTTGGAGGTACAGGAAGTAATTGGTTTGATGTAGGCCGTAGACCAAGCCCAATTATGAAAGCCCAACTCATGCACACACTATTGGTCCCTCTATGTCTGTATACGATGATCTCGCTGCGGCGTCACTCTACCCTTCCAAGGTTCGATTTTCACTTTCACTCTTTTATGTGTCATTCCCTACTCTTATGATTATCAACAGTGTTATTTTTCTTATAATGCATACACGAGCTTTGAATTTAGTGACAGAATTGAAAATTTTGTGTTTTCATTGTCAAAATTTGTGTTCTGTATTTTTTTCTTATGTTGGAAATGGTTTGCATAATGATTGCTTAGTTTCCTGTTTCAAAGTTTTTGATTCATAATGATTGCTTCCTCTCTCTCTCATGAATTGTTATCCTATTTGTAGTTATGAATGGATAAGTTTTCTCAATCTCTTCCTTGGTTATAACTATGTGATTTGTGTAGCTTATTCAATTTACTTCTGGTATTACAATTTCAGTACTTGTGTTGAGCCATTTCTTTTCTTTGGCAGAACATTTCCAGCCTAAAAACACTCCATTTTGCATCGAAAGCGCATTTTATTGTGAATAGTTCCGTCTCTTTCATCCAGTTATTGATGGCTCTTTTGTTCCAGAAATTTCAAGAGGTATATCCTTATCTTATTACACAATCATTTTGACTGTCTGCCATTGATTTAATTTTCTTTATAGGGAAATTCTTTCTCTTACCTTTTGTTGAGATTATGCCAGAATGTGTAAATTATTGTTTATTTATGAAACAACACAAAAAAAAAATGGAGAAAAGATGGACAAATAAATAAATAAGATGGCTTTGTCTCAAATGACCTCATGAAGGACTACACTGTCTAGAACGAGTGACCAGAACTCATTTAGAGCATAATATTCTTTGCCTAGTGGCCTGTAGAGAATAATCCATTGCACTAGAATACACTCAAGTTATGATGAAATTTTTCACTCCCCTAGAAAGCATGAAGTACAACTGTAGAAGAAAAGTTCAATTCTTTTTATTATTTATCTTTTGTAATTTCCTCCATATTTGTATTGTTTCATTATTTCATATCCGTTTACTAAATTACTAGAACTGTTATGTCAAGGTTCATATGAATTTTGATAAAATCAATGTTCTAAAGGGACTCCATACTCGATGGAAGTGTGATATATTAATTCTTGTGGGGATTAGTCTTTTATGAATTCTTCACAGTTTTGTGCTATGCTAAGCTGTAGTTTGCAGTTACCTGTTGTGAATCATGTGAAACTTATCACAATAATGAATAACCAATCTTGGTCTGAATTTGTTTTCAGGCTGTGAAAACCCTGGCAAAGCGCCCTTCTTTCACTAAGGATCCTAGACAACTACAATTTGAAGCTGACATTAACCGCTTGTTCCTATATTTGAGGTCAGTGGCAGTGCACTGTTCTTTTAGATTTTAAGTAAATTTGAACTTTAAGATATTAGGTCTTTGATGTTTAGACAGATAAATTGTTGTTATGCTTTTGGGGGTTCACATTATTTTAATGCATGTGATTTCAATTTTGTTGTGTATTTGATGCTTTTCCTTCTTAACGTTCCGAAATATTTTGCTCATGCAAAGACTTAAATATCCAGCTATAATCATCTAGGGAAGAATGCTGATGAAGCACATGCTGAAGAGATTATTGAAATGGCTAGTAAAGCCTCATTTGCTGATCAACAAATGCAAGTACAAGAAAATGTTCATTCACAAATTAAAACATTTTGCACTTTCATGGATGAAATTCTACTTCCAAATGAAAAGATGGTAAATGAACATCAACTGCAAAACACCGTGCCTCGCCGAAGTGGGCTTGGTTTTGCTGTGGGTAGTAGGAATGATCCTGCCTATAATAATCTTGGTGAGTTTGACCCCCTTTCTTTCTGTTGCCTTATGCAATCTTGGTGAGTCTTAGGAATAGAAATTAACAGCCAGGTTCAATGTGCCTGTTTGAATTGATATATTTGACACTTCAAGACTCAACATGTCATCAAATTTCCATGTCTTCCTTTAGGGTGGGTTTGGTTATGAAGAAATAGGTGAGAAAAGAAGGGAAATTTTCAAAAAAATGAGTTCCGCACCTCCACCACACTACTTTAATTCAAATATTTCTTCCCAATTCCATTCCAATCTACCAAAACAACCCTTAGAGTTTAGATAGACAAGGATACAGAAAATAACCTATTTTAGTAACAATTTAACTTTAGTTATTCATTTATAATTTCATATTTTTGCAATATTTTCTACTTTTTGCTTGTTCACTGTAGCCACTTGCTTTTGGAGCAGCTTCCCCCAAGACAAGACCATTAAGCCAAGCTGTAGTTTCTCAAAATTTAAAAGATCAACTTGGCTACACAGTTAATGTCACACCTTCTCAAATACCTCACAAGGATGCTGGCCAGGGTCTTTTTTTAGATGGCACAGTAGATGTTGGTGCTGTAGTGGCCTTTTATCCAGGCATAGTCTACTCTCCAGCTTATTACCGTTACATTCCAGGGTACCCAAAGGTTGATACACTGAACCCCTATTTGATTACAAGATATGATGGAAATGTCATCAATGCTCAACCTTGGGGTTCTGGAGGTGACAACCGAGAACTGTGGAATGGTAGAAAAACCGGAGAAATCAAGCCTGATGTAAAAGGAGCTGAGCCTGAGAAAGGTTCAGAAAGGTTCTGGAAACTGCTGAGTAAGCCTTTGGAAGGCTACCAAGGAGGTAACAATGAAGTGATTGAGCGTAGAAACCCATTAGCCTTAGCTCATTTTGCCAATCACCCTCCAAAAGGGGTGCAACCAAATGTCATGATTTGCCCTTATGACTTTCCATTGACCGAAAGCAACATGAGAGTCTACATTCCAAATGTGTTGTTTGGAAACGCAGAAGTAAATATGAGGAGATTTGGCAGCTTTTGGTTCAAGTCTGGTGGAGGGTCAAGAAATAGTGGATCAAATGTTCCAACACTAAAAACTCTTGTTTTGATTGCTACTAGGCCTCTCCAAGATGAGGAACTCTTCCTGAACTACAGGCTGAGCAATACTAAGCGCAGGCCGGAATGGTATAATCCGGTGGATGAAGAAGAGGATAGGAGAAGATGGAGCTAGCCAGTCGAGAATTCCCTTGTTTTTGTCTCATAGAAAGTTGTATTTGTGATCCTTATTTGGATGTTATTTTTGTTGACATACCAAGGATGATAAATTTTTTGTGGGATTGATTTTGTTGGTATGTTTTTAGAGGTCAAAATCCAACTCAAGGTGATGTACCGAAAATCCTAGTTCTATTAAACTAAATAATGATTAATGACAGTATCACCCTCAAAGTTTGTTGTTGTGGTTTCTTTTTATCTCACTTGTGTGGCATATTACATCAACAACGAACCTTGACATAGTTATTTTATATCTTTCTCTCCACTTCATCTAGTTTGTCAAAAATAAAATGAAGTGGGAAAGTCAACAGGATATGGGAAAAAATGGATGTACATTGAACATTTCCTTTTTTTCAAACTGAATATAGGCGACTTTGTTTAAATTTTAAAATAAATGTTTTTTAATAAATAGATACTTAGGTGAGTTTGTTTAAGCTTACTTTTCTTTAAAAAAAAGTATTTATTTTAATAAAATAAACATTTTTATGTTTTTTATGTGTTTGTCTAAATTATTTTTTAAAATAAGTAATTTTTAGATTTGTTTTTTTAAGAAAAACAGAAAAAAATTATTTTAAATAAAAGCAGTTTAGATAAATACGTCATAAAATCATAAAATTAAATATTTTATTTAAAAAAACGCTTATATTCTTGTTGAGTTTAAGTTTTTGCATTTTTATTGGTTTTTTGTGGTCCATTGAGTTGGGTAAGTTTTCTGTTTACTTGCTTGAATTAAAAAAAAAAAAACCAAAACTTGGCTCATGCGGTCTTCTGTTAAATGGCCCAATCTATAAACAAATGAACTATTTTTTTTTAAATTTAATTATTCATTTAATTTTTATAGTTTTCAAATTTATTTTTTTTAGTTTCTATAGTTAATAAATAATTTTTTTAGACCCTGAATCTTATATTTTAATTCTCGTGAGATCGTTAAATATTTTTAACTTTGTTAGTTAAAAAATTTAACGGCGGAAAATTTTTGAGAATTAAAATGTAAATTTCAAAAATTAAAAATGTACTTATTAAATTTTAGAAACTAAAAAATCTACTTAAAGGACTAAAAGAAATAAGTTTAAAAAGTATTGAAATTAAATGAGTAATTAAACTTATTATTATTATTATTATTATTATAACTCTATCGTTTTTATTTTCGTTTTTAAATGTTTTATATAAAAGAACCACGATGGCTGCATGCCTCCATGCCAAAACTATTAGATTTGATTGGCGGATATGATATGATGTAAGAGTTAGATAAGAGTAGCATAGGATAAAAATATTATAAGTTGATGTGCACAAGTTAATCTCTAACAAGTTTATATTTGATATCATATTTTATTTGTGAGGTGGATGATATAATATTATGTGTTTATGTGACAATATTTCCGTTTTTATCCAAATTGCATACTTTTAAAAATAATTATAATATTTTTTTTAATTTTTTAATAGATTATTCCGTTTTAAATGATAAAATTATATAAAAATTATCTTAATATTTCTTCTTTAGTTTTATACATTATTTTAATTTCTAAATTGTAAAATTATATCAAAATAACTAAAATAAATCAATGAAAAAATAAAAATTATAAAAAATTGTAAAGCAAAAGAAATATATATATATATATATATATATATATATATATATGACTAATGTTAAAAAACGTTGTGAGATATCTTAAATAATTAATGTATTTTTTAGGCTTAAGTATTGCAATTGTGCATTTTTTATCTCTCAAGTTCCAATTGCAATAAATTGGATTCTCTTGTCCTTTGGTGCCATCTCTTTTGTTGTTGTTTTTTTAAAAAAAATAAAATTGGATCCTCTAGTTGTTATAATTATACATTTTTTGTTCCTCTAGTAATTCATTAGTATTCAAAATATTTCTCTAACATGAAAGTGATATTTAAACTAATGTTACCTTACACATATGTTAACATGACTTAATTATGTTTTAGTTCCTTTGATATTATTATCCTAAGGGATGACTTAATTATGTTTTAGTCCCTTTGGTATTATTATCTTAAGGGATCAAAAGTGTAATTTAATAATGTTAACATATGTATTAGACAATACACCTATTATCACATCATCATTCAATATCACGTCAATAAAATATTATATTTTATCTTATTCACACATTGAATAGGATGAATTTGCATAATAAGACATCTCATGTAGTATCTATTATAAATTATCGGTGAATTTTGAAATTGAGTTGTGTCAGTCTTAGACATCCTAAACATGAATTCCATTGTTAGAGATCTAGACTAATTAACAAGAAGGACAATGCTTGTTGAAGAGGATGGAGTTTGCGGGTGAGAAGAAAAGCAATCATAATATAGTATTTGCTACAAGTCTTTTTATACTCAAGAATCATGATTTTTTGAAATCATAAATTCTGATAATCATAATTTCAAGAAATATTTATATAAGCTATTGTAAATCAAATATTAACGTGATGTATTTTTACCAAAATGTTTAAATATTTATTAAATTAAATGATTTAATAAGAGTAATATGAAAAACTTTAGTTATATTTACCACAATAAAACTTTTTTTAACTCAAAAAAGTTAGATTTTTATCACCTATTATGGGAATATTTTGTGAGAAACTCAATTTAAAATTATACCTAAGAATGTTAGATTCTTAAAAATGATTTTTAAAAATGCATATCAAACGTAAGAATTTAAAATTCTTGACCTAAGGTTCCTTGAAAACTTAGAGCATCCACATTGCAGCAACTCACATGAGTTGCTTCCAATGGGACCCTCATGTATACATCACTCATTTATACTATTTCCTTGCAAATAGCTAATTACTTATGAATAAATTTCCTTTGCAGTAACTCTCTTTTGTTGCTTCCAATGACTCATAACTTGATGGTGTATTCAGATTAGAAGAAGATGAATAAGCTCCAGAAGCATAAACATTTGTTCTCTTACTAGATCCTTCATATTGTGTCAATCATTTCGATTCCTTCCTCACCATAAGCCATACAGTTTCTTATTTGAAACTTGTCATTTTATCTTGAAAATAAATCGCATGTGTATCTCACATGATGTTAATCTCGGAGCCACCACTCTTCTTTCTTTAATAGGCTTGTTTGTAACATATAAGAAATTTTTTTTACAGATTCGATTGATCTTTTGCCATCAATGTTTTAGATGTGACGTTTCTTTCAACTTCCAATGTTGCTCACGACAACTATTACAATTTTTTACCAAAAAGTTGACTTTTTTTAGTTTATCCCAACAATTGCATTCTTCAAAACATATAGCCATGAGTTGGTGAGACAATCATCTTCCTCAATATTTGGGATGCTTATTCTTCTTCTTCTCCTACTCCTTCATTGAAATCAATATTTTTCTATCCAACTTGGGTGGAAAATGATAGAATTTGAGATTTTGATGCAAAGTCGATGGTCTGCCATATTATCTTTAATTACATTGCTCACTACTAGTAATTATTGAAGAGCTTTGATTCATGGAAGGGTTAATTGGTGGTGATTAATACATAGAAAATTGATATAGAAGAAATGAGAGTGTAAGATATTCAAAATTTGCCATATTTGAATTTGGATTATTGTGGGTTTGATAAATTTGAAAAAATTTACAAATTTGAATTTGTGGGAACTTGAAAATTTGGTATGAAATTAAACCACGGATTTTGGAGGAATTTTGGTTTGAATTCATTGAATGAAAACAAATCAAAGTAGAAATTGAGAATTTTTTGAGAATAAAATAAGATAAATTTTAGAAATTTTGGTAGTGTAAAAAAATTGAATGACATTCTATGAAAACAACATTGTGTGACACATGACCGTCATAATTTCAATACGAGGATCAAATTAGTGAATAATTTTATGGGAGGACAAAATTCGAAATTAGAGACAAAATAGAGGAAAAAAATATAATTTTACCTTGAAATATATCCTTATTATCCGGTGGTTGAAATAATATTTTATAGCTTTTTTCTTTAATTTGATAAGGAAAAGCAACGTTGCTTTGAGAAGTAACTGTTGCCTCGCATGCAACGTCTATTGAGCTGCAGGATCCAGAGTTGCTACTGAAAGCATGTTGTTTCGGCCTCGCAATTACCAAACCGCCTCATACGAGTCATATCTGTGACATTAATTATACACTTTTGATATTTTTCGTTATTAATTGCTCGACGGAGAACAGAGCATAGGATGGAAAATTGGACAGAACATGAAAGAGTATTTCATCGATCCATAAAGATGGAAAATTGGAGAGAACATGAAAGAGTATTTCATCGATCCATAAAAATGGAAAAATTAAAGTTAATACTTTTACATATATAAAGATTAAATTGTCCCTTGATAAAAAAAAATATATTAAATTGTCCTTATTTATCATACTGTTATTCTGTATTAGTTAAGGATATTTATGTCATTTAATATATATGCAAACTAAAAAATAGATAAATTTCCTTTCTTTAGTCTTCCAGCTGATTCAGACCTTGAATAAGTAGCATTATCCTATTTTATGAAGATAGCAAATTAAATTGAAGCAACGGATGGAGTTGATAAATTAAGCACAGGGACAAATGAGATCCTGCGGAAAATGTAGGACCACCCCTTCAATCATGGCCCCTATTTGATTACGATACAAACCTAATTAAATTAATATTTTCTTTTTTGTTTTTTTTATTACCAACATATATATACTCTTATTAATACCGGCAACTTAATGTATTTTAAATTCTTTAAAATAATAATTATTGATTATATTATTTCATTTTAGTCTTTGACGTATACTGTTAGTGCAGATATCAAATACAAACATAATATAATATTGTTGCAAATGCAACATGAGCCAGAATCCTCTCTTCACAGAAGAAAGCCCTACAAGCTAACCCTCACATAGCTCAAAATTGCTCGAAAATCCTCAAAACGAAAAAAAAATGTGAACTCAACGTTTAAAAAAGTATCACGTTTATTTTTCAACAGTATCACGTTCTCATTCATTTTTTTTTGGGGTTTGTCTTCCTCTATATATATATATATATATATATATATATATATATATATATATATATATATATATATATATATTCACATGGCTTTAAAAAGGTTTCAAGACCATTAAAGCTAATTGAAGACTCAACGTTTAAAAAAGAAATGTATCATTCAAATGTCATATTTAAAATAATTGATTTAAAGTTATGAAGACATTAAATCAAATAAAAAGCTTCTGTTCAACACATGATTGTCAGACCCGGTCCGGACCGGACAGTTCAACCATAAACCGGGGGCCTGTTCGATTGGTTTAAGCTTCAAAACCTGTGTGCTGTTGAACCGGAGAAACTGATCAAGAACTGGAAAAACTGTTAAAAATCGGCGATTATGACGGTTCCACAAAAAATCACAATTTTAAAAAAGGATTGCTGATTGATTTTATTTATTGTTGTTGTTAATAAATTTATTTATTACTGTTGAACTTAAATATTATTATGATATATATTTATTTTTGTTGTATGTTATAGCTTATAATGACACTTTAAAGTGAAGTTAAAATTTTCGCATTATAAATTTATGCCTATTATGTTATTTTATGTTTAATATTATATATATATATATATATATATATATATATATTTAAAAAAAATAATATTTTACTAAAACTGATTCACTCCCTTTAAACCTTGAACTTTTAATCAGTGTGTTCACCAATTCAGTAACGGTTAAACAATAAAATGTTTAAATGTTTAAAACAAAATTAAAAGCATATAATACAATTTAAAAAATATATATATCCTTATTTAATGTTCCATTGTACTTCAAATAAAATTGTTATTGAAAAAGAATACATCTAAAACCAACAAATAAGATAATTTACCAACTATATAACATTTTGTAATAAGATGTAAAATTTGTTATAATATAGTTGATTGATATTGTTATTAGCTTGTAAATAAAGCAGAGGTGGATCTTAATTGATTGAAGAAGAGAATTCTAGATTTTTTGTTTTGTTATTTATAGAATAGAGAGGTGGTTATTTGTGGCAATTGAAGTTGGAGGTGGTGGTGACGCCTGTCCCGACCCCAACCTGCCACACTTATAAAACCTTTTCCTCACACACCGACACCCCCACATTTTTATTTTTTCATCTATACTTATACATATATCACTATCCCTCCCATCTCTATATTTTTCTATTCCCCTTCTTCTCTCTTTTTATTCACTTCCTCCACCATGCAAGCTATTATTATTTCTTTCCTTCTCATCATCACATCCCTGCTTTTCAGTTCTTTCTTTCTTCTTCTTTTCCCTTTCCTCCACTGCTGGCACCACCACAAGCACAAAAAATTGCCTCCTGGTTCCATGGGTTGGCCTTATCTAGGAGAGACCCTCAAGCTCTACACTCAAAACCCAAATTCCTTCTTCTCTAACCGACAAAAACGGTATCATATATATATTACTCATGCATGCCAATATGTACCTCTCCTCTCATATACTATACAAACACATTAAAAAAAAAAAAAAAAAGTACGTGAGTAAACAATTTAATTTAATATTCATGTAACTAATTTGATTGGGATCGAAGCTTGTTATAATAAATCATTAAAAGAAGTTTATAAAAGTGCATTTGGCAAAATCAATTAAGGATGTGTTTGATTCTCCGTTGAATCCAGCGTAACACCAATCTGACTGAAACATATTTATTTGAATTTGTGTTTGATGAGTCATGATTCTGGATTGTACGTGTAGGTATGGAGATATATTCAAGACAAACATATTGGGGTGTCCTTGTGTGATGATATCAAGCCCTGAGGCCGCTAGAATTGTGCTTGTGACTCAAGCACATCTCTTCAAGCCAACATACCCTCCAAGCAAAGAGAAGTTGATAGGGCCAGAGGCTGTGTTCTTTCAACAAGGTGCCTATCACTCCATGCTCAAGAGGTTGGTTCAAGCCTCTTTTTTACCCTCCACAATTAAGCACTCAGTCTCTGAGGTCGAGCGAATTGTCATCAAAATGGTGCCAACTTGGACCTACAAAACTATCAACACCTTGCAAGAGATGAAAAAGGTATCTCACATGACATAACTTAACTACATCTACACATATGTCGGTCAAAACTTTCAGAATTAACCATATCTTATCATATTAAGAGCACGCTACTTAGTCGGCTTCATGGTGGAAATTTGAATAATATGCATGAGCTAGCTTATAAATTTTAATCCTAGTTTGACTTTTGTGTACCAAGAAATATTAAGAATCACGATAAATATTAACTTCATTTTGGTTGGATTATAGTAGAAAGAGGAATAAGAAGAAAACGAAAATGTGATAAAAAAAAGTATTTATTTCATTATGTGGATTTAGAATCTCAATAAATTTTCTTGGTTTCATTTAATTAGTATGCATTTGAAGTAGCTGCAATCTCAGCCTTTGGGGAAATAAAGGAGCTTGAAATGGAAGAAATCAGGGAGCTCTATCGTTGCTTGGAGAAGGGATACAACTCTTATCCATTAAATGTTCCTGGAACTTCCTATTGGAAGGCAATGAAGGTATGTAAAATGTATTTCTTATTATCCTGTTTTGTATTTCTTGCCCTGTTTTTGCATAGTTTGTACATTTATTATTATTATGTAACCGAGGACTTGAATAATTATTGCAAATCGTTAGATAGTACGAATAATTTTGATACGAATTGATTACGAGAGATATTTCCGTACGAATCATTATGAGACAACGTGGCAGTATTTTATTTAGTTAAACAATAAGTTAAAACTTTTAAAAGAATAAAAATAAAAGCATAGAAGTGGGACAAAACCCACGGTGTTCATATACAGTTTTTGCTATAAAAAAATTCCGTACCATATAGCCTTTGCACAATTATTTTCAATCATTTGTGCATAATTAAAAGATCAATCTTAGTATTAAAAAAAAGACTAATCTATTTTTTCAACAAAGTGCTTTCGTAGTAATTCATTTACTAGCTACTATTACAGTTTATACCTGTATAATCATTTTCAGGTAGATTTTCACTAAAAGTCTAATTAACATTTTATTTAGTAACTTTTTTATCAGGGATATTAATTTGTTAGGAAGAAAAATTAAACTCAGCACTTATCTCTTCTTTCTTGGGGTTAAACTTTCAAATTATATGACAGTATTCTGTGTAACAGTATTATATGATCTTTAAATTCAACACCCTTTATATGAATGTAGGCAAGGAGGCATTTGAATGAGAGCATAAGGAGGATAATAGAGAGAAGAAAGGAAAGTTCAAATTATGGTGGGGGGCTATTGGGAGTTCTATTGCAAGC
Source organism: Glycine soja (assembly GCF_004193775.1). Lineage (NCBI taxonomy): Eukaryota > Viridiplantae > Streptophyta > Magnoliopsida > Fabales > Fabaceae > Glycine > Glycine soja. The sequence goes on from NC_041010.1 coordinate 47,706,551, forward strand.
TCGAGGTGAGAAGAACAACAAGTACTATCAGCAGCTCACAGATTCTCAAGTTGCTGATAATCTCATTGGTGTCATCTTTGCTGCACATGACACCACAGCAAGTGCTCTAACATGGGTCCTCAAGTACTTGCACGACAACGCCAATCTATTGGAAGCTGTGACGGTCACACTTTTTCTCTCTTTCATTATTCAATTTTATTATCAATCAATTTACATTATGTCAAAATTAATCATCTTTCTATATCTTATTTACTCCTAATATTAATTATTATTCTCTCTCTCACTTAAAGTACATATGCCCCCCAAAGCTTGTCAAGTGATTATTATGGCTGATTTTGATTCTTTTCATTGTAAAATTTATTTTTTGCAGAAAGAACAAGAAGGAATAAAAAACAAACTAGCTATGGAAAATCGTGGACTTTCGTGGGATGATACCAGGCAGATGCCGTTCACTAGCCGGGTATATTAATTACTTTCTTGCTTGCTTTTAATCATTTAGTTTTCTTTTCTTTTCTTTGAAAAAAGAGTTGTTGATGATTTTGGTAAACATCAGATTAAATTTTAAATGACAAATAATGTCATCAATTTTGTCCACTAAAAAATCACTTGGAAGACATTAACTGACATTGACAAATTTGGTGTAACTATTTTTTTATCATTAATTTGATATTACCATAAATAGGAAAAATTAAATATTTGACGCTCTTTCCATTTTTTTATTTGACTACTTTTAGAAGATTTTTTTTTGACAGAATATTTGTATTCATACCTAGAAGTTCAACATAATATTAAATATCACTTTTCAAACATACCTATTTTTATATAATTCTTGAATAATTTATATGTTTATGTTTATTATAAATAAAATAAAAAATAGTGGAGATTATATTAGAAAGTTAAAAATATTTTAAAATAAAAACACTAATTATATTTATTAATCTGTGTATTATCTTTTCAAATAAGATAAAAAGAAACAAAAGAAGTATGAAGTAAGTGGGAACAAAAATAGCTAGTTGTTTTTTTCTTTTCCTTTTTATTTTTTGTGGAAAGTATCGTTATGATAACTTCAGCTCATCTCCAAGGCCTGATTCAAATTAAATCTAGTTTTTTTTTTCTCATTTTTAAAAAATAAGAATTTAATTAATATCTCAATCAGGCATGATTAATTTTGTTAAATATTAGAAAGGTTGTGAAATAATTATAATACTACTAAACTGAATTTCATCAGGTGATCCAAGAAACACTGAGAAGTGCAAGCATTTTGTCATTCACATTCAGAGAAGCAGTAACAGATGTTGAGTTGGAAGGTTACACTATTCCAAAAGGTTGGAAGGTCCTTCCCCTCTTCAGAAGCATTCATCATTCTGCTGACTTCTTCCCTCAGCCAGAGAAGTTTGACCCTTCAAGATTCGAGGTAAAATATGCTGGAAATTTAACAATGAGTTTTAAATGATGATAACGGAGTATAAAATAAAATAACACTCATGCATATATATCCTTAACATATATGTGATGTCAAAACCCACTATTGCATTCTTTTTCTAATCTTATTGATGAATATCTCTCTCCTTTTACACATCCAACAACAAAATATATATCTCATTTATCTAACTTCATATATATATATACTACATTATAATAAGAATTCAAGCAATGATTTCGGGACCAGGGATTATATTTTATCTTTTACGTCAGAAACATAAGGTTATGAATGGTTAGAGATTATCCTGCTGTAAAGTCCCATTCGTTACCTATTTGAATCTTCCCCTTCTAAGGTGATTCAGTGTTTTTCACAATCTTGCGAGTATCAGAGGCACGTGATATAAATTTGTAGGGTAGTAGGATAATTAATTTATTTCTCTATCCTTTTTGCTCAACAGCAGACAAATATTGCTGCATATATGGTACTAGGACACATTTATATATATATATATATGAAAGAAAGAGGTGTTAAAGCCAAAGGGATATAGGTTTGACTAAGTTTATGTGATGCTGCAGGTGCCACCGAGACCAAACACATACATGCCTTTTGGAAATGGAGTCCACTCTTGTCCAGGCAGTGAGCTGGCTAAGCTTGAGCTTCTTGTCCTCCTTCATCATCTTACCCTTTCTTACAGGTATATATATATCAAACTTTTCTCACTTCTTAATATATAATATCATGATATATTAATAGTTATGTACTGTATAAAATAATTTTTATACCAGCATTCAGTCATAAATGACTATGCATGATATATTTATTAAATTTTATAATAATTAACTTAAAAATCATATCAATATATATATACATATATATAATTAAATAATAATATAATATCAATGCATAATTTTTTTTCACTAATAACATACATCTTATTCATCTGTATGACATAGTGACATTATCATTAAGGTAATTGTGTAGAAATTAGGGCTGAGACATATAACCACGAGCAAATAATGACTGAAATAAAAACTTTGTATAACTTAACCCTTCTTTGTAGGCATGATTATTGTGACCAATTATATAACACTTTCCGTTTATAGAGTTCATTACAAGCTAAGAATTGGGTCTTGCATGAACTTTTTTGCAAAATTAGTTTGTCAGCTACGATAGAGATCTCTCAATTGACCATTATATACAGAAGATTGATTGATTGATCATGGTGGTCCTAATTATATAGTGGTAGCTGCATGTTCCTTAATATATGGAAGTGGTCCTTTTTGACGCATTAAAAAAAAGGGTTTCTTTTAGAGTGTACATTCCAAAACATTATAGCTAGTGAACAAGTGAGTAGGGATTTCATCAATAACCATGTATCTCATACGTATATATACGTGGCACACATGCATGGTATTGTCGCCAAACGTATTCATAAGACTGTCGCACATGTAATTGCCTAACTTGTCATCATCCTAGCTTGAGAATATTAAAGAAAGTTCTTGCTAAATATAAATATGCAGGATAACTACAATAACATAAGTTTTTTTTATTATTAAAAAAGTATATTTCTCTTATTTTATATTAAAAAAGTATGTTACAAATTATACTTTGAAGTATTATTTTTACACATGATCACCCTCTGTTTTTTTAAATTAAAATCATCACGCACATTTCCCACTTTTATGTACAAATCATGCGTACATACAGTACCATAAAACATAACAAAATAAGGGAGCAATCAAGGACAAAAGTTAATTTTTTTAGAGATAATTTTTCCCTCAAATTTCTAAAAAAATAATAATTTGTGCAAAATAAGTTGAATCAAATGCCCACTAGATACAATTTTAATTAAAAAAAGGTGTAAATATAATTAACGTTAAACTCAAAGAAAATCGCTGTAAGTAGTTATCTTAAATAGGTAGTTGATTGCAAAGAACTCGCGTGTATGTCAAACAAATAGCCAACTTAAAAAAGTGTGAATTTTATATTTTCTCCTTGAAAGATATAATATAGTCCTTGTAAATAATATTATCGTAATATAGTCCCTTACTTATAATATGTGATATTAATTCAGGGCATATTTGGTGGGGTTATTTTTGGAGAAATAGTTGTTTAAATTCTCTTTAAAAAATTGGTAAAATTAATAGTAACAATCATATTGTGAAAGGAATAAAATAGAAAGAGAAAAAAAGCCATTTTGATGTTATTTTCTATTATGAAAAAACTATATTTATAAAATTTGTAAACATCAAATTAATAGTAACAATCATATTGTGAAAGGAATAAAAAAAATTATTCAATAAGAAAGCCTTCTCTTTTCATAACCACTTAATCAATGAATGTGACTTCACATTGATCTTTATTACTATCTGGGCCAATCAGGGTTAATTGTCCTTTAGTTTCCCAAGCAAACCTGGTCCAGAATTACTACTCATACTCAAAACTTCACACTCGTAGGACACACTCAATCATAGAATGGCACCTTAAAGGCTTAACAAAGTAGACGTGCTTTCTTTTTCAGAATGATCCCAAAGCAATGAAAAAAATCAGTATTAAGTTATCTAATTTTCATTTTTACGTCAAATATTAGATTTGGTTATAGGAAATTGTTAGGCGATACATCATCTACTCATAGGAAATTTAGTTTTGAAGAAGCTTTAACCTAACAATTTAAATTTTAGAAACGTCGGTGTTTGATATATGAGTTAATTTGGTGAATGAAAATATTATGGAAAGGGAATAGTGCCTTAGTTTAAGACAAAGATTATAGGTTTGCAAAACATTTAAATCATATAATTTGGCTTTTAATTATCTAAATACATGTACATATGTTTTATATATGAATGAATCACAAAAAAAATCAGTCCACGCAATTAGCTTGCTAGGGTTGATAAAATGAAAACAACACATGTGGATTGCCGCCAGTTCGATCTGAGAACCAAGACAAACTCCATAATGTTTAGCAGTCAAATTTCAATTAATAGAACAAGTTTTACTTGACACCACACGTAGCTCTGCACAATTACACACCACATCATCATATTTCACCTTGTCCTCATCACGGATATTAATTTGAATGTGACCCTGACCCACTTTACCCATTTTGCTCTTACATTCGAAACAATGTAACTACTATTTAGTTAGAGAATGTTAGAATATATGTGATGCCTGCATATTATATATAAGTACCATCACATTGACAAGATGGGTTTTTGTCAATTTGATGAAAGGTAATGGTTATTGTATAATCATATCCACAACAATAAAAGAATTTAATTAGAATCTATTTATTAACAGTACTTTAAAAGAAAAATCTAGTAGTAGTATATAAATATTTTTTATATTATTATTTAATCTTGTACGATCAAATTAATTAACTATTTTAAATTATTTTGGTAGTGTTTTAAACTTAATAAAGATTAGGTCATGAACATGATTTAAGGCCAAGATGGACAATATTGATCCAGTAGTTTGTCTTTATCTATATATTTCTTGGATATCCTTATAAAAGTCTTGTATTTGGGTTAGAGTACTTCTTGTACTTTGTTTATTAATGAAGTTTTACTTGTATATAAAAAAAGAACTCTATAAATAAAATACAAAATATAAGCTTCTAATTTGTCAGAGTCAGTTACAATTTAGGAATTGATAAAAAAAAAAAAAAAGACGTATATGACACCAATTCTGATGATTTGGAAGAACACGGACTATTTGCCAAAAATGTCAAAGTTCAAACAGATTTAGTCTTAATTTGTAAGTGCTCATCCTCATTTTTTTATGGTTGATTTAGGTGGCAAGTTGTGGGAAATGAAGATGGAATTCAATATGGTCCTTTTCCAGTGCCCAAACATGGGTTACCAGTGAAGATAACCCCGAGGAACAAGATATTTACGTGAAGTTGGAAACTTTAATTAGACCCATTGAGAATGAACCCAGAACATGTTAAGAAAGTGGGGCCAAAGCAATTTGTCCCCTCTCAAGATAATGAAGATTATTATTTTTTTTCTTTTTTCATTTTGTTGTAGAGGTAAAAAGATTCCTCTCACATTTATATAGGCTCTATATGAGATGAATCTAGCTAGCTACCTCTGATTACACTCTGCATGTTTGTGCAGGAAAAAAAATGTACAAGAAAATAAAATATTCAAAATTGGAATATGTGAATGCTGAATGTATAATTGAATTTATGTTTTGATTGAAGAATAAAGATAAGTTTGTAGATTATATATGCCAGAATATTTGACATTATCTTAAGTACTTCATTTGATTCTATAGTGCCCAAAAATTTTCATTGGTCCTTGCATGATCTATGTGGACTTGAGAATCTATTCAGTATTGGATCCAATCAATCAATGTGGCTATGGATAAGGTAAATATATGGTGTAAGGCTTTAACTGACAACAAACTAGGTAGAAACTTGATTAGGCCAGATCCACATACACACACGTGGCATGATTTGATTGGTGATGTTATTAGTACACGTGGGCCGTGTTTGAACACCAAAAAATAGCCTGCGTGGCCAAATTACCATGTTGTAAAGGATTCGTTGCATGTGGAAATGGGAGACAAATTAAGCCTAACATGTTAAAATCTCACCTTGTCATCCCATTGGAAAAAAAAAAGAAAGAAGAAGAAAAAACTTAGTTTTGTTGAACTAGAAATCAGCACTCCACAAACACATTGTATGGACCCAAATAATCTTCCAATTGCATTCTGAGATAAGATGCTATGCTCTGTCTCATGTTAACATTCATGATAAGCTATGAAAGATCCGTGATTTTCAAACAACCTCGACCCTTTGCATTTTCTATTATTTTGCGGATCTTCAGACAACTTACTATCAAATCAAACTGTTCTTATATTAAGCCCCCAAGCACACTGTCTGCTCCTATCAAGATGCCAGGTTGTAATATATAAAAGAAGTACAATAAATGTCCATGAATTTGTCTGTTTTAAAGTGAGATTCACTTTAAAACAAAGTTGAATAGTTATAATCATCAATTGCAAATTAAATCAGTAAATATTAATGGATAGTTTTCAATCAATTATTATAATTACTTTACAAAATTTTAGTACAACTCAATTTTGAAAAAGTAGTGTCAATATAATGGATCGATATCATTATTTATTAATTAGTGAATATCAACTTATTTAATCGACTGGAATATTACAATGAAGCGTGGTTAATTTTTTTTAATAAAAAGGTTGGTCATGCAAAAGCATCACAACAAGTGAACATAACCTATAACTACGAAGATCATTCCTTTCACTAATAGAATCTGACATCAAGTCCCACCAAGTGAACTCTTATGAATGCATACCATGATTTGCCAACTTTTTTTGTCAGCTAAAAAAATTGTCAACTACAAATAAGTTTGTGGATTTCAGTAGTTGGCTTTACCTAACCCTACCTCGTTTGTTGTATATATCCTTTCTTTTTTGCATTGTTTTTGTTTAATATAAATATGACATTGTTTTTTTTTTCTATTTTGCAACATATTTTAAAATTAAAGTTAAAAATTAACAACTAAACACTAAAATAGATTTTGATTTTACAAAATTTCAAAACTACAAACAGAAAATCATCTAAACGGGACAGCTGAGGAAGAGAGTTTTGAACATAATTGTTTGTTGTAAAAAAAATTATGATGTCTACCAATAAATAAATAAATATATATATATATATATATAAAATCAAGAAAACTATGATAAATTTGAATAATTCCATTATCCCCAAATAATCATAAAGTGAAATCGTTGAGATTTTATACCCTCCCATTATGTTGAGAATATATTAAGTTAAACTATTCTTTATCCTATATATGTGGTGTATATATATAAGTGACCAAAAAGGTTTTTTTATTGAAAAAAATATTAATTTTATCATAAACACAAAATTATTTAATTTTTAAATAATGTAAAATATTTAAGATAGTATATTTTAACTTCATTAGGCATTTGATGTAAAAGATAAAAAAATAAATTAAAAGAAATTGATGGTGATATAATATCAATGTAGAATAATCTTACAGTATTAATATAACAGTAAAAATCAATAAACTTAACCTATATCATAATTTGTTATTAAAAATAGTGTAAAATTATTTTAAATTATGCTCTGTCTAGCCTATTTTCTCAAATTAAACAGTCTTTATATAAAAACTAATATTTTACTTTTGAAAATTGAATCTAATACTAACATATTTGGTTTCACATTTCAGATATAATTTTTTACATTTTAGATATAATTTTCATAAGTTAATAAATATAGCTTTCACATCTTAAACGTTTCTCAATAAGTTTCCAAACACGCACTACAACGTGAAGGTTATCGACTGGGAGTGATGTAAAATGGACTAGTTCATTTTTTTTTTAAAGAAACTACTATAAAATGAAAATATAATTAAAATTTATTTTGTCATAAACTAAAAATTATTTAATCTTTAACTAATTAAAAATATTTAAGAAAGTATATTTAACTCTGATGCAAAATATGGAAATCAAGAAAATAAATAAATTATATGAATCAATTATTAATTTAATATACTGTATAAATTTTTTTTATAAACGACTATAATGTTTAATGCTTCAACTATTGAACGTGGTGACTTGAGGCTTCTAGGGTAAAAAGACTGTTCTAAGTTTTCATTTAATATATAGCTAGAGTTGTTATGTGCAAAGCTATCTTATTTTACATTTGCTTTAACTGTTGAATAAATTGCTTTTCAAGGATTTAATATACTTATTTGCATGATTTAATAAGTTTAGAAAGTGAATTGTTAGGTTTTGAATTCCATGGATTTACCGAACCTCACTAATATAGTTTAAGGGAGTTCCTTGCATTTTAGCCTTTTCTTTAACCAGAATACACAAGCATTGATGTGAATATGAGGCTAACATATTCGACAATATTGGCGTAATATTCCGTGTAATGCATGGGTGTTGAATTTATAATTTATAATTTTTTTATATTATTATTATATTTTATAATATATTTATCAATTATTTTTAAATTTTTATATATGTTAATATATATATATATATATATATATATATATATATATATATATTACATTATAAGTTTTTTATTTAATTTTTTTCTTAAAAAAATTAAATATGAAATTATGCCTAGGGATGACAATGGACGGAGTGTCTCATCAGATAGATATTTGTTGTGTGTTCACTCATTAGTATCCATTAACCAGATATGCGTGGATTTTTTTAATATCCATAGGTACGCATTTATATTTTTATAAAAATAAAAAATTGTTTAAATTTATTTAATTATATTTTTAGTCCATAAACTTTTTAATATTTATTATTTTTGTTCATTAAACTTTACGAAAACTGACCAACGTCTTTGAATTTTTTTTCGGTCCAATCTTTTCATTCTTTCCGTCTAATTTAACCATTAAATAATGATGTATCATTACTTTTATAATAATAATAATAATAATATTAAAAGTAATGATACATCTTCACTTAACTATTAAAATAAATAGAAAAGATCGGAAAAAAGTTTAAAAATATTGATCAATTTTCACAAAATTTAAGAAACAAAATCATAAATATAAAAAAATTTAGAAACTAAAAATAAAACTAACCCTTAAAAATATTTAACAGAGATTTTTAATGTGTATTTACATGTAGTGAAAATACATGTACAATTGTATGCATTATATGCGAGTACCCACTAAAGATGCTAATTTAGTATCTAACGTGAACTTTATTAGCAAATATATGAAGGTATGAATTTCTTTGTCATTATGCATATTCTTTCTAACTAAATATGAAACATTTTACTATATATCTATTTTTTGTAATATCTTTAATTAAATGATAAATATATTTTTCTAAATTTAATAATTAAATGACTGGACATAAAAATATTAACAAATATTATATATTAAATTGATAACTATATTACTCGATTGAAATTTTAATTTATTAGAATAAGAATTTTTAAAAGTTATGATAATTCAGAATTTAAGATACATATTTAATTAGAATAAATATTGATTATATATTCCAATCAGTTTTTTCTATAAATAGTTTTTGTTAGAAAGTAAATAAAACTAAAAAAATAGAAAAGAGGGAGAAAAAAATCACATATATAGAATAAGTATAATGATATAGAAAATCTATTTGATTGAATTAAGTTTAAATTATTAAAATGATAGTTAATGTAATTTATTATAATAAATTTTAACTGGAAAAAATATAATAAATTTTGAAATTAAATATGTTTAATATATCTATTAATTATCAACAAAACACCAATTTATTAGTATTGGTTATTTTTTCATATATATAAATATATTTTTCATTTAATGTAGTTATCAATTCTTTTGAATATTACAATGTGATAATAATTTTTCTATATATTTTTTTTTATATAAGCTGTGACATGTATAAAATCTTTATACATAATGTATATTTTTCATGTATATCAATTCATAAAATACAAATTAATTGATGTATTAATATTGATTGATAATTAACTTATTAGTAATTAATTTATTAAAATGAATCTATTATATTAATGTTAATTGATTGCATTTAATTGTTAATTATATTTGTTTGAATTAAAAATAAAATAATCTCATTTAATATTTTTTGGAAGAAATAAATATAAGATTGACAGGTGACATCATCCCATAGGAAAAAAAGTCTTATTTTATTTTATATATATATAGAGTCTTGATAAGTATGCAAAGTGAACTATCCACAACATTCACAAAGTAAAAACTAAAATTGTCACCTTGAATGAATCTTATGTACCTAAACTAAGTTCAATGCTTAAAGCTTATGTATTTGAATGCTCGAAAGGTTTAGTACTTCCAAAAGGTTGCAATGCTCTTGTTATCTTCAGTGCAGATTCAACAACAGTAATAATAGAGTCCATTACCGTGCTTTGCAAATATGAGCACATCCTCATCAATGGAGTAAATTGCTTGCTTAATTTACTGCATTTCGATCACCCAGAATATCTGTTGCAGATGGTGGATATGTAGTGCTAGCTGGTATCACATCAGTGAGGGAAATTACACAAGAGGGAGTGGAGGCTGTTCTGAATTTCCGGTTAAGCTATGGCTACAGCATACAACCAATGTGCATGAGGCCACTATAGGAGCAGCCTGGCACTGACTAGAATATACCATTTGATTGGTGAGTGCTGCAAGTCCCGCCAATTGTTGTCGGTGATTGAGTCTGTGCAAGTTGAAGGGGAGGAAAAGAGTTAAGTACAGTTATCTAGCAGATCAGTCTCATTCCTTTTTTTTTTAATAATAAGTCATGATATATTAAAACTGAAAAGAGGCTGTGACAGCCCTCATATATCTACAGCATGCTGGATTTGAGAGGGAACCTCCTCAATCCAAACAGAATTTGTGAAAGAAAAAGCTAACTTAGCTAACAGGTCTGCAACTACATTACCTGTTCTTTTGGTGTGCCTTAAGTCAACTATTTGTCTATTTCTAAGTAAAACAGAACAAAAAATTAGTATAGTACAAAAAAAAATGGAAACAAAGACAAAAGGCTAGCAGAATAGTATAAAATTAGTATTACTTCTGTCTGGACTAATTTACAATGTGCCTACAGTTGCACTAACAGAGTTATAGATAATGAATGAAGCACTATTTGTCAAAATACAATTGAAGTTTTCAATTCAATGACTACAACTTATAACATTTCTTAAAAGAAGAAAAGAAAAACACAATTATTTTCTAGCCAATGCAGATAAACTAATAGTACAATCCTAAAGTGAAAACATATTTTCAAAGAATTTATAAATTTTTATACTCCCTATATCAAAAGTCGTTCAATTTAAAAGAATATTCATGAGCAGAATTAGAGATTTTACACTGTTTGTGTTTCTTTTGATTCCAATTCAGTACACAACTGAATGTTCTCCAGATCCATATACATATAAAGATAATAAACTGACTAATAACTTGTTAAAAATTTGATTAGCATCAAACTAATAAACCAAAGGAATATAGTGATCATAAACTTACTCATTTCATCAATCAACAGAATTTAAGAAGCCAATTGCTCTTACAGTTTTCAAAAAGTGATAGATCACCTGAACAAAAACAAAGTGAACATGAGCTAATAAATCTCTCTTAAGCAATTTAAATAGCAGTTTTGAACTTTAAATGTTGGTGTGTTTGGGAGGAGGAGGAGACCAAATAACTAATTTTTACAGTCATAGAAAGTTAAAAGTGCATTGTAGCAGTACCAGTCAAAGTCAACTGTCCCACATTTCAACTCAACTGCATAATCCAAGCTTTGACTGACCAGCACAGACTTATACTACTAAAATTCCACACTAACTAATAAATCATCATCTGGCATGTCCCCAGCCTTCTTCATTTTTGTATGTAGATCATGAAGTAAATGCCCCAGGGGCTCATATTGAGAGTGTGGTTTATCACCAACTACAAATACTTGCACTGTATTGCCAACTTCAATCCAACTACAACCTGGCTGCTTTTTTAACCCCATGTCCTTCATTCTCATCCTAACGTTTGCTGCTTCTTTCCATTTCCCTACTGAAGCATACATATTTGAAAGTAATGAATAGGTGCCTGCATTCTGTGGTTCAATTTTCAAAATTTTCTCTGCTACAAGCTTCCCAATATCAGCATTTCCATGCACATTACATCCAGCAAGGAGCGCTCCCCAAACAGTCAATGGCACCTCTTCCCCAAGCCCCTCAATGATATTGGAAGCTTCTTTCAGCCTTCCTGCACGACCACAAAGATCAACCAAACATGCATAGTGATCTTCTCTGAGTTGTATCGATCTGTTTTTCAGAATTTCATCAAAGTATTTAAACCCCTCCTCAACTAAACCAGTATGACTGCAAGCCGTCAGAAGTCCAACAAAGGTGACATCATTAGCACAAACACCTAATTCTTGCATTTCATTAAATAGATTAATTGCCTCCTTGCCATACCCATGGTGGGCATAGGCAGCAATCATGCCATTCCAAGATATCAAATCCCTTTGGCTCAATAACCCATCATCAAACATCTTCCTAGCAGTATGCAACTCACCACATTTCGAGTACATATTTATCAGCGCTGATACCACACATGTGCTATCCTGAAAAACTGTTTTACTTATCATTTGATGAATTTGTTGTCCCTCAGTAAGACCAGCTAAGTCACTACAAGCTCCTAACACAGTCACAAAAGTTCCAGTGTTGGGTTTTAACTCATTGGTAGCCAGCATTTTGATAAATACCCTCAATGCTTCTTCACTTAGCCCATGTTGCACATACCCCGTCATCATTGCAGTCCAAGTAATCACATTCTTCTCTTGCATTTCACCAAACAACTTCTCTGCACGATTTAACTCTCCATTTTGAATGAAACCTGTGATCATGGTATTCCACGAAGGCATGTCCCTCTCAGGCATTCTCTGAAACAACTGCAGAGCCTCATCCAACCTCCTGTTTTGAGCATAACCTGTGATCATTGCGTTCCAAGAAACCACATTCCGAACAGGCATCTGATCAAAGAGTGCCCGAGCATCCTCAACCCTCCCGTTTTTCGCCAAACCTGCAACCATAGTAGTCCACGAAACCACATCCCTATCCTTCATCTGATCAAAAAGCCTTTGTGCGTCCTCAATCCTCCCACATTGCACCAACGCCGTGATGATTGTGTTCCAAGAAACCACATTCCTCTCTGGCATTCTCCTGAACAAGCCCAAAGCCTGCTGGGTTAGGCCATTCCTCGCATACCCATCAACCATCGTGTTCCAAGACACAACATTCCTCAGTGGCATCTCGTAAAACAACCTCTCAGCTTCCTTAACTTGATTGAACTTGATGTACCCATTAACCATGGCTGTCCAAGTGACCACATTTTTCTTGGCATCCCATCTATCAAACAGCTTCCTGGCCTCCCTGATCATGCCACACTTTAAGTACCCAGTTATCATTGTGGTCCACAGACCAATGTCCCGTTCAGGCATTTCCTCAAACACCTTGCGTGCGTAATCGATTTCACCTTCCCGGCAGAGCCTGGAGATAAAGAGATTGCAGCGTTTCATTTCCGTGTGAAGATTGCTCGTGGATGCTAACCTGATTGTAATAACATTGCTGCTTAGTGATTTGGGAAGGTGCAACAAAGTGAATGATAAATGGTGTAGCAGCTTCTTCATCCTTCAACGATAGAGTAGGAATCATAATCAATAATATCATTAATAGGTGGCTGTGAATTTGTGATGTGAGCAACGCAAACTATAAACTATTGCAATGGCTTGGCTGTACATCGGAACCACCTCGGTGCTGACGTCAGCGTCCTCGTCCTAGTGTACGGACTCGAAGAACAGCACGACGCGGCCGGCGGAGTGGATGTCGCGGTCGCAGGCGAGGTAGAGCTATACATTTTTAGAGACTATTAAATAATAGGGTTAAATGCAACTTTGTTTTCCCTGTTTTTTTCATTTCCAAAATTTGGTCCTTTTTTATCATTTTATTTTAAAAAATTCACCATTTTAATTTTTTCATTTAAAAGGAGAGACATTTAGTCTTTTATTTAAAAAAAATTGTGATTTTAATTTCTCTATTTTAAAAAGTTCATAATTTTTGCCAAATTTTCAATTATGTCTATATTTTATTTCTTTTCTTTTGATCTAATTAAATCATAAATCTAATATATTCATTTAAGGTACTATTAAGAAATAATTTAATTCATTATAAAGTAATAAATAAAAAAATAAAAGATAAATAAAATTAAATATTAAACTAAAATTATAATTTTTTAAAATAAGGATCAAAATTATAGATTTTTAAAGTAAGAAGGTTAAATGTCTCGATTTTAAAATAGAATAAACAAAATTATGAATTAAGTAAAATAAGAAAATCAAAATTAGATTTAAACTTAAATGATAACGTACTAAAAAAATATTATTAATTATTATTTTTTAAGTTATAACTTTTAAAGGAATTATTATAAAAATAAATAAATAAATGTTAATAAATTATGATTAAATAATACTGCAAAGTTGTTTTACATTATTATTTTATAGACCATTTACTCTATTAGATGTGTTTAGAGTTATTGAGTCAATTGGTTTAAATTGTTTTTAAAAAAATTGTAAAATAAACGCTTCCTATAAAATAATTTAAACAAACATACCAAGAAAAACTGTAAATGATTTGTAAGTATTAATAGAACTTCTTAAGTGTTATTAATATTGTTTCTCCAATTAAAATTAGAGGATATAATTTTATTTCTAACAGAAAAAAAAACAAGACCAAAATATCAAGAAATTATATTTTTTTCTTATATTAACATAATAATATATTAAATTACAAAAATAGTAATAAGAGATTGTATAAATAATTTCAACTAAAATAGGGTTAAATAATTTTTTTAGGATATTATTGTAATTAAGACAATTATATTAGATGTTAGACACACTTTTTTATTTGACTTATTTTTACTAATTATATATCAACATTTAATCACATTATTTTAAAAAAAAAAACTCATGAAAGTCTTATTTTATCATCTTTTCTCTCGTTTGTCTTTTAGATTTATTGAATAGCATCCCCTACCCCGGCACTATCCTAATTCCTAAGTCATACCTTTAAAGTTGAAAGTCCTTTTTTTTTCAATTGATACAAAAGTTTAGGAAAGGAGTAATTGTTTTATGTTTAAGCTAAACTAAAACATGACACGAACAATGTATTCAATTAATTATTTCAACTAATTAATTTATAATTTGGTTGACTTGTTAACAAACATTTTACCAAAATAAAACTTTTTAGTAAGCGAATTATTTTAACCTCAACATTTTAAAAAATCATGTATTCCTCATTTAATATAATATTATTTATTTAATAAAATTCCTTAAATTAAGTTATCAATTTTAATTATTATGATATTTATTTTACCTTTAAGAAAACATTTAATCTTCAAATAAAAAATTTATAAGAATTAAAAATGAATTAAAAATCTAAAACTATATAATTATATAAAATATACTTTATTTACACAATAAAAAATAATTATATAAAAAATATAAAAATATGTATTTTTATATTTATCAATTAATTCAAAATTTAATTTTATCAAATATTTTTAATTTAATAATTACATTAATAGATTTCAACTAAAAATTAAAAATTTGTTTATTTGATGAGAAAAAAGATTATGCACGTAAAAAGAATAAAAAGAATTATTTTACTTATGTATTATAAGTTTATTAACTTTTAAAATTATTATTTTAAAGTAATTGAAATGATAATCTATGATTAAATAATATTATAAAATTATTTTATATTATTAATATATAAACATTAAATTTTTATCGTATACTATTATTTTAGTGCTTACAATTTGTAGGATGATATCGAGATTATTAGAATATTCATGTGAAACCATTCTCATATATGTTGTTTATTGAACTATTAACATGATAATTTAAGTTTAATTTTTAGTTGGTTGTGATTTAAATTTAAATTTAATTTAACTTGAAAACTTGGAATTGTGTTATTTTCTAGTACCTTAAATATACACATCTTATACACATTCTGAATTGTTGAATAAGATCCTAATTTTTTCTTCTCTATACTGTTCACATGCTAAATTCCCATTCCCGTGAATGCATTTCCTTCATACAAAGCTATATGTTTGACTACAAAGTACAAACTATTGATAAGGCACATGGAGACATCCTGTTTCCAATCACTATTAGCTATATATATAATTCCAATGAAGCTTAAAAGCAATATCTGTTCTGTTGCGTATGCAACATAAACATTTCCAGTTATTCTTTTTTAGTAATTATTCCTCAAATTGTTGGATAACATAGCGACAAAGAAATCCACTTGCAGACAGCTAGATATACATTGAATCATGAAATTTCTTTCTTAATTACAATTATATGGCATATAAAATAAAGCATACAAGCAATTCAATTGCTTTTATTTTTAGTCCAAACTTATTTTCAATTGAATGCAAATCTGTGTAAAATGGTAACTCTCAGGGTGGAATAGACAATATGTTCAATTATATTAATTGCACATTCACAATGTAGTTTATTTGAAACAATCAAAGAATAAAAATAATGGTTAACAATCTAAGTAAATTTAATTAAGAGATAAAGGGTTTTGAGCTAGTTGACTTGTTTGTGTCATTGGTATATTGGGGTTCCCACCAAGTTTTTCTATTATTTGGTAAGAATGTTAAGAAGCAAAACCCTTGTGTGGATCAAACGTCTGAACATGCACTCCAACTCCACCTCAAGACCTTCTATAGCCATCCTAACCCCTGCTAACCTTTTGTTTGCACTTTGAAGCACCATGGCATCATAATAGATCATATCATCTGAGCAATAATGCAAACTCACACGCACAAGCTTTGATGTGAAGAAAGACCTTAATTTCCTTGATTTTGTATCCAACCAAGGTGAGGAAACAAGGGACAAAAGTGATTCCACAATGGAAATGCTGGTCATTCTTACTTCTCTTAGCACATCAACAACCAATACTAGCTTTTGCTCATTAATTGGAGGGTGCATTGTGGCGGTTTGACTCTTCATACCCTTCAACCACTTCAATGTTTCTTTCTTCAGTTTCTTCCTATAGCAATTGTAGGCTTCGATTTTTTCCTCAATTCCTGGATCACCAATGCTTGCTCTATGCAAAGTGAACTGAAGTTCTTGGAGGTGCTCTTTTACTAGCAAGAGAACATCTTTTGAGATGCCACACACCTCCAACATCCTCAGAGATGACTCTGACACATCATCAAACCATTTTTCTTCTCTTTGATGGACAAGTGCTTGTTGAACCATTGGTGAATGGAGAAGGTTGTTTGCTGAATTGTGCAAGTCTTTAAGGGCAACAAAATCAAGGGGTGCCATAACTTAAGTGGAACAAATAAAAGGGTTTGCACTATGTGAGAAAAATCAAGGCTAGTAGAAAGCTTTTTCTTCTCTTTTTTTTTTTTTTTTTATCAAGTCAAGGCTAGAAAGCTAGTACTATGGTATAGACTCCTAGGGTGCTTCAAAGGGTTTATATATACAATAGTAAAGCTTGAAAAAATCATTTTAATTAGATCTAAGATTCAGATGAGGAAGCAAAAGTGAAGGTACGGAATTGAGAATAGTGGTAACAGCTAAGGTACTAGTTTGTCCAAAGGAACCTTCCCTTTGTGTGGATATGTTTGAGGTTATAGGATACTGTTGTTGAATATTAAAGCAACATGATTAATTAACAATTCAAGCACGAGAGGGGATGTACTCGTGCATGCCAGCCTGTGATATATCATGTATAGCTACTCAGGAACTGACAAAATGTCGTTCAAACAAGAAGCTTGGAACATATGTTATATAAGGAATGTGAAAATACTAAGATGTTAGATTAAAAAAAAAGATATATATGTGGTGTACTTAAGCATGGGTTGCTGACAACTGTTCTTTTGTCTTTTGTTTTGTAAATGCACGGCATAGGATCTGGATGATATCATCAACCTTTGCCCTTCGATTCTACCTAGAAACTTCCCTAGTTTTAGAAAGGACAAAAGTTGCCGAATTTAAACCGGACCTTATAATTCATGCAGAGCCGAAATGTTTGTTGTTCATACTTTGTATGTAGGACAAGCTATGATTTTAAAATTTTAATATTATGAATAATAGTAGGTAAATAAAATTGGTGGCATTGTGGCAATCTTTTTAAAAGCTAGACCAAATCGGACATCTAATTGGGTCATGTACCAGCTATGTTTCTGGTCATACATTTTCTGCTTTCATAACACTACTATCACAAAAAATACACGGGGCAGCTATTTGCAATTCATTTTTTACTCTTCTCATCCCTTATTTTATTTTTAACATTTTAAATCCCCAAAACACCCTCCCCTAGTTTTAACAATTAAACACTCTTCTCACCTACCTCACCACGCTGGACCAACCCTGTATCTCTTCCATTCCTTTTCCTTTGCTTGCATTGTTTGTTGTCTCCATTCTCACGTCGCAACGTTCAAATATTTTTTCCCTTCATGCAAATTTACCAGAAACTAGTTTTGATAATGTAAAAATATGTTATGGAAATCATTGTTATTGAATATGTCTTTGGATAATCCATACTAAGCAATTTCACCTCACTTTAACCATATGACCCTGTTCTTGGTTTTCAAAACATTCCCTCAACAATCTGCGTTCTCAAGAACACTTTTCAATAAACATTCCTTCTCACCCTTTCAATGCTTTAGAAAAATTCCTACGTGACACCAACAGTTATCATTTTATATACATTGCGTCAAAAAGACAAACTTCTTTTGTACCAAAAAAAAAAATCTTTCATGCATGGCATCCGTGAATTTCATTCTTGAAGTATCACTTTCTATCCTAAGTAGTCTCTAGAGTGGGAAAAAATATATATATAAACACTCTCCTAATTAAGTATTAGAAATTATTTTAAGCAGTCTACAAATATTAAGAAAAAAAATCAAATTGATCAGTAAATTAAATCTTACTTAAATACATCAACTTAAAGACTAAACTTAAGAATATTCATTACTTTATTATTATTATTATTATTATTATATATAACATATATGAAAATGATTATTTCATGTGAGAATAGCAATGATTAATTTCAATCCTTAAATTAAAATAAAAGGTTAAAATTAAAATATTTTATATTCAAATTAAAAACTCATTTAATCATAAAATCTTTATAAAATTTATCAAACAAAAAATGAAATATCTTAAAGATTTAATTTACGTCAAAATCATCATCACAACCACCATCATCACCACAACCACTACCATCATGATCACCAACACTGATAACGACGACAACAAAAACAATGATCATATTGGTAACGACAACAATGGTCATAACAACAATCACAATGTTGATAATGGTGACAGTAACGACAATCATATTGGTGATAACGATGATTAATTATCATGATGATGGTCATGATAATGATAGGTTTGAAATATTTTAGGATGTCATAAATTAATATTTAATTTTTTGTTTGGTAAATCTTATAAAAATTTTATAGTTAAATGAGATTTTAATTTGAATTTAAAATATTTTAATTTTAACATGTCATTTTAATCTAACAGATAAAATTAATCATTTTCATTTTAAGATAAGATAATCATTCTCATACAATAAATTCTCCCTATATTGGTGTACTATGACGATGATGAATGTATAATTAATCACTTTACATGCATTGGTAACCGGGCAGTTGAAATCCAAATCCTACAATACCATCCTTGAAGGATTTGATTAGACAACATACATCACAAAAACCCATAGTTGTGCTTCTAATAATCCAAAAACTATAAAAACCTGCTACTACATAGACTAGTAAATCGACTTGATGCCCATTTCCTAAGAATACTCACTAATTGCCTTGTCAATTTCCTCAACATGACCGCGAACAACATTCGACTGCACCCACAAGAGAGAAAAAATGAATCATTGAACATTGTCTTGAAAACCATTTGTTCTAGACCTTTTGAACAACCAACAAATTCGAGACAAGCATAGAAAAGGAACTTGTAATTACAAAACACCCATAAAGTTTCAACTTTCAAGATATACATATCCATGGTCAATAAGAGATACTTGAAAACAAATACAAGAATGGATAAATCATCATCAAACCAACAAACTTCATCCCCCATGGGATTTAGAGAGAATGGATAAATGAAATATCGAGCTCTATTAGAAACCAATTTTTTCAGTAAAAGCAAATAGAAGACAAAATCTATTCCTGCACTCGATCCCCAATTGACTACTCTTTGTACATTCTAGAAGAATGTATGTAATATTAGTTTTTTTTTTTTTTTTTTTGCACAGCAAAAGATAATTTATATTATAATTAAGGGTCAGTACTAGATGTACTGAAGTGTACAACATATAGCATAGGCAGTGAGAGCCACTGCCCAAGTAAGAGTGAATACAATGACAAGAATGTATGTAATATTAGTTAAGAGAGAAAAAAGGAAAATCAATCCTAATTACAAGGAATAAGGAAATATTCTATACATAATTTACATGCTACAACACACTTATAATCTGGTTTTAAAAGAAATACTCCTTGAATACTTCCTTTGCATTTTCTAATAGTTACCAAAAATAATTTGTGAATATTCTCTTCCAATACTCCAACTTTAACTCATGACAAACCATCAAATTTTCAGGAAACTAATGCAAGAAAAATCACATTTTCTACTGAAAAGTCCATGTCCAAAACAAATTATCCAATATTGCATGGCACCAAAATAAATAAACACATAACATTATGAAAATTCCATTTTTTTTTATCTTCAATTTGGAGCCCCTAATCACACTTTATTGTTGTTGATGTTGTCACACTATGTTGTTGTTGTTATTATTTCTAAAGGTCCAAGTAATTTCTATTAAACTAGTCCTTCTTAACCAAGTTTGATATTTTTTTTTAGCGTGTCATTATGGGGTGTTGATCTCAAATAATGCCAAAAATACTGCATTCTAGTTTTCCAATCTAGGGATCCACTAATAACTCACCGTGTAGGTCCAAAATAGATTTTCCAAGGATGAAATAACAAAGGTCATGAACTTCACTAGTTCTGGTTTAGGTTTAGTTCAACTATGTATTACAAGGCTGTATGAAATATAACTCACTTGGTCAGGCTTAGAAATGTAAAGAGAGGTTTCATATACCAAAGAGAACAAGACTGAAAACAGAGGATATTA
Organism: Glycine soja; assembly: GCF_004193775.1. NCBI lineage: Eukaryota > Viridiplantae > Streptophyta > Magnoliopsida > Fabales > Fabaceae > Glycine > Glycine soja. Next base: position 47,727,697 of record NC_041010.1, read on the forward strand.
TGCACTCCTACTGATAGGATCAAAGACTGCCCAACTCTGAGCAGAGACACTAACACAAAAAGGAAGAGACTTGTCCTAATTACTTGAAAATTATAAATTCCTGGATGTTACAGCTATACTACTGACCAATGGATGCAGTTCTATCAACAACTCCAATGGATGGCCAAAACCATGCTCTGCACCAAACCAGAAAAGGATTCTCTGATGCAACATGCTATCAGAGAGAGCATCTTGAGCAGCATTAGTGACCAATTAACGCCAAAGAGTAATAATGTATCGAAACCAATTAGTAAGAAGAAGGTCTAAAGCCTCTAAAAGAACCCCAACCATACTCAATGTTGTTGGGTGTGCATCTTGTGTTTAATCTTATATTTAACCATTGTCCCCTCCCCAAACCATACTCCTTAAAAGACTAAGGCCATCATATAATTGAGATATTATATGTAATTGTATAATATTGCTATCATTAAGACCTTGTTTTCAGGTTGGGATCTAATTTTAGCATGTGACTTTTGCATTTGACTCCACACTCTCATACAGATAAAAAAAAGATATCAAAGGGTTCCATGAGGAAATCAATGAAATCAAACAGAAAGAGCAAACCCTAAATCTGATTAGAGAAGAAATGCAGGTAGATCAAAGAGCAGCGTACTCCTCTCAAAATTGTTCGTCCAATTAACACACGGTTGATGAATTCACTTGGCACCAGAGAGGGCATGTTGAAGCCTCTGGCAATCAACCAAGTAAGCAAAACCATAAGCCAAGTTCTTCAAAGCGGCCTCGTGAAGCTCCACGTCAGAGGTGGCAGTGGCGTCCGCGGAGAAGAAAACCCTAAACCCTCTCACGAACGCCTCACGCGACGTCGTTTCGCAGCACAGGTTGGTCATGACACCTGTCACTATGACCTCCTTCACACCCATCTCCACCAACTTCTCTTCCAAGCCAGTGCTCCTGAACGCGCTGTAGGTGCTCTTCTCCACCACAAGGTCGCTGCTTTTCCGGTCCAGAGCCTCCAGGAGCTCGGCCTCCGCCGTGCCGTCGACGATGAGGTCCCCGGACCACCACTCCTCCAGCATGCCGGCGTCGGAGGGTGACTTGTGGCAGTGGCGAGTGAAGATGACGGGGATGGAGGCGCGGCGGCAGAGGGAGATGGTGGTGTTGAGGTTATGGAGGATTGGGGTGGCCATGGATGAGAAGTGGTTTTGCACGTCGATTACCAATAGGGCACATGATTTTGGTTCAGGGTTTCGCTTTCTGATCTCGTATTTGGTGTAGGATGTGCAGCGTTTCAGAGAAGAGGACATTTGTGAGTGACTGTTGGAGACATACTTTAGATACTGCGGATTAGAAATTTCAACAGTGCTAACAAAGAACAAATAATTATGTATTGCATAATATGGAATTTTCACACTAGCATAGCCTAAATTCAACAGGATAAGGTGGAGAATTTAGTTCATGGGCTCACTTTTGTCCCATCCCACCTAACCTGCCAACTCGTCAAGTCACATGCGGGGCAGGGTAAGTTGGCTCATCAGTCTGCCTATATTTTTAAATATATATATATATATATATATATATATATATACTCCATGTTGTTATCGTTATTATAAATAGTTATTAAATGGGTTGATAACTTAAAATTGATAACTACTTCTGTTCTAATTTCTTTAGCAAAATAACTAAAATATTTTGTCAATTATATACACCTTATGCTATTCTGCAATAGATTTTAAAATAAACAATATTTACTTTTTATATGAACAATGTAGTCATTCAATTACAAAACTGGGAATCTTAATTTTTGACAGTCATATATAATTTGTTTTTACTAATCTAATATTATATTCAATTCATACAGAACATTGTTTTTGTGCAACGTTCTTGCATGAGCACAATCATAATGTATTTAGGTTATTGTACTAGAACTATATTGATATAACATGAATTTTTCTTTTTATATTTTTAGGGAAAAGTTAAGCTTAAAACTATACCTTATTTGATATACTCACTATATTAGTTTAGTAACTTCTCATTTTCTTTTAAATTTTGCATCTTACTAGTGTACTTGTTAAGATATGTGTTCACTTGTTAAAATTTGCATTCAGTTTTCTTTTATTTTTAAATATATTTTTGAAAATTGATTTTTTTAAATGTAATCTAGCAATTTGATATAATTTAAATTAAGTTTTATTTTTTATTTTTTTAAAATATGGCCCATCCATTAGTGGGGTGGGCCAATGTGTCTAATTTTGTCTTACTTATAGCAGGCAGCCTGATCCAAACCTATTTTTGGCGAGCTGAAGGCGGGACAAGCCACCCCGAATTGCTATCCCTAGGCATTTGAATCTTATATATCTCCCATTTTAAATCTTGTACCTCCCAAAGGAAGTTGAATGAACAAAAATGTCCCGCCTTTTTTCTTTTATCTTCTTTCTCTAGTAATGCGTGACAACCCTCAACTCAACTCCACCTTGCATCGCCTTCCACCGCATCACCCACCACCCACCGTCATAAAAACCAAAAATCAAAATAACACCACCACACCACACAACATCACACCACACCCAGAAGGGAAATCGTTGATCTAAAACTTCTATTATGGAATAGTTGTTCCAAAAGTGTATATGTATTATGGAACAACTATTTCATGATAGAAAAAATCCCATTCCAAGAATAACTTTTTTGGGGAGAATTTTTTCTATTACAAAATAAATGTTTATGAAGTATATGTGTTATGAATACCTATTCCATAATAGAAATAAAAATCCTATTTTGTAATAATTTTTGTGGAAAGAATTTTTTCTATTACAAAATAGTTGTTTTGAAAGTGTGTATGTATTATGGAACAACTTTTTCATAATAGAAAAATATTATTATGAAATAGGTGTTCCATAATACATATACACTTTTAAAAAAATATATCCATAATAGAAAAAATTCTTTTAGAAAAACGATTCCAAAATGAGATTTTTTATTATGTAATAGTTGTTCCATAATATATATATACTTTTGAAACAATTATTCCATAATAGAAAAATTTATTTCTCGAAAAAACTAGTTTGGAATGAGATTTTTTCTATTATGAAATAATTGTTCCATAATACATATACACTTCTAGAACAACTATTTCATAATAAAAGTTTCAGATCGACAATTTCCTTTCTAGGGATCATGCGGTGGTGGTGTTTGGTGTGATGGTGTGTGGCGTGGTGGTGTGTGGTGGATGATGCAGTGGAGAGCGATGTAGGGCGAAATGGAGAGTCATCTCACGTTACTAGAGGAAAAAGAAAAAAGAGAGAGGGTGTACTATTTTTGTCCATTCAACTTTTATTTTTTGGAGGTGTAGGATTCAAATGTCCCATCCAAGTGGCAGGGTACTTTGAAAATTTTGTAAAGTTAAAGAGGTGTGGAGAAGGCATCTGCCCAACAGTCAAAAGAAAAAGCGGGTCGGCAGTGATAATTGGGCCCGGTGAAACCCAAGCCCGAAGGAACTAAAATAAAATCTGTACCTAAATGAAAATAAATAATTGTGTGTTGTTGAGTGGAAACGTGAAATTAGGGTTCATCGAGGAGGAAGAAGAAGAAGATGTCGTACCTGTTGCCTCACTTGCACTCTGGATGGGCCGTCGATCAAGCAATCCTCGCCGAAGAGGAGCGTCTCGTCGTCATCCGTTTCGGCCACGACTGGGACGAAACCTGCATGCAGGTAACTAACTAACCATTCATCTCACTCTTCATTTTCAATTTCAATTAAGTGTCAAATTGGTGATTGTTAGAAGATCATTTTATTTAGTTAACTACAAAATTTGTGGTCACTGGCAGATAATCGTATTCAATTAACTGTTAAATTGGTTGGATGGATTAGGTTAATTGTGGAATTGATGGTTGCTGGAAGATGATTTTATTCAATTAACTGTGAAATTGGTGGTGATTAGAAGACAAATTTATTCAGCTAACTGTGCAATTGGTACAATAGATAGATAAGGGGTGTTGGCGTCAATTTCAATTAACTGTGAAATTGGTGGTGATTAGAAGATAATTTTATTCAATTAAGTGTGCAATTGGTAACAATAGATAGATGAGGTGTTGGCGTTAATTGTGAAATTGGTGACAACAACAGATGGACGAGGTGTTGGCGTCAGTGGCGGAGACGATAAAGAACTTTGCGGTGATATACCTGGTGGACATAACGGAGGTGCCGGATTTCAACACCATGTACGAGCTCTACGACCCTTCCACGGTGATGTTCTTCTTCAGGAACAAGCACATCATGATTGATCTCGGAACCGGTAACAACAACAAGATCAACTGGGCTCTCAAGGACAAGCAGGAGTTCATCGACATTGTTGAGACCGTCTATCGTGGAGCCAGGAAGGGACGGGGTCTCGTCATCGCTCCCAAAGATTACTCCACCAAGTACCGTTACTAGTTTGATTCCTTCAAGTCATGTACTCACCCACCCACCCACCCACCCCTATGGATCGGATCTGTAACATACAACAAACAAAATTTTATCTGTTTTCTTACTTCTGTGGTGGTGGTGGTTGTATGATCATTCTGATTTCTGCTTATTCACAGACCTTAGACTCCAACTCTGTGAAATGAATTGCTTTTGTCATATGCCAAAGTGTTGTTAGAATAATTACTTAGTTTTGCAACTTTGCTTTAGTAGTTTAGGATCATTGGTGATCAAGATGCTCTAATAACAACAATATCACTTGGTTCAACACCCTACCCATATACTGCAGGACCTCTCGGATTTGGTTTGGCTCGTAAGGTAATTAAACCCCTAATCCGAAATTTTAAGTAGCAGATGGTTTGGTGGAGAGTGGACACCTTGAAGAAAGTACTAAAATAGTTTTTAGTTTTTAGTTTTGTGGACAGAGGGACCAAGAAGGGCATTGGGTATATGGTAAATATTTATGAAGGTTTGGTTTGTAAGAAGGCCAAATGGTTTTTGTTCTTCTCGTTAATTGTAAGAAGGCCAAATGCATCTAAACTTTTATTATAATGTGCATGAAAAAATAATAATTGTGTTTTATTGTTTGTCACCGCTGGACATGGATTGCATTCATTCTAGAAGATCTGCATTGCTTTTTATGTGAATTTGTCGTTAATGTTGATCCCGGTTGCTGAAGCAAACACAATTTGATTTTTTCAATAAAAGTTGACATTTATACTTTGACTCCTGTAGTGGAAGCAAGTCGAATTCGCCTACCACGTATGGTTCAGCGTGTTTGGATTTATACTATTAAGAACTTAAAAATGTCATTTCTCAGTATGATTCCCATAATTCCATTACACTTGTCACTTTTTTACATGGTCCACCGCTTGTTTGCTTTAAGGCTATAACGATTTTTTCATCCGATGCAACACAAATACTTCATTTGAACGACAACGCCTGACGCTATTAATTTATTCAGATAGCGGTAAGGTACTCCTTGGCTGTGCTGTGAATATTAAATTCCACATAGCTTATTTTAAGTTGTGACTGGAAAAATGCGGCCCCCCCTTGGAATGATTATTTACTGTGTCGTGTCGAGAATAAAATGTTGAAAATAAGATTTTTGTTTTACACTCATCCTTTGTAAAGTACCTTATTATGAAATTTTAAAATAAGATTTTTTCTACTCATAATTACTATTTATCAGAAAATGTATAATTGAAAAGGTTTGGAGTTTGATTCCTAGCTTAAGGCATGGAGTGACAACCGGAGATATTACTTTATCTAAAAAATGGACCTATCCGGTGGGAGGAGGGGTTACACCTCCTGGTTATTAAAAAACAAAAAAACAAAGAAGAAAATTGTGGTAGTATTTCCAAATTCTTATGCTAAACACAGACATACAAGACGTCAGAAGTTTATTTGGCCTACACATTCAGATGGATTTTTCTCTCTTTTCTTTGCGGACGGGAAGCAGGTAGATACTATATACTATACAACTCATAGGTTATGCTTAAGGTTTGTCAGGATAAGTTAAAATCAGATGCTACTACTCGTAGCAACCAAACCAACCAACTTTGCTAGCACAATTCGCAAAGTTTAGATTTAATGGCATCTTGCTTATTTGTACTCAAGCATAGCGGTGAAAGGTATGTGAAACAAACAGTAATAATATCCAAAATACTAGGATAAAGAAATGAATATACAAGTTCATCAAAATATTCCGTTGTCATTTAAGCTAAGTGCCCTGTGAGACATCAAGTAGAATTTTCAGTGTCTTTGGACCGTAAGGTGAGTTGGATGGTTAAGAGAAAAGAAAAATGGTAAATTTTAAATCCCAACAAGTTTGGGTTAATGTTTCAAAGCTGAGTCAGAGAATTGATAAAGTATAGCATTCTTAATGGAGAAATTGTTATACATCATCTACTGTGAATGTGATTCATGTGTTTCTTTATATACCTTACAGCTTATTACATATATATATATATATATATATATATATCTTTGCCTGAAAAATTTAAAGCTCCTAATATATACTTCTACCTATTTCTATTTCCAATTATGGCCACAAGTTCTGTAATTGCCATTCCAATCATATACCATGTAGCTGCTGCCAGGGTACACTGCAACCAAGAGCTGTTAACAATTTGCAGAGCTAGAGAACCAGCCACATGTTGTTGCAACTCACGTGTTGACTCAACTGCATGTATTTGAACTGTAACCACTGCAGTCAATGCTGTAACCATTGGTAACCCCCATCTAATAGGGCTATTTTGATTCTCATATGTTTCATTTGTTTTTTTCTGTCCTGTGGTAGTAACTGAAGGCTTTTCAAGTGGGGTTGGAGTAGTAGTACTTCTAGTTGAAGAGGGAAGAGCATGAGTTGATGGAGTCCAATACTCCTCAGGATGAATGCAATTTAATGGGGCTTGACGTTTGGTCCTTGTCCTATCTCTTACTTTCTTCCTTGCAACCGCGTCTCTGAGCTTGCTGATATCCGGTTCGGGCAATTTATATACAACTCTTGTCATGCCCTTTTCAGATTTTGATGAGCTACTACTTGTTCTAGGTGTTTGCCAGTATAACCAATTGGAAATTGATCTTATTGCCTGAATTGCTGACATTCTTGATTCTCTTTGGAGGTCTGTTTCCTGAATGAGATGTTAACTAGTTAATCCATTTAGTAGAGAATGAGTGAGGAATACAATACAAGGATTGAAGATTTAGCATAATTATGATCATTCTTGCTTTTTATGTAGTCATGCATCACATGTCAAACTAACCTTAGAACACTTATTAGCCTTTTCCATTGCTTCCTGGAATCTAGTCTGAAACTTTTCCACATCTACAAATATGTTAGAGACACGAGCACCGGCTGTATGACCTGCACCTACTCTTACGTTGCCACGAGGCTGCTTGGACATCAAGAACTCCAAAGCTGCAAGGTTGGACCTCTCAACGACCCTATTTTATTCCAAAGAAGAATGCTCATTTACAACAAGTAAAATAAAAAAGGGAGAACTGTGATTTAAGAACTCCTGACCAACACAATTTTCGTTTTAGTCCTTAAGTCACAACTCTAAAAAGATTAATGGCTATTCTTTAATGCCCATACAAATTGACAAAACCTTTCCGGGTATTGTACTTTTCTCAGCACAATGAATGCTACTCTCAGTCTTTCTTTAGCTATACTTTGTGATTCTAAGTATAGTGAAAGCAATTATCCATCTCAGTACAAACTATCCAACAATTGCTGCTTCCTAATTGCTTAACCTATCCCTTTCTTAATATCAGTGATCCTATGGAACAACAAATGTGAAAAACAAGAAAGCAAATCTCTAGCTTTATGAAACAATTTAACTGTAGAGTAGATATAGTAAGTTGTAACTTTCTTCTAGAGTTGAAACAAGAAATTTCACTCATAGAAGAGAGAGAATGACTGCAACATGGCAGATTATTCCAAGATAAAAAGGAAATAGAACTTCCTTGAAATCGGGGAATAAATAATCTTTTAAATAAAATCAAAGTAAACAAACAAATAAGTAGCAAATAGAGGAATGCCAGTATGAATCCAAAAGAATGTCTTATTCTCAAATAACTAAAAAATGATGGCTATCTATAAAGTTTCAAGCACTGTGTTCTAACCAATGTAATATCACTTCTAAGATTGCAGTCCAAAGAGAACAATCCTAACCTGGTTACTTGGAGAACTCCTTAAACAATCAACATCATCTCTAATTTGTGCACAAAAGTCAACATTTAATGGATCAAATTTAAATCCAGGAGAATCTTAGCCCAACAGATATGATTGGCAAGAAGATAACTAGATTAATGAATCCAGTACTTTGTATGCAATTGTGTAAGCATCATAGTCTGCTGTCTAAATTCCTAAAATAATTTGTTTATGTGTATAGCTAAGCTGTAAATAATTTAAAATTTCAAGAAGTTTACGGTCAAGAAAATACTTGTTAATTGGAGCATAGTAAAAAGTTGGCAGACAATAAAGATAAAAAAAAAAGCAGCAAAATAGCTTTCAAGACTAATATCCTTGAAACAAAATAAGGAATTATCAACATTGTATGGAACCAAAATAAGAATTGTCATGTGAGATGTCAGATCCAACTTTCATCACATAGCCACTTTCTCATTCATAATATTTTCTCACCCCCGGGATGGTATCTGCAGGAAAATTGCACAACCATTTCCTAGCAAAGACGATAAATTCAGATAACAACTGCCAACACCTAGAGACATCAGTATTGTAAGCTCAAATCTAGAACAAATATCAGCTAATTAGGTTACCCCTCTTCCAATCTCCGATTTTGGGAAGAAAGGTTGTATCTCATAATCTCAATCCTCTGAAGTTCTTTGCAACTCAACAAAGATACTAGAAACACGATAGTAGTTCTTATAATTAGCATTTAGCAGTATCAAAATTGCAGGAGAGAACTGTAATGGGGCCTTCCATGCTAGATTAGAATTCTAAGGAACGGTCAATGGTGTGCTAATACAGTTGTCTTTGTAAAGCAATGGCCTGAAGGTGTGCAACAATTTGCCTCAAAATATGACTCTATCATGCTAAGTAATAAGAATATTGTACGATATAAATCAAAACAATTAACAAATAAGGTATTGATTATGTAACAATTAAGAAATAGTTATGTAACACTTACGAAATGCAATTGACAGGACAAGATTCTATTGCCTCATCAATTTTGTTTGGGGAATCAGCCCACTGAGCAACAACCCTTGCTCTTCCATAAACTGATTCAACAGCAAAAGTCTTTTCAGCTAACAATGCACATTTCAGGCAACCAACACATTTGATTTCATCAACAAATATGGCCCGCTGCTCACTTTCTGACCCACACCAGACCGAGTATATGGGTCTGCCAGTGAAGCCTTTGAATTCTGAACTTTTTGCTTGCTCCTGCACAACATCAACATTTTCTCAAATTCAGCAATCAACATCAAAACAAATTGACAATTAATTTCTCTTGAAACATTATGCAAAAAGATAGATTCACTGACGCGTTCCCAGTTCAAACGCAAAATTTCATAATTTTCTGTTTTTCTTTGTCTAATTAAACAAGCAGTATATTCATCTCATGACCTGACCCAAATACTATTATGTAATCATAGGCTAGAAATTGGACTAAGCCCCAATTTGGATAAACTCCTGAACAAACACTTAAAAGGGAAAAAAAATGAGTCAAACTTCTTGTATAAGTTAAGATTAACCAATAGCCATACAGTTTAATTCCTATGGACCCAGGTACCTTTAAACAATCAGAAATCATGTTAGATATGACTTTTATGGTAATTGTTGTAAGAATCATCAAACTTACATTACATGTCAATTTGTGATTAGATGGTAGATTAAAAACACTTAACACTACATAGACTATTTAATTACTCTTAATCATATGCACCTTAACTTTTTCAAAAGATCATTTCTGACTTCTCTATAAACACTTCAAAACATAAGCGACAAACTTACATTCTTGCCTTCGAAAAGTCTTAATTAAACTTCTACAACTAAAATGTTCTCATTAGAAGCTCATCCAAACTAGTCGTAAAAGTTGAATTGGATAGAAAAAAAATCAATAGAAAATCATTGAATTGGATAGAAACACAAGTGATGAGTTGCAAACCACATCATAACATGAGATGAGTTGTTTCAATTGGAATGTCCACAAGAAGAAAATCATTGAATTTGAGGGAAATTGAAGCAAAGGAAAGAGTAAAAATTAACCTTATCATAGGCAAGGCGTGCATTTGGGTCAGAGAGAATGGCATAGGCGTCATTGAGTATGATGGCCATGTCATGGCCAGCAGGGCCAGCAATGTCAGGGTGGCAGCGCTTCTGAAGAGAGCGATACGCGACTTTGACTTGAGACTGATCACAGGAGTTGTCAATGCCCAGAAGGTCATACAAGTCAAAGTCCACCATGGACGATGATGATGATGCCTTGCATGAGAGAGTGGAAGTGGAGGCATTAGACTTAGAGAAACACTTGTTGTGGAGGTTTGAAGGGTGAAATCCCAGTGGTTTTTTGATGGTGTAGGAAGGAAGGCATGCAGATGCAACAGTGGCCATGTTGTTGATGATGGAATAATGAGTGTGAGAAGAAGAAGGCAAGGAAAAAGGATAAGACATCATCGTATCATATGGTAGAGTTTGATCACGTACGGCTCCTATATAATTCTGACCCACAACACAACAACAACGATGCAAGATATTTTGCTTTCTCTCATCACTTTTCCTGAAAACGATGCAAGATACTTGTGCTAGCTAGCTTGCTCAACTATATGTTAGGGAAAGCGTGTAAAATTAAAATTTTATGAAAAACGCTATCAGTGTCCTTAATTGAAATTTCAATGTAAAATTGAAAATATATAATGGAGCACTCCTTTGTAATTTTCAATACAATTCCAATACTTAAATTTTCTATTTATTGACTCCTTACCCGGTGAGTGGACCCTAGTTAGCATGGTCTAAATTTTATATATCCTATCCGAATGAGTTTAGAATTTCTTTTAAGAGTTTTATATAAGTGTTTTTAAATTTTTTCTTACTATCTTATATCTTTTAATATATGTTTTTCATATTTATTTCCATATTGAATTTTAATATTGTTTTAAATTTTTTTATAAATTGTTAAAAATAATCTTGTACCACAATATAAATGATTAATCATAATTTTAAATATAATTCATATATTTAAAAATATTTATTTATTATAAGTTTTAGTTATATAAAATATTTTAAAATTATATTCGAGGATATCATCATGCAGCAAGCTTTTGTCAGATGTTAGTTCGGTATCAACATGCAACAAATTTGACAGATTCAGACCATACTCTCTACACTAAAACACTTGTGGATCTTAATTAAATAAAAAATTGGGACCTTCATGAAATAAGTGTTTCGCAAACTCAGAGTCACTGGTCCAATTAATTTTAATTTGTTTAGTACATGTACATGTACTACTCTATGGTTCAGTTTTGGGGTGGAGTTAGGAGGGTTTTATATTTCTTTTCCCTTGACTTGTTTTCTCATCCTGTATTGACTTGGTGGTTAATTTTAGGTGAGCATTCTTTATGCTTTAGTAAAACTTTTTGGTGGTTCATATTTCTAATAATTTTAATTACAACAAAGTCCTCTTAATTCTTCTGATACATCTAAACTCTAGATAACTCAAATTCATAATTAACTTCACGATTCTATTTGCAACCAAACAACAGTTATAAAAGAAATAATTCCAAAACTTAAAGCAAAGGATGAGAGTTGTGTCTCTCCAAAGCCATTCTCACATAGCCATTTAAAGCTTCTCCTCTCTGTCATCCAACCAATTTAATACTTGAACTTTCTTCATGTATAGCAAATATATAAAAATACCATACAACAATTACAACGATAACATCAACTCCTTATATAACCTTAAAGTCAACAAAAAAATACACTTTCTCTGCACTAAACTTCAACTTGTATCTGGATAAGCTATGAGATAAATCCAAAGTCGTTGCAACCTCAACGTCATCCAAAATCTGAACAAAAACACTTTATTAAAATATTAAATTAAAAAAAGTCAGCAAACATGAAGTCTAAATTCAGTTTAATTTAACTATCCCATATATGAAATATTTACTACTTTTTGCTTCATAGAGAAATAAAGGGAAAAAATTGAAGCTTTTCACATGAACCACATTTAGAGAAACCCTTCTATATATCAAAAAGAAAAAAAAAGAAAATTTTAGAAAATAACAAAGATTCATTAACCAATAATCATAGATATCAGAAATGCAAAAGCATGCTGAAAGTCACCAACAAACAAAAAAGGAAGCTTAATGCAACAAACAAAAAGCATGTTGTCATTGGTTTCTCAACTCAGATTTGAGAGAAATTTTTCTAAAACAATTATCATTCAGGACTGATGCCTCGAGGCACCATACAGGATTGGTTGTGGTGTGCCCTGTGGTTCTTCCACTCTGACCTCCCTGCAGTTCAACGTGTAAAAAATTAGACTGAAGGGAAAAGGAAGGAGAATTTTGATTTGTTCAACAGGTTTACAGGATATTCCTCCAGAAATGTCTTTGATCATATCAAATGGACCTGCAACTCCACCCATATATTCTTATTTTCAAATGACATGGATAAACTCCAACAGAATGTCAGAAATAAATGCCCCGACAAAGCACAAAACACACATTTACCTCAAAAGAATTGGCTGGGAAAGCTAAAAGATACTGCATACGAGCTGGAGGACATCATGGACGAATATGCCTATTAAGAATTGAGGTTGGAGCAACAAGGAGAATCATACAAGGTACAATGCTCTTGCTTATCCTCTTTGCAACCCTAACATGTTGTTTTCCGTTACAAAATTGCTGAGAGAATCAAAAGTATAAGTGAGAGATTAGGTGATATTGCTAAAGAAAGGGAGCAGCTTCATTTGATTGAGACAGACTCGGAGAGAAGAAGTGGAGTCGCTGATTCGCGCAAAACTAACTTCTCCATTACAATTGATAATCCGAGACTACTTTCTTTTGAGAACAGAGAAATTATTGAAGTTGGTTTTGCTTTCGATCAAAGTTTTCTCCATTGCATGATTAACTAAAATAAACAACTAAAGTGCCACCGTTGGTTGGTTTTTTACACCCAGTTAATTGTTAAAACATTTAGCAATGATTTGTAGTTTTAAGAATAAAAGAAACACTCTAATTATATATTTGTTTACAAATATTTGTTACATCTTTGACAGTGTACCAAATCGTACAAGTAATATAAAATAAAAAATTTAAGTATCGTTTTCCCAAGAGACTGGTTCTATCTTTGACAATTTACACATTTTTTACTAACTAAACAAAATATAAAGCAAACTTGAAATATCAAAGATTAAAACCAAGATAAAGATGAAAACATGAAAATAAAACTAATAAAAAGGGTTTTTGATTCTCAAGAATCTAGATTGCGGAAAGGACTTACAAGAAACGATGATAATTAAACCACTCTCTCATACATACACAAGTTAATTATCAATATTTGTTTGTCATTTCTTTGTTATTACCAACTCATTAAAATGCTCATTTTCTAATTCCTTACAAGAAGAGCCCAAGTCCCATAGCTAAACTACCAATCCCTTACATAGCTTAACCAAGTTACTTGTTTTAAGAAAATGATGGAATCAAAGATGATTAATGGGGTTTGCTCAACTCCTAGCAACAAAATCCATTATGTGTTCTTCTCCATTTCATAGTTCAAATTTGAAAGCACAAGAAAAACAATCTGAAACTATCAGTTATCATCACAACCCAACACTTTATTTACCCACTGCATGCCAAAGACATGTATAAAACATTGCCACCATAACAATAACGATCCTCATACACTACTGGCAACGCACAGCCTTCTGTAAACAATACGAACCACACACCCACAACATCAACATAGAATCACCAATTCATAATGCCGATGGAGACAGCATTTGGAAACAACAAATATCAAATTAAAAGAAACAGAATCAGAGCATGGATTCAACGTACTAGATCTTAGGAATCAAGCTTCCATAGGGATTGACCCAAAGAAAAGAGAACTTGGAGAGCTATGATTAGAGAAAGAGAGAATAATACTATTGTAACCAATTGACCCTTGATTCTGTACGGCATATCTCTATTACTAGAGAACCCACCACTAAGGTGTGAATACTAGAACTGCAAATTACATAAATGATGGTCGCAGTGATTCAAATTGTTGCCAGAAGCATTGGCAACGAACCCTAATCCTTCCCTTGAGGTTCTCCCCTTGACCTGTACCACCTTCACGTCCTCTTTGGCCTTCTTCCCAATCCCCATCCCTTCCGTCCAGCCATACCCAGCGAGCAACGCCTCGCCGAAAACCTCGACGGGGACATCCTTGAACTCCTCCAACCCCTGGTCCTCCGGCAACCTCTGCAGATCTTCATCCAGTTTCAGCTTACGCAGCAGCTCGGTCTCCTCCGGAGTGCGGCGCCACCGCGTGGTGCTGTGTTCGTTGTCTTGTTGGGGGTTCCACTGGTTTTGGATTGGGGGGATTGTGATTTTGGGGTTTGCGGGTTTGGAAGGGTCGAATTCGGTGATGTACTGTTTGGTTCCGTCGCTGTCGTCGTCCTTTCGGGTGGTGGAAGTGTCCACCGATTGGGGTTTTGCGGTGGGGATGGAGAAAGACAACTTCTTCATGGCTAAATGGACAAACAAGAACAATTTTTTATTTTCACAACGTCATCACGCAAGCCACAAGTTAGTTACTTATAGTATTCAATTTTAAAAAACAACTATTTGATTTCATTTAATAAAATGATATATTTTGTTTTATAGTTAAGAATATTATACATCTAAATTATATATCTATAACTATTAATAATAGAAATTATTCATTTGACGTACATATTTTTTTAGACAATTTTACTCTCATCAATTTATATTTTTTTAACAATTGTCCTTAGTTACTTTTTTTTTTTAACTTCTAAACCTTTTTTCTTCTTTTTTATTTATTTTATTTTTGTTTAAAATATATAGAGAGGCACAAAATGTTTCTCTTCTCTTATTACTCAATAAAAAATACTACAATTGATTTTTACTATTAAATGCGGGCAAAAAATTTGTACTACTCATTTTGAGAGTCTTATAAGCCTAATATTGATTTCGTGATTTCAAGTTTTTATATAAATAATAGGTTGGTAAGCCTAATTTTGAAGTTTTTATTAAAAAAAAATCTGGTACAATGATCTCATGGCTTGGACGGGTTAAAATTATTGGTAACATTTAATCATTCTAACTTGTCTTGTTGACTTGGATATTGACAGATTTAGCGGATCTTTAAAATATAGAATCCTTCACGAATTCACTGTTGGTTCTTCTTATTCCGATTAAGGTAAATTGACTAAAACTTTTTTTAATAATTTTGTTATAAAAAAAAGTACTGCAACTTTTTTTTCTTCTTGTGATATTTTTCATATTTTTAGTGCCTTTTTTATTTTAAATTGTCAAATTAATCTTTGAAACTATATGCCAATTTCTAGTTAGTTCATGAATTGAAAGAAATTAAAAAAAAAATCGCAAAATAACTTCCGTCATTCACATAATTTGTTAGTTTCAGATACATTACATGATACCATTAAAATGCAATTTAGTTCATGTGTATTATCATTTTAAATACAATTTAGTCCTTATAGCTAAGCATTTTAAATTTGCAATTGTTATTGGTCCATCAACTTCAAAGTTACTTAATTGCCATCCACCGAGGACGAATGTGAATGACGGAAGTTACTTTCAAGAATACGGACTTTATAGTTTTATTGATAAAAAGAAACCTTTACGTACTTTTAATGACAAATCTGATCAATAACTTTCTGTTTAACCAAAGATATCTCAAACCATTAGTATGAGACTATATTTTCTTTTGAGTCAGACAAGTTATCGGAGTGAGGTTTGCTTCCTATCAAAGTCTTTTCCAATGTATTATTAACTTAATTAAACAACTAAGGTACCACTGTTGGTCTTTTTACACCCTGTTGGTTGTTAAAACATTTAACAGTGATTTATAGTTTCAAGAATAAAAAAACATCCTAATTATATATTTGTTCACAAATATCATATTTTAAAATGTAATGTGTCTTCGTTCAAAAAGGGAAACATCAAAGAAAGTTTTGCAAGTATATATATAAATATTGGATGCATATTTGATACCCAAAAAAAGGCACCACAAGGAAGGACATAAATAACGAATTTCGTTCCTGGCAGTTACAACCCGGTTTGGATTCAAAATATGTTGTTTCAGTTTCATCAACTGTCCCTTCACAACCAATTAATTAACGTTTGTCCGCCATCAAACGTATACATAACATACTCAATTCTTGGATTCACACAAATTCCAACAGCACACAATTTTCATTCAACCTTTTTGGGTTGTGTAGCATGCAAGTAAAAGGTAAAAAAATATATATATGAACAGGAAAAGGAAAAGAGAAGAGTCTCTGGCATGCCATGCGTGCATCATGCAAAGATGAGAGTGTTATCTTTACATTCATGTGTTACAATAGTTGCAATCTTAATTGCCTATTTAGTGTTTACACTATGATACTGTGTATTTATTCCCTGTTAAATATCCTTCTTTGGTTAATGGGAGGATGATGATGTCATCATAACCACTTGGCATGCCATATGCTAATGTATCCATCTCTGTACTTAATTAACTGTTATGCTTTATATTCCAATGGTAATTAATTTCAGAGGCAGATTCAGGAAATCACACTTTCATAGTTTTTTTTCACCTCTTTTTTGGGGTGTTTTGGAGATCTTCATGAATAAAAGTTAATGCATCACTTTCCGCCTGTTCTGTGCATTAGAAATCTAGAATATATTGCATGTTTGCCTCTCGTAAAGTTGGGTAGTGACACGTTACATATAAAACAATATTTGAAATTGAAAATATTTAAGCACGGTTGCAACTGTTATTTTGATGTTTTGCTTACTATTAGTTTCATTCACTAACATCTTGATGAAGATGCTTTAATATTCAAATTCAAAGCACTAAGGCTTATTGTCATGACTTTGGCTGTATATACAGGGTATTTACAAAAATATACACAACTTATGATTTATAAAGGAATTCGAACAAATTTTTTTTATCTGTAAGAACATTGATTTACATTCAGTTTGTCCCTTGAGAAAACATTAATAGAGAATTTTATTCTATTTAGTCGCGATAGTTCTATCTCTTTATTTGTCTCTCTCCAAGAAACAACAGTCTTCCTAGTTCCTAGTAATTCCTCATCAATTCTTCTGAGTATCATAGGAACCTAAGGCAAGCATCAAACAGTAAAGCCTGTTTTGAATGCCAGATTTCTGTAAAGATTATTTTGATTTCCTATTGTCATATTTGATACCCCAACAAATTACTAAGTTTCCTTTTGAGGGGAAAGGGTGTCTAAATTAAGTAGTAAAGGAGTATTAGTAAATTTAATGAGCTTTTACCTGCGTTCATGGCCATTTTGAAGCAACAAGATTTTATTTTATGCCATCATTATTCAGGAATTATTTGGAAAGTAATTAAAATGTTTCAAATTTTAGCAAATTGATCAAGGGTACTCTTGTTTCACTATTTGTAGCTAATTGCAAGAAATCTTTCTATGCAAAACAAAGTAAGTCTATACATGATATTTTCTCAACAATCTGAGTGACAATAAAAACTATAATGATGCTTTTTATCACGTGCATATACACTCATCTATTTAATTTCTCCAAATTTGTTATGCTAGTTTCATTGTTGCAATCTGGTAAGTTTGTATACTAATTAATGCCTAATAACTATTAAATATATTTTAGGTTGGAGGAAAGGGTGGAAGTTGGTGTCTCTGAAGATGAATTAGATGCTAGTGATGCTTGATATATAAAAAAGATCAAATAAAATTGGTGCACCAAAAGTTTCCAGATGTGGAAGAAGAAGAACAACAATGACCGGTAAAAGTCCAATTACTCAACGGACAGCGAGACATGGCTCACACAAACTGTGCAAATTTGATTTATCGGATCTAGAATGGACAAATATGATTCCAGAGTGTCCAACATACCACCCATCAGAGCATGAGTTTGAGCATCCTTTAGTTTATCTGCAGAAGATTGCTCATGAGGCTTCTAAATATGGTATTTGATAACTGGTTAAGGATTTTTTTCTTCTTTTAATTACATGTAGTTCATCAGTGTGTTGATGAGGTAAGGGCTTCATCTGTCATTAAACAGTTTACACCAAGAATTCCCTTTGTATAAGAAATTGATGCAGAATATTAGTATGGTTTGTAAATAAGTTGGCATTTTTTGCCATATAATGTCCAATTGCTATAATGACTTGATTATTCAGATGCTGATCAGTATGATCACTTTTATCTTGCAAATACAAATGCCAGGATTCTTTTAGAAGTGAAGGAGGGGGAAAATGAGGGAAATTAGATGGATAAAGAATTGAAGCTCTCATGCATGTCTGAGTTTCCTTCAAAATTGAAAGGAAAACCCCCTATCTCCTCTCAAAATTAAACTTATTTACCCCTAAATTTGATCTTCTTACATCCATTTTGTTTGTCCTCCTAAGCATACTAGGGATGCTACTTAGTGACTCTTGCAATTCTTCATGTACTTTCCTTAGGCCTTCTTTCTAAAAGTGTCCTAGTCACAAATTAAAAAGATTTATTTTAAACCAGAATATTTTATTCAAACAGGACAGAATTATCTACGATCTAACATTTACTGCATTTTTATGTATTTTTTTTATATGTATGCTTATAGTTTGATCCTCATATTTCAGGTATATGCAAAATTGTTTCTCCAATTGCAGCCTCTAACCCAGCTGCTTTTGTCTTAATGAAAGAGAAAAAAAATTTCAAGTTTGAAACAAATGTACAGCCTCTTCGTCTTTCTAAATGGAATGAAAAGGATATAATAACCTTTTCTATGAGAGGCAGGTAAAACAATATCATGTTTTTAATCTTTTGCGCTGCTTAACTTATGTAACATAAAATAATTCTTGGTTGTTATTGTTTCAACCAGAAAATATACATATCATGATTTTGAGGTTCTTGCAAACAAGGCCTTTTTTAGTAGATTTCACAGTTCTAGAGACCTTCCCTCTTCTTATGTGGAAAAGGAATTCTGGCATGAGATGGCTCAAGGAGAAAAAGGAACAGTTGAGTACGGAGTCAATGTCGAAGGTAGTGCCTTTTCATGTGATCCTAATGACAGGCTTGGAACAAGCAAATGGAATTTGAAGGTTGTTTTTTCAGATTTTATGCTGACTTCATTTCTTCTTAGTGTTCTCTTTTAGCATTGGCACTCCTGCAACTGATTTTTGGTTGTCATACATTGCTTCTAAAGAAGTAGAGTCTGCTATTAGAAGTTAATGTATTGATTGTTATTTGCAGCAGCATTACTTTTTATGCATGTATTTATTGTTTTATTAATGTTTTGCATTTGATTTCAGAATTTTTCACAGCTTCCACAATCCCTGATACGTTTAGTTGACAGGGAAATTCCCGTAAGCAAGCAATTTTTGAAACCTAAGATGAATTCAGAAGTTAACAATTTCTACTTTCTAATTCCTATGCAAAATTTTAGGGAATAACTGATCCTATGCTTTACATTGGGATGCTGTTCAGTATGTTTGCGTGGCATGTTGAAGATCATTATTTGTACAGGTATATCTAAGAACAGTCTGCTTTTCCACTTCCTTAGCCATTGATCATTGTTTAACTCCAACTTAACTTTTGATATATATTTGTCTTGTTCGCAGCATAAATTATCATCACTCAGGTGCAAATAAAACTTGGTATGGCGTGCCTGGCTATGCAGCATCACAATTTGAAAAGACGGTCTTACAACATGTGTATTGCAATAAGATCATAACAAAACATGGAGAGGATGGAGCTTTCAAGTTTCTAGCACAAAAAACAACCATGTTCCCACCAAATGTCATGTTACAACATGATGTGGCAGTTTACAAGGCTGTACAAAAGCCAGGAGAGTTTATCATCACCTTTCCTAGAGCATATCATGCTGGATTTAGCCATGGTAAACTATCATTCTATTTGTAGGTGTCAGTGCAAATTTGTCTAGAAATGGACTACTATATACAATGATACAAATTCTAGTTTTAGATATGGATTAGAGTTTAATTTTCAGGCAGGGTTTGGCTAAGGATTTTTATATTGTTAACCCATCAAAAGTCATGTTAAGTATAACTTTTAAAGTAATTATAATAGAAGTCAACAATTTATAATAGGATAATAGTGTAAAAATCTTTTTTTCTGTCAATACATTCTAATTAAATTCTATCAATTATTTGATTCTTTTTGCTGATCCTAGGTTTTAACTGTGGAGAAGCAGTAAACTTTGCAAATGGAGATTGGTTTCCACTTGGGGCTGCAGCTAGCAGGCGTTATACACATCTCAAAATGATGCCTTTAATTCCATATGAGGAACTTCTTTGTAAAGAGGCAATGTTGGTTTTCAAGTCCTCAAGAGTCAGAAGTTCCAAGAACAAACCTGAAGACACAACATCTTATCAAGCTATTATGCTGCC
This sequence comes from Glycine soja, assembly GCF_004193775.1. Lineage (NCBI taxonomy): Eukaryota > Viridiplantae > Streptophyta > Magnoliopsida > Fabales > Fabaceae > Glycine > Glycine soja. The sequence goes on from NC_041010.1 coordinate 47,748,249, forward strand.
TTTCATGCATCTTATGCAATCTTATAAGACCTCCCTCTTGCGACTGAACAGTTCAAGAAAGTTGCATAGTTCTTCAAATACAACAGGTTCTCAGATATGCAGCCTTTGCTACAGGGATTGTTATGTAGCTTATTTGTTGTGCAAGTACTGCTTTTCTCATCCAATTTGTCTTTTCCACGGTAACACATGATTAATATATTCATTTTGAGAATTGTTATTTCAATTGCTTCAGTTATTGATAGGTGAACATGCTTTCTGTTAATATGTAGATGTAGACTTCATGATGATTTGCGACTTGTTAATGTCTAATTTGTTAGCAACAAGATGACTTGGGATTTATTGACATATGCTTTTTGGCTCTGCTTATTACACCATGCAGACATTGCACCACAGACTTGTTTATGTGGGAGAGATTATACTATTTTCAAAAGGAATGACATTTTCGCACTGGAAGAAGCTGCAAAAAGTTTTCAACAGGGAAAAGAATGTGTTGACAAATTCTCTCTATCAAGTATATTCTCCTGTAACATAAATGATTGCATCAAAGTTCCTGAGGTAAGTGAAATGTTAAACATAAATAGGTTAAGGCATTTTGATGGTTTGGCAATGACAGTTATAAATCTTAAGCATATATGGCATTATTTTACTTTATCTTCAGGTTGCTTATTTAAAGGTTTCTATTTTTTTTTTCCATTTTTTAAATGAAAACTGAAAGCAGAATAATCCTTGGCAGAGAGAAAAAAGTGTAAGAGGTACTAGTTTTCTAGGGGTTGCATCTAAACCGAAAACAAAAGTGGCTGACAGCACCAAGCACAGTGATGAAAGGAATAAGTCAACAACGAAGCATTGGAGAAACAATGGGCTTCCATCCGTGAGGGGTGCCGAAAGGCCAGGAATCATTTATAACTTGAGAAAACGCAAATCAAAATTGATTTAGTTGCAGCAGTAACTTCCTTGGGCAACTTCTAACAATTGAGTCTGAAAAAATAAAATAAGATATTAACCTTCTTTTCTCAATTCACAGGATAGCCACTTATCAAATTGAGACAGATTTCTCCTGATTCATCTGTTGAAATATACATTATTTAAAAGTAGTTTAACCTTTTCATTCTTTTTATATAGTATTATTTCTGGAATTTGTTAAGGGAATGAACAATATGTTGAAAGTCTTTGTTCTCAAACATATTGTCATTGTAGTAGTGACTTGTTGACTTCTTTTTTAACTCTTTCTTAGCATATATAATCGCTGTTCATTCTTAGAAGTTTAATTTAATGAAGTGGTATATTTTGTCTCCTCAATTAAGTGATGATTACATCACCACAACTAACTCATGTATTAAGTACCAGGAACTTCGAAGATATGACCAGCATTGAGGTTAACGTTACCAGCAGTTGTTAACTTCAAAAATCTTAAATTACATATCCAATATTTCTAATTTGAAACCATACAAGAGCACACTCCTAATTTGAAACCCTTACTAGCAAGTAGCAAACCCAATTCAGTAAACAAAATCCAAAACCCGAGAAAAAAAAACCTTCCTACACTATTAATCATCACCAAAAGGCAAACTGAGCAAACCAAATCATGCTAATAGAAACGAGCACACTGAAACAACTAAGAACACACCAAGTAACATACTTAAATACAATTCAACACAATAATTACCCACTGCATGCTAAAGAGATGCACAAAATATTGGCAACCAATGCACAACCGTTTGTAAACAATATGAACCAGACTCCTACAACATCAACATTGAATCAGCAATTCATAACATCATATCATCTATAATGGAAACCGCATTTGTAATTCAGCACTGAAAAACATGTTCTTACCAAAATGTACTAGTTCAGTTTCAATCCAATAGTCACACAAACACTTAATTTAATGTATGTAATCCCAGAGTCAATCTAATTCTAGTTTGTGATATCACTCAATTGAAAGTTGCCATTCCAATAAATCTCAGAGGGAAATTGTTCGAACAAATCATTGTTTTAAAAACGAACAACTGAGGTAACTTGATCCCAGGTGTTCAAATCCCAGTGGCCCTTTGCCTTAACTTAGCCTATCTTTCCCAGTCCCCAGATATTGGACTCTCTTCTAAACTATATAAAAAAGAGAACAGTATCGAAAGCAAAAAAAAGCCACTGACCAAGCAGAAGCAACTGTTAGACCAAATTCATACCAATGAAACATATAGGTGCATAGAATGCCCAGCATCAGCAAGTGATAGGCATAGACTAGAGGGCTACCAAGAAAATAAAATTAAACAGAAGAATAACAAGCTAGGTTAGATGTCTTAGTTCTTGATACATAGGCTAGAAGCCTATATTGATTTTGCACTTTCTGTGCTCTCTAATCCACAGGAGTTGTTTAACACTATCAAAAAGCATCTTGACTGCTGAAAGCGTATGAATTGTCAGGGATTCTGAAATCAATTTTTCAGGGAAATTGAAACACTAATACAAAAGCTTGACAAAATTAACATATTTTAATTCCAAGTATCACAACATTCTGCATTGCCTGTTATTTTATCCTCTAAATCATTTTAATAAATACCTGGACCTCATAAAGCTATGACAATATAGTTTTGACATTTAATACAAGCGAACCATGGAAATTCAAGAAAGAAATCAGAATTAATTTTATAATTGTGATGAAGCTGAAGAAGAATGTATAGTGGTCAAATAGTGCCAGCCTTCAAAGGCTTTGAAACAGATTGTCAGAAGAGAGCAAAACAGATTGAAGCAGATGCATGGTTAGTATAGTTACAGTTACAAAGAAAAAGTTTCATCTTCCAAAACATATAAGAAACATGAAATCATACACAGATTGAAATGAGACAATATAGATTACTCAAAATATAAAATCATCATGAATTGGATTGTATTTGTATGTGACAAAACTTTGGTGAAGCTATATAAAAATAAACTCATGCTGAAAAATTGTTCCTAATGGTACAGTACATGAAGTATGAGCTACAAACACATTCAACAACTACATGTTCTCTTCACAGCTAAGGAATGAAAAGTATCAGACTTTACGAGCCAGTGTCCTCTGCTTGGTTCCATGCTGCACTACCTTTTCCTCCACAGGAAGGCCCTTACACCGTCTGACTGCATTAATCAATTTTCTTGCCGTATTTGGAAGAACACTAGAACCATCTCCAAACTCTTCAATTTCCTCTTCCGTTTTAGGTACAAAGAAAGGATCCTCAGGAAGTGCTTCCCAGTGGCTAAGGACAAGAAGTGCACTTGCGGCGCCAGAAGTCCACCTTCTTAACTCATCCGCAAAACCAAAGCTCTCAGAAACAGGAAGATACGCATGCACAGTGAAGAAAGGGGAACCTTCTTGCATCTCTTCCTTCAATACTCGGGCCCGTCTTCGGGAAAGTACAGCATACATGGGACCCAAATATTCAGTAGGTGTATTCAATTCACAAAAATACATTGCTTCCACCAGCCGTGGTTTATTCTGAACCACAGCTGCTCTACAAGCATCTTTGACAGTTGCAATTACCTGCCCTGCAAAGATGCCGTACTGCTCTGATTGTTGGTGCGTTTCAGATTCATCATGCTGTCCTGGAAATGGAGATAACCGTGCCTCAACGACAAATGCCAAACCCCACATAGGTTCATCACACAAGGGTCCAGCTGAAGTGGCCAATTGGAAACCAGATATAACACTACTCTCAAGGTGCTCGGCATCCATGTATAAAGCCGAGTTTGCATTTGAAGACGTCTCAGTAACTGAGTCATTGATACTAGAATCGGCCACAAAGCCAAACCTTTCTGATATGCCAGGAGAACCACGTATTAAGACAGAGCTATCGGTGCTTTGTGCTTTAATATCAGGAGTAAAGAGAAGGTTCGGACCAATTTGCCTTGGTCCAAGTGCCCATATCCTCCTCAAAATCTTTAGCCACTTCAATTTACATTTCTCAGCATGGTCCTTGTCATTTTCATTCCTGCTCAAAATATCACCCCCCACTGCATCCAATATGCGTTTTTTTAGCACCTCAACTGGGTTATCGTTTTCAAGAATACTCGGTCTCTGCCTCGACTTTACTCCAATAATATCTCCAAGTAAATCAGAGCTTTCATCGAGCACCTTCGTCAAAGAAGGTAGAAGTTTCATCACCTGCACCCGAACAACACATCTTCCATTGGGTGTTGTTTTTTCAACATAATCTGATGATCTCCTGCTAAGAACTTTCAAATTTTCCATCACGTTCAATGCGTCTCCCTCAATGGTTTCTTTGTAGGACACGAGAGGCGGAGAGACCTCCAAGCTTACCTTGGCAAACCTCTCCTTTAAATCCTTTATGCATCTCTCAAGATGAACTTCCCCAGCAGCAGCAAGAACATGCTCTCCCCTTCCAGACACGGTGACCTCAACAAACGGATCTGCTCGATTCAAAAGCCTCAAGCCTTTGAGCAATGCACCCACATCAGCAGGATCAGACGGCTCAATTGCAACTCTCAAAGTTGGAGCAACTTGGAATGCCATACTCGAAAAAGGCCAACAGTTCTTAGTAGAAGAAAGAGTAGCACTCTTCAATATATGCTGCCCAAGGCCTGCAATGGCAACAATATTCCCTGCCCTGGCAGATGTCACTACTTTCAACCCTTGCCCCATCATCAAATACAGGGATTTCAACTCAGCCTCCTGTATATGCTTCAGCATCGACTCCCCTTTCACCGGATCATACAATGCAGAAAGCACAAAAATTCTTTGCCCAGCATGCAAAACCCCACTAAAAATCCTAGCAAACGCCAAAAAACACTCATCGGACTCACTCTCTCCTTCATCACCATAACCATTGCCAACCTCCACCCTGTGTCCAGGCAGCATCTTAACCGGAGCAGCAAACATCTTCGACACAAAAGCCACACAAGGAGCCTCGTCCCTACAATCACACTCCTCCACAGACTTCCTCACCAACTCCGCCTCCTCCACATCCCCAACAACCTCCCTCTTCGGAATCAACCTGGATATCCTAAATGCCTGCGCCGTCACCGGGTCCGGCAAACACCTAACCACCATCGACAAAACCGCCTCCGAAAGCGGAAGCCAGCGGCTCATAACCGCCTGCAGCACAACCTTGACATCCTTGTTCTGCAGCTCCCGCTGCGGCACCGACAAACTAAACGTCCTAATAACCTTCTCCACCAGCCCCTTATCCCCTTCCAAGGCCCCCTGATACACCTGCCACAAGGGCTCCAACACAAACTGAACAAACATAGGCTTCTTATTCCCCCCAACCCCTTTCTTCCCAACAATCATCTTCGTCTTAGGGTTATAATACCTCTGTCCCCACAACGCCCTCAGCAAGGCATTCACACTCGCCCCAAGCTTAGAAGCATAAATCTCCGCAAACTCACGAATCCCAAATCCCCAACCATCTAAAGCGCATGCGAATATAACATTCCCTTTCTGCGGCTGAAAAACATCCTCGTTATCGTCGTAGTCCTCGAGGGTCTCGCCGGTGGTGGTGCCGGTGCCGGTGCCGGCGAGGAGGGAATCCACGTCGGTGAGATACTTTTCGGATTTATAAGCGCTGACTATTCCGTTGACCTCGTGAACGATTCGTAAGAGGCGCGTGTAGGCCTCGGAGGGGGTAAGTTTGAGCTCGGTGATTAAGCGGTCGAGTTTGTTGAGGACGAGGCAGGGGGTGAGGCGCTCGATCCAGCACTGGCGGAGGACGGCGTGGGTCTGGATGTGGACGCCTTCGACGGCGTCAACGAGGAGGAGGGCGCCGTCGCTGAGTCGGGCGGCGGTGGAGACCTCGCTGCAGAAGTCGATGTGGCCGGGGGAGTCGATGAGGTTCACCGCGTAGCGGCCGGCGTAGCGGAGGAGGATGGAGGAGCTCTTCATCGTGATGGCGCGGCGCTGCTCCTCGTCCAGGTAGTCCATGAAGCGGACGCGGCCGGCGAGCTTCGGGTGGACGACGCCGCCGCCCGCGGCGGCGATGAGGTGGTCGGCGAGGGTGGTCTTCCCGTGGTCCACGTGCGCTAGGATGCAGATGTTGCGGATGAGATCCCTCTCGTTGTCGATGCAATCGGAACTTCCCTCCTCCATTTTGGAATCTCAAAACGCACTTAAGGTGATAAAATCACGCCGGAATCGGCAAAACGACGTAGAAGCAGTAGAGAGCGGGTTCGGATTGCTGCGTATGAAAAACCCTAAAACGCGATTTGGAGGAAGAAGAAGATCTCCACTATGCTCGTTCGGCTTTTAATTTTTAATTGAATATTAGTTAGTGCTAAACTGCTAAATGCTAATGTTTTATTTGTTTTATTTTAGGTATCCGTCTTAAAATTGAGATATAGATGTAATAATAATATTGTAAATTTTAAGTGAGATGATAAATTATACTAATTAACTACAAAGATACCAATTACCAAGTCTATTTTTAATTGGTATGTTTGTAGTTCGTACCGCACGGCACGAGAAAAACATCTTTTTTTAAATAAAAAAAATTCTATTCCATAAAATTATTTTATTATTATAATATTATGAATATTTTTAATCATGTTTATTTTTCTTTTGCTCAAGAAGGCTATTGGACTTGACAACTTATATATTACAAACTGGGTTGGGCTTTGAAATCCATTGATGATTTGTAAGTGGAGGTGAATAAAGTGTTTTTTGATGGGGATCCTTGCACATTGAGCTACACGATTTCTCTAGTTCTCTAATTAATTAGTTGCCAAGTAAATCAGTAAAGTGGAACCTTGGTGAATCAATCTTCAATTTTTCTGCCTTTTCTTTCCTTCCTTTTGTAGTATAAAAAATATTAAATACAAGATATATGAACCACAACTATCAAAACCAGTTCTAAGATATCAGCGATGAGGGGAAAGTACGTACACTGTTAACAGTATATTTTGGGAAATGGCTTATATTTGCCAGTCAATTATTTGACTGACTTTATGGAGTCATGGCAGTCTGGATTCTACAGGCTCTTTTGTAGGCTCTAAATTGGCTGAATGAGATTGGTGTCCAAAATGGTTCAAGTAGAAATTGATTGTAAGGGTTTTGCACCCCAGTGTGCATTCAACATTAATATATAGATCCTTTTGTCGATGTGCATCCTTTGGTTTTTGGTTTATCCTTGTTTGTCATTTATTTTTTTAGGTTGACAGATTGATCTCTTACTGGTATGAACATGAAGGATTGTATTATGTATAATTGCAGAATCTTGCTTAGCACTTTTCATTTAACCGTTGGATTTGAAGAATGGATATGAAGCATTCTTTTATTCAAATTTGCTTGAGTTATCAAGGTAGCATCATGGTATGCATATAATTGAGATTTTTAATTAACATGGAGTTATTTTTTCCACTTCAATTTTTGTTGTATTTTGATTACTTTGAATTAATGCACCCATATGCTAACGCCATTATAAGCTCCTTGGAAGACCCTGAGAATATATTAGAACAAGGTGTGCTGGATATGAACAATGATTTGATAAAGGTTTGCCAAGCTACAACACGGGTATGTAATGAGTTTGTCATGCCTTTTTGTTTTATTTACACACACATATATATATTTTGTATCCCTCTATCCTTAGTGATCAATTTTTATATTCCAGCCTGGGTTTTACTTTTATTCAAGTTTGGTACGTTAGGGTATACATAGATGCTACATTTCGATAACCTATTTAAATTTACAATATATTGTAATATATAAAATAATATTTTACTAATTAAAAATTTTAAAGAATAAATTATAAAGTAGATTTAGAATATGACAATTGTCAATTATACCATATCATTTCATTGAGAGTAGCCTTATTTCATTGATACTTGATAGTCCTCGTTCTAGTGGTTGTGGTTCCATCTAAACACAGCTCTTTTTTCCTGTAATAATATAATTAGGAGCAATTAAATCCACACCTTCACTGATAGATAAGGAATTCTAATAAAAATATAAATTCAAAGTTTAATTCATACAAAAAAAAAAACTTTCAAAAATAGAATTTTCGATGTCATATTATTCAAATACTTCCCTCATTTTCAATTCACAGATATTACCAAACTCAATTAAATAAATTTTGTAAATTAAAAAATTCAAGAACGATTAAAATAAGTACTAAAGACATGTTTCCCTAAATTTAATTGAATAAAAAATTTAATAAAACTAGAAAAATAACAAGTTATTATCATAAAAATAATTTAGAACATGAAGCTCGCAACTGTGGAAAAGATCTGAGATTAAATCACTTTCAATTTCAACCACTTCAATAGAAGCTAGTGAGGTAGTGGTTGAAAGATCTAAATAACAACAAATATTTTTAATGATTTAGAAACCTATTTTAAATTGCTCAAACAATGGGTAATCACGAAATCCCTTACTTATACTCAATAACTCTAAAAATATGTTTACTAAAAGTAAATATATGCCGAAAAATTATTTTTCAAATTTTGAGTTGTCTGTGTACCTCATGATCAAATAATTGACAAGCAAGTGTTTACAGCAATATGTAATGTGAATTGTTGAGATCCCACGAACAAGACCACACAGGAACCTGGAATACAATTCTAGTAAAGGTGAAAGTGAAACCCCCCAAACTCAGCTTGTGACAGATCACAATCTTTGAGCAATAAATTAGTAGAACAAGGGGAAAGGAGGCCAAAAAGACATGCAAAGAGACTGAAAACCTAAATTAATTTAATTTTTAAATGTTATAATACAAAATATAAACACTATATACTACACATACAAATAATCAAAACAAAACAAAACACCCTAAATTAAAGAAATTTATGATAAATAATAAGTCAGTTTACACACAATCACCATCAATCTAGGAGCAATAAGAACACAATAATGAAGTCAAAAAAATAAAAAATAAAAATATTTGTGAAATTAATAGAAAAAAAACACAAATTAGATAGAAATTAGCAGAATGCAATCTAGGAAGTCTAAAGGAAGAAGAACATAACTCACGAAGAAAACCCTGAGCAACAGTATTCCAGGGTTAAAAATGGTTTTCAAAAGTTATATCGTGATAGCACCTCTATAGCACACGTAAAGCCACTATTGTGGCCACAATGGCTGCTATTGAGTACCACTCCACTATCTGAATCTCACAGCAGTTCAGGGCCACTCCATTCCGGTTCTCTGCTATAGCAGACTATTGACTACTGTGTCCAGAATTATAATATAAAGGTTATTATGTATCAAGTGACAATGGTGTTTTAGGTCACTTAATGAGGTTAATTCAAATCCAATATATGCAATTTTAATTCTTGGCTACAGCTTTGTTAGATGGCACAAATTAAAACCAGTATTTTATTATATACTATATTATCACCTATCTACCTTGACATCATCGTGATGCTCTTAGTTTTTCTGGATCAATCTATTATTCTTTTCAGAACAGAGTGAAATGGAAACAGTACAGTTCAAGACAAATATATACATCAAATAATGAAATGTTCCTCTCAGCTATATAATTATTTATTTTTTGAAAATCATATATTTATCTTCACTAAATCTACTCAAAACAAAGGCAAAATTTCCCCTTTAAGCCTAGGATCTTATCCATGAGATGATGTTATATTTTTACACTTCATGATAATTTCCTTCCACTTTCCAAACCATACCCAAACTTTTAACCCCATATATCAAAAGATAAATCTTGGTAAAATTGGTGAAATTCGCAGAAAGCATAATAAGCTATAACATCAAGCAAGTCCCTTCAATAACCTTGATTTTCTTTTAGAGAATGCCCCAGACTTGCTGAAAATTGGAAGAGTAAGAGATACATAAATAGGAGACTGAAAACCTGCAAACCTTTACAGACTTGCTGTCTTTTTGGCTGGTCCTTATGAATTTATATTACTCAACTCAAGGAGGATAAAAAGTTAAATATTCAATGAGATTTGCTTCTGCGTTTTCGTCCTAGTCGTGGGGTAATCCAAAGTCTGCGGGGTTTAGAAATAGTGTTAAATGGGAGAGCCCAAACCTATAAGGGCCACCGAGGGGAAAAAACTAAGCTCAAGTGAATTTCAATCGTTTAATCAAATATTTGATGCATGTTAGATAACATTTATATTTAAATAAATTTTTTTATTTTATGAGATTTTACGTTATTTTGAGTTTTACCTACACCAAATAATAGTAGTAGAAGGCACATCAGTTTGACAAAGCTACTTAACAGGTTACCGAGCATAAAGTGTTTGACTCAAAGCAGTCTTGGTTAATTGTGATGGGTTCTATTTTCTGGTGGGGTTTATATTGATGAATTGTGGGTGGGTAGCTTATGTCTATTCATATGTTGATATCAAAGATGAAACTGGTATTTTAATTTGTTATGCTTTTATTTTCTGCACTGAACATGTTTTTACTTATGTTTGCTGAATGTCCACTCTCTATAGGCATGCACCCAGTTGATGAGTCGTATGACCATCAACAAAAAAGTACTCGAGTTTCTTAGACACAAGGATGGGACTTAGAGCAATCCTCCAAAATGAGAGTGATATCAACTTTTCAATTTGATTACACAAATTAAATAGATTTCTGAAACCACGATCCCAAGGAAGTCTTAAACCTTTCTTGATCCCCAAAGCTCCACATTAGTGATAGATGAGAAAGCTGTTATAAATTTCCATTTTCATCCCTTAGCAGGCATCCAGCAAGTCTGTAAATTTTCCCAAGTACAATATTGGGAAATGTTAGTGGAGCTAGCATATCTCTAGCTATTCTATTTTCATGTAGCGGACTGTTTTGATGACTATTAAATCTAAAGTATCATCAATTCAATTTGATTTATAAATATATTTTAATTCGATCATTTTGATTTTCTAAGTTACAACTTAACTCTTCAAAGTCTCTGTTTTGTTATTTTTTGTCTATCTTGGTGGTATGCAGATGCGAGGATCATGAGAAAAAAGTAGAAAGAAGTTCTGCATAATTACATAGTGAGTTATATATATATATATATCTGAATATTACGCAAAAAGAAAAAAAGAAAACATAAAAGTCCAAAATATTGGAAATTGTCTCCTTACTATGAGAAAGATTCAAACGAACTTCTAGAGTTAATCCTTGAATTCACCATTGGTAATTAATTTTAATTCGGACAAAGATCAAAGTATGATTTAGCCATTTTTTTTCTAGCATTAGAGTAATATATGGAGCTAGAGATCAATATATATGAACCAAATTATCACATTTATTTGTATCTTCTAGTTCATATATATATATATAGGTTCACCTTTTTTATCCACACCAAATCTTTTCATCACAATAATTATTTTGACATTTATGATATATTTATTGTTTCAAATAATACAGTTAAACTGAAGCCATTCAATTTGACTGCTAAATCTTTAAGTATGAAAATGTTAAATTAATTGTCTGTTTCAATGATATAGTCGTATTTTTTTTATATTTCTTTTTAAGTTGTATAGTTAACTTACACATTAATTAGCTATATTAATTTTGGTCTAATGGTGAATGACTGATCCAACATAATTAATTGATAGAAAATTTGAGGATTGAAAAACAAAATAACAAAGTAGCATGTGGGCGAAAGAAAAAATATGAACAGATCAGAGAGAACCATTGGAGATCATGCCTAGCCTGTGCATTCTGAAGTTAGTACTCATTAATTTTCTCTCTGTGTTACCGATGGCATGACGTGTGAATACATTAGTGATTATATTTACTGGCTTCATCTTTATTGTCTGAAGAAACTCACCCTTTATTTTTGAGAAAATAATGTTGACACTTTTTTTTTTATAAGGAAGTTTATTTAAAACAAACACTTTAGCATAAGATATATGCTTAAGTGTTACGAGCTACACCTTAAACCAGACCAGAGAGAAAGATCTCAAAACGTGTACAGGGTTTAAACAATTATATTAAAAAATTAAACTGGGGCATTAAAATCAAATATCTGAATATCAACGAAAGGAAAGCTAGACACAGAAAGATTAATTGAGTTGAACTTAAATGGAACCTTCAAATAAATATAATATCTCCTTGTTCCCTATGATATAGCAATGTTTACTTGCACTATTGAAATAAGGGTATTTCTAACTAGTATGTCCCAAGACACTAATTAAAAAATCAAAAACGAGAAATTTTCATTTATATGTAACTTAACATTTCATTACAATAATAATTCTTTGATATTCATGACGAATCATTAATTGTTTTACAATAATAAGGTTAAATCAAAGTTATTTAACTTGACTATGTACTGAGAATTTAATTTTAAAAAGGTTAAATTAATTGTCTGTTTCAATTGATGATATACATAGTTTGTCCTATAGTTAACTTACACATTAGTTATCTCATCAAAATGTCTGCTGTCATCACACATTTAACAAAAAAAACAAATGAATGTAAAGAAAAGGCTGAAAATTGAAGTTCTTCAATTAACTAAAAAAAGGCCGAAAAAGGTTTAAACAATATTTGGATAAATACATAGCTAGTACTGCAATAATGCTTCTCTAACCTCTAAATCAGTGGCAAATACAGGGAGGTAACTAATAATAATATGATAAGCAAGGCACGGCATATATTAACCATAGAAAGAGTAATGCAGATCACAGAGTTAAATATGCACATACAAATCACACATTGTGAAAATTATTTTCACTTTCAAACGCAGTTACTTGTACTCATCAAGCACATGTGCCAATGAAAGTTGCACACAGCAATTGTGATTCTTTGTCTTTTCTAATTTAGTCATGACCTATTTATGGAAACCTTAATATTCTCATCTTTTGCCTTTTGTGGCAAAGTTCTGATTTCACTTTAGACTAGTGGTTTTGGTTTGCAACAACTCCTTCTGCCCAAACTCATGTGAAATGACACTAGAGGCCCTGCATTTTGGAGAATATTACTGAAATGCCATGCATGCGGTGCCCGTGTACTAAAGAAAAACACTCTCTCTGGCTTGAACCTTATGCATGCACATTGGTCTCAGTCTCAGCTACGCGTTTAATTATTGTCACCAACACAAAATTACATTACTACCCTTGCTTCCTCTCTACATTTTTTATGCCAAACACAAAAAGGCATTGTGGTAGTTTCGGACATTCATTGGTTGGCTCTCAGAAATTGCCTTCATGCATATTTCTTAGTATATATTAATAGCAAGCTAGTGTGATGATATTTCTCAAGCTCTAGGTCTAATTAATTCCACAAAGAAAGAAAGTTTTCCGAGGTACCAAGTTGTTGAATAATATTCAACACTTCTATCTTCCACCACCCTTTATATCTCTCACAACTTCTTATGAACATTAATTTTTCTTTGATGTAGGGTTTGTGTATGTGAGATATGGGACGTGGAAAGATAGAGATAAAGAGGATCGAGAACAAAACCACAAGGCAAGTGACCTTCTCCAAAAGAAGATGTGGCCTCTTGAAGAAGACAAAGGAGCTTTCTGTGCTTTGTGATGCTAAGATCGGGATTATCATCTTCTCCAGCACCGGGAAGATGAGGGAATGGTGCACCGAACCCTTCAGGTAAGTGCCTACTACACCTTCATTCCATTTTTTCTCTCTCTCAGATCCCTTTTCTTTATTCTAAAAAACTTTGTTGTTTCAATTTGTGAAGTAAAATAAGCTAGGGTTTGTATATGCATGCCAGAAGGGCTAGCTTCCTTTTCTTTGTTAGGTTTTTAGCATTTTCTTGTTTAATTTCTCTCCTCAAATGTATACTAATGTTGTGGTGTGGTGTGTATTAAGGATTTCTTCCTTAGCCTGCTTCTTATGTTTTCTGTGTGTGTGTCATGTGAGGGGAGGTTTTATGTCTTTATCATCTATATTTCATTCTCAAACTTAAAGGTTGACCCACTTGAGTGCCTTGGACTTGGAGGGCAGTTTCATGTTCAGTTCTTCTGACATAGTTATTATAGATCTGATCAGTTCAACCGTAATGTTTAATTTCTTTTCAGTATGGCATGTGGTGGGTTATAGATTTCGTTTTCAACCACAATATATTTGTGATATTGTACTTAATTTAAACTCTTCAAGGGCCTAAGTACTCTTCATGTTTATGAAATCAAAGTTATCTCTTTTGTCTGCATCGATTCTGTATTATTCTACAATTAACTACTAGTACTTTTACATTCACAATTTCACATGTTAGATATTATTAACTAATAATTAAAAATGTCAGACCAAAACTTAGGGGTACTTTTATGTTGTTTTTAATATATGTATATTCTCAAAAACAAAATGTTAATTATATACGGATGGACACGATTTTCTTTTCCGAAAAATATGAAGTAATTTACAGATATAATAATTAATAAGTTTACATATATTTGGAATTTATTAATGTATTAAATTAAATAATTAACATGAAAGACTTGTGATCAGGATGGAGCAGATCATAGAGCAGTACCAGATATCAAAAGGAACTTGCATAGCGGAACGTGGACGTGATCATCCCCGAGTATGAGGCTTACGTGCTAAATTCTCGTTAATATTTTCATAAGTTAATGAAGTACTCTAGCTATATAGCTAACTTGGATGGGTTAACTTTTATATATATATATATAGATAGATAGATACACATACTATACTCTACGAATATTAGTTCCTAATTAATTGATGTCATTCCTTGCTCAATTAAATATTTTACAGGAAGAATTTGTCCATAACATGGCAATGCTGAGGCAGAAAACTATTCGTCTTGAATTGGAAATTCAACGCTATCTTGGAGAGGACACGAGGGGTTTGCAATACGAGGATTTGACTAAGCTTGAACAAGAATTGGAGAACTCTGTGGCAAGGGTTCGAAACCGTCATGTACGTGCTCTAATTAATCGATTTATTTTCTTAATTAATTTCCTCTGCTATATAAGATTAATTGGTTCTCTTTAACTTTCTTTTTTATATCATTTTCAGCACTTGATTGTAGTATTATGTGTAAAATTTGAAAGTAACTAAACAAGACATTTTAGCAAAATGTTTAATGAAAATTAACAATATATGTGATGAATGTCAATTAAACAAATAAACTATTTCATTAAAATATCAAATTGGTTGTTGTTTTGTGCTCATAGGCTTCCTGGTAATAGCAACTAACTTTTGTCACCAAATATAGTTTCTATTTACTATATGTGTTCCCCTGTTGTTACAAATCCAATGCATGTACCATGTTTATTAAACTCAATGTACGGCATTCACGGATTTAATTAATGTATATATATGCTAATATCTATTAATTATTTTGGGCAAATGGATCAAAATCTGTTATTCTCATTTTTTTCTGTCCAGTTTCTCATTTATCTCCAATCAAAAGAAAACATGTCATTAAAAGAACAACATTTCTCTCTCTCTCTCTCTCTCTCTTTTTTATTTATCAAAATAACACTTTTCTCTTATTTGTTAGTTTTTTAACTTCTTCAAGTGATATTTTAATTAGAGGAATAATATAGGATAAATGCCTCGTTTAGTGTACCCGTCATTTTTAATTTTAAACACTATATTTCCCTAAAATAAAATTCAGTTAGAATGAAAAAAAAAATATATATTAATTTTAGCATTTCATATGTCACGTATAAGTTGACATGTTTAAAAAGAAAAAGAAAGAAAAAAAGAAAACAAAGTCAGAACATGTAATCCTCGTGGAGTGTCTCAAATCTCAATTATTACAAGTTGTGTAGGGGTAAAAGGTGATCAATACTATGTGGATTAGTGTCATGTTTTCTATTTGTAACCTTCTTAGACGTTGATTGGCCATGTACTTCTTTCATGAGTACTTCTGGTACTCATTTTTTTAATGAAGTTTCATTTGTTTTAAAAAAATTTGTAAAAATTGTATTTCAATTAAGAAACAAGGTTTGTCTTACTGATTTTCTGTTTTACTTATGGAATGTTATCTTTTTCATCCCACCTTAACTTATTTGTTGCAAAATGCACTTAAGTCCGAGAGTTAAAACAATTGAAACATAAAGAATTGTTTGACAATTGTAATTAATTATCCAATTACTTTTTCATGATTCCATCTTAATTATCACTAATTGGTTGGCATGACTTCCCATGCAGAATGAGCTCTTGCAACAACAAATGGAGAATCTGCGAAGGAAGGTAATTCTTACACGTACATATATACACAGAAATATCACCTATTAATTTCCAAAAGACATACAACAACATCCATAATTATTCTATCTATCTTCTTAATTACAATTCAGGAAAGGATCTTGGAAGAGGAAAACAATAATTTGTCCAATTGGGTAAGAACAAATGGTTTGAATTTATTTGTACAATAAACTACATGATATATCTTATGCTTGTTAATATACATTTGGCAAGATTCAGGAACACCAAGCAGTGTTGGAGTTTCAGAAGGCCGCTGATACAGTGGAAGCAAGCAAACCAATGCATGTGATGGATCACTTCTCATTCTTTGAAGAGCAACCTGCTGGGAGCATCCTTCAACTAGCTTCTCCTATGCTTCCACACTTTTACCCATATCTTCAGCTGGCACAGCCCAATATCCAAGACTCAGTCAGGGACCAGAGCTATAACAATGGTATATATTAGTATTTTTTTTATCGATAAATGTTAATATGTTTGAATGTTAATTTTGTTACCAGAGGGAATTGATCCCTCTAACTTTTCTCTCTTTACTTCTCCCTCTCTCAACCATCAAAGACACCTTTTATATATATGTCAATTCTCTTTTTCTTTTAATCACATCCCTCTTTATATTTATTAATCTTCAATATGATATGTGTGGTTTCTGATCATGACTTGCAGAGCAATAGATGGAGTGTTCTTCAGAGAATGAAGTGGCTAATTCATTAATGTTATCATCAGCGAACAAGTAGACAGATTTCTGGCCTTTTTTTCCCTGTGGAATATCATGGCTGGAAGTTGACAATAATAACTTGCTAGCTTTTCGTTTTTTGGTTTCAATGTAGTATATATGTACATCATATTTCACTTGTTTTCGACAACGAATTAAGGGTATGTTCTTATGTCTACGATGCAAAGAGAGACTAGAGTATTACGTCTCTACTAGATACCTATTCATTGTTAAATGCTAATCTTAGTGATTTCCACACACACACTCAAAAAACGTAATTCATAATTTAAGAGGATGACTTGTATATATTATCAAACTCTCAATAAAGTACGTAAGTCCATTAACAAATTAAACAATTAAATTTTCTTTTTCTTTTGGTAAAATAATGCGTTAAGGTGAGCACTTGATCACCCTAAAGAAAATGAAGGGTTTAAAAGTGACATGTGGTTTATAATGTGTTTTCATGTATAAAATAATCATTTCACATAACATTTTTTACACTCTTGTCCTATGTGGCAAAATGCAAAATGTTTAAAAGTGAAAAGGAATAAAAGAATAATACAAAAAAAGGAATAAAATAAGCTCTTTTTTTAGAAATATAAATAGGTATACGAAAAAGGTAATAATATAAGTAATTGAATAATCTAATACAAGGTGTCTTTGCTCTCCTTATATATTACAAAGCCAATTTCTTCACAAAACTAAACTAGATCGTGTAGGCTGGGAAATAGATGAAAGACTTGCTTTAGGATAATTGAATCAATACTTAACACCACAATTGCTTTCATGGAAGAGGAGAAGAGTGTACTTTTTTTTTTCTTTTATCATATTATAGGTTTAAAGTATCTATTAAATTTATTGATTGATTTACTACTTTAGAGCATTTATAATGCATGATTACTTAAATGGATTGTTTATCTTAAGTTTGAGAGCCCTACAATATCACATAAATTTAAATAAAAATTTTACACAAAAATTTACTCCAATGTCAAAGTTGCTATAGTAATTGTTTTGAGTTTGGACTCTGACGGAACAACAGAGGAGGTGGTGCAAAACTCAACATGCACTCTTGATATATAGCAAGTCTCAAGGTATAAATATTTGTGAGGGTGAAGGTTACATAGTAGTGTAGAGTATGGGTTCTAATGTGGTGAGATGCGATTTGGATGGGAATAGGAATGATGTCGACTTGAAGTTACAGAATGGTCACCAGGAACAATTTGTGGTGGAGTCACATGGAGGAGGCCCAAAATTGTTGAATATAGTATCAGGTCAGGTCAGTATTCTAAAGATGTTGTCATGACTAAGCTGGAGGGGATTAGTGGGGCTATGGAGGGTTTCAAGGAGACTTTGGTGAGGTTTGGTGGGAACGAAGAGGGTAAAATTTTTTGTGAGGGGTGCATGAAGTAGTCTTATAAAGAGATTGGCAAAGAACCAGTATTTGTATGCAAGGAGCTTGGAGAGTATGTTAGAGAACAATGGAAGTTGTTGAATTTTGAAGGGTGGAGCACGTTTGTTTTGAAAGAGAAATTGTAGGCAATAAAATCTAAATTGAGTGCGAGAATGAGTTCTGAATCTGGTGTTCAAATTTTACGATGATCCAAAGGTTAATAAGTCTGAGATTGTAGTTTTATTGAGACATGTTTAAGTGTATGGGAAAAAGAAAGTTATGTACAAGGAATATTTCTCTTACCATAGACATTATTGCATAAATTCCAATGGTGGAGATGTATGAAAATGAGTTTCGAACATGATGTTCAAATTTCACAACGATCCAAAGGTTAACGAATCTGGGATCATAGTTTTACATAGATTTGAGTGTATGCGAAAAAAAAAGAAAAAAGAAAAACGAGAAATAAAAAAACGTAGAGACGTATCGTAAAATGTTAAAACTGACCTAATAGTTAAGGTACTTTCACCCTATTCTTTACTCTATTTTTTTTATTTTATTATTTTATAAAAAAAAATTTATTTTACTTTCTATCAAATAAATAAATAAAACATTTTTTTTATTTTCTAAGAACATATATTTAATTTATTTACCTTAAAATATTATTTTAATTAATAAAATTATTTTTCTTTATTTATTTAATTACAAAAATTTTATTATTTTCTTAAAATTATATTTATTTAAATAAATTTTTTAAAAAAATTATTTTAAGAAAGATGGTACGTACAATTTTGTTTTTGTTACAATCTAATACTATATACATTGATTATTTTGATTCATTCCGCATTTTGTTAAAGTTTTTTTTTATTATTTTGAATGTTATTTAAACACACATTATTTAAATAGAGAAAGACGCACCGTCATGCCCACCTGTTCTATTTCATTGGAGGTGAATAGAGATTAGAGAGAGACTACCATTGAGATGAGAGCTCTCTTCTCTAAAATTGGAATACAACATAGCGAGTTGTTTTAGTTGTTGCCTTTTGTAAAGGACCTGTGACTCATCATGCACATGAAATGGAGGAGAATAAGACATAATTCATATATACAACACAAGAATTTAGCCTTTATGTCACTTATCTAATTGGTAAGTAATATTCTGAGCGCAGCATCAGAGTTATATACCATGGTCTTAGGTAGATTTTTTATGATTTCTTGTGTTTGCCTCAGCAACTAATTGAGCCTTAAGTCAAAACATTGGCAGGTTATTCAGCCTCAATCAAAGGGTGTTCTCAAAGCCCAACCTTCCCCTTAATAGCTCTCCCTTTAAATTATATGCGCTAAACATTTGCAATTAAAAACAATTATGTAGTGGGGAAAAACAAAAAAGAAATTGTGACATTAATTTAGGTTATGAGGAGTTGCAACTTACAAAACAATCAACTAAGGAGGAGAGATGATATGTTATCTAGTTCTTTTATTGCAGTTTTCCCTCTAATCTATACATAGGAAGAAGCCATCCAACAAAATTGAATTGAAACTTAAGCTAGGCTTAGTGACAGAAATATGAACCTGCATAAGGTTACTACAAAATGCATTAAAA
Source organism: Glycine soja (assembly GCF_004193775.1). Lineage (NCBI taxonomy): Eukaryota > Viridiplantae > Streptophyta > Magnoliopsida > Fabales > Fabaceae > Glycine > Glycine soja. Next base: position 47,768,032 of record NC_041010.1, read on the forward strand.
AGTTATACATATCTTCTTACATTTGGGTAGTTATCATTAGCAATATGCAATGAGCAAAATGTGAGAACTTAGGACACTTGATGTAAAAAGAGAAAGATAATAAAGGATGAACAAAATGGAAGAAGAATAGTGATACATGATAGTAAGAAGAAAGAAATCAAGTTGTTGCTACTCTGTTTGAAGAAAAACCGATTAAATGAACTGTAAATTTCCAAATTACGTAAATTAATACAAATTAATCAATTTGCTATGGCATAGATGACATGAGAGGTGATTGGAGGAGGGGAAAGAGATGCTTGAGAGAATGTTATGGAAATTTTTTAATGAGAGCTTAATAATGGCTGAAAAGCAATTGAAAAACATTAGTAACCAATGTCATAAGAAGTGTATAGAAATAAGAGGAGTATGCCACATAAGTGAAAAGGATGATGTGGAAGAACATGCGATTTCTGAACATCTGAGATGATGACGTCAGAGTCCACGACTCAGGATTAATGTACTATAAATATATATTAAAATGAAGAAAATATCGTTGCACATGTATATATCTAGTTATTTGTAATTAATAAAACATTTTTTTGGGTGCAATTTTAAATATAATTTTTATTCGCATATTTGGATTTTTATGAATTTAAGTACGAAGATCTAAGATTTACTATTTTTCCCCTAAGGTTCACTAAATTGTTACAAATTTAAGTATCTCAAAAAATAAAAATTTCTTATATATCTCATCTAATTAACCCTTTTAAATTATATAAAATACTTGCTTAAGCTAACAAATTATTTTGCTTTTTAATTAAATTATAAAGAATATTTGCTTTAAATTAATTTTTGAAACCAATAATTACTTTTTCCTTTTGTTTGTCGTGTCGGATTGAGGAAATCAAGGTAGGAAGCACTTGTCTCACCTTGAATATTTTACAAGAATTTATGACATGAAGACCATTAAAACACTGAGGTAATGTATGGATCAATATTCAAAAGAATGCCAGGGCCAAGGGAAAGTGCTACAACTTAAAGCAATTCTATGTGTTCCAGTAAGTGGTAATTGGTAAAGAAGGTGATGTAGAAAGGAATAAACTTCTTTCTTGTCTACTTCCCTGCAAAAATACAATACCAGCATAAGAGCAAAACTTTTACATATCAAATCCTTTAAATTTACAAGCAGGCAGATTCAAACTTTTACATACAAAATCCTTTAAATCTACAAGCAGGCAGATTCACAACAGTAATAATGTGTATTACTTTCTTGAAAATTACCATATTTATCATCAAATTGATTAGGGTCATATTCCTTACTAATAATTTTCCTTGCATATTAGTATCTTCCATGGTAGTTTTGAGTACGCTTGTATACTATTTCTACTCTGAGTAAACATTACACGCTAATAACTTGAATGTTTTAACTTTAACCAGTTAATTTATACTAAATAAAAGATTGTGGTAAACCATAGGAAGGAAATACCTGGGATGATATGATACCATTTGTTTAATTAAATTGAGACATTGAATCAAACAATTCCATTTGTTGAACGAAACTCTTATACGCCGAGGTGCTTATTGAGCTGACTCCAAATCCTTTTAAAACCTCTTGCAGCAGTGCATCATGAGTTCCTTCGTAGGTTTGTACCTCCTTTGAAACCTTGATTTTAAGCCTTGATTGAATTTTGGTTCTCCTATTTAAGAAGGCAGAACATTTTTTATTGTACATCACACATATGTGTGATTTTCTCTAACTTTGATTATAAAAATATCTTCGATAGGATTGCAATTTAGAACCTTATATATATTAGCTGGGTTTACAACAAAACTAAGCTACTAATTTTTATTATAACTGATTATCAAAAAAATATAATTTTCGCAATTGTCTCAAATACATCTTAAAAAGGAAACTTATTGTGCTTTTGATAATTGTATTTTCTTCATGTTCTTTGGATTGAACTTGATACCCATCTCAACTTGTCTACCACATAAGCCAAGATGTACATTTGACTGCCATCAGCACCTCCAGAATTAGGAAGAAGAAAAAGGCAAGAAAGGAAGAAGATAAGTATCAAATTTCTCATTACTGGCTTGATTATTTATAATGCTTCCTAGTAACTGAATTGTACAATTTGATTCCTAGGAATTTGTTAGTGCGTGTCCCATCCAAGCGAGATCCTCTGGAGCTTCCTCACACATAGTCGTTGAGGTATGCTGGTTTGGTAAGTTTTCTTTTGGGCTTTTCTTCTATTTGCACCTCCCTTTTTGATTTTGTGGCTGCTGTCCCTGTTGTTGCTGTGTTTGCTTCTGTATCACTTGTAGTGTCATGAGTTGTGTAGCGTTGGGATTCATCGAATGAAGATGATGATGGTTGCTACTAGTATAGATTCCAATGTCCAAATAAGATCATTTCGCTGAATGTTATGTGCTTATTGAACAACACACCTGACTTGTATTTTAGGCAAACCTAATGGATGGATCACTTGTAAAATTTCTTTATTATAGGTGACAACTTACACAGGACCATAAAGCACTCCAAAAGTTTTTAAATTTCAACTTTTACCCTTCAGTTCTATTTTATTGTTGAAATTATATAAGTGTGACCCCTTCAAAATTTTGATTTTAATTGGCTCCCCAACCTCTGCATCCTTACTCTACCCTGGTACATGATGTCATGCTAATCTATTAACCTTTTTGAATTAAAAGTAGAACAAATTAATTTGAAAAGTGCAATGCGTAAAGAATTTAAAAAGAAAAGTCTTCTAATTAAAGAAACAAAATGGTGCAAGTCTGTTGTCTATAGTCGTGCGTGGGTAAATTCAAATATATTTTTGTTTCTTGCAATCACACTATAAGTTAAATGTCAAATATTAAGAAAAAAAAGATTGAATTTTAAGAGCCAAACATGTGTGCGTGAAGTAGACATGCAAAAAGAACTAAGTTAAGGAAAAGAGAACACTTAATTTGCAGAGGACTGCAATAGCATGTTATGTAATCAACAACATGTATTTTACAACAAAACTAAACTATTGACTTCCCAAAATCCATTTTGCTTTTCACAATTGCCTTTTCTTCATATTGTGTGCAATGATGCCGATACCCATCCCAATCTTTCTGCCACATAAGCCATTGAGTAAATTTGGCTGCATGCCTCTTTGAGGGCTTGAAGGAAAATCAAAAGAAAAATGCCTCCAAAAGCAGCAACTCTCAACACCACTCTTTCTGGTGGCGAGTTTAGTGTGAGGTAAACACAATCCACAGTTATTAAAATCCAGCTAAACCTTTCCATCAAGGCTTTGATGAACAAAAATTTCCCTGCATAGTTTTCTCCTGAGATTTTGCACATAATCCTCAAACACAACACCCCCACAACAAAAAATATGGTCATTGACCAACCCCTATACCTCACTAGTTTCCCTCCCACAACCAAGGCCTCTTTCCTGCACACACAAGATGCACACTCACCTGAAAATGTTGAGGACATGAGTGCATCAAAACCTGTGTAGTAAGGCAGCACAACAGAATCCAGATACAAGCTTGCATGCAAAATGCCAGACACTGTTGATGCCACAAAAAAAGTGTACTTGAAGTCCTTATCAGCTGCATTGTCAAAGGACAATGCAGAAATGAGAACCATTAGAAGAATTGCAGGACCAATGCAATTGAGTGGGAATATTGTGTTGATTTGAGGACCCTTTGCAAAGGCTAAGATTATTAGAGGGAGGGATATAGGACCTGAGGGCAGAAGGAATCTTTTTGATTGACCCAAAAAGATTCTGCCTCTTCCTGAACTCATGTCCATTACCAATATGACAAGAGTCACCAAGTAAGAAGCTGCTGTAAAGAGAAGGACCAAGATATCAACAACAAGAGGGTAGTTTGAAGGGTATGTTTTGTCACAGAAATAATGGTAAGGGCAATTGATTGTATCCAAGGTTTCCTCCACTTGCCAACTGATGCATTTGAAGAATGTGGCATGGATTTCATCATCTAGGTCCCAGCCAGGTTGGAATGTTGGGTATGCTGGGAGCCAGAGCAACATATTCATTATGTGGGTTCTGTTGGTAAATTAAAGTTTGATATCTTATAAATAAGAACCATGTGGATAATTTTTGCTGTTGTTGGTTGGGGTATTCAACTCCAAGTTTAACTGGATGAAGAAAGACCAACTAATCAAATTCTATTTTCCTATATAGATAAATTTGGTAGCATTAAAAACAACATTGTGGCTTCCTTTGTTTAATTGTTCACTTTCTGTTTGCAATTTCCTGGGCCAATTGCCTTTCAGAGAGGAATTCAGTTCCTATCTGAAGCATACTTAGTAGTTGAATTATGTAAGCAAAATTTGTAAGGGTGGTGTTGTTGAATTTTTAAGTGAAGAAATGAAGTGTTAAGATTAAGGCAACGTGACTCCAAAGGGAAAGGGATTTTGTTTGGTGAGTGATGGCCATTTATTGATTGGTATGATGTGCTGCCAAACTGATGTAGTATCAGCTATGTACAAACAAAAATTGGTATACCAACAGTACCTCATATGGAGCATGACAGAATTTGTATAGGATAATTATGTTTCGCTTTTTCAATTATTAGTTGTATGAGACAAATTATTAGAGACCACTCAACTACACAAGTTATTGAAATTCAGTATTTTTACTCATCTTTAAAGAAATGAATATTATCACCCAATTGGTTCTCAAGATCCAGAAGATGATTGGGAGAAGAATCCCATGTCAATTAATGCAGTCACCTTCTTCATCACAAGGTTAGGTTGTCTTTTTCGTTGCAACCAAAGTTAAAATTATAATACCTAAGAATTATATGTACTATAAATTGAATCTAACTCCATATTATTCTAAAAGTGGTTATTATTATTATTATTTACACTAAACCTTTTATTCATAAAATGTAAGTGGCTTTAAGTTCTAGTGACCTAAGAAAATCTTTTCTCACACTTTGGTACGTAGTAAGTCATATATATCCACTGTGCGTAAATATTGTAAAGTATTCTATAACTGACACTACTTCTCATAAAAATAAAAAAAAAAAACTGACACTACTTTTATTGTACGGTAATGTGATATCATTTTTTTAAATAGCGACTTTGGTCAATGTAGTTTGTACTGGGTGACAAGTTTTTTCCTAAACTATAGAAATCATCCATTTAGTTCACAAATGTTTACATGTATGGATAATTTAATCCAACGGTTAAGCATCTTTGTCTTCATTAATGTTTTAGGTGACATGGCATGTGAAAATCGACGTGGCACATCCATGTGTGTAAAAGTAAACAGCATGCACAGGATCAAGCAATGGTGGAGCAATTTGTCAGTTTACTCATTTTGTTTTTACATCTAAAAGTCACTACACAATCACACAAAATCACCATTCAGGTTTTTCTTCATTTTACCATTGTGAGAGAGAAGAACCTGAACCCCAACATTCTTCATTGTTCTCCTTCTTGTCATTTGCATTACTGGTAGCCAATAGCGATGACGCGATGTTAGACGGTGGCATTTCGTTTGTGGCCATCATTTGAATATGATAAGTTAAGGTAAGGTCACATTTTGTTATTCTATTGCACAACAAATGTGTTGATGAGGATGCTCTGTTTGAACCCTCTATTTCCCAACCACAATTTGAAAGAATGTATGTATTTCTTTATGCATGTTAGAAGGGATTCAAAGCTTGTTGGAGATCATTTATTGGTCTTCATAGATTTTTTTGGAGGATATTATGGGGGCGAATTACTGTGTGTTGTTGGACATTGAAATTTTTCCTATAGCATATGCTATTGTCAATGTTGAAGATAAATATAATTGGAAATGGTGTTTGACTTTGTTACATCAATATCTAGGTGAAAAAAAATAATTTGGTTTGAACTTTATGTCTAACGTTCAAAAGATAGTAGTCTCACTTATTTTTTGCATTCATGCATGCATCAATAACTATCATTTGTGCATGATTCGTGGACCAATCTATCAATATATATTATAGTATGGAGACCACTCTAACATTAAGTTTCATACATTAGGGCCCAATTTGTTAATAATGTGTTTCAATTGTAATTTATTTTGACTGTTACTTATGTTTATATGCAATCACGCAGGGTTTGGTCCCAGTAACTAGAGGTTTTTCGTAATGCTCCTCACAGGTTGTGTTATGTCTTTATGGAGGAATTTTTCCAAAAATAGAAAGATAAGGAGCTTAGGGTTTGACAATGTGAAGGGCATCAACTGTATCAGAATTTGACCAATACATGGAAGCTGTGAAGAGGAAGAATGATTAGGTTACTATGGTGTGAAGCTTTCCTTTACCTAAAAAAAATCTATTAAAATTAGTACAAAATTTAAATTTAATGTCTATAATTGATATATAAAAAAAGATATTTTAGCGAAAAATATTGATTATAAGATCACATATTTAGTTAAAATTTTATTTCATGTTGATATTTTGTATACATAAATTAATTTAAATCTTTAATTGAGTCAATTTGAAATTTGAATAATATTTAAAATACCAACTTAATTTTAAAAAAAAATTAACAAAGTGTATTAAATTAAAATTTGAGAGACCCCTTTAATATTTTCGCCTTAAGCCCCTTCCAAAATATCTGTACACTACCCTGCTCAACCTTCACATATTATATATGAACTCAACGTTAACGAAAATAAAGATAACTTAACAATTGAATTAAATTGTACGTGTCTATATCTTTATACTAGATTAAATTGATTATTTCTATAATTCAAGAACAAAATTCTCACCAAGTGCATTACATCCGCTTTACAACAAATTGTTTTGAAGGGGAAAGCGTTTAAAATTTATTGAAGATGTTTTATAACAAGTATATACCCATTTTGGTTGCTATGAGAGTGGTTTCAAGTTCACGTTGACATTGATTCCTCAAAAATGAAAATTTTAAATTTAGTTTATGAATGTAAAAAAATTGGTTGATTTTGTTTTAGGAAATTGATTGTGTAAGAAGCTTGCATGTAGAAATCAACGTCATGCGGAGTCATTAACCAAGAAAGTTTACTTTAATTGGTTGCTGTGAGAGTGGTTTCAAGTTCACGTTGACGATAATATAACAAGATTTCGAAGCACAGAAAATTGTTTTGGGATGATATTCGTATATTATCTATCAAGCATAAAATGACGATCGAGCTTTTTTCCTTCATTTTTTCTTTTTTTCTATTTCACTCTTGGTATTTGAAAATTACGCTAAACTTCAATTAATACTGTATCCGAGTCAAATCGGTATATGAGAGAAAGGTGGTATCAGCTTCCCTCCTTTAATTGCCAAAAATTGGCATCTTGTCGGAATAAAACTAATAAATAACTAGCTAGCTAAATTCAGAAGAAAAAAATTATTCTAAAGAAAATGGAGACCAAGTCATATCTGTCTCCATCTGCTTTCTAATGATGCTTGAAGCCACTTGCACAATTAATCAACTATTATGTAACAACCATTTCAAATTAAGAAGCAAATAAATTAAAATTAAACCGAGTCAAGAGAAGTTAATTCTGATATCAATCGATAATAATAAAATGAGATGCTAAACGAATTATTCCAGTGATCCAAAACCGGCAGAAATCTCATCCCAGTGTTATAAAGGCAAATGGAACCAACAAGAATGAGTAAAATATTGAAAATTGGCCCTAAAAGTATTGACACGAACTTTATGCTACATACCACAGATTTGGGTACGCTTGCAAATGGGTTCTCTGTAGTCCAACTTTCGGCTTTAATTAACAATTTCTCGTTTTTATTCATTTTTTAACATTCTTTTCATTGACTATTTTAACATCAAAAATATGATATTTTCTTTTTCTTAAACTTAACTCAATCAAGATCTGAAATATTTGAAATAAGATCATGCCGAATTGACTTTTTAAAACAATATACTTTTAGGACAAAAGTTAATATTTTCAAATAAGGCACAAATTTTTTATTTTTTTTACTGTAATAAAACTTTTATTATCAATAAAAAAGTCAAAAAAAATATTTTTTTAAGTGAATAATAGATACTAAACCATGTTAGGACAACCCAAAACATGACTCGGTCTATTTTCAAAATCAACACCTATCTAAATCATCTAGAGTCATCAAAATGGACTCAAATCTATGGGACAACCTAACTCACCAGGGGTTTAGGTTGAGTTGGGTTTGCAAAAAAAAAAAAGGAAAATTTTTTATAAGTTCAGATACTGAACTCTCTACTTATTCGGGTTGAACTTGTGGTGGACTGGATAGTCTCACCTAACCCACCTAAAAATTAACCTAGTGTTAAGCTTATTACTTTTTTGTGTTTTTGTATTATTATTTTAGTGATTTGTAATGTTATTTTAGACTTCAAAGCAACAAGTTATAAATTTCAATGTTTTTTTAGTAATTATGTTTTGTAACGTTGTTTAAGATTATTTTATTTTAGACTATCATGACTATTTTGGCTCTCATTCCATCCATAGCAAGATACTTTGATATTTTCTAGCTTAATGAAATTTAAAAACAATTCTATCATTTATTATTCATAATTTTGTTAAATATTCAAATTGATTTTTTCTAAAAAAATTGATTTTTTGCTAATCATTTCTTTATAAAAAAATAATTTTTAGTTTTAGGTGAACTACATGATGGCTCGAGGTAAGCCAAAATTTTCAAGTCTCCACAAAAAGTGAGCTAGGTTGGACTAGCTCGTTTATAAGGTGGGTCAAACCTAATGGGTCGACTTGGTCCATTTTGATAGCTCTACTCAAATCGAGCTAGATAGGCTCATGCTCACCCCTACTTATATCTAATAAATTTTAAAATTATTATTCAACAACTTTAGATTAATGATAAAAATATTAAAATATTTTTTTTAAAAAAAGTTTATCAACTCCTTGCTTTAGACTAATGTTATGAAATGATATAATAGTTATCAAAATTACACTAGTATAATTTGGTCATTCATCTTTTTATAGTATTCATTACAATTTACTAAAATAATGACATTTTTTTCTCTTTTTAGACTAATATACTATTTTTTTTTATAAATATTATTTTTCTTTTAAAGTCTTCGTCATTGAAATAATTACATTTTTTTTCCTTTTTTAAAATAATATTACTTACTTCATTTGTTAGTATCTTTTTATTTTACAATTTATTATTGTTATGTTAAAGGTTATAAATATTTACATTTGTAACCAAATTAATAACCTTTATTCTTTTTTATTATATTGATTTGGTTATAATTTATTTGAGGAATTAAATTTTATTCATAATTAATCTTTGTATATCACATAAACTTATACTACATAAGAAATTGATAGTTCTTCTAAAAAAAATTGATAATTTTAATTTTAAGACCTTTTTTTATCGGCCTTTAATTTGAGGCATACTAATAACTATTCTCCTTTTTTTTTATTGTTATTATTCTTTTTTTCCTCTTATCTCATCTTTGTTCTTGCGAATGTTAGCTCTAATTTAATTATGGTTTTAAGTGAATGAATATAATTTTAAATTTATGAAATTAAACATCATTATATAAAGTTTGAAAAAATAAACTAAATACTATTAAGTTGTACCAAACTTAATAGATTTTAGATTTATTTGTTAAAATAAATAATTAATATAATTTTTTTATTACAAAATCATCTAAGTTATATTTGGCCCCTAACTTTTTTTGTTGGGTCCACCCCTATAAATGATAATTTGAAAAATAGATTCTCTGCATTCACACATTCACGAATTAGAACCATTGAGTGAATATCGATTCTTTAAATTAGATTTGTTAAGATAAATTATGAATGATCTGGTCTTATATTTGATGGTTGCACCTAGCTAATGCCTGAATGCAACAATTTCATGGTAGTAGGGAATCTGGACTTGATTATTTGTGATAAGTGAAAAATTATTTTACGTTGTTATAGTAAAGCTTATTTTCTCATTTTTAGTATAAATATTTCTATATTATCAATGTCTTAGTGCATATTTAATTTTAAGTTCATAATTAATTTTAGATAATTTTTCACATGTTTGATTTTATGTTAGAGAAGAGACTAAAATTAATTATAGATTTAGAATTAATTTTGGATTGAAACAATTTAAGTAGCTTATGTGTTGGATAAAAAACACATTAAATACGTGTTTGATAAAAATTGATTTTGAATATAATTGATTTTACAAAATTGATCTTAATTAAAATTAATTTTAAACTAATGCAATTTATGTTTTGAATTGAATATAATTTTGTATAAATTTTTCTATTTAACACAAAAGCTACTAAAAGTTATTTCAATTTATAATTAATTTTGAACAAAATCAATTTTAAGATCTTCTGTAAAATTTGATTTAAAATCAATTATAAACACAAAATCAATTTTTTAACGCCTAATCAAACACACATTGAATTGAACTTCAAAATCAATTCTAATTAAAATCATCCTAATATGAATCATATTACTTTGAAACTTATAAGGTACAACTTAGGTGACTAGTAGTTTGAACTCTTTAAGCATGTGATAAGGGTTTAATTTTTTATTACATGAATAGAGCAATATTTATGGAAAAAAAATATTCCTTAATTGATATTCTACTTTTCTAGGAATTAATTTTATGATTTTTAACCGTAAAGATACCTTGCTTTGATAATAAAAAAAAAGAAGAGTTAATTCTAATAAAAATTAATTTTATCAACCCACCAAACAGTCCAAAAGGCAAAAGAGTGTTGGTGAGGGGCATTCATACCAAGAATGAGTAGACGTGAGTGGTCAGGCTTTAGAGATCCGATTAGTAGTTACAAGTAAAACGTATGTTCCCAATAATAGAACGAATATTGTATGCTATTTCGTAAATTCCCACCAAAGAAATAAAAATGAAAACAATTTTTGGAATGGAATATATCGTGACTTTTAATTTGTTCCTCTCTTCTTGGGAGCTAATTCCTCTATATATAGTGAAGAAACAGACAATAAACTGTAATTAAGAGAGAAAAAAATAACCATGACTTTGTTGAAGTTCCATGAAGTGTGGAAGCCAGTTTTGGTGATGATTATAGTTAATTTAGCTCTGGCTTTTGTCAATATATTTCTGAAGAAGGTTCTTAATGAAGGAGTGGACTACTTGACCATCCTAACATATCGACAAGCAATTTCAGCCATTTTCTTGACACCTATTGCTTGTTTCTATGAAAGGTACCATCTACTTCACTAAATTCTTCATTTTATTATGTATCAATGCTCTCCTTTCTCATTCTGAATCAAAGTTACTTTTCGTCCAATTCAAATTAACTTTTAATTTCTGAGGAATTTTCACCTAAAATAAGTATTTGATTCCCATCTCATGCTAAAAAAATCTTTATATGTTTATCAAGAATTTAAATGTAAAAACTACTGAAAAAAAAAATTAAGATGTTGAAGTTATTTTAAGGTTTAATTATTCTACGGTTTTATACTTTTACTAGATTTCAATTAGGTAGTTGAACTTCTTTTATTTAATTGGGTTTTTGAACTTTTCTTTTTAACTAGATTTTTCTGTTTAATTGTCCTCATGAAAAACTAATTATAAACACCTAATTAAAAGTATAAACAATAGAATGATACTTTTCGTAATGTGTTATAGTACAAATTAATCAATTAAAGAAACTTTAGGGAAAACTTAATAAAAATTCAAGGATCCAATTAAAGAAACTAATTGAAAATCCATCCAATCCGAGGACAAGTTGTTAAGGGTCCCAACTTTTCAACCTTCTTGCGACAAGTGATAATATGTGAAAAGTTCAGCTTTTTCTTTCAACATTCACCTTTCTTACTTCTTTCTTTTTGCTTACGTGGGAGAACTTTTTTAATTAATGAATGCAAATATGGAGTCCGTTCATATTATGCAAAAACATTTTGAAATTTGTGATAACATATTTGTCTGGGTAGAGAATTGTGATTTAATTTTAAAATTATAAAAATTTAAGTGATGATCTTATTTTAAACAAAAAAGTTTAAATATCGTTAAAATTTTCTGAATATTATAAAAATAGTATTGGTATTGTTATTCTGTAAAAAAAAGTTTGGGTTTGTTATCACTAATTTCATTATTTTAATATTTTTATTAAAAATAAAAATGGTTGAAAATTTTATTTGGTATTAAAATTTTAGCAATTAATGAGTGTGATTCTTAATTATTTTCTATATACACAATTATTTGATTTATAAAGATAACATAGAAAATCATTTAGTAATTCATTTACATCATTCACTGTAACAAAAGATATTACTTTATCTGTAACTTCTGATTTAACTATAACTAAAACATTAAATTGTTAGTATTTATTATTTTAAGTTTAAATATTAATTATTTATATGAGCAAAAATTATTTATGCATAAAAGAGAGATTACTGCATAAAAAAACAGAAAAGAAGTACAAAATAAAAAAATATAATATATTCTATAGATAGGAAAAATGCGTATATAATTTGCTACGAATTATAGCATATTTTATATATAGACATTAATATTTTTACTTATTTATTTTATTTAATTTGATTGATTTTTTTAAAAAAAAAATCAATGCATTACTATTTTTATACATTATAAAAAAATTTATTTTATAGATGTAATTTTAAATTATGTTGAAAAAAAAATAAAAATATGATAATTCACTCAATAAAATCTGATTGACTCAAATATTAAATATGTTTAAAATGCATAACTTTATTAAGATTTGAAAAAATATATATATATTATGTTATTTTTTTTCTACATTTTAATAATAAAGACAAAAAAGACCTAGCATGGCCGTGTTAGGAAACTAGTTTGATAAAAGTATGAGGAACCACATATTAATTTACCTTATTTTAGTTAATACAAAAATAATTTTATTTTTTTTATATTTTTATTTATATAATATTTATTTTGAATTTATCTAATTTTTTTTGTGACAAAATTATATTCTACGGGTAAATATTTATTTTTGTCTTTGAACCTGATAGACACTAATGATTAAGTTCTTAAAAGATGAAAAAAATAAAATTTTGTTCTTAAATTTTTAAAAAATGTGACAAATTAGTCATATTGTTAATTTTCTATGTTAACTCAAACGGTTGTCCCTACATGATATTTTTTATGGCTTGGCAAATGATAGTCTCCATGTGATTGTTATGTGTCATATCAACGTGGTTGTCATATGTCAAAAAGTAATTTTTCAATTTGATCTCCAAACTTAATAATTTGTTGACATTTTAATCCCTTAATTTATTTAGGTATTTTTATTTTGATTCTTGAAATTACTTTTAAAATTTTAATTAAATCTAATACTACATATAGATTATTAGCATAATGACAATAAATAACATTTATTTACATTGATAATAATTATTTATAGTGATGGAAATTGAATGAAATAATTATCAAATATAGAAATAAAAAATATTATATTTTATATTTTGAAATCACTATTAATTTATTTATTACATTTTATTAAGTTAAAATTTTATTCAAATAATATTATAACGGTGACACCAACAATAATTGACACAAGAGTATGCAAGAAAATGGTTTTAACACTTTTATTTTTGTTCCTTTTGTGATTGTCAAATTTTTTTAATTGTCTTTTCGTCATCAACATTATTCCATAAAATAGATTAATTAATTAATTAATCCAACATTTTTAGGTATATTAATAGCATATAAGATAATAACTTGATTAGGGTAGAATATCTGATTTGAAATCTTATAGAATCTTATTAGTAATGTTATAGATTTAGCACTTACTATTGCAATGTAACCATTGATAAATTAGTTTCATATTTATAGTATAATTTAAATAATAAAATTGAAAAAATAATAAAAATGAGCAAATATGATAATATTTATACTAATAATTTTATGCAACATGAGACTTAATTGAAAATTTAAAAGTGCTTTCAGTAACTCAAAAGTTAGAAGGTGATCAAGTTCAAAAACTAAAATGATAATAAGTTATTAAATTCAAAGATCAAGTTAAAAATTAAATAAATGACATGTGACAATCATGTGTATGTCACATCATCATCCAAAGTGTCATGTAGGTAAAATTGGTTGAGTTAATAGAAAAAATTAACCATGTGACTAATTTTTTATATTTTTTTTATAAATTTAAGAATAAAATTTTAATTTTTTATCTTTTAAAAACCTAACTATTAATACCCAACGAATTTGTTGTATAGTATCTCTAGAATGTAGAAAAGATATTAGATGGTCATTTTTTAATTGTACTTTACAGGAAAAGGAAGCTGGAGGGTCACATAATATGTCTGCTTTTCCTAAGTGCTGTTGTGGGGTAGGTACTCTATAATCTATACATTTGCTAGCTTTAATTGAAAAGAAATATTAGTAAGAAGTTTCTTAATATTTTGTTTCTGATATTTTTTATTAGATAAAAGTTATGTTAGTTTTATCAGATAAATAAGTTGAGTTTATTTTTATATAGTAATTTTATTTTTAAATTAATGAAACTCACATGAATTTTAATCAATAAAAGAAAATGTTGAACAAAAAAGTATTTGACATCGTACTATAGCACCCTACTTGTTTTGTTTCATTTTCAGGGTAACACTCACTCAATACCTGTACCTTATTGGACTAGAATATACATCTGCCACGTTCGCATGTGCATTCCTAAATATGGTGCCTGTATTCACCTTTATTATGGCGCTGCCACTGGGGTAAGTCAAACATAGATATTGCCTAATTACGAAATAAAATTACGTTAGGGTTCAAGTTGATAATTTAAATTTTTTTAGGTGTAATTAATGCAAAATTAGGTGATAATTTAAATTTAACATTCAGGGCAATCAAATTATATAAATAAATAGAGTTGAATGAAAAGAAGAAAAAAACTTAAATACTAACATTCAGTCCTTTAAGGTTTTTATTTTCTTTCCGTGTAAAACTTTTAAAAAAAAAGTATATAGTGCAACGACATTAATGGACAATCCATTGACTTGCTTAGTCATTAGCGAGATTGATGGAATAAACACATGTAATTTTTTTAGATTGTATTTTTATTCTCTCATCAATTAGATAAGTTTTGAATAAATGAAGATTTAAAAATACAACTTAAAAAAGATATATATGAATGTTATATCAAACTCTTTGATTACATAATAAGTTAATGAGTTGTACCTGTTAAGTTATGAGACAACATGAACTAAAACAAAGAAAAAATCTTTAAAAAAATTAAAATGGAAAATAAGGTATTTTATAGGGATAAATTAAAAACCAAAAAATGTCTTGTGACAATTTTATGAAGCAAATTTTTTATATTACTCTTATATAGATTAAAACTTTAAATTGCTAGGATAGAGAAAGTGAACATGAAAAAGCTGAGTGCTAAGGCCAAGGTGTTGGGAACTTTTGTGTGTATTGGTGGAGCTTTGATGTTGATCCTTTATAAAGGAGTGCCCTTAATCAACCAACAACCAGAGCACATAGCAGACAAAGGCACAATAAGATCATCAGCCTCCAAGTTAAAGAAATGGATCATAGGTTCACTGCTTCTAACTGCAGGATGCTTCTTGTGGTCTTCATGGTTTCTTATACAAGCAAGCATTAGCAAAAAGTATCCATGTCAATACTCTAGCACTGCCATTTTGTCCTTTTTTGCTTCCATTCAATCAGCAATATTGACTTTGGTCATCGATAGAAGTAACGCCAAATGGATTCTCAAAGGAAAGTTAGAGATAATGACTGTTGTATATGCTGTAAGTATAATATAATATCCTTTATCACAAAATTTATCATTTAGAAATGTTTATGAAAGTTTCTTTTCAAATTATCTATAGTTCAAATCTGAATATCAATTAGCATATTGTGCAAGATTAATTCAACAAGCCTGAATTAATTATCTATACAAAATTTTGCATTCAAATTTTGCTTTGTGTGTGTGTGGACATAGGGGCTGGTAGGATCAGGCTTGTGCTATGTGGCAATGTCATGGTGTGTGAAACAAAGGGGTCCAGTTTTTACTTCAGCATTTACCCCTCTTCTACAGATGTTCGTGGCTGTGCTTG
Organism: Glycine soja; assembly: GCF_004193775.1. Taxonomy (NCBI): domain Eukaryota; kingdom Viridiplantae; phylum Streptophyta; class Magnoliopsida; order Fabales; family Fabaceae; genus Glycine; species Glycine soja. The sequence goes on from NC_041010.1 coordinate 47,784,037, forward strand.
ATTTCTCTATATTACATGAGGAAATTTATCTTGGAAGGTTGATTTTAGTTATTTTAATTTGAGTTTAATGATATATTGACAGTGTAAAATAATTCTACATAACATTGTCATTTAATCACAAATCATCATTGTTATGATTTTTAAGATAATCTTGTAAAAGTTAACAAATTTATCATAAATAGTGATTTTTGATTGGATGATTGTAAGAGCATTGTTCTATTTTTTACCCTGTGAGTGTAAAACTATTTTGTTATTTTTTCCCCACCTTTTTACACTGCATTGCCCCTAATGCATTCCTATCTGCAATAAACAGTGTTGCAGGATCAGTCTTGGTTATATCTGGCACGTATATTCTACTTTGGGGTAAAAGTAAAGAGGAAGAACAATGTGCCGTGAAGGGTACTCAAGAAAGTCAAGAAGATGAAGAATGTAAGAATAATTTGGAGGCCAGTTCAAATGTACCTTCTAAGCTAAGGCCTAATGAGGAACAAGGATTCTCTGAATTACAAGTGAAGCAGCTAGCTATTACAGTAACTAGAAGTTGATAAAGTTTTAAGAATTTCATGCTTGAGAGGAGATTAACAAATTTAGCCTAAGGACTAATTTGTCAATTACTCATGTCAAGCATTGCATGTCAATTTCTTAATTACAAAGTTTTTATCTACCTATATGTAATGTACTAGTTTTTTTTTTTTTTTAAAAAAAAAATTCATATGTAATTTACTAGTTGATAACTTGATATGCACATGCGAAACGTGAGTTCCAAGTTCACAGGGAGAGATATTTTTTTATGAATATCCATTATAGTAATGGTTTCCATACTGTGAATTGAATACATGATTGATGGATATGTGTAGACAGCTTTTGCTTAAAAACAAGATGCAAGTGCAACAATATTGCCCTAGGAATTACGAAATCCATTTGTTGTTAAGCAAATTAGAACCTCAATATCTACTCTATAAGCAATTGTGGAAAACACCGAACATGCATTATAAATCTAAATGGTTATGCAACTCTCCAAAACTATAGGGAGTATTTCCTCTTTTTCTAATTATAAGATTTTTTTAATTAATTCGTGTCTTTTAAGAAAAATAGTTAATCACATTAACTTTATCAATGAATTGTATTATCATTAAAAAATTATCATTTTTTTTATCTCTTTATTCACTTAATTATTTCTCATTGATGTTTGAAGAGAGAATCATTAAGTAAGGGTATATAAGAAATAATAATTAATACATATAAAAATTATAAAAAAATAAACACATTTTTAAAAAAAGTCTTATAATTAGAGACAAAGGAAATATAACTGTATAACCATAAATGGTCTGCTTTGAGACACACAAGTGTAATTACTCAATCAATTACCCAATCACATGCCTAATACATGGAAGGAAAAAGAGAGATACACCATTTCGTCATTAATATCCTCAAAGATGCTCCCATCCTTAGCCTTGTAATTTTGCTGCAACTGCTATCTAAGTACTAGTTTCCATCAATTTTATCACTAGAATCTTGGGTAGCATAGAAAAGGTGCTGCTCGCGATCATGTTCCTCAATGGCATTTGCTTTTGTTATGGCATTTCTTCTCCACATGTCCAAATTTCTTGCAGTACTGACACTTTAGCTTTCCATAATGCCAATAGTCTTTCTTCATGTAACTTGTTTTCTTGCATGAGTCACATGAAAGATATTTGTTTTCATTGTTCTTAATGAAATTTCTAGAATTCTCCTTATTTTTAGAAATTTCTTCATTTTTTTCTTTCCTCCATGTTCTTTATTTTGAGACTGTAATTTGAGCTTTGATTGAAAGACATTTCTAACCAAGTCTTCATCATGCATACTCAATCTTTGCTCATATGCTTCAAGTGATCTTATTAATTCTCACTGAAAAAGTGGACAAATCTTTGTTTTTTTATTGTAGTCACAATTACATCATATTTATAAATGATGAAAATTAGAATTTTTTAATAATTTTCTTGTCAAAAGTATCATTCTGGTATGCTCTCATTCGACCTACTATTTCTTTTATCCTAGAATAGTAGTCTTTTATAGTCTCGAAATCTTTCGTTTTTATTAATTCAAACTCATGTCTTAGAGTTTGAAGTTTAACTTAGCACTTCCTTGGAAATTCTCTTCCAGAGTACTCCATGCATCATCTTTAGCAGTTGTAGCACCATTATTGTTGGAAAAATAGTATCAACTATGGCTTGTTATAAAATAAATAAAGCCTTTTTGCTATTTTTCTTCAACTTTTTTTTCTGGGCTGAACTAAGAGTTGAAGTGTCTATAGAATTATTAATCCTTCTTTTATAATATCCCATCAGAGCAAAATAATGTCTTTATTTTTGGGCTCCAAAAATCATAATTTTTTCCTGTAAAAATAGGAATAGAAATAGATAAGGGTTGAATGGTATTAGCCATAGATTAAGAAAAAAAATATTCTAAAACGGTGTAGAATATAGTAGGGTTTCCTTTTAAAATAATTGGGTAAACCTACGTCAGTATATGACCAAACGTAGCCTGCATATGACTAATAGACTAAGGGGAGTGTTTATTTTATTGTTTGTGTTGTGGTATGAGCAAAGGTTGCTATTGGGAAATAGGTAAAAGTATTTTCAGTGAGAATAATGGAATAGTATAGAGAAGGTCTTTCGTAAGAGGTGGTCTTTGGAAATGCCTCATTTGATTGATTACAAGAGCTTCACACCATGCCCATATATAGGTATAGTCCACGGAGATTTTATAATATAATTTATTATTATTATTATTATTTTGAAAGTTCTAGGACTAGTAAATGTAGAAACTTCCTGTACATAAAGGATGCTTCTTGAAAATAAAGTCTTTAGTCTGTTCTAGATATTCTCTCACTAGTAAAAGTTCGTAGCATGTTTCCGACAAAGCTGAACTTGAAAATAAGGGCTGGCTTATTTGCAAAGTCTCGTGTTAAAGTTAAAGGGCATCCAAAAAATGGAACACCAATTTCATTTGTATTACCTGAACCTTAAACTACCCAATTTATAGGGATCAATGAGCATGCTATGCACACCATCTTCCAACGAGTCAAGAGTAACTCACAAATCACATAACACACTTGTGCTCCGGTTGCGTTCTTATCACGTGCCACTTCTTCTCCTTGTTAAAGAAAGAACAATATGCCGTGAAGGTGAAGAATGTATGAATAATTTTGAGAGCACTCCAAATGTTCCCTCGAAGCTAAGGTCTAATGGGGAACAAGGATTCTCTGAATTACAAGTGAAGCACTTAGCTATTATGGTAGCTGTAGTTGATAAATTTTTCATTACTTTCATGCGAGAGATGATCAACAAATTTAGCTTGAGAACTAACTTATCAATTACTCGTGTCAAGCGGCACATGCCAATTCCTTGAATATAAAGATTTTTATGTACACATATATGTGATGTACTAGTTGATTTGCACTTGTAAAGAAACGGAATTCCAACTTCATAGGGATCTCAACATACACTTACAAATATCCAGACAACCAGAATAAAGAAACTTTTTGATTGCATCCTTTTTAATAGGGGAAAAAAAAAGGAAAGAATATTGTTGCAAATTTTGTTCTCCAAGTGCCTGGTCTATATCTTCGCTAACGCTCCTTACTAACGTTCGTCCACAGGTTCGGAGGCATGCAAAGTTAAAACACTTGAGTAAACTGGACAAAAAAAAAACTTGTATAAACAAAAGATAAGCACATTATCCATATGGATAAAAATAAGCATATAGAAAAATCATAATAACAGTATAGTTAAGTCCACCACAACAGCCATATCACACAAGGCAGAATCAGGAACAATTAACACCAAAAAGGAAGTATAAACTATAATTTTAAAGATTTCAGTTATCAATTAGATAAATAAAGACAAAGGAAACTAACGTGAAAAAAAATTCATTTTGCATGATCAGAGTCGAATGCTGAATCTTTTAAATTTTACATAAAATATCAATATATATGGCATGAACAGATCTGAAAAGAAAAAGAACTGTTAGAAAGCCACCTTATTTGAGGTTACCCCTAGCCCACCTTAATTGCAGCCTCTTTAGGCTGTCTTGATTGCAACCTTTAGCACCTTAGTTGTGCTGGTGTGAGTAGGTGTGTCTAGAGATAGGACTTAATTAGTACTCATAAGACTTCGGCAGTCCTTATGAAACAAACTGATTTTGTAGGGTTGAATTGGTCCTTATGGAAGAGGTTCACAAGTCCAAATTGCCTTAGGCATTAGATCAAACCCAATCCCACAACAAGAAGACCAGCCACTCTCCCTACATTGCAAGACTTGGACAGAGCTTGTTCATAAAATTTATCAATGTCAATCCTAAGTCCTAATCAAACTCATGCATTAGGACTTACATGACTAACCAAATTTTATATGTCCACGTCAGGAAGTGGCAATGTGGCATATATTTCTTGTATTCCATATTCCTTTTCACTGTTCTTAGTCTTTCCTCCATTCCATCCCATTCTACTAGTAGGCAGAGTTCAGCACAAAAATACTATAATGCAAAGCTTAAAACATGTTGTGGCAGTGACACAAGAATATTCAATCACTAACAATTTAACAGTTGGAAACAAAGGAAACTCAACAAAAGTTGTTCAATGGTTTAAGCATACTTAACTTCAAATTTAATAGTTATTTATTATGCCAGAGTATAGGGAACAAAAAAAAATCTCAAATAACATATTTAACTTCTACAAATGCGAACAAGCAATCAGAAATTGATATATCATAATCCACTGGAACAGGGTGAAAGGAACCTACAAAAAAGGAGGCGAAGTGCATGAGGCTCCCACTATTACAGGGTGTGGAAAGGGTGATATCTATGCAAACTTTCCCCTGAGAATGGAAAGGCGGTTTCCATGACTAAAATCCATGACTTCTAGGAGAAGAAAATAAGGAAAAATGAAATACATTTCTCAATGAGCTAAAATTAACTTATGCATAAGTTAAAACAATCATCTTTTAGAGAAGCTAATATGAGAGCTTCTACAAATTAGTTTATGCAACCTAATTTAAGCTTATGAAGAAACTCATTTCATTTTTCCTTCTTAATTTCTTCTCCTAGAAGTGTTTATGGAAAAGTTTATCCAAACAGACCCCTAGTCACAACTCAAAAGGTAGCAACCTTTGCCATTGCACTACGGCTTGCGCTCAAAAGGGAACCTATTCATCCTTCTAAGCTAAGTATATTATCAATTTATTAGAATTAATAGAAAAATAGAATTTTTCACATGAAGACAATATTTATCCTAACAAAAGCACAGCATAGATTGAGAAGAAAGTAAAGAAAAACACGTGTGCCACTTACTGTGTCCAGTTGCTTAGCAAACCACTGATTTAGCTCTTTTAGACAAGATGAATCTCCTAGCAAGAATTGATTGAAATCTGAGTATGCCAAATATATACCATCTTCTGCATTTGAAAGTAGTTAAACTCATCAGAAGAAAGATCAAAGCTTGTCATATGAGTTTTCAGCATACCATACCACACCAATCACCGTGTCTTATTTCACTAGATAGGGTTAGCTACATGTATCAAATGACACCATTGTGCATTTTGAAAACCAAATTTTCAGCAAGATGGGACTTTCAACAAAATTTATATCTCCTTGGAAGCTGTCCATTTCAAATCCCTTCCATTTAACAAATTCATAAACCAAAGCAGAAAACATAGAACAATGAAATTATCATTTGATCTCACAATGGCTGACACGGTTTAAAAACAAAGCTTCTAATAAGATAAAGCTGATAAATTTCAGACTGTCACTTGTGAATCACAAAAATGAACTTCATAAAAACGAGTAGAACGAGGAAGTAACATCCGAGAGAAACAAAGGAAGGAAATATTACCATCTCCTGAATGGTAATGAGCCAACTCATGCGCTTTGGAAGCAATTCTTTCAAGAACGCCATTCATCAAAGCAATAAAAAACAAAAAACAATAGAACACCATGAGATGATACAGATTTCTCACAACAAAATATGAATAAAAGTTCAAATTACTACTGGCTTTCATTTGTTACTCAAGCCTGCAAATGAACTACTAAGAATTATAATTGCACTTATGGCTTTCCTAAAAAGTACATGATTTCTAACAAGGAACATGTTCAGACTTCAGACAACATTATTGATAATTGAATCAAAATTACTTACATGGGAAACACAATAATGGATAACAGAGAGCATGAAAATAATTCATTATAGCTGTAAATTCCTGACAGAAAGGCTATCATCGGTGTCCATTAACAATAGAGGTTGCAGCAAGGCGTGGTCGTCTTCCTCCCTGAAAACACAAAGATCAACACAATGTCTTTCAATCCTTCCTCGGAATTCCAACAATAAAGAAGAATAGAATAAATACATGACCTCTAACAGCTTCCCTTCTTGCTTGAAATAGGGAAATAAAACATTCATATTATGATTAAGCAAAGCCAATTCAGAGAGAGTAACTGGTTGAGTTCTCCCAGAGAGAGGGCCAGTGCCTTCCTACTCAATGCTTCCCACCCCAATGCCTTTGTTCTAGTATTTATTTATTCATACTGAAAAATTAGAGTTGAATTAGTATAATGTATTAATCACGTAAAAAAACATTTTATATTATTATTTAAGGCTTAATTATTCATTTCATTTTTATAATTATAAGATATTTATTTTATATAATTTCTATAGATAAAATTTTTTTTTTTGGATCCCATTAATTTTAAGGGTCATTATGAAAAAATTCACATGGATTTTGATGAATAAATTAAATAAGAGTTTTATTAAAATTCAGTACAAAACACTTTTATATGACAAGAGATGTTACATTTAGTGGCATCAGAGCAATTCGGTCCTTGTCAAAATCTAGGGTTGTGGATTTGACTATTAACTTGCTTATTGTGTGTGTTCTTGCATTCTTTGTTGAAAAACAAAAGTGAACAGATTTATATATAGGATCTTAGGATAGAAATGGTTTAAGGATGACGACAACAACATGCATCTCGATTGAAGTGAAGACTTTGTTGAAATTGTCTAAGTCTATTTGGAGTTTTACATTTGTTAGCTATGGCACAATGATGCAAGAAGTGCATTCTAGGGAACACTTTGCCTAAGGAAAGACCTGGTATTTAAAAAGATTGGTGTGAATCACCTCTCCTTTCTAGGAGTTGATTTAGGGTGTACTAATTGTCATATGATTCTGAGTAAGGACTAAGACAATTACTCTTGCTACAGGAAAATGGCATCACAAAGGCTACTTGAGAGGATGACTACGGCGGTACTTGAGGTCGTAGCACAAAACAACCAAGTTGAATTTGCTGAATATCGAGAATTGAGCTATTCCATGTTTGTTGGAGAAGTTAAACATTGGTGGAGGAACACTAGGTAGCAATTGATTGCAAAGGAAAGGCTAATCAACTCAGAGGTATTTCGCCAAAAGTTTTTAGAAAAGTATTTTTCCAAAAGATTTTAAAAGGGGAAAGGAGATTGAGTTTCTTGAGTTGAAATAAGGAACAATGTCTGTGGGTGAATATGCCACCAAGTTTGAGGAGTTATCAAAGTATTGTCCTTATTATTGGGACATGGATGAAAGGTCCAAGTGGTTGAAGTTTGAGAATGGATTGAAGCCTCACATCAAACAAGTTGTGGAGTACTTGAAAGTTGTTCAATTTCCGGTATTGGTGAATCATTGTCGTATTTATGAAAATGACATGAAGGCAAGACAAACTCAATGGGAAAGGAAATTCTAGAAGGATAAGAAGAGAAACTTCACGAAAGTCTAGTCTTGTTTGCAAACTCAGTTAATCTCTCTATAGACTAAAACAATCTCCTCAAGCTAGGTTTGAGAAATTTATTCATATTGTTTAGAGATTTGGTCTGAAATTTAGTCAACATTGATAACAACACCATTAAGCTAGGCACTAACAAGGAAAAACAAGTTTCCTAAAAACATTGAGGACTTGCGTCCAAGCATTTTGGTTGTAGTAGAAGAAAAGAATAGGCAATCAAAACCGCAAGTAAGGAAGAGGTAAACAAGGTAAAATGGGCATTATCAAATATGCCATATTGACTTTTGTGACTTGATTCATCTTTCATTTGTATGTATACAATTGGGAAGAACTTGATAATAAATAATAAAAAAAAGGCTCCATGGAAGTCATTCCTCTAGTAATACCAAGGTCATATCCAAACAAATGACTTTAGAACAGGTGACGAACACAAAGGTAGTAGTGACCTTAATTACCTTCAAAATGTCTTTCACCCTCCTGCAGCAACAATAGCTCATCTTGCCATCTTTGTAAACAATTATATTTTAAGGTTTATTTCTTTGATCTCTTTGTTTTTATTATTTATTTCAACATTTAGATTTTATAAGTACAATGATGTCACATTATATAAGATTAAATAGCTTTCAAAAACTGATAGACCACTATAAAAAGTTTACAAGGTCTAAACTTAGAGTTTCTAGAAATGGAGTTGGTGTTTTTTTTTTTTTTTTTGGACTGAAGGATTTGGTGTTAATGCACTGGCTTATCAACTTTAATAATAATTAGTTGCTTATTGGACAGAAGGTGAATTGTTTTGAATAACATATTTAATTATGTAAACTCTATTTAGATCTCATTCATAAATGATGTGGCAAATAAAAATAATTTTTTTGGACTAGACTAAAATATAAAATATTAAAAAATTAATAAAAAAATCGCATGTGACATGTAAGTCTTTTTAATAGATGCTCATATCATAAGAAAGTTTTGTCACCTAAAGACATGTGACATAACACTCTTTGAAAATTTTAATTTTTCACCAAACTGTTAAGTTTTTCCAAAAAAATTAGCAAAAAATAAATAACTATATATATATATATATATAAGTATTACGCTAAATTAAATGTATGAATTAAAAAATAAGTTATACAAATTAATTCTACAATTTTTTGCATTAAATATTTATAAAAATGATTAATATATTAATTAATTTATGCTTTTACAAATAGAATTACATCCACTTTTATTTATTAAATGTATAAAAAATAATTATTTTAATATTTTGAAATTAATTAAAATATGAGGTGACCACTAAGGATTGGAAAAGTTAATTATTCCATTTTTAATTTTATTTTAATTAAAATCAAGGCAAGTTGCAGATATAAATGTGTGATTACCATGCAGTGTCTTAGAGTCACCCTATCATACCCGGTCTTTGAATTAAAAAAAAAAAAAAAACTATATTATGTTAGACACAAATTGAAGTGTAAGAAAAAGTTGAAAACAATATTGAGAATAGGTCAAATGCATCACAACCTTTACTAATTCTAATAAATAAAACTATTGAGAATAGGTCAAATCCTATCACAACCTTTATAAATACTAATTTGACTTCCTACTTTCTAGCAAATGCAAATGACATTAATCAATGCACACATTACTCTAACAGAAGAAAAAGTAATGGATCAGTGAGAATTGAAAGCTATTTTTGGTGGTTGCTATGACCATTTTATAACCATCAAAAGTGCATGGCTTGTACCTATATATTAAAGCACAAATAATCAGAGTACGTAAAATAAGTGACATTAATCAAAGAGGTAGTGGTGTTAGTTTGTATAGATCAGAAGTGAATTTGAGTTAATCTTTAGAAGACAAAACTACAATTTGAAAGATGGCAGGTGGAAGTTTCGTTGATTCAAATGGAGTACGGCATTATGAAGGAAAAGTCACAGGGTTTGTGCTAATTACATGTTTTGTGGCTGCCATGGGGGGTCTTCTCTTTGGATACGATCTGGGTATTACAGGAGGAGTGACTTCTATGGACCCATTTTTGATCAAGTTCTTCCCTGTCGTGTATCGACAAATGAAAGGTGAAGCAGAAAGCAAGAGTCAATATTGTAAATTTGACAATCAACTTCTTACATTATTCACCTCTTCCTTATACCTCGCGGCATTGATAGCCTGCTTTTTTGCTTCTACTACAACTAGAATGTTTGGACGTAAACCCTCAATGTTTATTGGTGGCTTGTTTTTCCTTATTGGTGCATTGTTGAATGGCTTAGCCATTAACATCGAAATGCTTATCATTGGCCGTATATTACTAGGCTTTGGTGTGGGATTTTGTAATCAGGTAAGTAAAAGTTAGCTTCAATTACTAATTATAATTTGATTTTGTAATAATTTTGTTTGTTATATAGTCTGTACCAGTGTATTTGTCTGAAATGGCTCCAGCAAAAATTAGAGGAGCACTCAATATTGGCTTTCAAATGATGATTACAATTGGTATCCTAATTGCAAACCTCATCAACTATGGTACCTCCAAGCATGAAAATGGTTGGAGAATGTCTTTGGGCATTGGAGCTGTGCCAGCAATTCTGTTGTGTATAGGATCTCTATGCTTAGATGAAACACCTAATTCTTTGATTGAAAGAGACCAACATGAAAAAGCCAAGGAAATGTTGAAGAAGATCCGTGGCACCGAGAACGTTGAAGAGGAATATCAAGATCTTGTTGATGCTAGTGAAGCAGCTAAAATGGTGGACCATCCATGGAAGAACATTGTGCAACCCAAATATAGGCCTCAACTCATTTTCTGCATTTTTATTCCAACATTTCAACAACTCACCGGCATCAATGTTATCATGTTTTATGCGCCAGTACTTTTTAAGATTTTAGGCTTCGGCAATGATGCTTCACTCATGTCTGCGGTTATAACCGGAGTTGTCAATGTTGTTGCCACACTTGTTTCTATTTTCACAGTGGACAAGTTTGGAAGAAGGGTATTATTTCTTGAAGGTGGCGCACAAATGCTTATTTGTCAGGTAAATTATCTATCTACCATAGGAAGGGAGGAGGTAGCATAATGCTTTCAAGATTTTTAAAACAATGTGATTGAGGATTAATTTATTTCTTTCTTGTAGGTTATTATTGGAATCATGATTGGTTTAAAGTTTGGATTGAATGGTGAAGGATCATTTAGCAAAGGAGAAGCAGACGTTCTTTTGTTCTTTATTTGTGCATATGTTGCAGCATTTGCTTGGTCTTGGGGGCCATTGGGTTGGTTAGTGCCCAGTGAAACATGTTCTCTTGAGATTCGACCAGCAGGTCAAGCTATCAATGTTGCAATGAACATGCTCTTCACCTTTATCATTGCTCAAGTCTTCCTTACCATGCTTTGTCATCTTAAGTTTGGCCTCTTCTTCTTATTCGCTGGCTGTGTGGTTATCATGACCCTTTTCATTGCGTTGCTTCTACCCGAGACCAAGAATGTTCCAATAGAAGAAATGAATAGAATATGGAAGGCACATTGGTTCTGGACTAAGATTGTTCCTGATGTTGCTGCTACTGTCGCTCCTGGTAAAAAGGTGGTTCCATGAATTTAATTAATTAGGAATTAGTTATGAGTGATAATCAGAACAACATCCATTAACCAAAATAAAATTTGAAGAGTGATTGAATCCACAAATAAAGTGCATGTCGTGAGATTTTCTTGTGCTTGGAATTAAACATGCGTTGTTGTTGTTGTTTAGAGTGATAGATTCTAGCCTTATATAGTACATGTTAACTTCCCAATCATATCCATCAAGTATAATAATTTAGTGAAGTTTGCTCTTCAATTTTTTCAAGTCTTGCATTAGAATCAATATGTTTTTTTTTTTTTTGGTATAAAAATATGAGTAATCATATCCATAAAGATGATGTTGACTTCTAAATAATTTCAGTTCAAGCTACGTAATTAAAAGATTATAACAATTTTCAACTTGGCTTGAATTGACTTCTAAATAATTTTCAATTTGGCTTGAACGTTCTTGAACATATAATCTATTTTCTCAGGCTACGTTCACATTCTTAACCCATTCTATTTCAGCTAAAACATGGAAACAACGATGCTATTTGGTACGAAACCAAATAGCTGAAAAATAAATTGACTTGTGATTGTTTTAAAAGAATTAATTAAAACTGAATAAAAAATAGATAAAACTGGAACGGATTAATCCTTTATAATAAAATGTCACTTATCCCGAAAACTATCCCACCAAAATTGAGATAAACAAAATTCAAAATTTGAGAGTTGCCAATTACTTATGTGTTAAACAGAAAGACTTGTTCACCAATCACTGAATGATTTCGAATTTCGATGGTGGCACCTCAATGTTTCTTTTCGTGTTTGTTATCCACCTCAATTTTCAACTTCTTATGAAGTGTGCTTTTTAATATTGCTAGCTAAATGATTCTTCTTCACCTTCACATACAATACAATTTGGCATATACTTCTAAATAATAGCCACAACAAAAAAATGGTGATGAAAATAAAAGGTGGTTCACCTTTATAGCAGTCTTCGTAACACACGAATTTGTACTGTTATAAGTGTTAAGCATTTTCCCGTTAATTTATATGAAAAAATGTGGTGTTCTATTTGAAGAATTTTTAATCAATTTAAACTCTTGTGCTCTCTGTCTCTCTAAAAAGTATCACATCAGTATCATGCAAAAACCAAAGGCAGACAGACACCAATGAGTGACATTGTGCAGATTGCAATTTTGATACGACGGACAAACTTTTTAACACGTTATGTGGCCCAAACTAACTAGCCCATGTTTTATGCCCCACAAAAACAGAACTTGAACAGGTTCTAGTTCAGGAAACAAATGATTCTAAAGTTAGTACATACATGAAGACACATCTATCCTTCGATTTTAATAATTAAAAAATCAATAAATAAAAGAATTTTATTTTTTTGTATTGAAAAAAATTGTGAAGAGAAAACTTCACACTGCCTTGAGAACCTAGCACGTTTCCACTGGCCCAAATATCCCTTTGGGTTATTTTTATCTATTATTTTTAAGACAATGATTAAAGAATTAAAGGTAAAAATCATTTATTGAAATATAATTACATCCAACAAGACGGCAATACCAACATATGATTATCTGAATTTTTAATATAAAAAAATATTTCGTTTATTAACTTCTAAAGGTGTATTATCCTTAAACTTGTTAAAATTTCCAGTAAAAATGCATTGATAGCATTAAAAGTTATACTTGTATTAAAAAAAAAATCCATTTATCTCCCCATCTAAGAATGATACCCATTATCCTAAAAAAAAAGACTAATACCCATTAATTATGATTCTAAACAAGTTTGAACTTTGAAACTTATATATCGCACAAATCATAATATGTTTCTGACTACGCCGTGTAATTTCAGGGACCCGTCAATTATTGGAACCTGCCCCTTCTGTATTGTGTTTAGCAATAATTTAAAAACCTGTCAGCATCGCAAATTTAAATACCCCACCAATAATCCATCAGCAGAAAAGTACAAAATTAATAAATAAATAAATAAAATGGGTTGGTTATACTCATCACCCTTCCGGTTTCCCCTTCACACACCACAACCATCGGGGTAACAAATCAAATATAAGTATTCACAGCTCTGCTGGACCCAGAAAAACAAAAGTATCATTTTCACAAACGTTTTCTAAAATTTGTATTGGAACGAAATCCTTTTACATACACAATTAAACCTCTCATTTTCTTGCCATGGCATCATCAAACCAATCATCTTTCTCCAATTTCCCTCAAGTTATGCCTCAAACATCCTGCAAGTGAAACCTAATTGGAGGAATATTGAAAATTTAAATACCAATATACAATACGCCCACTGTTTATGTTAGTCAGATGATCAATGATTCAGAAGATCCTTTATTTCTTTCCACAGCTATTCAGCATGGTGTGTGCTTTGGTGTTGGGAGGATAAAATGGAGAGAGAAAGGGAAAAAGGGGGGGCCAGGGCACATGGTTGTTTCAAAGGGAGAGGCAACAAAAGCCAATGACATAGCGACCAGTTTAAAATAGTCATTAATTAGATACAACAATCATACAAGTTGTATGATACAACACATGTCAGCCAGTGTTGAGTTTTAATACCACCTCCAAGACCCAGATTGAGTATGCTATGTTGAATCAGAAGCACCACAAAAGGTTTTAATTTTATTTTAACCAAGTATGAAACGTCAAAAAGGGTATCCATACCACGTAGCAGTAGGTTAGATCTTCCTAGTTACGTGTATTATATGATTTGGCCACAGGATGTACCTAACCTTATCTGTCTTTAAATACCGAAAAGCCAGAGTACAAGCTCCAAGGGAGAGAGTACCTTGGTCATGACAGCAAAACCTAAAAAGGTTTCAAAACACCCAAATGAATTATTATGGTATAGCAAGCCAAATGTTCAAATTACCAATCAATACACTATTAAAGAACAGAAAGCATACTGCAGCAAGTAAGCCACTCAATTTGAAATTTTAAATGCGTAGTAACAGAATGAGTTCATGATCATGTTAATGTGGGCAAATAAAATGACAAGAAATGCAATATAGAGAGAAATGAGCAGATGGGTCTTTATTCACTTCACTAACACCCCACGGAAATCCAGTTACATACTAGAAAAGACATTATTGTCACGCTGACGAATCTAAGAAATGGCTGAGAATTTCAGATAAAAATCTAGAAACAGAGGTCTTACATTGCAGAAGCAGGCTGTTAGGCATCCCCGAAAGTGAAGGAGAGAGCAACTAAGCAAGGTAGAATGCATAATTAGAAGGACCACAATCCTTCAATGATGCGCAATAACATGAATTCTCAATAAACATTGGAAAGAAGTTTACTCCAAGAAAATGGGAGTGACGCTTGATTGTCAAACACACAATCACTCAAACTAAGACTATGAACACTAATCACTTTTAATGAGCAAATTAGGAAAGTGAAAGAAAGTAAGTCAAGTTGATCAAAACCCACAGTGAAAGCGAGACAGAAGAAACAAGAAGAAGCTTAACCTTGAATTCATTCGCCTTGGACTCTGGTGTGATATTTTCCACAATAACATCATTAAATTAATTTTTCATTTCATTACACTTGCATCTGCGTCTGCATTTGCATTTGCATCTGCATCTGCATACCGATCAATGGATCGAGGTCCTGAAACCCACTTCCAAGCCTCAATCCCTGGTTATTCATCTCATCATCATACTCTCTGTTGTCTCTCCTCCAGCAATGTTCTAAACAAATTCATCATCATCTCCTAACAAGTAACCTAATCAGTTTTCCAAACAAGGAAAACCCTAATAATCCAATTGAATTCCTTAATTCATGGACTTGTCCACTCGAAATACTACCAAAAATTAAATAAAAAAAAAAACTAACCCTAAAAATTTCACTAAGAATCTTCAATCCTTCTCCTTGTCCACAGTAGTCCACACACAACAACAAAGTCACAGAGACAAAATACAAACTCACCCACCCACACACAATAATACATATATTTATATACGAAGAAGATCACAATCAAATCCATCATAATTTCAGAAATTGATTCATTCAGCGAGGCTCGTCGTCCCGCCGGCCGGAATTCCCGTGGCCGCCGGACAACGAGGCGAGCAAATTGAGGTGGCCGGGGAGGTAATTCCCGAGCCTTGCGGCAGAGGCCTCTCCCATGGCGGCCTGTTGCTGTTGCTGCTGGTGGTGTTGATGGTGATGGTGAAACATTGAATTCTGCGGCGACACCGACACGAGTTCGGGCGCGGCGGCGAAGCTCCAGACCTGGCCGAAGTCGGGGCGGGGAGGTAGGGCCCAGAGGGCGGGCGGCGTGGGGGGGGCGACGAGCGAGACGGCGTCGTCTTTGGCGGCGGAGTCGTCGTCAGGGCGAATGCGTTTGCCGAGGATGAAGGGGGTAGGGGGAGGGAGGAGGGGCTTGTGGTCGGAGACAGTGGAGAAGCTCGCCGGAGTGGTGCCGGAGCCGGTAGCGGCGATGATGGAGGGTTCCGCCTGGCGGAGGAGCCACTCGATGGTCTGGCCGTCGGACTTGTGGCCGAGCTCGCGCGTGAGCTGGAAGACGCGGGCGGCGCAGATGATCGGCATGCGAATGCGGCGCCCGCGGCCGTCGACCTTGCTGTGGCGGTCCTTGGAAGGCGGTTTCTTGACGGCGAGGGCGGCGGCGGCGGCGGTGGTGGTGGTGGTGGTTCGCTGCTGGTACTCAACGATTGTGTTGTTGTTGGCGTCGTTGGGAGGGACGGCGTTAGTGGCTCCATCAGAGTTGGACATGTTTTAGTATTATTATTGCGGCGCGAGAGAAGAAGAAGAAGAAGAAGAAGGGGTTTTGGGTTTGACGTTGAGAATAAGAGAGTAGAGAGACGGAGAATAGAGGGGTAATGATTGAGTGAGAAACAGGAGGTGGTGGAGACTGAAGAGGGGCACATGGGCAGTGGGGCCCAGTACTCACACCCCCACAGCTCACACCCCTCTATCTATTCTGCTTCACTTCTCCCCCCACACGCGCCTTCCTTCACAAATGCTCCATTACATAACATTCTTAGTAATTTGCAATATAATTCATTTTGAATTCAACTAAAATGTATACAAATTACTTTCATAATCTTGCTTTGAGTAATGTTTGTTTACTTCTCCATGATGCGTATCTCTATCAACATTAGAAACACTCATAGAGAGACCAATTCATGTTAAAATTAACAAGTGACACAACCAATATAAAGCCACTTCAAGTTGCACATCTTTTGCTCCTGCACATCAAAACAAAAATATAGTACTTAAATACGTTGAGGCGAAGAAGGTGGAACTGGGCTGTGGTGGGTGGCACGATGGCTGCGACGACGATCGCTAAGCTTGTCCTTCTAGAGTTTAGCGAGATCCATGGCTTGCGGCCAACACATCGGTTGTAATGCTTGCACCTCGCAGCGCAGGTCTGGTGACAAACCAGAGATGAAATAACTCAACAGAAGAGGAGGAGCGAGGCCGACGATGCGATTAGTGAGGAGCTCGAACTCGGAGAGGTATTCATTAACGGTGTCGCGCTGTTGGAGTTTGAAAAGTGCCCCATAAGGGTCGTCGTAGTATGACGGAGCGAATCTCGACTCCAGGGCCTGGAGCATAGCCTGCCAGGATGTCAGGAAACCGTTCCTGGATATCCATTGATACCAACACAACGCGGGACCTTCCATGTAGAAAGAGGCCACAGTGAGGCGTTCGGCATCGAAGACCCCTGATAATCAAAGAATTGCTGGATTTTGAAGATCCAGCCGAGTGGATCTTGTCCATCAAATCGCGGGACATCAAGCTTCATATGTGGGGAGGACTGTGGCTGTGAGGGTGGCTAGTCGGTCAAGGACTGAATCGAGTTTGCAGTTGAGGTCTGCATTGGCTTGGGTAAGTGTTTGGTGATTTTGGGCTAATGTGGCTTGGTGTTGGGTGAGCTTGTTCACCGCTTCTTCCAAACACTCCAGAGAGGTTTGGCGCGTCGAATGTTCAGGCATGGTAGCAGGCCGGACCATATTTGTTAAGAGCTGGATTAACTACTAAGCACTATAAGGCTATGAGTTTAGGGTTTAGGGTTTTGCGCAAATTATGTTAATATCAAGATTGGCTCAAATAAAAAAATGGACTAACTATTAATTAGATTAAGGAGATGTTGTAGTGGGATAACATGAGATACTCTCTTGTGACGCGCCATAGTGGAGGAGGGTAATTGAAGAAGGGGACCCCATTCACTTTCCGTACTTCTTCGTTAGAAAGTGGCAACTTTCTTGTTATCTCCAGCTACGTTTCATTATCCACTCTTGTTTTGCCACCTCGGCTTCCTGCAAACTTCAACTCCCTCATTGGCACCTCATAAGTCATAACTGTTCATTTCAAAATTCACCGTGCCCTCATGCACCATGCACTATTTGCACCACTGCGAAGTCACAACAATTTTACCCTCATAGTTACTACTATTTATCGACCAGAGTTTTAACCATGTATCTTTCGATTTGTTTTAAAAGTTAAAAAGAATTAAAATGAATGAATACACGGTGAGAGGATTTGATTCTGGAGGTAAAATAAATAAAACTTAATTTAATAGTTTTTTTTACATTTTTTAATTATAATAAATGAATATATTTAAATTTAACTTACATATGACTGGAGACATAAATATTATTTTTTCAATTAGATACAATGATTATTTTGTCAAGTTTTTGCTTTCATATAATGCTAATATTAATTCATATGATTGATATATTTTTATTTAATTTTTTTATCTTTAATTATATATAAAGAGAATGGGATGTTTTTATGTATACATTTTTATACCCATTTTATTTCTATAACTACTTTTTTTTCTTTTTGATCATGGTGGTATTGGTACAAAATAGTTTTGATGATGGTATTAGTATAAAATAGCTTTCATTCACAGCATATAAGATAAATATTTTGGTTGAATCTAATAAATGAAATCTAATACTGGAGGAAGGTTAGACGGAGTGGAACGAAGGAGACCAAATATAATATGGAGGGTGTATCATAATTAGTCTAACAGTTAATAAAAGTGATTCACAATGGGTCACTTACATTATTTTAATACATCCTCATATGAAGTTTCTTTTATCTCTATCGCTCTGTTTGTTTTTGAAGACGGAAACAAGTTAGCCATGATGAAAATAACACGCATGTGTTTGTTTTAACTAATGTTAAGAGCAAAAAGTCTGGTTTATTCCTATTCAGTCATCGTCTGCTCACACCCCATATATATACTTGTGTATTTTGCCTTAAAAACTTTAGTAGACAAATAGACTTATGACCTTTCAACCTCGCATCCAACATCCAATTGATTCGTGAATAAACCAGTTAATTGATTTTTAAATATTGATAATGGATTAAATGGCTTACATCGAACCAATTTTTTGGTCTGTCACAAATAATTTATAGTTTGAGTTATATAATCGATTAGGTTCATCAATTTATAATTAATTGTATATGAATTTTAGATTATTTATGGTCTGCTGCCACAACTATAATAAGGGCAAAACAGTAATTTCATAATTTATTTAAATTCTTCCTTTCCATTTTATTCATATACCAAACAACTTTACTATTTATTTTTCCTCTATTTCTCACCTATTTTATTCTCTTCAACTAAACAACCCAACATTAGACTTTATTTTTTACTCCTTTTGTATTTTTTCTTCTTCAAACTATCTATCTTCTATTTCTATTTACTCTATTTCTTTCCTTACAACCTAACAGAGCATACGTGGTTTATGTATTAATATTCTTTCGCGTGGAGTTTCTATTTACATATGATGTATTACGCTATAAGAAAACCAACGATTGAAAAATGTTGTAAAATCAAATACTGTTACGTTGAAATCCCTTATATATTATACTAACACTCCCTACAAGGAAAGTTACTATAATGGTTGAAAAAGCATGTGGTGTTTATGTAATTTTATGAAACCTCAAGAATGGTTAGTATAATTTAAAGTCTTAGGAGAGTTTTACATTATTTCAAAATTACAATAGTAGACCGTAACATAGAAAGGAACAAGTAGGTTTTTGCTAAGCACTGTAATTAGGGCCTTTGGCTCCGGGGTGAAATCCTGAACTATCCCTACACGCTTTAGTCTTTTTGGTCGACTATGAAACTAATCATCGGCTTTAAGACTTTGTCACACTTAAAGTTTCTCGTTCCTCCCTGCGGAGATTGAACCCAACTCCTCTCCCACAAACTCAGGGTGTGTGTTACCAACAGAGAATAACGAGTTTGATTCTTCCTTAAGTGATGATTCTAAGTTTCAAATTTAAATACTGTAAGTAAGAAAATCAGGTCTTAGGAGAGTTTTACCTTGTTGGGCCACAAATAGATCCATTAGATTCAACTTATATTAGTTGAGGCCCAACAACTTTCAGATACGAAAGACCTCAGACAGGAAAAGAAAGTAGCAAAGGTTAGATCCATATGGTTCTATAATCAAGAAGATTAAAAAATTAATTTTAAGGTTTATGATTGGGAGCTTGATTTCCAAAACACTTTTCGTGAAGGAAACATGTGTGCTGATGAGTGATGAGCTAGCAAATCAAAGATCCTCCTTGCAATTTGAATTTCAGGTCCTGGATAACTCCCCCCCAGTCCTTGGTTCAGCTTGTTTTAGCTGATATAGCAGGTGTTCAGCACCTGAGAGTTTAGTTTTGCTCTTTGGTTGTCTTTAATTTTCCTATGTTCCAAAAAAATATAAAAAGTAAACAATGTTGTGGACTTGTTCATGCAACATACAGTGGCTAGCTAGCGGTTAATTACCAAGTCTTACCTTAATTAATTGGAATTAAATGTGAAGACTTGCTCAAATTGTACTAATTAAATGCCATCAGTCACACAGATGCAGACACCGAAAGGAAGAAAAATTCCCGCAGGACTCAGTTAAGCTGGTATTGTCATCTCACTTTAGTTTAGTATTTTGCTAGTGGTCAATATGACATGTTTGTCATATAAAATTGAGCCTCCAGAGAAGTGTTCAACAGCAGACAAGACAACTTCAACTACTTGCTATTTTAATTTAATTTGATTGACAAAACACACGTTTTAGTTAATTGTTTGCCAAACCAAAACTTCATCACTAGTCACCTCTTTCAAAACGAACCTATAAATAGATTCGCTTGAGCTCAGGCTCTCTCCACCTCGTCCTTCATACTCAACAACATATATACAACTACACTTACATATATAGCAACTCTCTTCCTTGTCTCTTGTCCTTAATTTACACACAACCTCCAAATTCCAATCATATATATACTATAGGCGTGTGCCGATCTTCCCACAGCAATGGATAATACTAGCATGCTTCAAATGGTTTCAAGCTTGGTTCTGATTCTAAGTGTTTCATCATTGGCTTCGGCATCTCTGAAAGTGGGTTTCTACAGCTCCACGTGCCCATCTGCCGAGGAAATAGTGAGAAGCACAGTAAACAAAGCAATTTCACACAAGGCCGGCATAGCTGCGGGTCTCATAAGAATGCATTTCCATGATTGCTTTGTCAGGGTAGGTTCACTTTCCTACAACCATGTTAAAATTATTATTTCTGATTGCAAATTAACTGCTATGTATATACAGGGTTGCGATGGTTCCGTGTTACTAGCATCTACCCCAGGTAACCCAGTAGCCGAGAGAGACAATTTTGCCAACAATCCAAGCTTACGTGGCTTCGAGGTGATTGAGGAGGCCAAGACCCAATTAGAGGCTGCATGCCCTCAAACGGTATCGTGTGCAGACATTTTGGCATTCGCAGCAAGAGACAGTGCTCTCAAAGTTGGTGGCATAAACTACGACGTACCATCTGGACGCAGAGACGGACGCATCTCCATTGCTGATGAAGTGCCACGTAATCTGCCTGCGCCAACCTCCACTGCCGATGAACTTGTTAGTAATTTTTCTCGAAAGGGCTTGTCAGCAGATGAAATGGTGACACTTTCTGGAGCGCATTCAATTGGTGTGTCGCATTGTTCTGCCTTCTCCAAGCGCTTGTACTCTTTCAATGACACAGTCACACAAGATCCCTCTATGGACTCTTCATATGCTGAAACGTTGAAAAGCATTTGTCCTGCACCACCTTCCACCACAGATTCTACAGTGTCTCTTGATCCTTCCACACCCATTCGTTTGGACAACAAATACTATGAGGGATTGATCAACCACCGTGGCCTCTTGACATCAGATCAGACGTTGCACACCAGTCAAACCACAAGGGAAATGGTTCAAAGCAATGCCAACAATGGTGCAAGTTGGGCTGAGAAGTTTGCCAAGGCAATGGTGCAAATGGGTTCCATCGAAGTGCTTACGGGATCCGATGGTGAGATAAGGAGACATTGCAGCCTTGTTAATTAATTAATTCACAGCTGATGCATTCTTCTTGAAACCAAACTCAATTGTTTCTTATATATTGCATTCTTTTCATTATTTTTGGACAAAAACAAAATGGTGAATTTGCCGATTGTTTCATTCTTTGAATTTTTTAATACTTGTTTATGTTGGCGTGAATCATGGCTGTAATTATGTTTTAATTGGTAGCAATATATAATGTAGTTATGGGAACAGAATATGTGCATCGATTTATTCTTCCTTTCCTTATTTATGTTTTTGATCCTGTATTGTAATTATATAGTCTTTGACCACAGTGAATAAGATACAGCCAACATTATACCATATTTGAGTTGGTATCAGAGCGGGAATTTTTCCCTTTGGCGGCTGCCATGAGTAACCTATGTGAATCCGGAACCCCTATTTCCAATGTTCAAACCCTGAGTTTTGCACCAGAACCTACAGCTATTCTGTATGGTGTGAAGCTTAATGGTGCAAATTATCCCCTTTGGTCCCAAGTTGTCGAGATGTTTGTTGCTGGTCGTGGCAAATTGGGTTATTTAACTGGAAAAACTCAAGGCCCCTCTACGAATGATGCTTCATATGAGAGATGGACTGTGGAAAATCCTATTGTTAAAGGTTGGCTCATCGGTGCCATGGAAACCGATGTAATGAATCTGTTTGTTTGTCTTCGCACGACAAAGAGTATTTGGACTGATGTCTCTCAAACCTACTATGAAGGAGCTGATAGATCAGTTATATATCTATGATCTCTCTCGCCGAGTTATGCAGGTGAAGTATGATAGTAAATCATCAGTTTGAAAATATTGTGAGAAGCGATGCACCTCCGAAAAATGCCTTTGCTACTGTTAGAAGCGAGGAGTAGAGAACGACTAACATGCTCAATAGTCATGCACCTCCGAGTATGGCCATTGTTAGAAAAGTAAAATAAAATGAAAGAAATAAATAAGAAGAAAATGCAAAGCCTTAGAATTAAATAACAAAATAACTTTAATTGACACCACATGAATCAACAATGTATTATATTATACAATAAGCACAAGGAAAAAATAAATTAGGGGAAAAAATAATTAGCCTGGATTGAAGCACACAGCTATCCTTAGAGAGAAAACGTCTCCATTGCACTGGTAAGAAAATCTGATTGCGCTCTGTTCCGCCCCTGTACTACTTGTTATTATGGATGCGAAATCTTATCGGTAAGTGTACCGAGTCGTGCAAGTAATAATAAAACGATAAGAAATCGAATATGGAACTCAGGGAACTTGTTTCATTTAGTGAAACATCATTCAATAAGCAGACATTTGTATAAAAAGACAATGAACATGAATAAAACTATGGTGTTTGCTATTCTAATTACTAATTACATAAAATATGAGCAAGTGGGTGTTAAAACAAATAATTAAAAGCGTTGGGTCCTTCTACTGATTACTTGATGCAATTAAAAGTTTTTATCTATTCAAAGATGTTCATGTGTTCTATACTGAGGATAACATTCCCAAACATCGATGTCTCGCATGAATGGGTTAATTCTAATTAAACTTCTTTCTCGGATGTCTCGTCAAACTTAGCTTAACTGAACAACATTAGGGTCACAGCATAATAAAACTAAATTACCGCACTCGGTGTCCAGAAATACAATAACCTAGCCCTAATGTTGTGACCCTAATGCTGAACATGATTTCAAACGTAGCAGGAGATAACAAGAAAGTTGCCACTTTCTAACGAAGAAGTACGGAAAGTGAATGGGGTCCCCTTCTTCAATTACCCTCCTCCACTATGGCGCGTCACAAGAGAGTATCTCATGTTATCCCACTACAACATCTCCTTAATCTAATTAATAGTTAGTCCATTTTTTTATTTGAGCCAATCTTGATATTAACATAATTTGCGCAAAACCCTAAACCCTAAACTCATAGCCTTATAGTGCTTAGTAGTTAATCCAGCTCTTAACAAATATGGTCCGGCCTGCTACCATGCCTGAACATTCGACGCGCCAAACCTCTCTGGAGTGTTTGGAAGAAGCAGTGAACAAGCTCACCCAACACCAAGCCACATTAGCCCAAAATCACCAAACACTTACCCAAGCCAATGCAGACCTCAACTGCAAACTCGATTCAGTCCTTGACCGACTAGCCACCCTCACAGCCACAGTCCTCCCCACATATGAAGCTTGATGTCCCGCGATTTGATGGACAAGATCCACTCGGCTGGATCTTCAAAATCCAGCAATTCTTTGATTATCAGGGGTCTTCGATGCCGAACGCCTCACTGTGGCCTCTTTCTACATGGAAGGTCCCGCGTTGTGTTGGTATCAATGGATATCCAGGAACGGTTTCCTGACATCCTGGCAGGCTATGCTCCAGGCCCTGGAGTCGAGATTCGCTCCGTCATACTACGACGACCCTTATGGGGCACTTTTCAAACTCCAACAGCGCGACACCGTTAATGAATACCTCTCCGAGTTCGAGCTCCTCACTAATCGCATCGTCGGCCTCGCTCCTCCTCTTCTGTTGAGTTATTTCATCTCTGGTTTGTCACCAGACCTGCGCTGCGAGGTGCAAGCATTACAACCGATGTGTTGGCCGCAAGCCATGGATCTCGCTAAACTCTAGAAGGACAAGCTTAGCGATCGTCGTCGCAGCCATCGTGCCACCCACCACAGCCCAGTTCCACCTTCTTCGCCTCAACGTATTTAAGTACTATATTTTTGTTTTGATGTGCAGGAGCAAAAGATGTGCAACTTGAAGTGGCTTTATATTGGTTGTGTCACTTGTTAATTTTAACATGAATTGGTCTCTCTATGAGTGTTTCTAATGTTGATAGAGATACGCATCATGGAGAAGTAAACAAACATTACTCAAAGCAAGATTATGAAAGTAATTTGTATACATTTTAGTTGAATTCAAAATGAATTATATTGCAAATTACTAAGAATGTTATGTAATGGAGCATTTGTGAAGGAAGGCGCGTGTGGGGGGAGAAGTGAAGCAGAATAGATAGAGGGGTGTGAGCTGTGGGGGTGTGAGTACTGGGCCCCACTGCCCATGTGCCCCTCTTCAGTCTCCACCACCTCCTGTTTCTCACTCAATCATTACCCCTCTATTCTCCGTCTCTCTACTCTCTTATTCTCAACGTCAAACCCAAAACCCCTTCTTCTTCTTCTTCTTCTTCTCTCGCGCCGCAATAATAATACTAAAACATGTCCAACTCTGATGGAGCCACTAACGCCGTCCCTCCCAACGACGCCAACAACAACACAATCGTTGAGTACCAGCAGCGAACCACCACCACCACCACCGCCGCCGCCGCCGCCCTCGCCGTCAAGAAACCGCCTTCCAAGGACCGCCACAGCAAGGTCGACGGCCGCGGGCGCCGCATTCGCATGCCGATCATCTGCGCCGCCCGCGTCTTCCAGCTCACGCGCGAGCTCGGCCACAAGTCCGACGGCCAGACCATCGAGTGGCTCCTCCGCCAGGCGGAACCCTCCATCATCGCCGCTACCGGCTCCGGCACCACTCCGGCGAGCTTCTCCACTGTCTCCGACCACAAGCCCCTCCTCCCTCCCCCTACCCCCTTCATCCTCGGCAAACGCATTCGCCCTGACGACGACTCCGCCGCCAAAGACGACGCCGTCTCGCTCGTCGCCCCCCCCACGCCGCCCGCCCTCTGGGCCCTACCTCCCCGCCCCGACTTCGGCCAGGTCTGGAGCTTCGCCGCCGCGCCCGAACTCGTGTCGGTGTCGCCGCAGAATTCAATGTTTCACCATCACCATCAACACCACCAGCAGCAACAGCAACAGGCCGCCATGGGAGAGGCCTCTGCCGCAAGGCTCGGGAATTACCTCCCCGGCCACCTCAATTTGCTCGCCTCGTTGTCCGGCGGCCACGGGAATTCCGGCCGGCGGGACGACGAGCCTCGCTGAATGAATCAATTTCTGAAATTATGATGGATTTGATTGTGATCTTCTTCGTATATAAATATATGTATTATTGTGTGTGGGTGGGTGAGTTTGTATTTTGTCTCTGTGACTTTGTTGTTGTGTGTGGACTACTGTGGACAAGGAGAAGGATTGAAGATTCTTAGTGAAATTTTTAGGGTTAGTTTTTTTTTTTATTTAATTTTTGGTAGTATTTCGAGTGGACAAGTCCATGAATTAAGGAATTCAATTGGATTATTAGGGTTTTCCTTGTTTGGAAAACTGATTAGGTTACTTGTTAGGAGATGATGATGAATTTGTTTAGAACATTGCTGGAGGAGAGACAACAGAGAGTATGATGATGAGATGAATAACCAGGGATTGAGGCTTGGAAGTGGGTTTCAGGACCTCGATCCATTGATC
This sequence comes from Glycine soja, assembly GCF_004193775.1. Lineage (NCBI taxonomy): Eukaryota > Viridiplantae > Streptophyta > Magnoliopsida > Fabales > Fabaceae > Glycine > Glycine soja. The sequence continues at coordinate 47,810,064 of NC_041010.1, forward strand.
GGTATGCAGATGCAGATGCAAATGCAAATGCAGACGCAGATGCAAGTGTAATGAAATGAAAAATTAATTTAATGATGTTATTGTGGAAAATATCACACCAGAGTCCAAGGCGAATGAATTCAAGGTTAAGCTTCTTCTTGTTTCTTCTGTCTCGCTTTCACTGTGGGTTTTGATCAACTTGACTTACTTTCTTTCACTTTCCTAATTTGCTCATTAAAAGTGATTAGTGTTCATAGTCTTAGTTTGAGTGATTGTGTGTTTGACAATCAAGCGTCACTCCCATTTTCTTGGAGTAAACTTCTTTCCAATGTTTATTGAGAATTCATGTTATTGCGCATCATTGAAGGATTGTGGTCCTTCTAATTATGCATTCTACCTTGCTTAGTTGCTCTCTCCTTCACTTTCGGGGATGCCTAACAGCCTGCTTCTGCAATGTAAGACCTCTGTTTCTAGATTTTTATCTGAAATTCTCAGCCATTTCTTAGATTCGTCAGCGTGACAATAATGTCTTTTCTAGTATGTAACTGGATTTCCGTGGGGTGTTAGTGAAGTGAATAAAGACCCATCTGCTCATTTCTCTCTATATTGCATTTCTTGTCATTTTATTTGCCCACATTAACATGATCATGAACTCATTCTGTTACTACGCATTTAAAATTTCAAATTGAGTGGCTTACTTGCTGCAGTATGCTTTCTGTTCTTTAATAGTGTATTGATTGGTAATTTGAACATTTGGCTTGCTATACCATAATAATTCATTTGGGTGTTTTGAAACCTTTTTAGGTTTTGCTGTCATGACCAAGGTACTCTCTCCCTTGGAGCTTGTACTCTGGCTTTTCGGTATTTAAAGACAGATAAGGTTAGGTACATCCTGTGGCCAAATCATATAATACACGTAACTAGGAAGATCTAACCTACTGCTACGTGGTATGGATACCCTTTTTGACGTTTCATACTTGGTTAAAATAAAATTAAAACCTTTTGTGGTGCTTCTGATTCAACATAGCATACTCAATCTGGGTCTTGGAGGTGGTATTAAAACTCAACACTGGCTGACATGTGTTGTATCATACAACTTGTATGATTGTTGTATCTAATTAATGACTATTTTAAACTGGTCGCTATGTCATTGGCTTTTGTTGCCTCTCCCTTTGAAACAACCATGTGCCCTGGCCCCCCTTTTTCCCTTTCTCTCTCCATTTTATCCTCCCAACACCAAAGCACACACCATGCTGAATAGCTGTGGAAAGAAATAAAGGATCTTCTGAATCATTGATCATCTGACTAACATAAACAGTGGGCGTATTGTATATTGGTATTTAAATTTTCAATATTCCTCCAATTAGGTTTCACTTGCAGGATGTTTGAGGCATAACTTGAGGGAAATTGGAGAAAGATGATTGGTTTGATGATGCCATGGCAAGAAAATGAGAGGTTTAATTGTGTATGTAAAAGGATTTCGTTCCAATACAAATTTTAGAAAACGTTTGTGAAAATGATACTTTTGTTTTTCTGGGTCCAGCAGAGCTGTGAATACTTATATTTGATTTGTTACCCCGATGGTTGTGGTGTGTGAAGGGGAAACCGGAAGGGTGATGAGTATAACCAACCCATTTTATTTATTTATTTATTAATTTTGTACTTTTCTGCTGATGGATTATTGGTGGGGTATTTAAATTTGCGATGCTGACAGGTTTTTAAATTATTGCTAAACACAATACAGAAGGGGCAGGTTCCAATAATTGACGGGTCCCTGAAATTACACGGCGTAGTCAGAAACATATTATGATTTGTGCGATATATAAGTTTCAAAGTTCAAACTTGTTTAGAATCATAATTAATGGGTATTAGTCTTTTTTTTTAGGATAATGGGTATCATTCTTAGATGGGGAGATAAATGGATTTTTTTTTTAATACAAGTATAACTTTTAATGCTATCAATGCATTTTTACTGGAAATTTTAACAAGTTTAAGGATAATACACCTTTAGAAGTTAATAAACGAAATATTTTTTTATATTAAAAATTCAGATAATCATATGTTGGTATTGCCGTCTTGTTGGATGTAATTATATTTCAATAAATGATTTTTACCTTTAATTCTTTAATCATTGTCTTAAAAATAATAGATAAAAATAACCCAAAGGGATATTTGGGCCAGTGGAAACGTGCTAGGTTCTCAAGGCAGTGTGAAGTTTTCTCTTCACAATTTTTTTCAATACAAAAAAATAAAATTCTTTTATTTATTGATTTTTTAATTATTAAAATCGAAGGATAGATGTGTCTTCATGTATGTACTAACTTTAGAATCATTTGTTTCCTGAACTAGAACCTGTTCAAGTTCTGTTTTTGTGGGGCATAAAACATGGGCTAGTTAGTTTGGGCCACATAACGTGTTAAAAAGTTTGTCCGTCGTATCAAAATTGCAATCTGCACAATGTCACTCATTGGTGTCTGTCTGCCTTTGGTTTTTGCATGATACTGATGTGATACTTTTTAGAGAGACAGAGAGCACAAGAGTTTAAATTGATTAAAAATTCTTCAAATAGAACACCACATTTTTTCATATAAATTAACGGGAAAATGCTTAACACTTATAACAGTACAAATTCGTGTGTTACGAAGACTGCTATAAAGGTGAACCACCTTTTATTTTCATCACCATTTTTTTGTTGTGGCTATTATTTAGAAGTATATGCCAAATTGTATTGTATGTGAAGGTGAAGAAGAATCATTTAGCTAGCAATATTAAAAAGCACACTTCATAAGAAGTTGAAAATTGAGGTGGATAACAAACACGAAAAGAAACATTGAGGTGCCACCATCGAAATTCGAAATCATTCAGTGATTGGTGAACAAGTCTTTCTGTTTAACACATAAGTAATTGGCAACTCTCAAATTTTGAATTTTGTTTATCTCAATTTTGGTGGGATAGTTTTCGGGATAAGTGACATTTTATTATAAAGGATTAATCCGTTCCAGTTTTATCTATTTTTTATTCAGTTTTAATTAATTCTTTTAAAACAATCACAAGTCAATTTATTTTTCAGCTATTTGGTTTCGTACCAAATAGCATCGTTGTTTCCATGTTTTAGCTGAAATAGAATGGGTTAAGAATGTGAACGTAGCCTGAGAAAATAGATTATATGTTCAAGAACGTTCAAGCCAAATTGAAAATTATTTAGAAGTCAATTCAAGCCAAGTTGAAAATTGTTATAATCTTTTAATTACGTAGCTTGAACTGAAATTATTTAGAAGTCAACATCATCTTTATGGATATGATTACTCATATTTTTATACCAAAAAAAAAAAAAACATATTGATTCTAATGCAAGACTTGAAAAAATTGAAGAGCAAACTTCACTAAATTATTATACTTGATGGATATGATTGGGAAGTTAACATGTACTATATAAGGCTAGAATCTATCACTCTAAACAACAACAACAACGCATGTTTAATTCCAAGCACAAGAAAATCTCACGACATGCACTTTATTTGTGGATTCAATCACTCTTCAAATTTTATTTTGGTTAATGGATGTTGTTCTGATTATCACTCATAACTAATTCCTAATTAATTAAATTCATGGAACCACCTTTTTACCAGGAGCGACAGTAGCAGCAACATCAGGAACAATCTTAGTCCAGAACCAATGTGCCTTCCATATTCTATTCATTTCTTCTATTGGAACATTCTTGGTCTCGGGTAGAAGCAACGCAATGAAAAGGGTCATGATAACCACACAGCCAGCGAATAAGAAGAAGAGGCCAAACTTAAGATGACAAAGCATGGTAAGGAAGACTTGAGCAATGATAAAGGTGAAGAGCATGTTCATTGCAACATTGATAGCTTGACCTGCTGGTCGAATCTCAAGAGAACATGTTTCACTGGGCACTAACCAACCCAATGGCCCCCAAGACCAAGCAAATGCTGCAACATATGCACAAATAAAGAACAAAAGAACGTCTGCTTCTCCTTTGCTAAATGATCCTTCACCATTCAATCCAAACTTTAAACCAATCATGATTCCAATAATAACCTACAAGAAAGAAATAAATTAATCCTCAATCACATTGTTTTAAAAATCTTGAAAGCATTATGCTACCTCCTCCCTTCCTATGGTAGATAGATAATTTACCTGACAAATAAGCATTTGTGCGCCACCTTCAAGAAATAATACCCTTCTTCCAAACTTGTCCACTGTGAAAATAGAAACAAGTGTGGCAACAACATTGACAACTCCGGTTATAACCGCAGACATGAGTGAAGCATCATTGCCGAAGCCTAAAATCTTAAAAAGTACTGGCGCATAAAACATGATAACATTGATGCCGGTGAGTTGTTGAAATGTTGGAATAAAAATGCAGAAAATGAGTTGAGGCCTATATTTGGGTTGCACAATGTTCTTCCATGGATGGTCCACCATTTTAGCTGCTTCACTAGCATCAACAAGATCTTGATATTCCTCTTCAACGTTCTCGGTGCCACGGATCTTCTTCAACATTTCCTTGGCTTTTTCATGTTGGTCTCTTTCAATCAAAGAATTAGGTGTTTCATCTAAGCATAGAGATCCTATACACAACAGAATTGCTGGCACAGCTCCAATGCCCAAAGACATTCTCCAACCATTTTCATGCTTGGAGGTACCATAGTTGATGAGGTTTGCAATTAGGATACCAATTGTAATCATCATTTGAAAGCCAATATTGAGTGCTCCTCTAATTTTTGCTGGAGCCATTTCAGACAAATACACTGGTACAGACTATATAACAAACAAAATTATTACAAAATCAAATTATAATTAGTAATTGAAGCTAACTTTTACTTACCTGATTACAAAATCCCACACCAAAGCCTAGTAATATACGGCCAATGATAAGCATTTCGATGTTAATGGCTAAGCCATTCAACAATGCACCAATAAGGAAAAACAAGCCACCAATAAACATTGAGGGTTTACGTCCAAACATTCTAGTTGTAGTAGAAGCAAAAAAGCAGGCTATCAATGCCGCGAGGTATAAGGAAGAGGTGAATAATGTAAGAAGTTGATTGTCAAATTTACAATATTGACTCTTGCTTTCTGCTTCACCTTTCATTTGTCGATACACGACAGGGAAGAACTTGATCAAAAATGGGTCCATAGAAGTCACTCCTCCTGTAATACCCAGATCGTATCCAAAGAGAAGACCCCCCATGGCAGCCACAAAACATGTAATTAGCACAAACCCTGTGACTTTTCCTTCATAATGCCGTACTCCATTTGAATCAACGAAACTTCCACCTGCCATCTTTCAAATTGTAGTTTTGTCTTCTAAAGATTAACTCAAATTCACTTCTGATCTATACAAACTAACACCACTACCTCTTTGATTAATGTCACTTATTTTACGTACTCTGATTATTTGTGCTTTAATATATAGGTACAAGCCATGCACTTTTGATGGTTATAAAATGGTCATAGCAACCACCAAAAATAGCTTTCAATTCTCACTGATCCATTACTTTTTCTTCTGTTAGAGTAATGTGTGCATTGATTAATGTCATTTGCATTTGCTAGAAAGTAGGAAGTCAAATTAGTATTTATAAAGGTTGTGATAGGATTTGACCTATTCTCAATAGTTTTATTTATTAGAATTAGTAAAGGTTAAAAAACTAGTTTGAGATATAAGAGTTTCTAACAAAAAGTTGAATATTCAGTAAAATATGTTAAAACAAATTTGAATATCTAACAAAGTTGAATATGTTGAAAATAATGAGTTTTTCTTTTTATACTTAACTAATTTATTTGAAGTGATCGAACATAAAACAATGATCCCATTTCTCTGATAAACAAATGATAGTATATTGAAGAGTTTTGTAAAAAAAAAGTACTCGACTCAATAAAGTTTGATAGATCGATAAGAATCATGCATAGGAACCGAATATGGAAGCGATGCTTTAAAATATAAGAGCACCAAATTTGTTGAAGCCAATCAGGACCGTCGACAGGAACTGAACAAGTGAACATGCATGGAAGCAATGTTTCTAAACATATGACCAACAAAGTCCCATACAAAACTTAATAACACTAAGAAGATGTAAAATCCAACAAGCACAGAGTTAAGTTAAGTAAATGCATAATCATCCAAACAGAAGTCTTGTAGGCACAATACAACCATAGCTAGTCATACCCACATACATGTCACTCATTAGCTTTCTTCTACCACCACCTCAATTACTCCATTATCTGACGTGAGTATTCCTTATTGTTATGAACACATGTTTATGTTTTCACCAAACAACTCAAAGTAAAGAGTTTTCAGGTGTTTGGATTGTCAAAGGATGTCATAAAGGAGTGGAGTAGGTTAATTTCCATGGGAAAATGTGATTTCAGAAGGATGTTCTAATTAAGATGGCCAGAGTTTAGTGTGATGCATGGGAGGAAATGAGTTTCTGGATCTTGTGTTGAAGAGTGCTGTCTGTTGTGTACGTGTTAGTCAGAGCCAAAACAAGCAAAAGGATGATACGCAAGTAAAGGGCAAGCATCTAAAGCATGATATTCCTTAACCTCCTCAGTCCCCACTTCATAATATTTGTATACATAGCTTCACTTTTCTTTCCAAAATGTTTTTCGACACCGAATGAGAAAGATATAATTATAAACAAGAAAATAACCAGTTCATGTGTTATGATAGGTAAAAAGAGATTGAAAAACTAATTAATGTTGATTACGTATTTTAAAAAATTAGGATATTCAAATACTATTACATTTTCGCTTATTTCTTTGCCACTCTTCCATGAACACTCCCACAACAAAATCCAATTTGATTTCATGCCCAGCACATAACGTCAGGTAGCACCATCAAGGACAGATATAAATTAATATATAAATTGTTATAATTAACTTTGAAAGAAATTCATACTTTTGAATATGGTTTTTGTAGAATTTATGATGAATAATGTATATTATAATATCAGTTTATTTTTAACTATTTGATAATTTCTTTTAAAAATATTTGTATTCTATTTAAAAGTAAAGATGAAAATGATAAATTAAAAGAGATAAATATTTAAGAAAATAAAAACAACTCTTAAAAGGCTCTCGTTTAAGATAAATTCCAAAAACACTTTCATTGAAAAATAGTTCCTAAAATTATTGGATTAACCTGCACAAATTATTCCAACTTAACCGGTTTTCAAGTTAAGTCTTATATATGCAGTTTCATTAAATATTTAGATAATTTTAATTTTTCGCCTATAATACTCTTATGGTCTTACTCGATTCAAATTAGATTCTTTTCAATGTCAATGGAACATAAATCTGATCTACACCAAAATAGAACAACTCTTAAAAATGTTTCCATTGAATATATATATATATATATATATATATATATATATATATAATTCTTTTTATTTTAATATAATTTTAAAATTATAATAAAATAATGCATTGATAAATTAGAAAAAAATATCTATACAAGAATTTAAATTTCTTCTTATCTACTAGTATTCACATGACATTTTTATTTTATTTTAAATTAAAATAATAAAATAAATAATCAATTAAAAGGCCAATGCTTTTATTTAAATTTTAAAATGCATAATAAGTAATTTAAAAAATAAAAATACAAAATGAAAAATACATTTAATGAGTAGTGTAAAAGAAGAAAAGGAAAAAAAAAAAAAAAGTAGTGCAGTGTTTTCTTTTCTGGATGATGTGTTCCTTTCCACGACCTTTGTTATTTGTAACAGTACAAGTCTTTCTACTTTCATACAAGAGCTAGCCATGCATGCTTGAGTTTACAATTAATATCTCAGCCTTGCATTGCAACCAACAGCTGGCAGGGAATCAGTTCAGTTCCCCAAACAATTTCAAAGTTGCAAATTATTTTTCTGTGTTTGGATAATCTTTAAAATTATGATAAACCATTGATATTCGTAATAAATTAACATTTGCTGATAAAAAGAAATGATATATAATTTGGCAAGTGATAACATGGATCAGCTGATTAAATAAATGTTTCCTTGCCCTTTGAGTACTATACTCCTTCTGTCTTCTGTTGTGTACGTTTGTGAGTGAGCTGAGCGTGTGAATAAAACAATAAAGTGCATGCGGTGTGTTGTGTACTGTGTGGATCAAAAGGAGAATACGCGAATCCCTTAATAAAGTTAACCTCATTTGTCCCATTTGAATCTTGAAACCTCTATATATGCAAAATTCATTACAAAAAACCAAGATTCATACATTGTGAGTGTGAAAAAATGTGTCTTGTTATTAATTTTTCATTTGTTTGAATGCTATTAATTTTATATATGATGATTCACTTCGCGAGCCTCTCAAATGACAAGGTGGGTTACACTTCCGAGTCATATTTTCGCATAGAAAAGCCACCGAACAGGAACTTGTTACATACCAAGGATCGATCGGAAGTTTTTTTCTCTGCGAAAATGTGATTTCGGAACTGTTCCTGAGCTCTCTTTCTGAGTTCTAAGCATGGAAATCATGGCCATGGACATCATCCTTAACGTATGTTCACTTTCTTTCTTTTTGTATCTGCATGCTGCTATTCTTCCGTGTGTATGATGAAATCACCTTCATTTACCATGCAAGGTCTCTTCTTTTGGTTAAACCCAACAAATAGCTAGGAAATTGCGTCTTTTTGCATCTTTTCTAATTAAGTTATACACCCCGCTTTTATGTTTATTCTTTTAATTATTTCAGAAATTAAGTTTTGGCTTTTGATATTTATGTTGGTATATGGGTAGATATTTCGAAAATTAATTTTGAATTTAATATTTTAAAATTAACTTTTTGAATATGTTTAATACATGCTTGTTCGTTTGTGGTATATGGGTAGATTTTAACATTTTTTATAATAACATTTTAAATTTTTATAAATAAAGATGGATAAAATAAATAGAATAAAGAAAGAAAGTAGAAGAAGAAATTTAGGTAAAATTAAGTATTTACATGTGATTATTTTTTAACGAGACTAATTATAATTTGATTTTTATGGCCTTGGTCTATAAATTCGCTATAGTATTTGAATTAATGTTGTAGTTAACCCGCTTAACCATTTGACTTTGTCTTAAGAGTTGGAGTACTTCTCATACTCCTTTAATATATTATGTTTTGTGTTGTTCACCTCAAGTATTAATATACATCTTACAACTTTGTGTTGGGGTGGGATGTAGTGTTGATGGTTGTTAATTTCAATTTCCAATTTAATTTGTAATTCTCTATTCTTAATTTTGAACATCGGTAGTTAATTATATTATGTGTTTTTTTAGAGGTGTAAGCAGGTTGCTAGTGGCGGAACTTGAACAATTTATTGGCCAAAATAATAAGTGATAGTGAAAAGAGATCAAACACTTTTTTATATAAAAAACAAAAAACAAAAAATAGTTACTATATTCTATTTAAACACCATTCGTTATCACTCCTACTTATATAACAAGTAATTAACGAGCATAAAATAACATCCAAAATTAAGTTTTTAAAATTGATCAAAGTCAACCAAATTCGATCAGTATATATAATGCTTTCATGTGGAAATCCATCTCAGCTCAAGAGAAAAAATTAATGCATATAAAATAAAATAATGAGATTTGATGGTGACTGATACATCACATTATCACTCACGAAACAACAAAACAATTTCAGTTTTATGGCTTTTTATTATTATTAGAGAGTGAGCCATGATACTGTAATAAAGTTGTATCTTGGTGACTAATTGATCATAAAATTAAATTTGGAAATAATCTCTTTGCAAATAAAGCTATGTATAATGATCATTCCATGTAGCTTTGCATAGCAGAGAGCCTCTGAGCACTAGGATATATAATTTTTTTTTACGTTTTTTACTAAATATTAATAAAATTAAGGAATGAAGCATAGATGAAAAACTAACACTAATGCAGTTACATTAATATGAGCAGATAACAACATATATACTCGCTTATTAGCCTTGTTAAATTGTAGGTGCTTGCTGCTTTATATATATATATATATATATATATATATATATATATATATATATATATATATATATATATATATATATATATATATATATATATATAGTTAAGTTGTAAATTTCTTCAAAGAATCATGTATTAACATAAGTTTGAGTTGTGTTGTTCCTCGTAATGTATCAATGCAACAATGATCTGTTTGGAAATCTTATCTGATTTAGATGATGGTTGCAAATGATATGTATGCTTATTTTTGTTTGATTTTTCATCATTTCCTAATTCTATATCTAACTACATATCGTTGCTTCATGTATAGCAAAATCATTTAAACCCACTAGGGGCAATAAAAAATGGTTGTTCATATTATTATATATATTAACGAGGGGGCCATGTATTTATTTAAAATATATGTAGGTATATTTATCACTAAAAAAAATTGATAGGATGCAATTCTGCCAAATATAAGACAAACAAAGTGAAAGCAAAACATGAGAATCAACATGAATTGAATATGTAAGCTGTAACGCATGGGAGTATATAAGTAACTTTCCTTCTTGCTTAAGTCGGTGATCTCCTTCCTTTACAAAATGGTATTGGGTAATCCAAAATGGAAGTACTTGATGATCAACAATTATGAGAGAATAATGATATCAACTCAGATGTCACCATCACACACTCCCTAATAAACAGGGGATAGATTTATTCCATGGATTACTAGTCATCACATAAGGAAACTTGACATCACACTTTAATCCAAAATCTTAAGACTCAGATTTATGGGTTTTCTCCTCACTTATATGGTGCTCAATTTTTTTATTTTTGTCCGATGTGAGACTTCACCTCACACTTGTAACCCAACAATCTCCTCCTCAAGTGTGAGTCTTTTCCACATGGTAGTCTTCCCCTCGAGCGGGAGTCATCCACGAGTATAGTCATTAGAGCCCACATACTATAGTTACTTGCGATACTTGCACAATTGCTCCATCTGCGGGACATGTTACCTGAACTAACCGTCAGAAAGACTTTCGATATAAGGGATCTCCAAGGCTAAGATCCATCGCTGTCATCTTACTCATCTGAGCCGGTCACCAAGTCAAACCATCGGCTCGGATACCAGTTGTTGGGAAATTCGAAGGGAGGAAATAACGGATAGATTTAGCCTTAAGATTTTTGGTTAAAATATGGTGTCAAGTTTCTTTATGTGGTGACTCATGTTCCATCGGTGCAAATCTATCCGGTGTTTATTCCTCTTGAATCTTCCTAACAAACTTAGTTAAGGTTGCTATTGTTTATGCTAGTCTTGCCTGCTTTAATCACATTCCGTGCTGTATTTTGAAAGCTATCATTAATGAAATGATATAAGTTGATTTCCTGTATAAAAAAAATGTTTTGACTCCACTTTAAGCTCTTTTTGTAGCTTCTTAGTCCTCTATCAATCTTGTTATAATAACCAACATTCAAATTAAACAGGCAGTTAGTTAACTTATAATGGATCCAACATAATTCAATTTTTATTTTGAAAAGCAAATGAGTTTTATTAGTTATAATATAAGGTGTAGTCTAACCCATATACCAAACATTATGAAAATTCTATCCAAAACTATTGAACAGACTGAGAAATACAAACACACCATCTCTTTGTTAGCCTATAATTAAAAAAACACGCGATCTGTTCAAAATATTAAAAAGGAGAGAGAAATACAAAACAATTGATACACAGTTCAGCCAACAAACAACTAGATTTATTAGATTTGGCCAATGACCATCTAAACATAATACAAATATAGAAGGGGAAAATTTTATCCATTAGGAAACATATAAATAATAAAAGGAGGGGATATACACTAGGTTGAATTGTTGGCCATCCTGGTGAATGGCAGGTATGGATCAAATTCAAAACAGACGAACAATCGCAAACTAATTCAATTAATGTAAAGAAAAGAAACAAATTAAGGTTGAATTATTTTCAGGAAAAGAGTGTTGCTGCTGTTGAATAATTTAATTAACAAAGCTGCACTGCTTCCTGATCTCACCATCGGAGCCAGTAAGCACTTCTATAGAACCCATGCGCACCATTGCTAGGGCAAATTTCTCAGCCCAACTTGCAGCATTGTATGCGTTGCTTTCAACCATTGCCCTTGTGGACTGGCTCGTGTACAACGTCTGATCCGACGTCAACAAGCCACGGTGGTTGATTAATGCCTCATAGTATTTACTGTCCAAACGAATAGGCGTGGAAGGTTCAAGAGACACTGTTGGGTCTGAGGTGGGGGGTGGTGGGGGACACTTTCCTTTCAACGTTTCAGCATATGAAGAGTCCAATGAGGGATCTTGTGTAGCTGTGTCACTGAAAGAGTATAAGCGATTTGAGAAGGAGCCACAATGGGATACACCGATTGAATGCGCTCCTGAGAGTGTCACCATTTCATCTGCTGACAACCCCTTTCGAGAAAAACTACTAACAAGTTCATCAGCACTGAAGGATGGTCCTGGAAGATTGCCTATTACTTCACCGCCGATTGAGACGCCACCATCTCTGCGTCCGGATGGAACGTCGTAGTTTATGCCACCAACCTTCGAAACACTGTCTCGTGCTGCGAATGCCAATATGTCTGCACATGATACTGTTTGAGGACATGCATCCTCTATTTGATTTTTGGCTTCCTCAATCACCTCGAAGCCACGCAAGCTTGGGTTGTTAACCAAATTGTCTCTTTCGGATATTGGATTACCCGGTCTAGATGCTAGTAACACAGAACCATCACAACCCTGTGGAAGATAACAATTTTAGAATCCGATATTGAAATGTTTTTATTAAACATGCATGTATATATAGGAAAGTATGAAGGTGAAATTTGGGTCTGTTTCAATAAGCTCATCGAGAACCACTTATGCATAAGTTAAAAATCATCTTTTAAAGAAGTTATATATATATAGGAAAATCTCTACAAATTAGTTTATTTATAATCTAATTTTAGTTCATGAAGAAATTCAATCATTTTATTTATTTCTTCCATTAAACGTGTTTCTGCAGAAGTTTATCCAACCATATCCTTAGTAACTTACCCTGACAAAGCAATCATGGAAATGCATTCTGATGAGACCAGCAGCTATGCCTGGGTTGGCAGATATTGCTTTCTCTACTGCGCTTCTCACTATTGCCTCAGCAGATGGACACGTTGAGCTATAGAAACCCACTTTCAGAGATGCTGAGGCCAATGATGAAATGCTTAGAATCAGAATCAAGCTTGAAACCGATTGAAGCAATCTGGGAGTATTATCCATTGCTGCTATTATTACTATATATATATGATGGAGCAGATTGAGGATTGAAAGTTGTTGTAATTTAAGGACAAGACTAGGAAGAGAATTATGTTTGTTGACTAGTAATTAAGGAAGAGATGGAGAGAACTTGAGCTCAAGGGAATGTATTTATAGGCTCATTTTTGCAATAGGGAGATGACTCGTCATGAAGTTTTGCTTTGGCAAAGAACTAATTAAAATAAGTAGCAGTACGTTGAAGTTGTCTGCCGTTGAAAACTTCTCTTCAGGTTCAACTTTAATTTATCTCTTATTTTAGGTTAACATAACTAACAAAAGGAAAAAGTGTGATGACAATGTCAGCTTGAGTCCAGTGGGAATTTTTCCACGCTTTGGTGGCTGCATGTGGCATTTAACTAAGTACAAATTGATCAAGTGTTGGCATTTATTTACAAGTATGGTACTGACTTCGTAACCACTGGCCACTGCATTTTGCTTATATAAAAACAAGTTCGAATGATGGACATTTTTAGTTATCAAATTAAGGGCAACTATGTATGGAAGCCTTCTAATAATGATTGATTAATATATAATTGAACCTGTTGTTCAACAACAATTGGGAAGAGTTCAAAGTAACGAACATAGCCCCATTACAAGACCATTTCTGTTTTCAGATTCATGATATTCAATTCTGTTTTTTCATTATTATTTCAATTTCGATGCCACCATGATTTTCTTTTTTTCAAACAGCCAAATATATATATATAGAAAACCTTTAAATAGACCAAAGCCATGATCTATGCCAACGCCACCATCGTAATGATCTTTGTTTGCGTCCAATCCGAACTTATTAAAACAAGTGAAGATTTTCGCGCGGAAAAAATCAAATCTTACATCCAATCTATCCTCAAATCATATTATATTATATCCAAACTTATGTCAAAACTTAATTAAATGAATAAAATATTTAAAACTTTCGAAACAAACCAATTAATTATGTCAAACTTAATTACATATCCAATAATATCTAGGGTACTGTCTAAGGTGAATCCATAAAAAATATGGTTCATTGATGGACCGTGAATTTATCAGCGTTGGATATAATAACATTAAAAAAAATGAATGGTTAAGATAATGATATTGGTTACTTTTATTTGACACCGGATAAGATTTGATTAAATTTAATATATATATATATATATATATATATATATATATATGATGCATTGTTCATTTTGACCCTATCTATAAAAAAATAAAATTAAGGATTCAATGTAGGTGTTGTTTCTCAATCCTGAAACATCATTGTTTCAGTGTAAGAGGGTAAAAAGTCATAGATTTAATTATAAAATTCTTTCTCTTATTTTGTTTATTTCTTTGGTATATTTTCTTAAAAATAATTTTAAAAAAATATTTGAGAAAAAACTAGAATTATGATCCTTAAAGGATAACATATACTTTTTTACTTTACCACTATACCAAAGTATAAGTACTTATTTAAATATTTGATAAAATAATACTATTAATATAAGTTTTATGTGAAAATAATTTAAAATTTAAAATTTATTCTTTTTAATTTATTATATTTTTATAATCTTATATATTATTTTTTAATATATAAAATTAAATTCTATTTTTAGAATATGCATATTTATATAATTTTTATTTTTATTTTATATATTATATTTATCTTTTAAAATAATGTTTGTGATTTACTAATAATATTTTGTATCTACAATAAAATATTCATGTTATTTATTGTAACAGACAAAAAAATAATATCAATAAATCACATACATAAATATTTTTAAAAATATTATTATAATAAATAATAATAATATCTTAATATAGGTAAAAATACTATCATTAAATTCTATATATAAATATTTTAAAAGATAATAAAATACTTTCATTTTATGAAATTATAATTTATATAAAAAATATACACTAAAGATAAAATTTATATTATATATTTATTGTATAAAATAAGTTTTAAATGATGTGATAAAAATACATAATATTATAAAAATATAATATATAATATATAAAATAAAAATAAAGCTTATATAAGTATATATATTCTAATTTATGCAAAATTAAAATTTAATCTTATATATTATATTTTAAAATATAATATATAATATTATAAAAAATAATAAATAAAAATAAATTTAAATTTAAATTTTAAATTATTTTTACATAAAACTTATATTAATATTATATTTTGCATCCAATATCTAAATGGTCATGTAAATGTAATGAAAACAGTTAAAATTAACTCTAGATATTAAGATAACAAATTTTAAAATATAAAATAACTCAAATTGTAAATTAAAAAAAAAAAAAGAGTAACGCCTACCTAGAACCCAATCTCTTCGACTCTCTAAAAAAAGATTACTTATTTTCTTAACAAGAAATAATAATTTCTGATATTTTTTTGGGGTCGGAGTCGGAGAAGCAAAAGGGGGCGGCAACGTAGTGGAAGTCAAGGAAGAAAGGAAATCAATTCCTATTTTTTCATATATTTTCAAAAGGGTGTAATTGAGATTTCACGTTTTCTAAATAAAAATACCATTTACCTGATAAATTATTTTTCACCTACTATATCCGGTTATCTTGCTGATCCTATGGTGAACCATATGAATTACATCTTCACCCTAGCTTTCACCAATATCTAACCTCAATTTTTTTAAACATGTTTCAGGGGTAAAGTATCACCCATTTTATCAATAATTATTTTCAAATAGAAAATCTCATTATCCATTATTTTATAACTTTTAATTAAATAATATTTTTTAAAAATTTATTATTGGATTGAAAGTTCATTTTATATAAATCACATATACAATATTTATATTAATCTAAAATCATTGTTATCTCGTTCATATAGACTAAAATCGATTTAATATAAATATTTTGAACTATACTAAAATATGAGTCATTTGAATACCTTCTTATTGTTCTTCAATTTTGAAGAAATTTGAAACAACCAATCTTAGTAATATGCAAATATAATTCAACAATTATATTAATAAAAATCACATTTTATATTAAATTATATAAATGATGTAATAATTATCAAAATTACACCAATATAAGTTGATCCATCTTCTCTATATATATATATATATAACAACTCCAATATTGATCAAGTCTTGTCTCCAGAAATATTACTTCAAACTATAAAAATAATATTTATTTTTGACGGAAATTTTTCCTTGAAAAATAATCCATAAAAAATTTTGAATTTTCTCACAGAATTTATCGAAGGAAAATTTTCCGTCAAAAATTTTTTAAAAACGGATTGATTTTACCCACGGCCAATTATTCCGTCGAAAAGTTAAAATTTCTGATAGATTTTATCAACAGAATAGAAATCCGTGCGAAATTAAAATTTTCCAATTTATATCCCACTCAGTAGATTTTTCCGCGCATCTCCCTCTTCTCCCCCATTTGTGCCCTTCAGAGAACGTTGTCTTCCTCCCTCACTCCTATCCAAATCCTCTCCCTCCGCCGCCACCGCCTCTGCTTCCTCTCAACTCACCATCCTTCCCTCCTTTCAACACTTTTGCTCCCTCTCCATTCTTTGCCGCATGTTCGTGTCTCTCTCTCACATTTTGGGTTTGTAATTTATTTTTGTTAGAGCTAGGAGAAAGTTTGAGTGTTCATATATGAGTGATGCTAGGAGATAGGCCATCAAAGTTTTTGATTAGCAAGAATCAGATCATGGGAGGGAAGGATTTTGAGTATGATGATGAGGCCATGGAATGAAAAGTTTAGATTTTTATGCTTTTGATAAGGTGATTTTTTGTGGTTAGGCAGTTTTTAAGCATGTTGTAGCTACCTTAATCGTCCTTTCTCATAGCATGAGAAATATGCAGTTGCTTTAATAAGGAAAAAAAATTATTGGAAGACATTTGGGTATGTTAAACTATACTATGTATTATTGTGTAAACTAAATTTGTAGGCAACTTATATATGTTAATGGAGAAAGGCAATGATTATAGTTTTCAGCTTGTGATTTCTTTGCACATTCTTGCCAACCTTTGCATCATGACTATAATCACCTTACTACCTTAGAAATGCTCTATGTTTTTACTTTTGTTAATGTCTTTCTTCTTCTAGCAGCAGTACTTGATTAATAAAAGAGAAAATACGCCATTTCAGACCTCAAGCACCTTAGAACATAGTTATATATGGATTGTTGTATGTGACATGTTAAGTTCTAGGGAATTGTCCAAGACAAGAAAAGGGTTGTTTGGATAAAATCCAACCAATGTGCTCCAATAGCTAAAAATAGACTGGAGCTAAATTTGGTGTAAATTGAAAACCTAAGGAAGGACTTTTTTCTTGTTATTATCACTGAGTTTGTATTTTTCTTCTTCATTCATCTTTCATGTTTGAATTACGGTATGGAATATAATTTTTTTCATTATTGAAGCAACTGAATATTTCTCATGTGAGTTTATGGTTGAAATCATATAACAGAAATAAATAAATTTTCATTATCGGGTAACCCACTTGTGTGTTGCAGTTGACTTTTCTTTTCTGATTAATTTGTTGAATAGATTACTTGTTGCACGTCATCTTCTGTTTAACTGTGGTTGAGTGTGGACCTTGTAAGCTTCTGTGGTTGGCTTTTCTTAAAGGTTAGATGTTTAACTTCATGTGGCTTTCAAATTCCAGCTCTCAGGGTGGGAAGATTTGTGATAATTTTTTACTTTATCTTAATACCATGTACTTACTGTAACCTTGGAGTCGTAGGGGAAAAGGAAGACATTGCAGGCTTCTTAGTTCTTACTTCAGAGCTATGTAAAAGGATAGGTGAATATGAATTAGGATTGACTTGCAACAACAAATTAAGAAGCTAATTCAAGGGGGAGTTTAGGTGTGGTTTTATAGGCTTTTGGCTCCAAGGAGAGGGACAAAACACAGAGAGAAGAGAGGAAGACCCTGTAATTTGGTTCTCTCTCTTTCCTCTCCATCCTAGTTGGTGAGGTTTTTTTAGTGTTGCTTCTATATTTTCATCAATGATATAACTATTTAAAAAACATTAACTATGGGTAACCTTCAGGTTGGTGGTAGAGTAGATTAAAGTACGAGTAAAGTAAGAAAAGATGTGATCTATTGCTCCTTTTTTAGAATAACAGAGTAGTACCTGAGCATGAATAATCAAATTTGTATCATTAGATAATTATTAGCAGTATTATATCCTCTTGAGAGTACATAAACTTATGGCTGAGTCTTAACAGAAAATAAAGAAGGACTTGAATTTGTGCATGAATAATGAAACTTGTACATCAGAATTAGTAGCATTATTATATCCTAGTAATACTTGAGAGTTGAGAGAATATATCCTAGCATTATTATACTGGACTTTAATGTATGATGTATAATACAAAGAATAATTTAAAACCAACTTGGTTGATTGTCTAATTAACTTCAACTTTAAGATACTCTATCAGATTAAGTTGGTAGTAGCAGATACGATATGCATCCTTTAGGACAAGTCTTCGGAGTTTCTTACCACCTTCAACATTTTTCATTAATATTTCATACTTAATCATATCAACTAATGTACCAAAAATATAGAGTATTTTTAATATGAAATCTTGCTATGATATTTTAATCTAAGGTCTCATATTGTTAAGATCTATGATCAAATAAGGTTGTTAGATCTCCACCTAGATATTTAGTTATTCTGTAATATTTATCAGTCGGATAAAATCCGTGACAAATTTGCGACAGACATTTTTCACAGAAAATCCGTCGGAAATAATCCGTGGCAAAATTCCGACGGATTACAAAAAATTCATCGGTTAAAATTTTCTACAACCATTTTTTCGACGAATTTTTGTTCGTTGAAAATCCGTCAGAAATTTATAATTAGCGACGGAATTTTAACATTTTCGACGAATTTTGATCATCGCAAAAATGCTTTTTTTTGTAGTGTTAATATTCAACTTTATTTTGCTTTTGTTGAAATATTCTAATAACTAATTTTTGAAATTTTTGGGTCTATTAAGTTTGAATGTGACCTTTTTTTTAATATGTTATAGGTGGAGAGTATCATCGACTTTATCAACAATTATTTTTTAATGGACAACTTGTTTATTGAATTTTTCTCTTTCAAATATTTTTTTTAATTTTCATTTTCATGACTTAAGTTTGAGATCTTATTTAAAATACATAAGCCTAAATCTATTCATATCAATCAAATATTAATAGCCTCAAATCATATAATACAAGAAAGATGTGTCTAAAGTGAAGTGAAAAAATAATATGAAATTTGTAATAAAACACCATACAGTTATAACTTTTTAAATTATTTAGTTAAAGGAAAAATTGAAAAAAAAAACTATTCCTGAAGTTTTTGTGTAGAGAGAAAAAAAAAGATCTGATTTTTTTTTTCTTTTCTCCCTTGCTTTCATTTCAAACAAAGGTAAGACCACTACCCAAAAAACCAAGGGTAAGACTAAGGGATACACCAAATTAATGAACTTAACATTATTATTACGATGACCATATTTTTCGTAGCATGTCATATTATGGTTGGTTATGAAATACAGTATTTCTTTTAGGTTTTGGGTGATTAAGATTTTCCTTTTATAAAGACATGTATTTTGAAAGAATTCCACTTTATTTAACACAAGTATAAATAAAGTGAAAGAATATTTAACAATAAGATAAGATAATTATAAATTGAAAATATTTAACACTAGAACTTAAATCTAAACCTCTAATTAAGTTGAAAGAATTCCACTTTATTTAATCTAATGCTGTGATTGGGTGGTATAAACTGTGTTGAGCATTCAGCTAATGCACAGATCTGAAAGCGAAAATGAGAAGAGGACATTACACCTTACGCAGGCGTTAGGCTTCTATAGCCGCCACCTTTTGTAATTGTGTTAGTGAAACCTATAATCATCTTTCTCATTAAAATAATATTCATTCATTCATAACAATAAATTAATCCTTTTCCTTTTGCTATGGCCAATTGGCCACATTACCTTATTTATCCGTCAACATGTTGCTTTTTACGTTTCTTTCTTTTACAATAAATTGTTTATTTTTAAATAAAATTATTTTTAATTTTTTTAAAAAAAATAACATCTAAACAACAGGTTTGATAAGAGGGAAGTCCTACCAAATTATTGATTAAATCTAAAAATAAGTCTGACACAAGCAAACAACAGCCGATATAATTACAAATTTTAGGAACAAATAATTCATTTAGCCTACTTGCCTTGCCTAGCTTGATACTAATAATTTAGTACTAATATTTTATATTTCATTTGATTAATTAGTGATTTTTTTTTTGTCATTTAACGTAGGACGGTATCTGTGTGGCACTATTACTAACTAACAACTTTCCCAAAATCCCAAATCCCAAATTAAAAGTCAAGCTCCATAGGGTTAGTTTCGTCAATGCACTCGTGGCTCTAACCATTAGACACTATGCATGCAATGAATTTTTGTTTCAAAATTCAAAACTGGTTGGCAAAAAGAAAAAGCCCCGCAAATTTTAAATTGCTACAAAAATCCCATATATAAAAGATAGCGTCAGCATACAACTCCATCAAATTATAATTCATTTAGGCTTAATTTCATTTTGTTTCATCTTATTGTCTTTGAAATTTAATTGCTATTATTTTAAGAGAAACGCTAACACCAAAATTTTTTAAACACACTCCTTTTTATTAATTAAAATTTATTAGAAAAATTACTAATTTATGTGAGCTCTATTTTATATTTAACAACTCTCTTATCTAATTTTATAATTTTCAATAACTTTTATTCAATAACAAAGTATGCTTAAAAATAATATATTAAAAAAGTGATGCTAACACTTTTCTTATTTTTTTTATATCATATTATTATTAGAACGAAATATTTATCAATTTTATCGATAATTAATTTTCGTCAAAAAATCTGATTAAACACCTTTAAATTACTTTTTTTTTTTCGTCTAGAAGGTTTAAATACAAAATTTTACTTAAAAGAATTAAACTTAATATCACTCCAACTAACAAAATTTTGATAAACTTCTCTCATTTTAATTGTATGATTTTGATATATATTTAATATTTAATACTTGATATCTAATATTTATTAAGCATTGGATATTAAAGTTAATAAAAGTTAAATGGATAAACAAAAATTATACGATTAAACCAGTAACATGAAATTTGAAAAAAAATTATGATCGGATTTAAATTTCAATGATTGAGCTGATAAAAAAACGAGTTACTACTATTTTACCACGCCACATTTATTAGACTGGTTTATATTCAAAGGAAAATTCCACGTACTATTACTATCATATAATCTAATACTAACTTGTTTTTTTTTGCTTACTTTATGTATTTTTATTTATTTGTGATGATTATGTTGAATTTTAAAAGCAAAGGAAAGCAGAAAAGCTGGTTCCTCTCCACACGGCGTGGATTATTTTCATTTTTCTCCGTCAACTTTCTCGGAAACCAAACATCCCTTTTGTCAGACTCCTTTATTTTTTGTTTAGAACTTGAGATTGTTCTGTAAACTGAAACTTCTTACTCACTTCCTCAGTTCTTCTTCTTCGTTAATCATATTATTATTCTGCAACACAACACAAGATCTTCTTCTGCTTCTTCATTCAGACGTTCATCAAAAACTTCATCTGCTTAATTATCTGACAGAGCATGTGCTGTTTGGCTTCTGGATCGTTCAAGAAACTTCACTAGGTGCTTTTTCCAAGCTTCGTTTTTTTCCTTCTTGGTTGCGTGTTTGTTTTGCTTTACTCAATTGCTTTCACAGCGTGAAATGAATTCGGAATTGCGATGCTGAATTGTTGAGTGAGGCATTTGAGTTTATTTTCAAGTTCCTGTGTTTTCTGCTGGTTTCTCAAGTCAAGAATTGGGAAGTAACACATTCCTATTTTCGGTATTTATTATTATTTTATTATTATTATTATTATTATTATTATTATTATTATTAAGTCATGTTTCAGGAAATTGGAGGATCTGCTGGTGCAACTTTTCCAGCAGCAATTTTAGTTTTTAAATTTTGAATTTTTGAGCTTTGAAAGGGGTGTTTGAGTGTCAGATCGGGAAGGTTTTAGGTTGTGCTAAATTGATGGTTTAGCTTTGTTAAATTGATGGTTTTTGAATTTTACAGCATAGGTGTTAGGATGAGGTTGAAAGTGTGAACGACAAATTTTAAGGAATGAGCACAACACAACACTAGAGAGTAGAGTCCGTGTCTTGAGCTTTGGTCCCCCTCCATTATGTTATGTATGTTTATCTGATATAGTCATTCAATGGGGCCTTTCTTAAAAGTTTGAGAGACACTTTTGGTTGAAAAAGAGAACCCTTTTTATTTATTTATTTGAAAGAGAATCTATCTATTTGTATGCCCCAGAAATTTGTAAATCTATCTTATTCTTGGTTGTGTTGTGGGCTTGTGGCAGAGCTATTTAAGGGAAAATGTCTGGGACATCCAAGGTTCTGCCTGCTCTCCACTCTATCAAATCGTTGCCTCCCAAGTTCAAGATTACCACTGGTAATCCGACTTCTGGTCTAATGGAAAACCACGGAGTTGCTAAGCTGAGAAGCAGTGATGTGATCGGATCAGGTAGTCCAGAAAACGATGCTTTGATAGGGGAGGTTGCTGAGGAAGCTCGGGACTGTGTTGCTGACGTGGGTGTTTACGATGAGGACTTGGTGTACAGCAGAAAATGTGTGTCGTTAGAAGACAGGCCATCAATTGCTGATGAAGACTTAGAATCTGTTCCTCTGTCCTTCCCATCAATTTCAATCTCCTCTGGGGAACGCAGGTGGAGTGATACGACACCTTATGCTTCAAAGAAGGTACTTTTGGCTACTAATTTCAATTTAATCTCATGTTGGATTTTGAAAGTGCTTAAGGATATTGTGATATACTTATTCAGTTGTATAAATAACTTGATTTTTCTAGAAGAATGTTCAAGAAGTTGCTGTATTTTTCTAAAATCTTTTTATTTGGAAGTTTGGAGTTTGGACATTAAAGTTTTGTCTGGGTTTGTTGCAGGTTATTATTTATATTGTTTATTATTATTATTTTTTATATGGTCCCTTACAATTACGTTCAGGAGCTTCAAAGTACTCATAACTTTGTGAATTAGTTTCATATTTCCTTTAGTATAGATGTACCATAACCACTAAAGAGTGTGCTTCCAAAGTCATGAGTGCTGGCTTGCAACAGTAGCAGAACATCTTATTGAAATTTGGCATTAGTTTGTAAAAGAGATACTTAATACAAGATTATCTAAGATGGAGAGACAATGGTAGGAAAGTTCATATTCTGTAGTTCAAGTTTTGGTTGGTCCAGATTTAGATTATGATCAAAATCAATTGAATGTCGAAAGTACATCTTAAACAAAGACAGGTCAAAAGGGATGAAAGATGGGGCTAGATATTGATCTAAGCATCTAACAGGGAACTAAGATTCCATGGGTACCACTGTACCAGGAAGCAAAAAAAGTCCTAGTAACACACTGGTCTACTGGATGCACCTTACTGTCTAGTAAAATAACTAAATAAAACCTCTAAACAATTCCTTATAAACATGTTTGTCCTGCATAAACATGTTTCTTAGGTAAGACTATTATTTTCAAACTATTTGACATTTTTTCGGTGCCTGTATCATTGGGCCGTGAAGCTTTTTACTTCTAAATGTTCCATCAGATTGACTCAACTCCTTATATCTCTTGTCAGTTGACTGCTGAGAGTGTCTTGGTAATGAGTAATTTATTGTAAATTTAAATATTTGCCACTGTTTGTTGTTTGTCTCTGTTCTATTTGCTAACAAAAGCATCCATGAGTTGTTATTTCTATTTTTGTTTGTTTAATGATTTTCCATGTATTTGTTTTATGGGGAAATGCCGTGTAATTCTATCAGTGCTTCTATAAAAATGTCAAAACAGTGAAGAATGGCATGTAAACAATTCAAGACAATTCTTTTTAGTTTATTTGAGTTATAGATCATTACTACATAATTTATAATTTGTTTTGTCTTATCCTTACTGATAAAATTCACTATTTCAGAAGCTTCAGTCTTGGTTTCAACTTCCAAATGGGAATTGGGAGCTGGGGAAGATAATAACAACTTCTGGAAATGAATCCATCATTTCACTGCCTGACAGGAAGGTGAGATAAATTACAATATTTCTCAGGAGTGGTGCACTTCATTTTTGGCTTTACTAACTATGCAGTCTCTCCCCACCTGTGGGCCTAATTATAGGTTTTGAAAGTGAAAGAAGAAAGTTTAGTACCAGCAAATCCTGATATCCTTGATGGGGTGGATGACCTCATGCAACTTAGTTATTTAAATGAACCGTCAGTTTTATACAACCTGCAATATAGATACAATCAAAACATGATTTATGTAAGTCTTTATGTCTCTTTAAAGTTTTTCTCATCAATTAGTTTCTTGATCATAACTTTGAATGTATTTATGTGTATAACTATGTACAATTCAGACAAAAGCAGGGCCTGTTTTGGTTGCTATAAATCCCTTTAAGAAAGTTCCTCTATATGGTAATGATTATATTGAAGCCTACAAGCGTAAAGCAATTGAAAGCCCTCATGTATATGCAATAGCAGACACGGCCATCCGGGAAATGATACGAGGTAACTTTTTATTTCCTTATATTTACATTTATAGTTGAAACTTTAGAGTTTAAGACCACTTTCATTTGTTTTAAGCAAGAACTTGCTCTGACTCTTGCTCTGTTTTCCAGATGAAGTTAATCAATCTATAATTATAAGGTCAGTAATTTTTTTGTTGAATTTTTTATGAGCAGCTGTAAGTCAAACTGTAGTTAATTTCTTTTCTATTAGCTGCTTTAATTTAAAAAATTTCTTATTACATTTATTGTAAGAATACTGGTCTCAAGTTTCACTCTTATATTTAAATTCTGAACTAAAAATTCCCATGCTTATTTCATTCATTCTTGTCTGCAGTTTAATTCTGGATAATTAACTAAATAATTTCATTTTTTAAAAGCTACTCTGAATCTCGTATTGGTAATTTCCCTAGGAAGTTATTCTGGATCAAGTGAGGGGATAAGCCCACAAATTTGTATGGAACATATAAAAACGGAAATTTTGGTGAAAATATTTCCAACAATTTAGCAACAATTAACTACTAAATCCGTTAGGAATATTTATAGTTGTTAATAAGTAACCACTTGGGTGGTTAATTGTTTTAATTCCATTTCTTTAATCTTCATTTTTCTGAAAAGTTTATCTGTCCATATTAAATAATATTCTAGTTTCCATGTAGGAAATCCCGCCCATTGGGGTGAGCAAGGGATGGGATTATGTTTGTCTCTACCCGACCCGTAAATTTGATTGGGGTCTTTTATTTGAACGTGAACCCTCCCCATCCCCGATCAAGACCAAATATATGGGACAAGATTGGGTCAACCCAGCTTTTTAACATAATATAATTTTAACATTATGTATAGTTAAATCTTAGAATAAAAGAAGTATAAAACTTAAATTAAGATATATTTTTAAAATAAAATAATATTATAAATATAATATATTATACAAAATATTGCTTGTTAAATAAAAAGGTTTTATTATTAATACACAATTGTTCAAAAAATTTATACTTTTTTAGAAGAATATAGGTACTAAAACGGGTTAGAGTGACTTGAAGCATAACACGAATCCTTCCTCAAAATGCAATGGGTCTAATTTTAAAATACAAACTCATCAAAATTAACCTTGAGCTGGGCTGAGTTTTAAGTTCCAAGATACATATGCATTTTGTTTTGACTTTTAAATGCCTGAGTTGCAGAATTTTTCTTTAATATAGTAGACCCACTCTTTGTGTCTATTATTTGGGGTGTTGCTTGCTTCAATTCTTCTGTCTTTCTTTTCATCTATTATTGTTGATGTTTTAACTTTTGTATAATGAAGGTACTTTCCAGATTTACTGGATAGTGACAAAAAAACTTCCTCGTTTTTCCATCCTGGGTTAATATTTTTATGGATGTAAATGCTTCTTCGTGCTGTCTGCAGATTTTTTCATTAATGACAAGCTCTTTTTTGGTTTCCTTTAATCTTGTGTGCCCCTTAATCGTTTATTGTGTTTGAATTGGGACCTATAATAATAATTATCATGTACATATTCAGTGGTGAGAGTGGAGCAGGGAAGACTGAGACAGCAAAAATAGCAATGCAGTACTTGGCTGCCCTTGGTGGTGGAAGTGGAATAGAGTATGAGATTTTAAAGACTAATCCAATACTAGAAGCCTTTGGTAATGCAAAAACATTGAGAAATGACAACTCAAGTCGTTTTGTAAGATTCCTGACATGTGATGCTAATTCTTTAAATTGTCATTCTTGTGAATTGCTGCTACATTCCCCCACTTTCAGTCACAGAAATATTTTATATATGTGAATGTGTGTAGTATTATTCAAGTATGATAATGAGAAAACAGAGAATGGATGACCCTCAGAAGATAAAAATTCACCCTGAAACTTAAGCTTCATGCAGAGACACTCCATTGTCATGATTTAACTAACAGAGTGAATTCATACAATCCCCTATAAGATTTCCCCCTATATTCCTCAACTCAATTCTCTCTCCTACATGTCTAACTGACTAGCACTCTCCCGCTTCCTTCACGTACTTCTGTCCTTTCCGTTTTGACCAAATACCTCTAGCACTTTTTACACTTTCCCAAACTTAGGCCAAGGCCAATTACCTACTTTGGCTCTTTATGTTTAATCCATTTAGTAATATGGGTTGCTGTCAGTTTCTAGTTGTGATTCTCTTTATATTAAGCTGTGATCCCATATTGTTTTGATGCTGAAAGTTCTCATAATTTGGTTGAATATGTGACAGGGAAAGCTCATTGAGATTCACTTCAGTGAAACTGGAAAAATCTCCGGTGCTAATATTCAAACATGTAAGTTTTATTCTGCTTAATGGTTGAAACCATGTGTCCTTGTTCCCACCAAAAGTTTGCAACTAACCAGAATGTTAAATGTTTGCATCTCTGTGTTGAAACTATGTGATTCTCCTGGCATGACCATAAACAGTTTTGCTTGAGAAGGTAAACATTCTTCCTCAGAGCTAATTTTTGTGCATTATATATCCCAAAAGCTTAAACTTTTAGGTGGAGACACATGAATGATTTTGTATTACAATTCTAACTGTTTTATGTTCTAGATTGTGATCATGTTACATCAGTTGACACTAATTTTATTTGGTATGTGAACAGTCTAGAGTAGTCCAATGCAATGAAGGGGAAAGATCATATCACATATTTTATCAGCTATGTGCTGGTGCACCTCCATCTCTCAGGGGTAATTACTAGCTTATAACCTACTATTTCACTTCTGCTAATATATCTGTTGCATATTGTGGATAATTGTTAAGTCTCTATATTGTTTCTATGAATGGTGAAAATCTTCCAATTGAACCCACACACAATGGCAGATGTACAATGTGGCCAATATCATTCCAAGCGCAAAACTTTAGAAGTTCTCTTTTGTAATTAATTTGTTTGACAATAATCATTTTATAATAAACGTTTTTACTACCAAACCCAAACATCTACCTAGTTCCCTATTGCTTAATTGTTAATTCAATAACTTTTATTTTATGTTTTCAATTAGGCATTTTGATCTCGTTAGTTACAAGAATACTGATAACATTAACTAACAAATTAATCAAAATACTTGGAAATTAGAGCATAGCCTTACATAAGTTTTGTATTCTTGTGTTTGTCTTGTCCGTAACATTAATGTTCTGTGTTCTTGTCTATATTTGATTTTCTATTTCATTGTTTGTTTGATTTATAATTTAGGAAAGCTAAACCTACAAAATGCAGAAGACTATAAATATCTGAGGCAGAGCAATTGTTATTCAATTAGTGGTGTTAATGATGCAGACGAATTTCGCACAGTCATGGTACACTATCTTTGTAGTTTAAAGATGATCTGCTTTCATAGACTCTTAAATGATTTCTTACTTCTGCTTGATTGACTGATTGATTTTGAAATGATAGTTTGATACAAAAATGAATATACTATTGCCAACTTCCAGGAAGCTCTAGATGTTGTCCACATCAGAAAAGAAGACCAGGAGAATGTATTTGCAATGCTTGCTGCAGTATTATGGTTAGGAAACATATCATTTACTGTGATTGATAATGAAAATCATGTTCAAGCTGTAGAAGATGAGGGTAAGTAATTTCCAGAGCCTCTACTGAACACGTCTACCTAATTGTATTACGAACATATTATTGAACACATCAACATATTAACTATGGGTTAGTGCTCTTGAACATATTATTGAACACATCAACATATCAACACATTTTCATACATCTCAGTTAAAATCAATTCAGCTTTTCATTCTCTTTTATCTCGCTTCCTCTCTCTATACCTAAAACCCCATAATTTCAACAATAACAATATAAAGTAGGCTCTTTATCAATATGATATCATTACACTATCAATTTGATATCTTATTATTTAGAGTCTCTATCTCCTCTTTTCTTTGTTCCTCTTCTAAATCATATGATTTTAACATAGTATCAGAGAGTCTATGATCAAGTGGTTAGGATCAGGAGTTTGATCCTTGCCACCCCTATTCTTCTAAATAAAATTTGAATTTCAGCACAAGATAAGGTGGACTTGTGCATTGCCCAAGCTTCTAGCTTGTAGGGTCATGCGTGAGGGAGCTTGTTAGATACAAGTTATAAAGAAATTCCTGATCCATTACCTTACATCTTAAGGTTTTAGGTGAATCAGTCCTTCACACTGAACTTATCATTTAAAATTTGTCGTAATTGTGACTTGTTTTCATTTTCATCTGATAACTTTTATTTACATATGGTGTGCTTGATGTCTAATTTTTTATACATACGTTTTGAACATGTTTTAGAATTTAGACACCTTCTTGTGTTTCAAGTTATTCAATACCTTATTTAAAAATGATTTTTTTTGGCTTCTTATAGGTCTGTTCCATGTAGCCAAATTGATTGGCTGTGACATCGAAGATCTCAAGTTGATACTATCAACTCGCAAAATGAAAGTTGGTAATGATAATATTGTCCAAAAGTTGACGCTATCACAGGTAAAATGACCTCTCTGTTAAGTTTACATTGGTCTGAAATTAAGGATGGAAAAATTGCAACTTTCTAGTTACTAGAAATATTGGGAAAATGAAGGTGTATTGCATTCCTCAGTGTGCATATGCCAATTTGTCATTTGAAGAAAAGGAAATGAAAAGAAGGTTGTTGGCGATGAACATCATCTTGTTTTACTTTTCTTCTTGGGAGTTCTATTCAGCATTTAAATATGAACAATTCATGCATACATGGGGGCATTAGTCTTGTTATAATGAAGCCCATTGGTTATTTACTTCAAACACATGGATCATGTTTAGGGTCTTGGTATTGCTCTTGTGCATTTACACCACTTGTAAGATAGTGATTTTATTCTAGAGTCTGTATTGGTAGAATGTAGGTTCAATACCTTGAATGATTTGGAAATAGATGTTTATAATGATTTTTTTTCTTTCCAAATATCTTAAATATTTTTTTTTTCTTGCAGGCAATTGATGCAAGAGATGCTTTGGCAAAGTCAATATATGCATGCCTGTTTGATTGGTTGGTTGAACAGATAAATAAATCACTTGCTGTTGGCAAAAGACGTACCGGCAGATCAATCAGTATTCTAGATATCTATGGCTTTGAATCTTTCAATGTATGTTTATATTAAACTTTATCTACATCTTTCTATATATTTATGATTTATCTCACCATCTTCATCCTGTTTGATATTAAAATATTTTGGCTCTACTGATGCTATGCATTTTATGCCTGCAGAGGAACAGTTTTGAGCAGTTCTGCATAAATTATGCAAATGAGAGATTACAGCAACACTTTAATCGTCATTTATTCAAGTTAGAACAGGAGGTATGGATCCTGCAGAGTCTGAATGCTTCAACAAGTATTGATGTCCTTTTAAATGAAGGAAAATATTGAATACCTCTGAAAGCTAAATATCTGCCTATGCACGCGGTTGATTTCAGGAATATATTCAAGATGGCATTGACTGGGCTAAAGTTGAATTTGAAGACAACCAAGACTGCCTTAATCTTTTTGAGAAGGTACACTATTTCTGTGTTCCCCCTGACTCCTTTTCTGCATAATCTCTAGTGTGCTTGTTAATTGAATGATTTCAGTGGGAAAATGTTAGTTAATCAGTTAAGCCCTGGTAGGATATGTAGTGCTCATATACTCAATGAAATTTTTGTCATGTCTTCCATGTATCGACATTATGCAGTGCAAAAGAATCACAAGTTTGGATTTTCAAAGGGAAATATATGATTAGTTTTCATACATTGGTTTTAATAAGCACTATTTATTCTGAAGCTTGATTGAAAATTCCTTAAGTCTAATTGATGACTGTTTGGTAAATTTGTGACGAATTGGTAATGTAGCTGTTAGATGTAGCATATGTAATACATGCATGCATCACATGTTTATATTAGATTTATCACATGTAGAATTAGTCTTTCTGTATTTTATGGATTTGATTAATTACCTTTATTACTGTACCATTGTAATAATTATTCTGTAATTGTAAACACACGTATGTGTACTGTTCTGGACACACAATTCCTAAAACCTAATATGGTATCGATAGTCTGAGGCTCTGAACCAGTTTTTGAGCCAACAGAAGCCTTTTTTTTTCCACTGGAACAGTATCAGCACCTTCCCTGGCCTATTTCTCCTCCACCACTGCACCCTTTCACCAGTGTGACCCCATGACCAGGAGCACCCTTCTTGTTGTGGCAACTACACTTTTATTCCTTGCTTTGGATATTCTGACATATATGATTAGAAACTAGAATTATTGTGACTTATACTTGACTTCTGGTATATTTGCAGAGGCCACTGGGGTTATTATCCTTGTTAGATGAAGAGTCCACTTTCCCAAATGGCACAGATTTAACATTTGCTAACAAGCTTAAACAGCATTTGAATTCTAATTCATGTTTCAAAGGAGAAAGAGACCAAGCCTTTACTGTACACCATTATGCTGGGCAGGTATTAATCTGACCATGTTCTACAGTTATGAGAAATGCTAGCAACTAGCAACCTAATCTTTGGTACACACTTGCCAACACACTCTTTACTATAGGTTGAAATTCATGCATGACATACTTATTTAGTGGTCCTATTCCCAACTTGGTGGGTCCCACTAGAATTTCAAAGTCAACCAATAGTAAAGAATGTGTTGCTAGCATTCCTCTCTGTATATTAGTTTATATCTCTATCCAAACTGATTGTTAATTGCCATAAGATTTAAACTCTGTTGATATGTTTACAGTGGCATTCAATTTGACCTTATGATCTTTATAATGTGACATGTCACATGACTAGTTTTTATGGAGGATAAGCAGGGGGTTACTCATTTCTTATTAATTTTAATTTGCTGATCTGACCTGACTGTTTGATAGTTCTACTTGTTCCTCCACTCAGGTAACCTATGATACAACTGGATTTCTGGAGAAAAACAGAGACCTATTGCACTTGGATTCCATCCAACTTCTATCCTCTTGCACGTGTCCTCTTCCTCAAATATTTGCATCTCATATGCTCACTCAGTCTGATAAGCCGGCAGTTGGTCCCTTACACAAGTCAGGTGGGGCAGATTCCCAAAAGCTAAGTGTTGCAACAAAATTCAAGGTACGCTAGCTTAATTATAAAGTGATCCAAAACTTCATTTATCACAAAAGGATTTAACTGATGTGTGATCTGTAAGTATATGGAATTGCAACATGTAATATAGAGACATGTATCATTCACATGAGGATTATAACTTGAGTACCGAGTTCACAATTGAATCTCTATTTGAACTAACAAATTCAGAAGAATATGGATGAGTATCCACTAAGTGAGAAACTAAAATTACCAATGAACAATGAGAAAATTCACACAACACAAGTGAAGTTCAGAAAAAAGGTAAAAACTATTTATGGTTAATTTGGTTCCATCCAGTTCATCTCAATCTCACATCATGCAATCAGTCCTGCTCTTAATTCAGATTTCAAATTTTCAATGCCCAAGTGATGATCAAATTCACAAAATTAGGTCAATTCCAATCCCTTGGTAATTATACCTATCTCTTAATCGAAAGTCCTATTTCCTTAGGTGAGTTCAATTGAGGCATGCAGTAGGTTTAGGAATTAAAAAGATCACATAACAATCAATCGCAATCCTTATTTTCTTTTGAAACATCCCCAATCCTTTGATAATCAATCATTGTGTTGTTTACTTCAGATCCAAACAATTCACCAATTTTTCTATTGTGAGAAAAATCCTAAAATCACTTTATGAATGACCAAAATGAATCAAATTGAACATAAAAAAACCATAGATTGAAATTGCAAGAATTGGATTACACGATTTCAACTTCAATTTGGTAGTCTTCTTCCCTTAACCTAATAATTTAGCAAAACATAGCAAAAAGAGAAGAATTAACAGAAGAGAAGTGGAAATCCAGAACATGAATTGAAGATAAAATTTCTTATTTTCACAAGGTCTCAGCCCAAAAATTAGAGAGAATGAGTCTCTTGATTCCTGTTAAAGAAAATGACATAGGTGCCAAAATTTGAGGAAGACATCTATTTATAGGCACCGGGCATGTACAAAATGAAAATAGGGTGTGTACACATGGTGATATAACAGTAACACTTCATGATTCAAGATTGATGCACAGTGAAGAAAAGGTGTGCTAATGCTATTACTCCAATAGCTATTTTACGTTTACTTAATTGGAACATGCACACACCAAATAATAATCGTGTACAGTACACACTGAAGTAGCAGAAGCAAAATCGTCTGGAAACAACTCCATGTTGGGCACATAAGACTATTGGTGTGCACGTGCTAATACTCCAATAACCAGTTCCATCACTTTGCTTCCTTTCTTTCCCTAAGGAACTTCCTACATCAACCAAACCAAAATACAGATTTTGATGTAATCAAAGATAGAAAATCACTGAAATCTAAACTAATCTATATGGTTATGGATATTATACAAAGGAACTAGTATTTACTGTGAATCTTCATAAAATATTAAAATGTGGGAGAAATGTATGAAATTAAGCTTTATCCAAATCCACTTATGGAATGGATTATTATACAATGAAGTGGATTTATCACAAATGCCTCAGCAAACTAATTTTTAATTTCATCTCAAATTATTTCTTTTAATTGTTATGAATGAATAATAATTAATTCATGACCCATGTTTTACTGAATGAATAGTTCTTATGGTTTAGCTGATAAGTAGGATTGGGTACAGAACTATAGATACAAATATTGTAATTTTGTAGGATGAAAAATGTAAGTGGGGTGGGGAATAGAATAAAAATTCTTGTGTATTAAACCCCGTATTATTTGAAAAGTAGATTAACCATCAATTTTCCCCTTTACTAAAAGCAACTTAAATATTCGTTTTCACAGGTAGTGATATTATTGCGCTTTAGTTGATCTTAAAATGATTTCCTCTGTTGGTGTCCAGGGTCAATTGTTCCGACTGATGCAACAACTAGAGAGTACTACTCCACATTTTATTCGCTGCATTAAACCGAATAATCTCCAATCACCTGAATCATATGAGCAAGGGCTTGTATTGCAGCAGCTGAGATGCTGTGGGGTCCTGGAAGTAGTTCGAATATCGAGATCTGGCTTTCCAACAAGAATGTTTCACCAAAAGTTTGCTAGAAGGTATAATAACAGAAAACTGATGATTTATATCCTTTCAAATACTATCACCTTCCACATTCCTTCTGCCCTGGTGTTTTTACATGTGTCTATCCTTGTTCTTATTGGCTTGGGTGTGTTGAATCAGATATGGTTTTCTCCTCCTTGATCATGTTGCTTCTCAGGATCCGCTTAGTGTTTCAGTTGCAATTCTTCATCAGTTTAATATTTTGCCTGAGATGTATCAAGTTGGCTACACAAAATTATTTTTCCGAACAGGGCAGGTAATGAATGTGAATTTTTTTGAAGTTTTATACAATTTTTTTCTTATATCCCCAGAATCAGAATATTTGATTATTTCCATGTACTTTTTAAACTAAGAAACTTTGAGCTTTAGTGATTTGGTATTAGGATGAATTAGAATTTGTAGTTTATAGTTCTATTTATATCTGCTATTCCTTTCCTTTATGAAAGGTGTAGGAGCATAAAATTTTTATTTTTAAAATATATTTCAATTTATGCTGCTTTGATGGAATTGCAGATTGGTGTGCTTGAAGATACTAGAAATCGTACCCTCCATGGCATTTTACGTGTCCAAAGTTGTTTCAGGGGTTACCAAGCACGTCATTCTCTCAAGGATCTTCGGGGAGGAATCACTACTTTGCAGTCATGTATATCCTTTTTCACTACCTTATTCTTCAAGCCTTATATGTTTTTCTGCGGAAATATATAACAAAATGGAAACATATTACCTATTCATGCAGTTATTAGGGGAGACAAAACCAGAAAGGCATATTCAGCATTACTTAAGAGGCATAGAGCTGCTGTTATTATACAGAAGCGCATCAAAGCAGTATTTGCAAGAAACAGAATGAGGACTATTAGTGATGCTGCAATAGTCATACAAGCAGGTAAGATTTTATACTATAAATTCTAAGCTATATAATACCTATTTTTGTTGTATGGAATATGGATGTTCAAATTAGGGTTTTAAAGACTCAACACCATTTTTTAAAGATGATTGGCCCTTATTCGCATGTCTCTTCTTTAAACAGATGAAATCAACATTCTACTTAAATTGTGCAAATCAGTGATGGATACAAGTTAGCATAGGTGTTGCACCATGTGTTTTTCATTCCAAATTCTTAAACTTTACTGTAGGAATGAAGAACAAGATAATTATGTAAAAAATGCTATATTTAGTTGGAATGTGATCACCTGTCTTTTCAATGGTGTATTGCCAACAAATTTTCGCAATTTTATTTGAGCTACCTTTTGCAGTTATTCATGGTTGGTTGGTCAGAAGATGCTCAGGAAATATTGGATTTTTGAAATCTGGAGACATGAAGGTATTCTCTTTCCCGTAGTTTAGAAAATATAATATCTGACCTCTCATTTTTTTATACAAGTTCTTATATTCTGCTTGTAAAGGTTCCCTATTTGTGATACTTACAATCATGAACTCCAAAACAGATGAAAGAGTCAGATGAGGTTCTGGTTAAGTCATCTTTCCTGGCCGAATTACAGTGCCGGGTACTTAAGGCTGAAGCTGCCCTTAGAGAGAAAGAAGAGGAAAATGACATCCTTCATCAACGTCTCCAACAATATGAGAGCAGATGGTCTGAGTATGAATTAAAAATGAAATCCATGGAAGAAGTGTGGCAGAAACAAATGAGATCCCTACAATCTAGCCTCTCCATTGCAAAGAAGAGCCTTGCTATCGATGACTCTGAAAGAAATTCAGACGCATCTGTTAATGCAAGTGATGAGCGGGATTACAGCTGGGATGTGGGAGGTAATCACAAGCGCCAAGAAAGCAATGGGGCAAGATCAACGAGTGCTGGTTTAAGTGTTATAAGTCGGCTGGCTGAAGAATTTGAGCATAGGAGTCAAGTATTTGGTGATGATGCCAAGTTCTTGGTTGAGGTAAAATCTGGTCAGGTAGAAGCAAGTTTGAACCCAGATCAAGAGCTTAGAAGGTTAAAACAGATGTTTGAAGCTTGGAAAAAGGATTATGGGGCAAGACTGCGTGAAACAAAAGTCATTATAAATAAACTTGGAAGCGAAGATGGCGCACTTGAGAAAATGAAGAAAAAGTGGTGGGGAAGAAGGAATAGTACAAGGATAAATTGATTTTTTTTTTTCTTTTCAAAATTTTAATTTATTATTATTATTTTTTGGTTCGGCTTTGGTCTATGCACTGTTTCAAGAGCATTGCCAACTATATATCCGGAAGTGAGGAAAATACAATAGGAAAGGTAAAAAATAGAAGTGATCGGAAGAGTCCAAGTAATTTGGGTTAGTAGTTGCTAACCACCTTTCTTTTGTTTGTAATTTCTGCATGAGTTGTTAAGTAAAATGTATACCACAAACCTTAGTGATTCGTGTATATCGCTGATGCCCATGCCTTTTTTGGTATGTGGGTTGCATGTCAAATTTGTTGTGGAGGCCCAAAATGTAATATACAGTAGCAGTTTGTTGGCCGTGCAAAAATCATTGTAAAATACTGATATTTATAGAAATTTAAAAATTGATATTCTTGTGAATGTTGAGAATTGATTGCTAGCTTTTTTTTTTTTTAAAGAAAAGAGAGATTAACTCATTTCATTAATGATACGATGAAAGATACAATTTAAAATACGATCAAAGACTTAGACACAAGCATAAGATGTTGATACCCTAGCTAAGGAATAAGCAACAATATTGGTTGACCTTCTAATGAAACTCGCCAAAGAGTTTGGAATATTTTAAAGTAAAACTCTTCAATTAGATAAAAGAACATGAAAATCTGTAATTCCACTAGGGCTTGCTAAGATTCCATCCACCACATTCTTATAGTCAACCTCAAATTGAATATTTGCATGACCAAGTTCATGAGCCCAAAGTAAGCCATGCAAAAGATCCATAGCTTCCACCTCTCTTGGGTCAGGGTTCCTTCTAAAAACATAGACTTGGCTGATGCAAAATTGCCTTGCTCTCCTGATAGCAAGGAAACAGCAGAAAGCAGACCCAAAAGGAAGAAGAAGATACCAGCATACCTCAGAGACTTCGTTTGAGCATAGGAGCTGAGCTGGATAACCGAATTTGATGAGCTGGACATCTAAGGATCTGTGCCTTGATCTTGTCTGCCACTTTAGGAATATTCCCTCATTTCTGTTAGGACCTGTCATCACAGAATTACAAATTTTGTTATTGTAATTCATTATAAATACCATCTAAATGAAATAAGGCAGACCATGAATTGAAATCACAAACTTAGCTTTTCTTTGTTTTGGGAGGTCTGGCCCTCGAAGCCCAGAATTACTAATCGCATTCCTAACAATTTGGTGCTCTCGTCTCGCACTCATGGCCTCGAAGTCCAACTCTGATAAGTTGGAAGACGTCATAGCCAAGCTCACCATCTATCAACTCAGTCTCAGTGAAAACCTGCAAACCATGACCCATAAACTTGATACCCTCATTTCAACCCTCACCACCAAATCTCTAGAACCTTCCCCAAGCTCACCCCCACACGCTTCCCCGTCTTCACCCTCGTCACCTCACCCTCGCGTCAAGCTCGATGTGCCCCGGTTCGATGGATCTGACCCATTGGGTTGGATATTCAAAATCACTCAGTTTTTTGAATATCACCACACCCCGGATCACGACCGACTCACCATCGTGTCCTTTTACATGGACGGCAGAGCTCTGGCCTGGTACCAGTGGATGGCCGGTAACGGCCAACTTTCTTCCTGGCAGAGTTTCCTCCATGCCCTGCAAATTCGCTTTGCCTCCTCCCACTACGAGGATCCAACTGGGGCCCTGTTCAAATTGACTCAGAAAACCACAGTGCAAGCTTACCTTTCTGAATTTGAGGATCTCGCGAACCGCATTGTCGGTCTCCCTCCACACTTCCTCCTCAGCTGCTTCGTTTCGGGCCTCAATGCCGACATCCGTCGTGAGGTTCTACCCTTGCAACCATTAACAGTCACTCAAGTTGCTGGTCTTGCTAGATTACAAGAGGAGAAGCTCCTTGAGGCGAGAAAGGCTTTCCGTCCCCGTGTACCACCGTCTTCCTCTCAGCCTCTCCCCACGAACCCTTTCCTACTCTCGCCCTCCTCCTTACCCTCGGGTTCCACCACCAAGCCCCTTTCCGTCATTCCACTGAAACGCCTAACCCCTGAGGAATTAACTTCGCGCAGAGAGCGCGGTTTGTGCTTCAATTGCGACGAACGATACCATCGTGGTCATTGTTGCAATTCTAGGGTACACCTGCTAGTGGCTGATGAAGACGAGCGCCCCGTAGAAGACTATAACCTATTGGGCCTGGAACCCGACCCGCCTTATCCATCACTTGTCAACGAGGCCCAACTCAATTTACATTCCCTCACTGGACCGTTAGCACCTGAGACTCTGCGTTTTTTCGGCCTCATTGCTGATCATCAGGTGCTCATCCTGGTGGATGGGGGAAGCACCCATAACTTCGTTCAAGACTCCATGGTTGCCGAATTGGGCCTTATACCTCGCCCTACCACACCTTTGAAGGTTATGGTGGGTAACGGACAATTCCTGTAGTGCCACCAAGTCTGCCAAGCAGTACCACTAACAATTCAGAACATTATCTTCATTATTGACCTTCACGTGTTGCCTCTCTGCGGTGCACACGTGGTTTTGGGGGTCCAATGGCTACGTTCCCTTGGGCCAGTCTTAACGGACTATACCTCTCT
This sequence comes from Glycine soja, assembly GCF_004193775.1. Classification (NCBI taxonomy): domain Eukaryota; kingdom Viridiplantae; phylum Streptophyta; class Magnoliopsida; order Fabales; family Fabaceae; genus Glycine; species Glycine soja. Next base: position 47,848,757 of record NC_041010.1, read on the forward strand.
CTCGATGAAATTCATGCATCAGGGACGCATCATTGAATTTCAGGGTGATGATACTTCCACCCTTCAGCCTCTAACCTCAAATCAAGTCCGGCATCTGGTTCGCACGGCCGGAGCCACCGTCTACTTCCACCTTTCTGTTATTCCCCTAGACACATCTGATACACCCAACCCCTCTTACCCTCTTGAGGTTCAGTCACTCTTAACCCGATTTGCTTCCCTGTTTCAACCTCCTACTGCTCTTCCTCCCTCTCGGCCGACTGACCACCATATCCACTTAACCTCAAACGCTCAACCTGTCAATGTCCGCCCATATAGATACCCACACTATCAAAAGGATGAGATTGAATCCCAAGTTCCTTCTATGTTGCAGAAAGGGATAATTCGTCCAAGTACAAGTCCTTTTTCTTCTCCGGTTCTTCTTGTTCGTAAACACGACGGACGGAACCTGGAGATTCTGCGTGGATTACAGAGCGCTTAATGCCCTCACTATCAAGGATCGTTTCCCGATACCTACGATAGATGAGTTGTTGGATGAATTAGGTGGCACTTCCTGGTTCTCTAAATTAGATTTACTACAAGGCCATCATCAGATTCTTATGAATGAAGAAGACATGCAAAACTGCCTTTCGGACACACCATGGGCACTTTGAATTCAGGGTGATGCCCTTCGGGCTATGCAATGCACCCTCATCTTTTCAGGCTACGATGAATTCCATCTTTCGTCCTTACCTTAGACAATTCATTATTGTTTTCTTTGATGACATTTTGATTTATAGCACCACGTTGGAGGATCATGTGCTTCATTTGGAGCAAGCTTTTCGAATTTTGTTGCAGGAACAATTTGTTCTAAAGCTCTCCAAGTGTACATTTGCTCAGCCTCAGGTTGAATACCTGGGTCATGTTGTATCAGCCCAGGGTGTGGAACCAGTCATGGCCAAGGTCCAGGCCATCCAGCAATGGCTGGAACCAAATTCGGGGCGCGCACTCAGGAGTTTTTTGGGTCTCGCAGGTTTCTATAGACGCTTCATTTGCGGCTATGCAACCATTGCAGCCCCTTTGACCAAGTTGGTCACGGTGGAACCTTTTCAATGGACCGAGGAAGCTCGTGTTGCCTTTAATCACCTCAAACAAGTGCTGACCTCCACTCCTGTCTTGAGGTTGCCGGATTTTTCTCTTCCCTTCACGGTGGAGACGGATGCCTCTGGCACCAGCATGGGAGCCGTGTTGACTCAGCAGGGACATCCCATCGCGTATTTTAGCAAAGCTTTTCCTCCTAAACTAATGGGTGCCTCGACATATGTCCGAGAATTGTTCGCGATCACCGCCGCCGTTAAGAAATGGCGCCATTACCTCCTTGGCCGTTGTTTCCACATTTTAACTGATCATCGCAGCTTGAAGGAGTTGCTTACTCAGGTGATTCAAACACCTGAGCAACAGATGTACCTTGCTCGCTTGATGGGCTACGATTACACCATTATGTATCGTTCGGGTAGCTCCAACAAAGCTGCTGATGCCCTTTCCAGATTACCAGAATCTTCTTCCCCTACTTTAATGCTTTTGTCAGTACCCTGTTTTACCTTTTTGCAGGAACTCAGGCGACAATTGACACAGAACACTGAATTCACTCAACTCCGTCAATCTATCTTGACAGACCCAGATGCTCATCCTGAATTTTCAGTTACTAATGATTTGATCCTCCATAAAGGACGTATTTGGCTTCCCCAAGCTTTGCCCTTCACTACGACTCTCCTCTCTGAATACCATTCGACTCCCACCGGCGATCACATGGGTATAGCCAAGACCCTAGCACGATTAACGGAAAACTTTTATTGGAAGGGAATTCGTCAAGACGTAGAACGTTTCATAGCTTCTTGTGTTGATTGTCAACACACAAAGTATGAAACACGAAAGCCGGCAGGGTTGCTTTGCCCATTACCAATACCATCAAAGCCATGGGAGGATTTGTCCCTCGATTTTATCACAGGACTTCCGGCATTTCAGGGACATACTGTTATCCTCGTAATAGTTGATAGATTCTCTAAAGGCATTCATCTTGGAATGTTACCCACGCGACACACAGCTTACACGGTGGTCGTTCTTTTCATGGACCTCGTCGGAAAACTCCATGGAATGCTGCGGAGCTTGGTTTCCGATCGAGATCCTTTATTTTTAAGCAGATTTTGGCAGGAGCTTTTTCGTCTGAGTGGAACAAAGCTCAGGCTCAGCTCTGCTTATCACCCTCAATCTGATGGACAAACTGAGGTCCTAAACAGGGTGATCGAGCAGTACCTTCGTGCTTTTGTTCATAAGAAGTCGTCATCCTGGGGCAAGCTCTTAAGGTGGGTAGAGTGGTCATATAACACTTCTTGGAATTCAAGTTCAGGCTTATCCCCGTACGAGATTACCTTTGGGAAGAAGCCTGTTAATTTCCCAAGGTACCTAGAAGTTAACTCTCCCATTGTTGCAGTTGAAGATATGCTTTCTGAACGACAAGCTGTTTTCGAGGAAATCAAGAAGAAGTTGGAAAAGGCCTAGAGTCGTATGAAGCACTTTGCTAATGCTCGAAGACGTGATGTTCACTTCAGTGTCAGAGACATGGTCTTGGTCAAACTAAGACCCCATCGTCAGAGGACAGTGACGGGTCAACCCAGTGGATTTTCTAAATTAGACAAACGGTTTTATGGGCCGTTTCAGGTCATTGAGCGTATTGGGCCAGCTGCTTATAAACTTCAGTTATCGGACATTGCTCGAATACACCCTGTTTTCCACACTTCACTCCTCAAACATTTTCGTTCTTCAGAATCCGATAATACCCAATATTGCAGTACATTGCCCAGTCATTATGAGAATGATCAACTTGTGGTTACTCCGTTAACTATTCTCGACACACGTCACTCTGTCGAATCTAAACTCGAGGTTCTTGTCCAGTGGCAAGGCTTATCTCCTGATGACACTACCTGGGAGAACTGGGATCAGTTGCGTGAAGTATACCACCTTGAGGACAAGGTGCTTCCGGAAGGGGTGAAGGATGATAGCAAGGAAACAGCAGAAAGCAGACCCAAAAGGAAGAAGAAGATACTAGCATACCTCAGAGACTTCGTTTGAGCAGAGGAGCTGAGCTGGATAATCGAATTTGATGAGCTGGACATCTAAGGATCTGTGCCTTGATCTTGTCTGCCACTTTAGGAATATTCCCTCATTTCTGTTAGGACCTGTCATCACAGAATTACAAATTCTGTTATTGTAATTCATTATAAATACCATCTAAATGAAATAAGGCAGACCATGAATTGAAATCAAAAACTTAGCTTTTCTTTATTTTGGGAGGTCTGGCCCTCGAAGCCCAGAATTACTAATCGCGTTCCTAACATCTCCTCTAATACATATGCCCACACCAAATTTATTAACTTAGTTGAAGATTGCGGCATCTATATTGCACGTTAGACGCCCAGCTGGTGGTTTCTTCCAAGAATAAGGACCGTGTTGTTGTTGCTGTTGTTGTTGAGTGCAGTTGCTGTTTCTAGCAGTGGACCATTTACTATGGAGCTGCAGCACTAGGTGCACCGATGTTGCTGGTTGGACGTCTGAGTTCTCCCACAACCATTGATTTTAGCGATACCAAATACACCATAAAGTCATGCATAATTTTTGTTGCTGGTCTGGAGCAAGAGATTCTAACAATCTGAAAAGTAATTGATTAATATTTTCAGCCTGTAAAACCCGATCAGAAATGATAGACCACAAAATTGCAGCTTCCCAAACTCTTACAAATTGGTTACAACAAGAATTCCATAAGGAGATGATATGTGACACCCTCTACCACGACATACATATAAATAAGAAAAACATATAAAAAAAAGTTTAATTAAATCAATTTTAATCAAATCACATAAACAAATTCACATGGGTAAAAAGATCACATTTACTTCACTATTACCAAATAAAACTTATTAAAAACATATTCGGTTCAGAACAAGACCGTTCAAGTTTACAAAAAAATTAAGTTGAGCAGTGAAATAAAATAAAATAAAGTAAAAAGAAAAACATGTTCAGAACATCATGCAATTAAAATAAAAGCTCATACCCCAAATGTCACATCACATTCTATCAGAGCATTGTGTGTCCTAACGTTCTCTAGCATGAGGTTCTTCAAAGATAACCATTTGCTCACACGAACACAAGGTTCGAGATCATTACAAGATCCAAATACAAACAACACAGAGAGTAGTTATCACATTTCAAAATAGGTAGAGATTAACGAAAGCACATATATTATAATATAAGTATAACAAACTCAACTTAGCACAATTCATTACACACCATCACGTAACAAGTCTCAAGGATCATTACACAAACGTTATGCAATAGATACATTAAGACTCAATCTTATATGCAATGTGGTACCATATCAGTGAAAAATCTCGTCGAGCGTCTAGGATTACATGACAAGACAAACCACACACTGGTAAGTCAGGTCACTCTCACTACGTAAAATCATAGAGAGACCAATCAGGGTCACTCTGTTTTGCGAGAATGCTCCAATCATATGGAATCGACATATGCTTGAAGGAACATTCAAACCGAGTGTGTTTACCCTCAAGGCCTACACTCTGAAGAGTCTGTCAAGGCCTCTCCCTCCTGATTCAAGTCCAACCTAGAAAATATTTTAGTACCTAGACTCTATCTATGAACTATACAACTCCTCAATTGTTCTCAAAATAATTTTAACACGTCTCAAAGTGATTAAACTCATCGGGTTCCCACAGTGGATTTCATCACAATATTTATCGCGCTTTAACTAGTCGCCCTTAAAGGGTCCTATAGTCGTGTGATTGTACGGTTCATAGCTCACAACTCAATGTGCACAACTCTCACAATTCATCACATATTCATTTTATCATTTACACACAATCTCAATCACAATTTCATGATCCCAATATAACAATTTATCATACTAATCTAGTAAATCTTGTCCAAAATACAAGCAAATTATACAACAATGTTTCTCACAATATGGGAAGTAAAACCCCTCAAACAATTTCACATAATCATATCAAAATAAAAGAAATCAAAATCATAGGTAAAAAACACGAAAACACCAAGAGCACATTCGCATAAGGACACCTATTGGTCCATCAAACATAACAATCTCTTAATTATAATCGTAAAGGAATTGTAATTCAATAAACATCCCAAAATAAACGTCAATTTAATCTTCTTAGCATCCCTACACATGTTTATTATAACCCTAATTGCGATAAGCTCATCCCTTACCTCTAAGTGGGCTCACGTGTGTAGTCTGAAAGTGATAGTGGCGTCTCTAGAGGTTCCCTAAGATTCCTCAAGCTTTTTCTCTGGCTGCTTTGCTAGGGTTTCCAAGCGTTAGAGAGAAGAAGAAGAGATTGGAGCCTCCATTTCACTGTCTTCGTGTGAGAAATATGTTTCTTTCATGATAGACATTGTTTCACAAATCCCAATAGTAGAGATGTGCAAAAATGAGTCCCAAATATGGTGTTCAACTTTCACAACAATTCGACGATTAACGAGTTCAATATCATAGTTTTATTGAAACAGATTTGGGTGTATGTGAATAAAAAAGCTTTGTGTGAAGGACATTTATCTCACTAAATACATTATTTCGTAAATTCCAACGGTGGGGATGTGCAAAAATGAGTTCCAAAGATGTTGTTCAAATTTCACAATGATCTAACGATTAACAAGTCTGGGATCATAGTTTTACTGAGATAGATTTGAGTGTATGCGAGAAAAAGAGAGGGTTTTAGGAGAGAGAGAGAAGGGAAAACGAATTTGAGAGGAAGAGAGAGCATAAAAATTGTTTCCTAAAAGTAAAAGCTGACCTAATATGTATCTATCTATAGTTAAGGTACTCTCAGCCTATTATTACTCTATTTTTCTTTATTTAAAAAAAAGAACTTTATTTTACACTTTATCAAATAAATAAATAAAATATTTTTTTCATTTCCTAAAAAAACACATTTATTTTATTTACCTTAAAAATATTATTTTAATTAATAAAAGTATTTCTCTTATTTATTTAATTACAAAAAAATCTCATTATTTTCCTAAAATTTTATTTATTTTACGAAAAATGAGACGTTACACCTTGCATACAAAATATTCTTCATTCCTACTGAATGTCCAAATTAATTCATCATTAGAAGCAAAATTTAATAAAGGAATGGTTTGGATAGCAAGAGTATCATGTTCATTATAAACTTGATGCAACAAATCCATACGTCAAGTTGAGCTATCATGATGAATAAGAGAGATAACTTTGAGATTCTCAGGACCATTGGATGGGAGGAGGGGGGTCAACACATGAAGGTTATTGTCACTTTTGAGCCAAGGTTGATTTCAAACATTCACCAAATGATCATTTCCTATTCCTTGTTTTAAACCACTCTTAACCACTACATGTGAAGCATGGATGCTACGCCATACATAACTTGGATTACGCCTAGGAGGGACATCCAAGAAACTTCCTTGATGAAAAAATTTAGCTTTGAACATCTTAGTAACAATAGAATTTTCATTTGTGAAAAATTTCCACCCTTCTTCCCTAACATTGCAAGATTAAATCCATGGAGATGTCGAAAGCCTAGGCCACCAAAATCTTTCTTCATGGTCAATTTCTCCCAGTTGAGCCAGTTGATTCGTCTAAATGAACCATTTTTATTTTCCCACCAAAAAGAATTCATCATCTTTTGAAGTTAGTCCTCTAAAGAAGTTGGTAACAAGAAGACACTCATGCAATAAGAGGGAATAACTTGAACACAAGATTTAATAAGAGTTTCTTTACCATCTTTAAATAAACGCTCGTTGGACCAATGGTTGATGTGCCTCCAAAGTCTTTCCTTCAAAAAACCAAAGATTGCTTTCTTGCTTCTCCCAATGATAGAAGGGAGACCAAGATATTTGCCTTTGCCCATCGGACTATTGACACCTAAGAAAGAAGAGATTCTTTTCCTGTGAGCATAAAGGGTGTTTATGCTAAAGAAAATCTCCAATTTTTGGAAATTAATGTGTTGACCCAAGGCTTTCCCATAGGTGTTTAGAGTGTCTTTGAGGATAGTAGTTTATTTCTCATAAGCCTTGTAAAATAGAAAACAATCTTCAACAAATAAAACATATGAGAGGAAAGGAGCCTCCTTACACACATTGATACCATGAATATCTCCTCTATTCTCAACTATTTTAAGAAGTTAAGAAAGTTCCTTAGTACATAAAATGAAAAGGTAAGACGATAGTGGGTTGTCCTACCTAAGCCCTCTCCTAGGAGAAATAGGTCCTTTAGAATCTTCATTTACCTGAACTAAATAGTGAATTGATTCAAGACAAAGCTTTATCCGATTAATCCATTTCAGGTGGAATCCCATTTTGGCCATCACATTGAATAGATAACTCAATTGAGCTCTGTTAATGGCTTTATTGATGTCAATTTTAAGAGCCATCTCGCCATTTTTGTCTTTGGTCTTGCATCTCATATGGTGAATAATCTAAGAGGCAATGAGGACATTGTCAAGAATGGAACGACCTTCAGCAAAAGTTGATTGCTCTTTTGAAATGCATTTCTCAAGAAGAGGCTTTAGATGGTTTTCAAGTGTCTTGGAGATGATTTTGTAAAGGACATTTCAAAGGGATATGGGTCAATAGTCTTTTATGGTCTGGGGGTTGTTATTTTTGGGGATAAGGGCTATGGTTGTGGAGTTTATTTGAGAGGGAAGGGTACCATTTTCAAGCCAAGAAGTAGCTGCAGAAAAAAAAAAAAAAAAAAATTGGTCCCAACAGGTTCCAATTTTTTTTGAAAAAGGTTAGGTTAAGATCATTTGGTCCTTGAGATTTATTAGAATCCATTTGAAAGAGAGCATCTTTGAATTCATCAATGGTAAAAAGGAAAATCAGATTAAGATTATCATCAGGAGAGATACAAGAAGAGATATAACTCATAATAGGATCACTTTCAAGATGAATCATAGCATGCAATATCTCCTCGGATCTTGTATCATGCAGAAGTGTTTTTGGAACCCTTAGATATAACAATAAAATAATTAATGGTGGAGATCCTTAAAAGTGTAACATATAGATAAAGTACTAGTACTTTGAACGGTCATTCTTCCTCCTGAGTCCAGAACATCTTCAACTAAGCTGCTATCACCACTTGTCCATATCGCCGATCAACCATAGTCTCATACATTTGAATTTTTTTTTAAAAAAAATTCCCTTTCTTTTTAGTTTCATATATATTTTTTTAATTTGAGGACGAGCCCTGGTGCAACGGTAAAGTTGTGCCTTGGTGACTTGTTGGTCATGGGTTCGAATCCGAAAACAGTCTCTTTGCATATGCAAGGGTAAGGCTGCGTACAACATCCCTCCCCCATACCTTCGCATAGCGAAGAGCCTCTGGACAATGGAGTACGAAGTTTTTAGAGGGCGAGCCCTGGTGCAGCGGTAAAGTTGTGCTTTGCATATGCAAGGATAAGGCTGCGTACAATATCCCTCCCCCATACCTTCGCATAGCGAAGAGCCTCTGGGCAATGGGGTACGAAGTTTTTTTATATATTTTTTTAATTTCTTGCACTTACAAAGCATCTGAGCACATTTCTCAAATGACCTTAACCAACACCCAGATATTTTGCCAATAATTGGGAATGGATTGCAATTAGAAGTTCATCGACAACAAATCTAAATCCATTCCAAATTTAAATTTCAAACCCAAAAAGTCCAAATTTAGAATTTAAAATCAACAAAGTTCTCACAGGAATTAACTCATTCATTTCAAATATCAAACGCTCCAAACCAAATAGAAAGCACAATGTGTTCTTGAAAGGTGTCCAAGGTCAAAGTAGAAAGGTTAGAATTAGATATGCAGAGGACTTGTGCATCACAGTGCATAAAGCAATATTCAATGACCAAAGTATTCAACATGTAACAGGTTGAAAAGGGCTCAGCAGAGTCGTTGTCACTTGCAGAAAGTGGACATTTGTGAGATGCAAGGTTTTCAATGATGAACATTTGTGACAATTAAAACAGTGTTAGCATAAGAAAAAGAAAAGGAGGTTTGCTTTTCGGGGGGGTTTGATTTCTTTTGGTATGAAAGGAGGGTCATCTTGAGCCACATGGTGAGAAGACTCGTCCTTGGAGCAATCAGAAAGCTCATCTCCCCATAACCTCGAAAGGATGTTCAACTTGAATGGGAATGTTATGGAGATTGGAAGGAACTTGCAAAATTGAGCTTTCTAGTCCAAATCATAGATCTTACTATGATGCATGACCTATTCAGCAACACTTAGCGTGGAATTTATCTTTTCTTAAACAGGCTACTATCGCCGTTAATTAATTTTGAGAAGACAAATATAGCCCAAATTAATTTGCTGCAAGTAGTAGCTAACTAAAGGCAATGATACTCACTTTGAGTAGCCTTAAGATTCTAAACTTGAGTTGCTTTAGATTATTTTCTCCTTTTTATTATTCATATTTCTCATAAGATGCCCCTTATGTCATAATTGTTGCCAATACTCAATCCTGCCTTTCAGATTTTCCTTCTTCCTCCAAAATGTCTCTAATTATCTCATAGTGTAGGATCACTTAACGCTCGGTTCAGTGACAAGTCAAATTTCTTGCTTTGTTCTTTTTAAAGTCACTGAAATTGACAAGAAATCTTCAAATGTATTTGAAAATTTAAGCAAAGATAGTGGAGAATTTACTCCAAATCTCTCTGGTGGCCAAAGTTGATATTTTAAATTACTTAAACTGAAATGCACACTTAAACTCTTCTGATGCTCTTAGTCTCTTCTCAGTTTTCACATTGGCCATATATAGGTTGCTTTATAATGAGCTTCTAGTCTATCCCCTTATAGACTATTTTTAGGGTTATTCGGCTTTGGCAGATGAAAATTTCCTAGTCAGAACATTTTATAACTAATCAGATTCCTACTTTCAATGACTTCAATTTACCAAAGCAAAACAGGCTGAGTTATCATTGAACAACGAATAGTTTCACATGTAAAAAAATAATAGGCTATTAACTAAAAATCAACTATGAATGCGGAAGACGAGTTTACTATTGAATTTTTGTGCTGATTCGTGGTGATATAAAAAGGTGGGATTTCACTTCTTTTTTTTATAATTTCTCTCCCCTAATTCCACCCTAACAAACACTTTTTTTTTTTTAATTCTCATCTATTTCCACTCCTCTATTTCACTCTTACCAACCACACTCTGAAGGAGAACTAACCTCAATATCAAGTGATTCCCAAAATTCCAAAATACAAATGGAGTCAGTTGAATTAGAATTCTTGAGAAAAAGTTACTCTATTTTATTCCAAAGGTCGAAGGCGAACCAGATATTCTGTACATGATATGATCCTTTCCCTGTTTCAGATATCACTCGTCAGAAATCAACATAAGATTAGAAGGATTTGTATGTGGGTGTTGCGTGGGGGAAGATCGGAAGTTGATGAGTAAATGGGATAGAAAAGCTACAAATAACATTATATAAGCTAATTCGGATTTTAGCTATACATTTGATATTGAGAATCAATTTTTGTGAAAATAATATCCAGAGAAGCCAAATCTATGTCAAAACCATAACTCTGTCCTCCATACTGCACATATAGATATTCATTGGGTGATATGGGAAGAGGGAGAATTTCAGAGATTTCAGGTAAATCTGGTGTAGGTGGAGGAAAATTTTCTGTCTTAGCAGTGTAGTATATATCAGCCAAGAGAATCCACACAAGATCAGGATCAATAGATGCAAGTCCATGGAGGGCATTCAGAGAAGCATCTCGAAGTCCAACAACACTGCTACAAGCTATCCCCACAACCAGACCACTTACCTTCTTCAGAACGAGTTCTAGTGCAGAGGAACTGCTCTTATTACGGCATAAATCAGCTATCATGTTAAGCACTGCAATCTGAATTTTAAGATAGGAAGTCTCAGCGAATGAATCCTCTGAACACACGGAACTGCTTCTATAAGGTAGTTGTAAAGGGGTCTTCTCATCTTTGAAATTTGACTTTTTATGAAATGGGGACGTGATCAGAAGTTTCCAAATGTGTGTCCCATCAGTGTGGAAACGCCGTGTGAAGAAATCTCCTCCGCAAACTGGCACTACAATGCTGATCACATTCAAGCATCTCCGGACAGCCTGACAACATTAGTTACAGTCAAAAAACATCTCTTAAGCAATCAACTAGAACTCAATCAAACACAACATTAATTCAACTTAAGGTGATGAAGGAACAACATTAATTCGACTTAAGGTGATGAAGGAAATTCCACGGGAATTCCTACAATCATCTGAAGGAACTAGTTTAGGTCATTATTTATATCCAATTATGGAAAATAGCATTGAAATTCCAATCTTAAAGTGAAAAATGACCATCAATGAGGAATTACTCACCACTGGGTTCCTGTTCTGAATACAAGTAACCAGGAATGGCCATATTTTATTCATTGCCGGAAGCAGCCTGTTTTCATCAGCCGCTTCTTCATTAGCTTCCAAAGTATCCTTCAGTTGATACAATGATAGTGATTGTAGCGCTTCTTCTGTTGCTTCTTTAATTTCTCTTTCAAGTTTATAAGCTGCTTCTACTTTTGCTATTGCCAACGTGCCACCCTAAAACCAGAAATGATCCAAATAGCAATAAGAAAAATACAAAATAAATCTATTGTTTAAAATGATTTTAGATTCATAGTCAAACTGGCAGACAAAATAAATTTATTTCACACAATACATATTATATATTTATCCAAGGAAATAATAACTGACAAGCACTTTTCAAGCACCTGCCATTTTGTGTCAACTGCAATATAAGAAACCAGTGTCTTTGAAATGTTTATCAACATATTCTTATAAAAAGAAAAAGTCAGGACCTACAAGGATTTTCTTTTGGTTAAGAAAATAATCCATTACTAATGGAAATGGAGTAGAATATATCTTCCCACAAGGAACCAAGAACAGGATGTCAGAGATGCCTAAGAAGGCTTGAAATCAATGAATGCCAACTAATAAACCTCCTAGGGTAACAGAAAATACAGAGCAAATCAGTGAACCTATATAAAGAAAAATGCCTAATAAAAATCTGAATATAAAACATCAGTACAATAAAGTACTCCAATATCCATAAATGTGTATGACAAACAAAAAGAGAGATGAATTGTATGAAAGTGGTCTTTAAAGCTTATACCATTACAATTCTAAGAAAAATTACAAAATAACTTTTACGCTTAAAAATTCTTCTTTACTGATGTCAAGAGAACATATATTTTCAGACACTAAACAGGGAGGAAGCAGGGCAGGGGGATACCCTCTTCTCTTTTTTTTAAAGCATATTTCCATCAAAGAAATCTTACTAAAGACAATTCTCTCTTTATTTTCAAATTTACAGAGTTTATTCAAAATAGCTGGCATCAGTGTCCAGCAATTTGTGAAAAATCATGCAAAACTTCCTGAAGAAACCCATACTGATAAAGAATATACGCTTCACATATTTACATCAATGGCTAAAATGTTGAAGTGTAAAAGCATTTCAACCAAAAGGTACCTCAATTATATCCAGAGCGGCCAAGCATATTTCTTGCTTGAATGATGCTAGAAGTGGGATTGCAGCAGTAATACATGAACCAGCAATAGAACCAACTGTTCGTCTATATCTTCTAGAATCATTTAACTTGAATAAAATGTCCTCCCACAGGTCTACAAGCAAAACACTTCAATTAGTGAGAATTGACAAATCACCATTACCACGAGAATGGGTATCACATAATCTGGTTGATGCAAAAGCACCAAAATAAGTCCTATTATACTGTTTTATAACACAGTCAAGGAGATCTAGCACTTGGCAGGAGGCATGGCAATCCTAATAAAATGAACATATAAATTATTGATATACTGTAAAATCAAGGTAAGAGTAATTTATATTATCTAATTACTTACTATTTACTATCACTTTAACATTATACTATTATAAACTGAAGTCTAAAGAATTAGAAGATAGTTGTTTGTTGGTATTCCTTAATGGCTAAGAGCTCATGTTAATTTCTTTGATTTTAAAGATCCCAACAAGTTTGGGTAAGCAAAAGTTTATGGATCCTAATATAGTAACATAAAATTGTTTTGTTAATTAAACACTCAATAATAGATCAAATAGGACTCTCTTGAAGACTAACATAAACCTTTATCAGTCATTCATGGATTAGGAATTTTATGAAATTCTCTTTTTAAGTTTGCACATAAAGCAAGAAATTTAAGAAAATCTAGATACTTTCGATATATACAAGTAAGCTTTTTCTACCTTCTCCCTGCCTCTCTTTTTGGAGGGATTTTTTTTCTTTTTTGATCAGCAAAAGTATATATATTATATAGAACATTAAAATTAGTACAGGCGGTACTGTTGTATATACATCCTAGCATTTGCAAGGTGCAGAACTGTGGTGACCTAATACATGCTAACCAACTTGAATTACAACCTAAGGAGCACCAATCTGCACTGCATCTAACCTAATATCAAGCTTATCATTAATCACATGGGGTCATGAATGAGCTGCATGGTGTACGCATGCACCCAAAAAGCTGCATAGTTTTAAGAAGTCACCATGGGAAAAGGAAGCTTATCACTACTTATAATTGAAGGACACACAGGTGAATTCTGCTAGAGAAGCTACAAATTGAAGGAAGCATTTTATACTTGAGTCAATGATGTAAGCTCCAAGTTTCCAGGAGAATTCCCAAAAAAAAAATCTAAAAGATGGATTGCGAGTCCAAACCTTGTGTTGTTTCTTCTGAATTAGAGACCATAGACCTGACATATCTGGCAAACGACTCTGCCTGAGTGGGCAACAGGCAAGCTTCACGTTTTGATGCCTTCACAATTTCTACTACTGCCTGAAATCAACCAATTTACAGAGCATTAACTGATATTAGAATTATGTATATTTTTTGAATCCTAAAGCCCTTCCAAGATGGATCTCACTAAACAGGAAATAAAATGCAAAAAGAATAGCCATTCTGTTTCTAAATAAGACAATGGCAAGTAGTAAATATTTTGAAAAAGATGTCCAAAATATGGCTTCAAATATTGTACTAGATGATTTGCTATTACCAGATGAAGAGGAAGAATATAAAGAGATTGTATTAGATGATTTGCAATTACCAGATGGAGGAGATAGCGTGATTAAAATCCACTCAATAAGGAAATGGAAGCACAGTTTTAGAAAGTAGGGAGGGGGTAACTAGCAACTTACCTTTAGGAATGGAACAGTTAGATCAGGATGTTGGTGTCTACCCAGTATTTCAAGTTCTGTTGACACAGAGCGCATCTGTTCAATTGCACATCATTAGACCATAAGACTTCAGCCAATAAAGTCCAAGCATGTTGGAAGGTAATTATTTGCTTTGTATACACACACACACACATTGTAATCCAAGGCAATAGAGTTTAGAGAATGACCAAATGAATGCAACTATTAAACAATTTAAACAGACAATACCCACATAAATTGAGTATTATTAAGAAAACCAACCCTTCTATGGTACCTGAACAAACACATTTGGCACATATATATCACAAACTACTAAAGGCCATCTAAATTCAAAAGAATTATCATAGCATACCCTAAAAATGAGGGAAGCTAGTTTCCTTAAAATGGAAATAAGAGAACATGGTCATACCGGTTCCTCAAGAAGAGGCAATATCTTGTGAGCCACTCCAATGTAGGAGAGCATGGATGCCAGCACATTTGGCACATGATGATTTAGATCCAAATGGCGTAATTGTTGACATATTGAATCAATCACATAGTCTGCATTTTCCAAAACTAACTGTCCAACCTACATAAATGCCATATAAGATAGCAGTCAATAGTCATGGAAGAAAAATTGGAAAATAAACAAAGATCATGACTAACAAACTAACTGTTGTATAGCTAGATGTGGTGGTAAGTATATGCAAGACAGAATCTGCTGCATTTCTAACTCGGTAATTTGAAGAACTAAGGTTCTCCAGCAATAAATAAAGTGAAGAATGAAGAAAACCACTTGAAACAAAATCTCTTCCAAGGCACAGATTAAAGATTCCTACTCCATCAATAATAACCTGTTTCACAATAAGGAAGCCATTGTTGATATTATGTCAATCTTCTTTGGAGATAAATTTGAAAAGGAAACCAAATTACAACCAATAAACAGCCATGTCAGCTTATGAAAATAGTATCTTACCTCACGTAGCATTGCAGCATCTTGGAAAAAGTATAGGCTAATATCTTCTTCAACTGCAGCATTAAGCTGCAAGTCAGCAATTCTGCCATCAATTGGAACATTCCATACCTCAGTAGATAAATACTCGTGTAAGATCCCACCAATGCACTCAACTAAACAACTCCTTACACCTTTATCCTTGGACTTCTTCCAGGAAAATTCATGAAATGCACTATCATGTTTGTAAGACTGAACCTGAACTCCTCTGCTTAGAGTAGACCTATGAAATATCCTAGCAAAATCATTAGTTGCTTGATCTGATAGACCAAATATCATCTCATTCAGCATGCATGCAGCTGTGCTAGCTTGCCGCAATAACTGTCCAGAACCATTCCTGTCATACCAAGACTGCCAGCTTTCTTTATTGTATTCTTTTAAACGAAGCTCAGAAACCAATCTACGGAAGTAACCGAGTAGAATATCAATCACATGCGACAGAAGCCCTTCACTTATATTATCTAGCAATGACAAACAAAGGTAACAAGAGTAAATCCAGGTTAAAGACAAACTCTTTGAGCTTTAAGAAAAAGAACATTGAATTGGAAATCACCTGCCACTAAAGATAAACCCACAAATCGGAGAATCCCTGCAAGAGGCTGGTATAATTTAATACTACCAACATAACTAAACCAAGGGGGCATGCGAGGAAGCTCATAGTTGTTTTGAGCAGTTTTCACAGGTTCATCTATACTTTTTTCCTCAATAAGCCTGCACTTAGGGACTTCAGATAAAGCAGAATTTATAAGAAGGGGGCCATAATTGAAGAAATTAGCTCCAGATTTCAACTCAGCAATGGAGGGAAGATATCCCAGAGTTGATGATCGATCTGTTTTAGTGATTATGCCGAGCAAACCAGAAAACACTGTATTATGGCTTAGACATGCAGCAAACAAATCTAGGAATCTAGCAGCTTCTACCTGATCACTTTTAAGCATCAGAACGAAAGTCCATGAAAGTAAATGCGAAAAGAGTTCACTTTTACTAAATTAAGTGTGTAAAATATAAACATAAAGAAGATGTGACCTATGTTTTACTACAAGAGTATGAGAAGCAATACTTCATTTCACAGAGCCTGGGCATGCAGGATTAAATAATGAACAGGTGACTTTATATGATTAACATACCTGCTCTAGATTGAATAGGGAGTGTTAGAGGCATAACATCTTATAGTATGTATTGAATGTTATTGGAGGCATAACATCTTATAGTATGTATTGAATGTTATTGGGCCAGGCTTTTACTGGTTATACTATATTCAATGTGATTTTTCAGATTAAACAGATTCACAGGAAGCATTACTCCTAATCCTAATTAATAAAGATAAAAAAAAAACACAAAATATAATGAAATATGGAAAACAATACTAGAAGATCATCTAAAATATTCTAAGAGACAATTAAAGCTTACTAAGTTTTAAGCCTGTTATAATTAAACACACTAAAAGAAATAAACTAAAAATATGACACTGGCAATGTGATGGCATTCAGAATTAAAGACCTCTAATCGTTACTAAATATGGAAGCAAATAATGAAGTATAATGAAATTAGGAAACAGCTACTGAGAGATAAAATCCACTTAAATATTCTAAGAGATACAATGACGATTTATGAAATGTTTTCTGGATATTCTAGCAATAACAATCATATTTATCTGTATAATATAGATGCCTTGTGATTGAGATGCAATTGGTGTTATCTTTAAATAAAAGAATATTTTGAACTTACATGGTTACACCTAGTTAGTTGGGATGTTTGCTATAGACCCAAAAAGGGAGGAGGTTTGGGTCTTGGTAATTTGGTCTCTAAAAGCATTGCTTTGACATCTAAATGGCTTTTCCTCGACTTTATCATCTCTATTGCACAATGCTCCTGTTATTCAGATTTATTCTTTAACTCATTCAACTGTTTCTTGGGATTTTCACTTTTTTAGAAAAATGATAGGAAATTTTCTGAATGTCAGTCTTAGAGTTGTTGGATTCAATCGCACTCTCATCTAAAATCCCAGATAAGAGGATTTCGTCCCTTGACACTTCAGGTTTATTTTCCTGGAAACCCTACTATCAATTTCGCATGTGAGCTCCAAGCAGATATTTTATACTCCTTTTGAATTTTCCTTTTCTATCTTAATAAATTGTTTTCTTATCAAAGAAAAATGTTTACAATATACACCAATTTGTACCCTGTATGATTAATTAGTTTCTTCTATTATTCTGTATGAGTCTACAAGATAACTGCATCTAAGGAAACAGAACAAACCATTATTGTAACAAATACAGGAGAAATTATTATAGATCTATAGAAGGAATATGTGAAATTATTATAGAAGCCCATACAGGAGACTGAAGATGATCCACTAACAGACGAGGACCAGAATAAAATATTATTGTTAGTAATTGCTGAGCATGTAACACAGCATGTGACTCCTCATGGCCAAGCACCACTCTGGGAAGCTTTTCAAGGTTCCTGAATTTGAAAGATGAAATATTTCTGATTAAGAAAAAACCTTAGGGGGAACCATCCTCAACCAGTAATAAGTCCAAACTAAAAGATGAACCTGATAAATATCTCAGCAGCATTGTGTTTTATAACATGTTTCAAATTTTGTGAGAACAAACACTCAAGGAAATCTTGTGCAGTTGAAGACACATCATTAGATACATCAACGACCAAGGCACATAAGCACTCCTGAATCATTAGCAAATAAATTAAAAAATAAAAACAATTAACAAGAGAAGATTACAAGACAGAAGATAAACTAAGTCATTACCCAACAAAAAAAAGTTTAACTCATGGTCAATGGGTTTGCATAGAAATAATCAGAGAGGAAAAGGAGTACAAAAGAAAAAGGTAATCAACTTAAAGAAGTCTTAATAAGAGCAGGTGAAAAAATTTAAGCATGCATTCCCCATTGCATTGGACCAGAAAAATGCAACTGAAGACAACACATTCCTTAGTGCAGCCAATTTCATCCACTTGACCACCTCTTGGCCTCTGAAAAACAAACTAATTGTTGTTTATGGGGACCTTTGTGCTAGCCTTGCATCTTAGGAGGCTATGCCCATTATCAAGGACAAAAAAGTTGTACACAACAGTACACATTTTGTTGGTGTTGGTGTTTTGGCTGGAGCTTAATGTCAATGGCTTTAAATAATACCTTCAGCCATTAAACCAACTGTGGGACAGATGCTGGTTTCTGGCCTATTTATGGTAATGGATAAAAGCTAACTGTTTTTTATTGGTTTTATAAAGGGAATGGGGAACAGAAAGCTGTAGGTACAGAAACTCATAAGGGTCCAATCCAGTATTAACGTTTGCTAAGGACTAGTTTACGCTACACTTCAAATCCATCAGTTTCACTATATAACATCATATTGTCAACCACAATAAAGCATACTAATGGTTATGGCACAAACCTAACATTATTCCCAGTTAACCAGTTCAGAGCTCACCAAAAGCATCAGTCTACTTTCCCCCAGTGTGTAGAAGCACTCTGACAAGAGTCCTTTTATAGCATCAACAAGTCCCTTTCTCACCTTTTGTGAAGGGTGAATACAGATCTGAAATTCAATGATTTTACTGATCACATAAAACGTTACATTGCAATAGTAAAATATACACATAGCACTGTAGTTAAAAACATCTGAAGACTGCAAAAAATAGACAAGGAAACTAACATCATTAAACATACATGTGGAAATGTTGCACTCAACAGCTTATTTACATGTGCTGATGTCTTCTGCATCCAATCTTTTGTTCGGTTCACATGCAAAGACATGTTCTCTCTGCCAGGATCAGTATTCCCCATTTCTTGGAGTTGAGTTTGGGAGCAAGAGATTTTTTCTGACTCAACATCTGTATCTTCAGCAGCTTTTGTTTTAACACAATTTTTAACTTGCAAGTGGCGAAGCTCATCCAAAAGAGAAAGTGTTGAATTACACTCATTTGAATAAAAGTCTGAAGACGCTTCAATATCTAGGGCAGGTGCATTAGCATCATCCTGGAGGACTATCATAAGAAATTCTGCCAAACCTCTGATTGCTTGGTCAATAGATTCCACATTTCCAGCAGCCCCACTTATCATTGTTTTTGCACTGTGCAAAACTTTAGCTAACTGACTAACAATGCCAGGCAAAAAGAAGCCTAATGCGTCTGCATAACCAACCTGCAAGAGTAAACCAACACAATCAATTAATTCAATATTTCAATTCCACGTTGATTCAATTACATTTAGATAAAAGAATTCATAAACAAAAAAAATAAAATCCATGTTCAGAAAGGAAGGACAAAGTCTCTCACTTCAGGTATTTTAAGACTTCGCCCCTACAATTTCCATTTTTCCACTCTAAAACCAAAATCCAGATGAGTATTTTATGCAGTGATAGAAAATATAACAACTTCGGAGGATTCCAAAGATGCAATAAAAGGCAAAGCTATATGGAGGATTTGGAATCCTGATTGGTCAGTTATTTCATAGTCTTCGATGTTGTAATGGGATAGAAAAAGCTTTTATACCTCTGGTTCTCTTCCCATGGCTTCTATATTGAAAACTACAATCAAGCATGCAGGGAGACAAGAACTTTATTGCCCTGAGGAATTTTTTTGTGTGTTTTGCCCCGTTTATATCTTTTCTAAGGAGGATGTCTTAACCTCCTTTATACTCATCCGTTAACCATTAGCTCTACAAATATTTTTCAGTCCTTTGCAAAAAATGAATAAATAACTTAGAACTTTTTTCAAAAAGCATAGTTATTGCATTACCTTTGCAACAAGCACCCTCAGAGTTTTGAATGCTTCAATTCGAAGTCTTGCAGAACCTTTTTGTCCCCTAGCAGCCTCTGTATCTGCAATCTTTCATAAGACAAAATTGGTATTATAAATCTATATAATATGTGGTAACCAACTTTCAAAAAAGAAAGAAGGGGGAATTCCATTTGGTCACTTTCAATATATTAGAGTATACAATAGAAAGATCTCTCTTGATTGCTTGAAGAAGTTATCTTCTGCTATAATAGAATGTACCTATATACTTTAAATAAATTTTGGTTATTATGTTATAAAATATGATTAAATACCAGTTAACCCCCCACCCCCAACCAGCAACCCCAAGAAAAAAAGAAAAACATAACTGAATTGAAATTTCTCCATGAAACTCAACAAAAAAAATATCAACATACTTTGAGAAGAAGTGATAGCCAGTGTCCAACAGCAGCTGATGCAAATTGAGACTGGAGAAATGCAAGTAAACATTTGTCTGATTCCGAACCATACTTGAAAGTTTTATGAAGTTCATCATTATAAATGTCATCCGAAAGTGCAGGCAAACCAGGAATTTGTTCACACAAGCAAGACACATCGGAACAGGAATATAAGCTCAAAAGCAGTGCCTTGACGCACAACAAAATTCCTTCACGAAACTCCTCTGAAGCTTCGGAGGGTGATAACATGGCCCCATATGTTAACTTTTTTAGCAGCACAACCATCTGTTAAAGATTATCACAGTTCAGTATTATTTGTTCTAATCTCATACCAAACAACATTCAGTTTAGAAAGATTTTCATGGCAAATGAGGAGTATATAGTCTACAATAGTCATGAGTTAATACAGCCACAGTATATATATAAGTCAAGATGGCCTAAAACCAGCATTTGCAATAAAAGCAAAATATAAATAAAAAAAATAAACCTCAACAAAACACTGTTTCATGCCACCAATTATTCAGAGACAAATGGCTATGGCACTTTCCTGTCAAAACTATTTCACTGTGACACCAAACTATCAAGGGTAAGTAAGCTTAGATCATTGTCTACAATCAGCATATAATCTCATTACATTAAAGAGCATTTATAATGGATGAGGTGAACAATGACAGACCATGAGCTGAAACCAAAGGGAGGCAAAATGAACATGAGCTAACTAAAGTATAATTGCATCAAATGATATTGCACAACATATCTACATTTGCTCCATGTTTTACACTAGGAAGACGGCAGTCCTCTATCTTCTATTTTGATCCTTATAGCTGGAGCAGAATGCAATGCAGCTTCAGGTTCAACTGTTCAAGTAAAAAAGTTTCACAAATTTTCTGGTTTTTTACATTCAGGCCACTATCCCCAAATCCATATATCCCTAGATTCCTTTTGTTCTTCATTTGTTTCTTTTGACCATCCTTCCCTACTGATGAGTGCATCATAGTTCTCAATTCATAACACATCCGGCACACTTAACAGTTCCAGTTCTAATTTAATCAACTACTAAAAACAAGCAAATAAAACCTTAAAGTAACATTTCATAATTTGCATAGAATCCAGACTAAATGTCAAAGGCACATCAATCAGCCCACCTGATCCACAGAATTCAAACGACACTTCCTAAGAAGCTCCTCCAAACAATTAACCACACCTTCAGCAACGCCATCACTCACATTAACAGGTGTTTTCAGAACACCAGGCATGTTATAATTTTCCTGAGAATCAACTTTCTGAGTAGACCTGCACTGGATCGCTGCATCGAGGAGCAGAAGTAACGGAAACAGAGTGTAGCTGGAAAACAAAAAATTACATCACACAGCAAGGTTAAAATAATCATTAATTCAGATATAGCTGAATTCAAATAATAAAATTTCATGTCACAATTCATGAGAGAGAGAGAATTGCAGAATTCATGTGTTCATTGAAATTACTTCATACAGGTAGATTAAAATTTGTTCTGTTTTAAATTAGGGTTTATGTTAAATGTGGAGTTTGTATTGGAAGGAAAAAAAAAGAAGAAGTTAGCTGGCTTACTCGAAGAAGGGTTGTAACGTAGAGGGCGAAGAACTCTGAAGGAAACGAAGGAGTTGGGGGATTACGGTGAGAGAACAATGCTTCTGATACTGAATGTGAGGGTTCTGCAAAAGGTCGAGAAGGTGCAAAGTGTGTGATTTTAAGCGTTGGAAGGTGCTGGTTCTGAGTTGCTCTTCTTCGCCGAGTTTGTCCATATCGTTGAGGAATGAGGAGAAGAAGAACAAACAGGGGACTTTTCAATTAGATTTTAGGACGCAACTCAAGTACGCGCCTAACGACGTGTTTGGCTGAAAGCAAACGGGATCACTTTTCTTGTGTAGCTTTTTCCATTTCGTTTCTTCAAAGGTCTAAAGCTCCTTCTCGCCGGTGGAATTGCCTATAAAATCCCAATGAATCATAGAGGACCCCAATATAACCTGATATGTTCATACAGTTTCAGGTAACTTTAATGAGTCTCAAATCCAACCCATAAACCTAATTATATGTGTTTTTGGATTAGTAAAAATTGATTTTGAATAAAATTAATTTGATAATAATGTGATTTTTGTTTGACTGTTTTTATTATAGAATTAAATTAAGAGTAAAATTGTTTAATTTAGGATGAACTCTGGACTCAAAATTAATTTTAAATTCAAAATTAATCTTTCAACATAAAATCAAACATGTTATCCTGACTTGCAACCTCAATCCAACCTATTATATATCTTTTTTCATATTTTTTTAATATTTTTTTCATATTTCCTTTTGATTTGTATATGTTTCACAGATAAGATTTTCTTTTTATCCATGGAATCGAAGATTGCCAGTGGCGGCCAAAGTAATAAATAATATTCATATACCTAAAACTAAAAGTTACATATAATTATATTAATTTGTACCTGTGTATATGCATGTGTGCGTGTTAACCATTCACATAAAATTCACTATTGTAAGTAACAAATACGGTACTCGTGCGTACGCTAGGTAACGCTGATCGTTATGCATGTTGTAAAGGAACTGATCAACAGATTTTTTCTTAATCTAGAAAAGAATACATCTCCATCGATATAAAATAGCGGTGATTGCAAAAAGGAACAAAAAAAAGCATTGATTATGTTATATTTATATCTATAAATGATAAAAATATTAGATAAGCATGAGTATGTACCAAATACAATTACAGGGTAGAGGCAAATTTAACAAAAAGACCAATTATGGACATTCAAATATCAATTTGATTACTTCAGAAAAAGGGTAGCAGCAACTCTAGTGGCTAAATATGCTCCAACAGCAATGATGAATGCAACATCTAGAGATAGGAAGTATAGAGTCCTCATGATACTAGTCTGATGGCTTTAGAAAAGGAGTAGCAGCAACTCCAGTGGCTAAATATGCTCCAATAACAATGATGAATGCAACATCTAGAGGTAGGAAGTGTAGAGTCCTTGTGATATCAGTCTAATTGCTTCAGAAAAGGAATAGCAGCAACTCCATTGACTAAATATGCTCCAACAACAATGTTGAAAGCAACATGATGAGTAATTCAGGAATAATTGTGTCAAGTGGTGTGCCTTCAACTGTGCAAGACATAATAACCAAATTAGTTGTAAGGATTGTTCTTGATTGCAAGAAATCTGGATTGGCATATGCATGGGCCAAATTTGGATAAGCGCTCTCAACAATGGCATGTATGGGATCAATGTGGTCGGTAATGAGAAATTCATCAGGAATCTCTATGTATGCATACCCATCATTAGGTAGAGAAAGTTTGCCATCACCCATTTAGAACAACCAATTAGAAAATTGTCATAGTTCTTGGACATTTGTATTGTTGGAATTAATTTGGAGGTGCATGTTAACTGTTAGATTCAAAATCTGACAATATTCCCACAAGTATGAGGAGTTGATAATAGTATTGATAATGTCTAGTCGGCTTCCTTTAGGAATAACTAGAGAATCTATCTAAATTAACCTCCAAATTCCACAATTTTCCCTCGAAAAGGGGAATCACCATGAGCAGAAAAACTCATGATGTCTCTGAAGGTTTTGTCTAATGCTTCAAACCAAAACTTATGTGTCATCGAAGCCTCATTCCAAATAATTAGCTTAGTCACCTTTAAAAGTTCAACAAGTTCACTACCTTGATGAATATTACCGGTGGAATTTTGCAAAATAGGAACAGGAATTGCAAACTTGGAATGTGCAGTTCTCTCGTCTGGCAATAATAAAGATGTTATGCCGCTTGATGCTACTGTCAATACAATATGGCCATGTGAACACAATGTGGAGGCTAAAGTTCTCCACATAAAAGTTTTGTTTGTTTTTCCATAACCATAAAGAAAGAAGTTGCGGCCATTTTGCAGATTAACAACATTCATAATTGTATCATATATATCCCTTTGCTCAGTTGCATGAGTTCAATCAATGTATTAAAAAAACAAAGTAGCAAATCAGCATTTAAAAAAAATTATCTAATAAGCATGGGGTAGTGAGCTTACCAATATTACCTGTTAAAGAAGCAAATAATGATTGAAACTCAATTTTCAGTTGGTCTTTGTTATAATCTCTTTCAACATATATCAATCTCTTGTTTTTCTTCATTGTGAGAGTTCCCTTTTATTCTTGGATTAAGAACTTTATAATATTGGTTCTACCGACAAGTCACCATTAAAGTTATACTTCTTAATAACTTTGATTCTACCCACAGATCGCGGTTAAGGTCAAATTTCTCTTGTTTCATTTGCTTGATTTCAACACCATCCTATAAGTTGGTTCATATCATGTTCTCTTGGCAGGATTAGGAAACAAATTGGATTGGTAAAACTGTTATTATTATATGGAGTATAATATTATTTTGGCTTTACTTTTCTTATTAGAGTTAAAATTATTATAAGTGTCATGTGTTAAACTTGAGTTCTTTTTGGAGTTTAATATTTTTGGAGTTTCAAAATCATGGCAGAGATAGCAGCGCCATCCTCGTCTTCCTACACAGGCAAATGGATTTTATGAGGTAAAGACACTCGTGACAATTTCACTGGTAATCTCTCAAATTCTGTACGCGAAAAGGGAATTCATACTTTCACCGATGATGAAGAGCTTAGAAGAGGGGAGGAAATTACACCAGCTCTTCTCAACGCCATTCAAAATTCGAGGATTATATTGCCCATCATTGTTTTCTCCAAGAACTATGCATCCTCAACGATTGTTTGGATGAACTTGTCAAGATCCTTGAGTGCTTGAAGCTAGTAAAAGGTTGTTCAATTCACCCAATTAATATTTTATGATGTGGATCCATCACAAGTTCGGCATCAGATGGGGACTTATTCTGAAGCAGCTAATCTATCAGGCTGGCATTTCCAACACCTTTATTTCTTACTATATGTTACTCTTTTTCCATTGGCCTAATAATCTTCATATTAATTAATACTCATAAGGAAGGAAAGCGGAATAAATCATATGAATCCCTTGATAAATGAAATTTAAGAAATGGACGTACACAATAAATTTTATGTGATTAGTTCTGACTGAAATGAGTGAACTATACACAAATTTGATGCTTAGTTTCAATTCACCTGTCTTTCTGTGATGGGCAGGTCTCAACCAGTATAAGTTTATCTGCAAGATTGTCGAAGAGGTCTCTGAAAAGATTAATTGCATTCCTTTACACGATGCTGATAATCCAATTGGGCTAGAGTCTGCAGTGCTAGAAGTGAAATATCTCCTTGAACATGGATCTGATGTCAAAATGATAGGAATTTATGGTATTGGCGGTATTGGTACAACCACACTTGCTCGTGCTGTGTACAACTTGATTTTTAGTCATTTTGAAGGTGTATGTTTTCTCCCGACATTAGAGAAAAGACAATTAATAAGCATGGCTTATCCAACTCCAAGAAAGGCTACTTTCTGAAATACTCAAGGAGAAAGATATCAAAGTGGGAGATGTTTGCAGAGGAATTCCAATAATAACAAGGAGGCTTCAACAAAAGAACGTTCTTCTGCTTCTTAGATGATGTTGACAAATTAGAGCAGTTAAAGGTACTTGCAGGAAATTGGTTTGGCTCTGGAAGTATAATCATTATCACCACAAGAGACAAACACTTGCTAGCTACTCATGGGGTGGTAAAATTATATGAGGTTCAACCATTAAATGTTGAAAAAGCTCTTGAATTGTTTAACTGGAATGCCTTTAAAAATAGTAAAGCTGATCCAAGTTATGTGAATATTTCAAACCGCGCAGTTTCTTATGCGCATGGCATTCCATTGGCTTTGGAAGTGATAGGTTCTCACTTATTTGGGAAAACTTTAAACGAGTGTAATTCTGCATTAGATAAATATGAAAGAATACCTCATGAAAGGATCCATGAAATACTTAAAGTAAAGTTATGATGGTTTGGAAGAAAATGAGAAGGCAATTTTCCTTGACATAGCTTGTTTCTTCAATACTTGTGACGTGGGCTATGTCACACAAATGCTACACGCACGTAGTTTTCATGCAGGAGATGGTTTGAGAGTGTTGGTTGACAGATCTCTCATAAATGTTTATGCTCCTGGTTTTGTGAGAATGCGTGATCTAATTCAAGAGACGGGCAGAGAAATTGTAAGGCATGAATCAATACTTGAGCCTGGCAAACGAAGTAGGTTATGGTTTGATGAGGACATTGTTCATGTTTTGGAAGAAAATACGGTGTGTTAGAAAGTATAAACATCTTATACTATTTCTTGTCTTTTCATTCCCTTCATTTACTGATTTTGATTAATATGTGCAAGATTTTGGAATACTTTCCCCAATTTTCTCAATTTAACATGTTTGATGGCTGATTACGTTAATCTTTAGTACTTGTATATTCATCCAAATATGTGGATCGCATTGCTAATATGCACGTTTTTGTGGTTAAATTGCGCTTTGGGCTTCAAAGGGAACTGATAAAACAGAATTCATAAAGCTTGAAGGATACAACAACATAGAAGTGCAATGGAATGGAAAAGCCTTCGAGAAGATGAAGAACCTGAGAATTTTGATTGTTGAAAATACAATCTTTTCAACAGGCCCCGAGCATCTACCACTACCAATTAGTTTGAGAGTGCTATATTGGTATGCCTGAAGGTTGCCTTAAGGTCTTCCAACCACACAAGGCTTGTATTCTGTCACAGTTTTTCTTTTCAACATGAATTTCTACTTCAAAAGACGATAACTTGAGTCACTTACTGTTATTATGCAGATGTTGCAATCGTTGTGTATAATAAGCTTTGAAGACTGCAGATTCTAGACCAATCTACCGAGCCTAAGAGAAGTACCACTCTTAATGAAAATGTGTCTCGATAACTGTACTAATTTAGTCGAAATTGATGGTTCAATTGGGTTTCTTGATAAGCTCCGATCCTTGAGCGCTAAAGGATGCAGCAAGCTAAAAATTCTAGCACCCTACATCATGTTGATATCTCTGGGAATTTTGGATCTTCAGGGGTGCTCGTGTCTTGAGAGCTTCCCAGAAGTGTTGGGAAAGATGGAGAAAATAAGAGAAATATATTTAGACAACACAGCCATAGACACATTGCCATTTTCAATTGGAAATTTTGTTGGGCTTCAACTATTGTCCCTGAAGGGATGAAAAAGGCTTAATGAGCTACCAGGTAGTATATGTATATTGCCTAAAGTTGAAGTGATATGTTATGAGCATGCGAGATATCGATTTTTTGGAGAGAACCAAGATGATGAATAAGTTTTGAGCTCAGAATTGTCTCCAAGGACAAAGCTTGTTTGTTATCGTCCCGGATTTCATTTTCTGACGTGAATTTTACATATCTTGACGTGCATTATCCATACATAAGTCCCAATAATGTCATCAAAGTATGCATGGATTATGATTTCCTTTTGTTGTTCCAAAAGCTTGCAACGCGCAAGGACTGGTGCAGCGGATGGATGAAATTATCAATGCTTTTTCTCGTTTAGAAACAAATTTCCAAAGATTGCAGTATGTTGTTCTGTAATGCCTAGTAGTCACACGCTATTGGTTTACAAGTTCAGCGTACTCATCAATGGCAGTAAGCAATTCAGTTCTTCATTTAAGTACATATTTTTAACATGGGACCCAATACTTTGGTGTGATCTACAAAGCATGTTTGGATAAAGTGGTGTTGAGTTGGTTTTTTACATGATTTGAAGACACTTCCTCCAATTTTCAAAACAATCAAAAAAAAAAAAGGTTTGCATTCTTTTGTCTTTGTTTTTATACCTAGTGTGTAGTGTTGGGCGATTGCACTTTGCCGCTACCGACCAGGGTGCATTGCACCATCATCAAGATCCTAAGGTCATAGAATATCAACATTGAGGCCTCGTCAAGTCTTCACTTTGCCCATCTCTGATGTCTTTTTTATTTTCAATTAGGATCTTTTGTTCCGATGATTATGAAATAAGAAAAAATAAATTCTTTCGTATTAAATTCTCCACACTTATTATATGTACATAATATAATTTAACTAATGAAATAAGCTAGTTTCATTTTATTTCCTTATTATCTCTCTAAGGTAGCCTGTAGATGCTTATGAAATCTTTATACAGCAGCTAACTTAATAATAACAGGATTACGGGGTATGCAAAAAAAAAAAAAAAAAAAACACTGGTTCAAACCTAAACCAAACCGGTTTTTACCTGAACTGATTTGAAAAAAAAAACTGTACTTTTTTTACAAAACCAGCTTGATTAACTGAATTATTTTTTTTATAAAATCGGTTTGATTAATCAAACTGATTTTCACCTAAATCAAATTTTATTTGAAAAGTTCTAAACCAATTTAAAAAGTATTCAAAACCAATTTTCTAAAACCAGTTCGGTTCTAAGCCAACTTTCAGTTCAGAACCGATTTTCTAAAATCAATTCGCTTCAGAACCAATTCTGAACCGATTTTCTAAAACCAATTTGATTTGGATTCTTTTACGGAATCGATTTTTGTTCACCCTTTATTACAAGCATCCACATTCGATGTAACATTCATTTTCGTTCACACTCGTGCAGGCAGGGCTAAGTGCCAGTAAGTAAGCTTGCTCCGAGCAGAATAACATTTGAACTTGGATTATCAAATGTAACAAACATGAATAATGGGCATGAAGTATATAGCATGGACGCTCCCTACAGTTATGAATCAAAATAATCTTAGTTACTAGTACATGAAATGATGGCCATCGCACTGAAAACATATATACACATGGAACACAAACAAAACAAAACCCACAACATAATAAATACATCATGGTCAAACACTGTATGATTGATCTCCACCGTTTTGTTTACCCTCTACAATTACAAAGGTGTCCCTGTACTGTCCCTACCAGTATCAACACTCTTCCCAAAGCTAATGTTTCTTCAAATGTCAGTTATCACTGTCCACGTATATCTCAGCTTTATTACAACCAAATACTAGTGTACAATCCATCTCGTGTATTCACAAGGTTTGTGCTGCTTTCAATCATGTTTACTGCCGCTACTGCCCAGGAAAATCTTGTTTACCCTATTCCTGCACAAGTTGAATAACATCATCAAATTATCTTGTCGGTGAAAGCATGACCAAGGCCAAGAAATTATTCGATCATGGTCCTATTTAGATAAACTTCTCGATAAATGCTTACAAGGAAAGAAAATAAGGTAAAATAAATGAAGTTTTTCCTATAAGTTACGCTAAGCACTTAATGCATAAGCTAATTTATAGAATTTGTCATTTAGCTTCTCTAAAAGCAGATTTTAACTTATGCATAAGCTATAATTTTAACTTCTGGAAGAAGCTTAACTAATTTCATCTTCTTATTATTTTCATCTCACAAGTTTATCCAAACTGGACCTAAGTACAAAAAATATAACAATTGCAGACTGAAACCACAACCTACCATTTTTTTTTCTTCTTTTTATCATTTAAACTTGGGGAGGGGAATCAGGCTCTGAACCACAAAGGGAAGCATAAGACATTGTATCTTCCTTGGATATAGCCACAAAGTTCAGTGGTGCAGTAGACAATCTTCTCATTTCCTTAAAATATCCATTCTGACGGCCAGAGTAGGACCGCGGTGTCAGTAGTTCAGATGTTGTTCCACCACTTAGGGAGTTACGACGGGGTGTAGGAGGCATAGATCCATTGCCATTTGCGCGGTAACTATTAGTCTTTCTAAAGCTGTTATTTTTTCTTGGACTAGGTTTAGAACCATACATGGCTTCCTTTTGATTTAGGAGTAGATCTTGCATCTTCTTAAGGTCCTGAAAGATTCCAAATAATGCAATTGTAATAGCTATAAATTGTAGAGAAACATGTAGCAGTATTTCTCATAACATTAAAGTTTAAAGAAAAAATCCTTTTTATTTTGTATTCAAAGATTAATTTGTGGACAAACAACAAATAATTGGCAAATGTGTACAGACAAGTAAATTTACCCTATGTCGTCTCTTATCTTCCTCTTTCTGTTGTCTGGCCAGTTTATAATCATCCAATATTGACACCAAACGTACCTACAGATAATAATGACAATCAAATTTACCTGCTTAAAAAATGCTTCAAGATAGAGAACACAACCAGAAATAATTACAGCACTTCAAAGCTCACCCCATCATATAGAAAATGAGTCTTCTTTTCATCTTCCCAGGCTAATGTTTTGTTTATAAGATTGTCAACCATAGCTGAAAGAAAACATACTGTCATCAGAAGTTCAAATGGCACTGTCAATAATGGATAGGTTCATAGGCATTCATGAAAGCAAACCTGGAATTTTGCCTATAGTTATTCTAGCATGTTCTGCACGTTTAAGATTAATGTGAGCACCTCGCCCAGCACTGTATCGGTTGTCATCCTGTAATTGTTTTTAATACTTCAGAGAACAAACTAAATGATCTAACAGTAACAGTTGTCCATAATGAAATTAAATCAATAACATTTATTTTAACTGCAACACTCGAACTATTAATGAAAAGGTCAAATTTATTGTGTCTCTAATTAGTTGTATCCTAATTAGTGGGCAACAAAATTGTATTCTGATTAAAAATATGGCATCACAAAAATTGCCACATCAGATTGATCGAGTTTGAACAAGATACACAACATAAAGTGAGACCAATTATATTTACTAATCACATAGATACAAACAGGAAACTCAAGCTTACAATAAAATTGTGATTTATAAATATTTTGATATATTTGGTTTCACTTTTTCAAACTAAATATTCATCAACTTTCACTTCAGTTCATCTGACATGCAATTTTTTATGGTGTAGTGATGCAAGTGATCTTGATTAATCCATGCAAGAATCTCTTTTTTTAATGAAAAATACAATGTATTCAATATCATTTGAAACTTTCAATAAAAGTACAAGAGTTTGGGCAAGAAAAAAAAAAAAGAGATCTAAAAACAAAGAAAGAAGGCAAAACCCTGGCAGGCCTGTGTCCTACCAGCGTGTTTATGAAGCTATACAAATGATAAAATATAATTTCTGGCTTACTTGATTAAATAAAATTTCTGGCTTACTTGATTATATTTGTCAAGCCAATTCTCCTCTTCACATGCAGCAAACCACTTATCAATCCTATCTGTTACTTCTTTTCTACTCAAAGCTTCACCTTTTGCCTTAATTATCTGTTCTTCAATGTTGGCTAATAGCTCAGAAGGATCCACCAGTCCTATACAAAAAACAGTACGATTGCATAATGTCAGATACTCAGATCATTTCCAGGTAAAGCTTGAAAAGAAAAAAAAGGATTTAAAGAAGTACTAAATATGTGTTTGGCTCAACTTGTTTAAGAGAAATAATCCCTTATTTTTGTTAGCTTCTTAAGAAAGCTTTGAAAAACAAAAGTATGTCGCAGAAGAAAGCCGTTCTGAAACACAAGCTAAGAGGTGGTTATAGGTAAATAATCTATTAATGCACAGGAACAGACCAGAATCTATTAATGCACTAGCTTTCTCGGCCGCAGTACTTGTATCTGGTTCAATATGAGTCAATCTACATATTTCCTCTAACTCTGACCTCTTCTTAAAAACAAGTTCTTTCATTCTGCTTGCTTTTAGTTTGGCAAGCCTGTCCACTTCTGCTGAAGCCTAAAAAAGGAATTTTCAGTCTAGGAGCTCCATCTCCACAGAATAAATTGCAAAGAATGAAAAAAAAATAATAACAAAGGGTGAGGGAACTGAAAGAAGCTTCCAGACCTTCTCTATCATTTCTGTTGAAAGAACACCTCGTTCAGTGATTTCTGATTCTGAGGTTCCAACAATAGAAGTAATCTTCATAAAACAGTTTCTCTCTTCTTTTGAAGAGTCCATCAAATTCCAAAGTTCAAATAGTTTTGCTACAACATCCTTCAGCTGCATTTTTAAAAATAGTGTACTTTAAGTATCAGGCGAGAGTAAAGGAAGGGAAGAAATTACAACAACCAATCAAACGAGAAGCAATTAAGTATGCTGCAGAAAAATCACCTTCTGAATTCTAGTTTTCCTTTCTATTTTTAACTTGAGAATGGCCTGCTCTAGACCTTCCAATGTGCTATTGCTAATATTAGTTGACTGTTCCACCTGAGTCCCATGCAAACTTGGATGAACATCACCCACGGTCTGACCAAAATCCAACCCAAGCACACTACAAAGAGAATGCACCTCATTCACGCATTGCAAGACCTTTTGAAGGCGATCAGACTGAAAAGAACACATATAAAATGCAAAAATGAGTTATAAAATAAAAGGAGGATCAATATACTGATTGATATGAGGCATATAAAACAAGACAACAGGGGTAAAGAAAAGCATATGTACTACTTTTTCTTAGGGAAAAAAAATAAACAGCAGGGAGCTTGCACAAACAAGAAACGAATATTTACATGAATTGATCATTCACAAAAATCAGAGGTTTATTAACCCATAACCATGGTCCAGAGCTATAAGAAAGTCCATGGGTCAGTTTATATCATAATACAAACCTTTTCTTTTTGAAGTGTTCGGAGATGCGTTTGATATTCATTAAGTCTCCTAAGTGACAAGTCCTGATCATCCTCAACTGTTGTGCTGCTCAAAGCATTATTGACAGAATGGAATCCAAAAATCTCCCCACTTATCTTTTCTATTTGAGCCTTTACATCTTCAAATTGCTTCAACCTTTCATCTTTTTTCTTCTTCAATTCTTCAACCCAAGGTGTGATGGATGCAAGTTTCTGCTTCAGGGATACTGATCGCTTCTCCGTCTTAATCTACAAAATTCACAGACAAAAAGGATCAGAAAGTCATGTCATTCAAGTAAATCTTTTATCATCGCAAATTCTAAGATCAGAAAACTAATTCCTAATTAAATCTTCTTAGCACACTATAACATGCCCCCTTTTTTCCTCAAATAGGTAGGTTGAAGAAACACTAACCACGTAAATAACATAGATATCTCCTTGATACCACATATAAAGTTCATTTGAACAATTCCAAACATATACTCAATATATGGAATAGACTTTATACATATTTCATGAGAGCAGTAAAGGTGCTACTCTCATTTTCTTCTCACATTTTCAGACAGTACTCCAGCACCCACAGTTCTTAAAAAGATTTACACTTTGCAGTAACATCTACCGAATAACATTATTTATCTCCCATATTTTTCATTGGTACATTGGATTGGAGATGCAGGAACCTGGGCAGGGGTGTGGAGACATAGTGGAGAATCGAAGCTCTAACAAGACAACATCATTGCAATCTTATCTTACAGACTCAGAACGGAGCAAGTTGAGCTTCAAGCACCTATGCTATTTTGAATCCTTTAATATTTTTCCTTTATTTGATATCCAGACAGCAAATTACTGGGATGTCAGGCAAGGAATTGACATTTGAAATTTGAATACAGGCAAAAAAAATTTACCGGTGAATGAATATCGTGTTCGCCAAGCGCAGCCATTAGTGTTGCAAGCTCTGCTTCCTTGGCGGCAACTGTTTGATGAAAGCGTGCTTTGGTGTTAACAGCCTCATCAACCTTTCTCCTGTATACTTCTAAGCATTCCCTCTCCAATTCCATCAGCATTCGATCTTTCTCCACTTCGGTCTCCCCAATATCGTTCCATATTTGCTGCACACATAACAGGATCTGTCAACCCAAGGAGAAAAAAAAAGTAGTCGAGAAAGTAACAAATAAAGAATAAAGTAAAAAAGAAAACAACAAACAGTTTGGTATTAACTTCCTAGACACAAAAATGCAAATAAACAAAATTATAAAACAAGGCCTAACCAAACAGTAGTGGAAGAATGTACCAAATGAAGAATAAAGTAAAAATGAAAACAACAAACAGTTCGGTATTAACTTCCTACCCACAAAAAATGCAAAATGAACAAAATTATATAACACTACACCAAAGCTAAACCAAATTGCCACCAAACCAGAAGCCGGTTCCATGATAGTGTCATCATATCTCATAAAAGCAACAAGATTAAACAAACAGTACAGTATAAAGACAAAGTCAACCCGAAAACCCCATACCAACTATTGAACTGGTAACTTTTAAAATGCATCAAGAATCCCAATCCACTGAATTTTAAAAATTATACAGTAAAAAACCCATCAAATTTTAGACCAAGCCCCTTTCCCCCCAAGCTGAAAAAAAAGACCTTTTCAACTCAGGTAATCAATGTAATGAAGAAAGACAAAGCCCCTTTCCCCCTATAATAAAATAACCTACAGAGACCCTATCGGTGCTTTTTTTTTCCTTTTGACACAGTGAACAGACAAAAAGTTGACCCGAGGAGAAAGAAGACATCATTGGGTAGAGAATAGTCAAGAACAAGAAGAAGATGATGAAGAAAAAGAAGAAGAAGAAAAGAAAAGAAAGGAGTAGGCATATCATGAATAAATCATCACAAGCAGACTCTTCATTAAGAAAAAGAAACACCCCATATCCTCATTTTTGCACCCAACAAACTCCTCAAAACCCAGAATTCTGAAACGCCAAAGAAGAAAGAGAAAGACCTCAAGTTCTCTGAGCAAAGCAGTGCAAGTAGAGCTTGTGCGGATACTAGTGCCATGTCCCCCAATGGCCAGCATCGTTACAAAAACCTGAGACCCTCTTTCAGAGGTAGTACTTTAATTGAAAGTTACCAAGTAAGGTGGTAGTAGTAGTAGTAGAAGAAGAAGAAAAAAAATAAAGAAAGACTAAGAAGGGTCAAAGAAGAAGAAAGCAAGAAACTTTCATCTCATGTGAAAGATCAAGAGACATGGGGTGTCTCCATTGCTTCAAACAACCTTAGCTCCCTCAGATCTAAAGCTGAAACCTTTAGAAATATTGAGCAAATTGTTTTGGTAGCTACAAAGCAAGAAAGAAAATAAATTGTGGAGAGAGAGAGAGAGAAATAACAGGATCTGTAAAGAGGGTGTGTTTTCAGAGGAAAAGAGAAAAGAGAAAAGCAAAGAACAAAGAAGGAGGATAATGCTTTTTTAGGGCTTGGTGGTTTGATGCCAAAATGCGCCAAAATGTAGCAAGAACAGAACAACAAGAAGTAGCAGGTAAAGAAAAGAAAGAGGCAAGTATTGGAATGAGATGGATCTGTATTCTGTATGTGTATGTCAGTATGTGTATGCATACACACTTCACTCTCATGTGTTCACATTCGCCAATTATTTGTATAGGTTAAAAACTTTACTTAAAACATGCCTTCTTATTTTATTTTTTATTTTTTTCTTAACTTTCTCTTCTTGAGTGAGTGAGAATTTTTTCTGATATTTGTTGTTTCGTATTCGTCATGAGGCGCGTGCTACTCACTCCCTAATAGGACAAATAAGCTTCTTATTAACTTAGTGGAAGCGCGTGGTAATGCTTTGTTTGGGTTGGATTTTGCTGTGACCCAACCCAAGTAGCTGTTTTGAAGTTGAAGTGTTTGTGGCAAGACAAAGGAAGGAAAGTGGAGAAACTAAAAAAAAAGTGTTTTTTTGGTTAAATAAAAAGTGTTTCTTGGGGGTGAAATGTGTATTTTTTAAAGACGGGTTAGTGATTCGGTTTAAATCAAGAGAAAAGGGTTACCGTAAATCAGTTATAATTTATTATGATATTTCTTTATTTTTAAAATAATTTAAACAATAATTTATAATTAGATGATGATTTACACAATTTGTGAATAAAAATTAAATTTTTAAATTAATACTCCTACTATAAAAAGAATTTGTAGTTTAAATTGGATTGGAAATATATTTTTAATTAATGATTTTTTAATTTATAGAAATTGAAAATAGTATTAGGAAAATAAATTAACGATTTGTAATACTACATCTTTTATTTTTAATTTAGCTAATTATAAAGGTGTGATTTTTTTTTTCTTTTGCTGAATATAAAGGTCTGAATCGGTTATTCAATGCCTCTAATTATGATATATAATAACTTTATTACACATTTACACTGAACTTTGTAGGAAAACACGTGTAACTTTCGCACCATGTGCAAGACGGCAAGTAAGTAACAAGTAAAAACTTCTAATTGTTCCTCGGATGAAGTTTGAGTGATTTTTGGGGAAAAAAGTTGCACATCTTTAAAGTGGAAATATAAGTTAGATTGGCAGTTCATGACAATGTTGGAATTAAATGAGTCTGAACTTATGATTACTTTACTTCCTAGAAGCAAAAATAAATAAATGAAAGTCAAATTAGGTTAATAAAAAAAAAGGAAAAGACGGATATGTCCGGTAAACCTTGGTTCTTGGATTTTTTATTTTTTTTTCATCCTTCAGTATATTGAAGTTAAATCATCAGAGAAAATAAAAGTTGAAAAAAGGGTAAAAAGAAAACGATTGAGTTGTGCATATGTCACATCATATGAGTATTTGAAAAATGAGTTTACAAGTGCGAAATTATCTGCCAGTTTGGTTAAGTGTCTATTATTTTTCTTGAATGAAAGTTGCGAAGCTTACATTGATTTCATATTGGGAGTAGACTAGCACCAAACAAAACAGAACTTCGACCATGATTCCGACTTTCATTTCAACTACCTAGTTTTTTATGTGAATTTATGGTTGGTCTCTTAATTAATGTATTCCATGTCTTGACATTGCTCACCTTTTTTTTTTCGTAAAGATCAACATCCAATTAAAATAGCTTAAATGTTTATACATTTTCATGTTTAGAATGTCTAAGCAAAGATTGCAAGGGATACACAATGAAACAGAATAAATACGAAAGGAATAATTATTAAATTTACCCGGGGGGAAACTTTCTAGCCTTAAATTTATATAATCCTTTTACATCATTGACCTTTGTTGATATTGTCGTCCATCTACCTTTTTGTCTTTTCTATACCCTCAAGTTTCAATAATTCATTTTGAGTGTTTCTTTGAAATTTAATTGATTCGTGGGGTTATAAAAGTTATAGATGATTAGATTTGTAAGTTAATTACTTAATTTCCTATTCTTAAACTTTATTTTATAATTAATAAATTTCTTCTTCTTTTGTACTTTGGCGCTTTCATTACTTCCCTCTGAATTCTGATAGAGTTTAAAGAGAATTTATTTTCATATAACAAATTTTTATAATAAAAAAATACATCATAAAGGAGATAAGAAGAAGAGAGATAAAAGTGTGAGATAAAATAAGTCATGTAATGGAGAAAAAGGAAGAAAATAACACTATAAAAAATATTATCAAGATTATCGTGCATATGAATAATATAATTCTAATTTAAAAAGTGTTTCATTTTTATTATTAAAATTGTTAAAATATCTTTTTAGCCTTGAAAAAGGTTGAGGAAACAGTGCAGTACATGATCAAATTTCAAAGACTTTGATTGTTATTTATTATTTTCTCTTTATTACATAGTAGTATAGTACGTCTACCAACATGCGGAAACCCTTTTTAACTAGCTAACTTTATGGTTGATCGTGAAATTTGGCAACTTGTAAGTGATCATGAAAACGATTGAAGTTACTAGAAGTTTAAAATAACCTTGCTCCTACATCTTAAATTGGAATATCGTTTCCTTATTTTATTAAGTGCACACATACCAAGCAAAATTTGATAGAAATGTTTAAGCTATACTTTTCTTAATTTCTTTTATATAAGGAAATTAGAAAACTACAAAGGAGAGAAAAAGAGGAATAGAATGATCTCTAACAAAATAGAACCACAACCCACAAGTAGAGTATTAAAAATATGAAAATCAATGTCCAAAGAGTGAGTTAACCCTGCTAGCTAGTCCTCTCTCAAACAATGAGTGATGTTGAACATTCCAATCCCTTTGCTTCAAGAACGTACAGAGGTGTAATAGTGGGCACACAAGGACGAGTGGAAACAATTTTTGTTGATTAAAATGCACTGACACTTTAATATATATATATAAATATATCACAATCATACTAGATACCGATACATATGTAATACGATGGGGTTTTTTTTATTAGAACTTGAATGTCTTTATCACTAAAGATTTCCAAATTAAGCACAGCCAAAATGACACTAGCCTAATCTATATATATATATATATATATATATATATACCTGATTAAGCCACAAAATTTATAATCATGCTTAGTATACAAGTTAAGAAATAACTATTTTGGGGGAAATAATTAGTTTTCTTTTAAAAAATAATCTAATTTTTTATATAAAAATAAATAACTAATCTTTTAAATTAAAGAAGTTAAATCAAACTCTTAAAAATGAATAAGCTCTCTTTTTTGTTATCTTATTTTATTTGATGTCTATGCATGTAACTTCTATAGTAGTTATGACTATTTAGCAGTAAAAAAAATTATAACTGATTAAACTTTTAGGGAAGGTTTATTTTACAAAATTTTCTTACTTTTTAAGGAATACTATTGACTGGAATATAAAATAAGAATATCATTTTTAGTTATTTTAATTTATATATATATATATATATATATATATATATATATATATGTGTGTGTGTGTGTGTGTTTAGTTACATTTTAATATACTATGAATGATTTTTAAAATTTAAAGTAATTTAAACAAAAAAAAAGAAAGTTGCATGTGTGGATAATAAATTTTTACATTCTCATTGGAATATCTCTTTTTCACCCCTCTTAATGGGAATACAAATGTAAGAGAACATGATAAAAAAAATTATAATATTCACATGAATCAATAATATATTGAAATACTTTTTAATTAAAAATTTGTAACAAATATGAAAATATATATTTCCATTTTTATATTCCAAGGAATCTATCAAGATTCCATGAGTCAAACATCTTAAAATATACTCATAGGGAGAAAAAAGTTCTAAGATTGCATGAAATCAAGTTTAAAGTTATCTACATTAATTTAATTTACTTTCTCTTACATAATAATTAGGATATGTACCATTAAATAATCACTTTTTTTTATAACTAGAAGGTGTAATTCCTCAACTACAATATTGACCAATTTTTTAGGTAAAATGATACCTTCAATTATCATTTCATATGTTCAAACCATAAATCGATTATGTAATTCTCTTATGATTTAACAATACAACTTTATCAAGGTCAACAAATACTAGAGCATTTTTGGTCCACGATGATGCCAACAAAATCGTTTTCTTAAGTCAGAATAGACAATGGTGACAAGGCAGCTTATCAGCAAATGGAACTGAAGAATTCTGGTGGAGATCAAGTTCTAGCCTTCTAGGTTAGGAATTTATGAATGTATCTACTTAAAACAAAATTGAAGGAAAGTACAAGGCACACAAGTACAGTACAATCAGTAGATGTTTTGTTTGCCATGTAAAATAACGAGGTCACAATTCGATATTCATTCATTGCAAAGTGCTGACAAGTTGAAGTTACCACTTTAGCCAGCATAAATCATCTATGCAAATAAAATAATAATAAATACTTGAATGCTTTATAAAACGTAAAAATAAACTAAAAAAAAAAGCCATAACTTCCCTTTGGATCTTAGTTTTAAATGTAAAGTAAAACTGGGGAT
This sequence comes from Glycine soja, assembly GCF_004193775.1. Taxonomy (NCBI): domain Eukaryota; kingdom Viridiplantae; phylum Streptophyta; class Magnoliopsida; order Fabales; family Fabaceae; genus Glycine; species Glycine soja. The sequence continues at coordinate 47,888,711 of NC_041010.1, forward strand.
TAGTCAGTAAATTATGATTCAGTTCCTGGTTTGAATAACTAATGTAAAATTTATAATGAGTGTTTGGTTTGGTTATTTTTTGTTTTTATTTTCATTCAAAATAAAAATTGATGATAGAAATGTATTTGGTTAGATATCTGTTTTCATTTTCAGTGAAAATATTTTTTCAAATGAATCAAAAATTGAAAACAATAAAATTTTGTTTTCAGTTAAAATCAGAAACCTTATTTTGAGTAAAATAAAAAAACAATAGTAATTTTAAACAAATCTAAAAATACATTTATTTTTGAAAACGTATGTTCGGTATTTTTATTTTTTGAAAGAAAAAAACAAAAAATTAAACCAAACATATTTTTAAAATTTTAATCTTTTAAAAATAAAAACAATTTTTAAAAAATAAAAACAAAAAGTGAAAATACAAACCAAACACATTCTAAGTTTCTTATTTTCTTACTGGTTAAATTTCCTTACTATCTATGTTTAGTAACCATGAAATAAAATTTCAACGTGTCTAGCTGTCATATATATATAATTAAATTTTAGTATTTTTTTTAAATATTTTGATGTCACAATACGAGAAAACGCATAAGTTAGAATTAATTGTTTTCAAGTGGATCTAGTTGCCCGTAATTTTTACTTTTTATAGAAACGAAATAAGGAACGACGTCATTGATGTTCTAAATAAGTCAACTATCAAGATATTTTCGTAGGAGTGGGTTTTACTAATATATATTGGATGTTCTGAGCACAAGTTAAAAAAAGAAATGGAAGTCAAAGAAAATGACGAAAAATTTGCAGTCTTTTATAATGGATTAACAATTTTTTTTAAAAAGAATGTATTTTTTATCAGTCACAAATTAAAAAGATATTAAACTAGTGCCTATTGCCTAGCTGTATGATACATAGCATATCTCACACGAAATTGGTTGACGTTTATCTACTAACATAAATATATTGGTACCGGATCAAAATGATAATTATTGGTTTGTTAGATTAGGTCTAGCATCATTGATTGTTCAATAATACTGACAATAACCATAATTTATGTTTATTATCATTCATCACAAATATATTTTTCTCCTCCTCACTTGATTTCATGTTTATTCATTTATATATAGTATATGATTTTTTTTATAGTTATACATGGTATGTGATATGATACGATGCAATTATTCAATCATGCATGGTATATATAACTACCAAAGGTTGAGAGGGTAAGGATAAGAATCAAGGCAAGACAAAAGAACCATAGCTGGCCGCCAAACACATATATGACGCATGGACCCCTCCCCAAATTCACACTAAAGATTCAAGAATACATGCCACTCTTTATAGAATAATTTTAAAAAGGTTTAATTACTCTTTCATTTTTATAGTTTTATTATTCCTATTTTTAGTTTTTATAATTTTTAAATAATTTTTTATCCTATAATTTACATTTTAATTATCTTTTAGTTTCTGTGATTTAAAAATATTTTTTTTAATCTTTATCATTTATATTTTAATTTTTTTTAATTCATGTACTTTGAAATTGATATTTTTAGTTTCTATATTTTATATTTTAATTTCTTTTTAGTTCTTCTCATCAAAATATGAATAATATTATCAATTATAATTAATTATAAAAATATTAGCAAATAATTTATAATTAATTTATCATAAAATATTTTATAATAAAAAATAATTGATAATTTATAACTAATTTGTAATTAATTATTTTTTTAATAAGAATTAAAAGGTAATTAAAATATAAATTATAAGAATTAAAAAGATTATTTTTAAACTATAAGAGAATTAAAATATAAATTATAAGAACTAAAAAAATCATTTTTAAATTTAAGAATTAAAAAAAATTAAAATATAAATTATAAAGATTAAAAAAATGATAAAACTAAAATGTAAGGAATGAAGAAATTATACAAATGAAATGAGTAATTGAATATTTAAAAAATTATAATTGGCCCACCTAATTAATGATCAGTACTTCATAGTTGTAAATTGCCAGCATTTCGTAGCGCTGTAATTTATGCTGTCGCATTTTTGCTTTTAATTCCTTTACAGATTTATTGTGAATCGAAAAGTGGATATCTTTAAGTCCTACTTTTTTGTGAAAATTGATTACAAAGTGTGACTGTTTGTGTTTCAAAATTTAATTTGTGCACCATAATGAGAAGGAAGGAAAATGGAGTATCACCGGAGACAAAAACTGTAGACAAAACATAAAAATGTAAATAGCAATGATATATGCTCATGCAGATATTTTTTTATGTCACCGACATATCCCACTAACTTGATTATATATAAGACTAATTATCTTGTAATAAATATCAAGGTTATAATTTATTTATCATTTTCTGTAAGTAATTAAAAATTGTATTCATACAACCAGATCATGATCGATTAGATGTAGTACCTAAAAAGGAATGAATAATTTAAACAATATTAAGAATTCAAATGAGGTTTCATAGTTAACATGATAAATAAATTGTTCACACGCATTGAAATTATTGGTTTTATATTTAATCTTTGACTTTCTATCCGTATAAATATTTTATTGTAAAAAAATGGTTGCTTATGTTTTCTGTTAAATAAGGTATTGTACTTTTTTCTAGCGCAAGGTATTGTATTTATTAAGAGGCAATAGTTAATTTTGTTCCTCTCATATTAATTTTCAAACTTATAATATATACAAATCCTAATTATGCATTAAAGTATAAAAAAATATAATTAAAAATTCATAAAAAAAATACTACGTAAATTAATTTCTCATTTTTTGAATAACAAGTTTAGTGCCACTAAATATTTAAAGCTGCGGTCCTGATTTGGAAAAGAACCAAATAAGATCGATGTCACAGCAACAACTTAACTTCCGACAGTGAAATATTTAATAAGTGGATGTTTCAAACTAAATTTGTCATTATATTGGAAAGAGTATATCATGCATGTTTAATAGCGGAAGCTTAAGTTTATCGCCAAAAATTAATTATATTATTATCCGGGGATGGGGTCACGTCCAAAAATGATATATAACTAATTTTCAAGAATTTAACTAAATTTATAATTATTTCTTAAAAAAAAAAACTAAAGATATAATTGTATTCGGTTAGAGGGAGCTCTTATTGTAGTTTGTGATATAGAGCAATCAAAAGAGACATACGATGACATATTTTAAGTCGTTGGATATGTCAGGTGTTTCTCAATGTGAATTAAGGTATAAAAAACCAGTAACTAAGGCATTTTTTTCTGTAACTAACAACCATACAAAGAGAGAAGAAAAATAATTCAGTTTGGAAATTTTGTTTAAATTACATTATACTGCTTGCTTGAAGTAAAAAAGATATAATTAAGCCTATAATATAATATTATATAATATGTATATAAATACCACAATCCATCAAGTTTAATTAATAGATTTGTTTTCAAGGCTGGGCCTTTTTTACTTAAATAGACCTTTTAAAATGTCATGTCTTTTTATTAGGGATGTTCAAAATCTAAAGAATCACATATTATTTACGGTTTGATTCCATTTTTAGATCTTATTATAAAAAATCGAATCAAATCGAATAAATCACATATTATAATTATATTATTTTTTATTGTGACGATTAATGATAAATATTAAATAATTTATTATTTTTTATTTGTTTTATAATGTATATTTTACTTTAATATGTTAAAAACAATATACTAATATTGTTAAAAAATAGTGTAATTAAATATCAAGTGATAAAAAAAAGAGTTGATGATATTTTATATTAAAGCTAAATAGAAGTGAAAATAATATTTAACTAAAATATGTTAAACAAAATTTAATAAAATCAAAATTCATTTTTAAAATAATATAAAATATAGAATAATTATGTAAGTTTGGTTGATATATTTAAATTATGATAATTAATTAAAAAGATAAAAAGTCGTGAAACCGAACTAAATAAACCACCAAAATTTAATTTTGTTTAATTCAGATTTGATATTATATTTTAGACAAAAAAATCATCTAAATCAAACATAAAATAAAGATGCAATTTAATTTGGTTGGATTTAAATATAACATCAATTCCAAATCAAATCAAACCTAATTTGATTTGATATTTTTTTATTTTTTCATTCTATTATCATAATTTAAAATTTATTAACTAAACTTAGATAATTATTATGTTATATTATTTGAAAAATAAATTTTACTTTTTATTAAATTTTGTTTAACTTATTTTAGTTAAAATATTCAGTCCTATTTAGTATTATTATAAAATAATATTACCAACTTTTTGTAATATAATAATAATAATCTATGTTTCACTTGATATTTAACATTATTTTTTAACAACATCAATACATCTTTTTTTAACATATTAAAGTAAAATATGCATCTTAGTTATAAAATAATAGAAAAATAACAAATTATTAATATTTAGTATTAATTACAACTGTAAAAATAATAATAATATGCAGTTTATTAGATTTTTACAACAAGATTTGAAAATCTGAAAAATCGCAAAAAATGCAGTTTTTTTAGATTTTTTTATTTTTAATATAAGTGATTTTTTAATTTTTTTGGATCGATTTGATGATTTACAAATAATTTTGATTCGATTTTAATTTTTTTATAATCATCTTTTAGCGGATGCATCAATAATAGGAATAATTAATTAATATAATTTCTATAAGTTGTATATCCATTAGGAAAACAATTAAATATCTTGAATGAACTCAATATCATAAAATTTGATTTTAATTTAATTGTTAAAATAATTATAATGACTTTTAATTATTCAAATGCAAGATCATAAGAATTATCATGCTTAGATAAGTATTGATTTTATTATTATCTTTTATGTTCCTAGGTTATCCTTTTTACTTAAAAAAAAGGGTTATTCCTTTTTACATATTGCAACCCAATTAAACAAAAAATAGCTGATACCACTACTAAACACGCTTTGCTAAAAGAATGATTAAATGTAGGAGTAATCGCAATGGAAAGAGGGATCAACGTTGGTGACATGTCAGGAGGAGGATCACAAACCACCATTCAAAACACAATGTTTTACGAGTCACACACATACACCCTCCACCACTAGTCTATTTTTTTTACACTTTTAGTTCTCATAATTAGTTTGCTTAGGAGGAGAGGTTGGGTAAGAGAAAACTATATATGAACTTCATTTCAGAAACAAGGTTTCACCCTGCTAATTAGTTATTTGTATTAAAGATAAAAAAAAAGGACAAACAGTATATATAAAATGATTTTGTATGATAAATTATATATGAACTTTTAACGTATATATATACGCGTGTGTTTATGTGCAATTGTCCAAATCAACCCTTATTTTCCTTTTTCATCCTTAATTCTTTTTAAATGTATTTTCTTATTTTGTCACGTGATACATTTGGAGTCTAAAACAAGCATTGAGATGCACTTTAGAAGACACTCAACAAAAGACAAAGTTTCTTATTTCCTATATTACTAGCTAGAGACTTGGAACAAAAATAGTTCAATATATTATTTTATTACAAAAATTTAATAAACTTAATTGTAATTTTGATTCTTCTTATAAACAGATAATTTTAATTTTAATATTTGGTTTCTAATTATAACATTGGATTCCCAATTTAAAAAATTGACAATTTTGATCCGTTCATTAAACTACTTCCAACCATCAATGTACATACATTTGACCAAGTAATTACTGAGTTAATACACTTATATTTTGTTTACTAACCATTAATTATAACTAAAATAGTTATTTTAAATTTATTAAAAACAAAAATTATTATCTACCCATGTAACTCTTTTCTTATGCTTATGTAACATTCATCCAAATAACACAAAAAACTAAAACCAAAAAAATGAATGACTTAAGCACCACTAATAGCAACAATAGTAGAACTGAACCCATAAGCAACCTCTATTATTTCTCCATTTTCATATTCTTTGCCCTAAAAAAAGATTAATTTAACCGACATGAACAAGATTAAATGGCCACGTCGTGGATTTCACAACCACAAATAGACAAAGGTTGAACAGGTACAAGATCGACTAAAATGAAGTGATAAACCATGTTAAACATCTAAGCAGCATATGATGAACAAAAATTAATTCCAAACACCTAAACGAGTACAAAATGAATTGAAGCAGATGCACTATGAACCATGTTCATCTACGTTTCAGAGTGAAGGATCCTCATGAACCTCCCATATCCCAGATCCTTCTCTCGTCGAGGAGTGAGTTTTCTAAGACTTCTCGCTCTTTCCTATGGGTGGCCGAAGCCAATTAGTTTGGTTTGATTTTTTAAATTTCGAGTCAAATATCACGCAACCTAGTTAGACTTGATCAATGTATGGGTCGGCTACTCATAATATACAATTAAGTTTATTATTATATAGAAATTAAATTATTAAATACAAAAATACATTAAATTTTAGTTAACAGAGTTTATTAAATTGATGTTTTTTTAAATTTTTATTTTTATTTTATTTGTTTTCTCATGTTAATATAGTATTTTATTTTTTTTCTAAAATAAAAATATTATATTAACATTAAAATCATTAATTTTATTAGTCAAATATTATCATAATTTAACCTCTTTAAGTGTCTTTAGTTATTATATATTTATAAAATTTTAGACAAAAATAAATTATTGTTCTATTTTTTTATTTTTATAAAAAAAATTATTTTTTAAATATTTAAATCCAACCTCTTAATTCATTTATGATTGAGTTGAATTAGATTGAATTTGTCAATAAAATTAGATAAACCTAATCCAATTCAATCCATAAAATTTTGATTGGATTGGAAGACGAGCTTAACAATGGTGTCTACAACTTATGAATACCCATGGTCTTCCTTGTTTCAGCAACGCCTTGTCTACAACAATGGTGTCGGATCTGGATTTCTTGCTTAGATCTAGACTAAGAAGGGCAAGAGCGGGTGAGAGTCTTTTTTATGTTCATCTGGGTGTTGAATTGTTGAATTTTTTCATCTGGGTGAAGAAGATTGTGTGAAGTCTTAGGCACTATTAATTTTGATTTGTTAAAATTTAGGTCCATTTATGTTAATCACTAATTAAAGAGGCAGCACAATATACTAACTCACAATTATATATAAAGCTTACGTCAACATCAGTCAAAGTCACATATAATAGTCAATTAAGACAACTAAACAAAAGTACCAAACTTGCTAATTTCAAAAATGAGGGAAATTAAATATTACAATTAAAAATTATGGGATGAAAATCACCGATTTGTAAAATTAGAATACTAAAATTGCAATTAAGTCAAATTAATATTATACATAATATTAAGGATCAAAATGTTATTTTATCTTATTTACTTATTGATTAAAATATATCTTTTATCGTCATAAATATAAAAATGTTCAAAATTTGTCTGGGTAAAATTTTCATCCTCACAAAATTAAAATATTGTGTTTGTTAGTCAAGACATAGGTTCGAATAAATTAAGACATATGATGATGATTTTTTATGTTAGTTATACATATGATTGATGTAAAATATGACATTTTTACTTCAATTATACATATAATATAATTGATGTAAAAAAGTTATGGATATAAATTCAAATGTTCTTATCTTGTTTTGAATAAAAAATAATACATTTTAATTTTATGAAGATGAAAAATATACTAAAAATTTTATAAAGAAAAATTTTAAATATTTTTATATTTGTAGAAAAAAACACATATTTTAAGTTTGCTATTGTATATACGTATTTTAGAAATGTATTTCAAATCTAAAAGAAATGATTATTTTTGTGTTGTGTCGTCGTGTTGTTGACAAAAGATACTTGAAAACAAAACCTACTTTTCTGGTGCAGTGGTCTCTCTTTACATCGTTGAGTCACTTTAGTGGTACACTGCATCAAAGATATTCATGATGATAGATCATGCAATCAGGAACTTTCCGACTGAATAGAAGAGAATGGGGACAAAGACACTGAACAACCATGCAACACTAAGCAACACCGTCCCAACTATATATATATATATATATATATATATATATATATATACACACACGTACAGAACAATTATACTTAATTTGCAGAAAGGTAAAGTATGGCACTTTACGTGCCACTGTGCCAGGCAAAATTTCCGTTTAAGTTTGTCTAGGGAATGGAATTATAAGAAAGAGCATATGAGAAAACACCTGGGTGTGTCCACTTTGTAATAAAGAAATTAAGAGAGAAAAAGAACAACAATATGGGGCATTGGGTTGGGATAACATTGGTACGTTTTCAGCGCTCTGGTGGGGGACGTGGGGTTATATCGATCATTTCTCAATCCCAAGTGAAAAGAGAATTAAAGAGATATTGGGTATATAAGTTGGAATCATTAGCCGACAAAATCAATGAAAAGGAGAAAATTATGGAATTTGGTTATTGTCAAATTCACAAGTTATTGGTATAATTTGTGAAAAGAAAGTATCATTGATGTAATATAAGGGCTGCGATGAATAGTCTCACTCAGTCGCCCCTCCCACATCTTATTCATATCCATATATAAGCAAGCATAATAATGATATTTTTTTTTATTCATAGCAAGCATAATGTTATATAATATGCCTTTCTAGTACCTTTATATATAGAGAAAATAAATTATATCATACTCACAGATCTACACAAGAGTATTGCCCCCACATGATTTTGTTTTTTTACATCAATATATCTAATCATTTTTTATTTTTATCCTATAAAAAAAGAATAAATTGATGAAAATCACAAATGCGATTGAATATTTTGAGACGTGACAATCACTTACCTAAAAGGTTTATATGTGATGTCTCATGCAAACTTCATTCCAGAATACAATAAGAATAAAGGGATTGACCTAAGAGTAAAAAGGAAGAAGGCTTAATAGAAATAAAGAGAAGTAAAGAAAAAATAAAGAAGAAGCCAACAACAAGCTAATGAACTCATTTCCTTTTAAAATCATTTTTCTAAAAAATACTCCAGTCAGCTTTTTTTTTTTATTACCTATAATAAGTCTGTAATTATGATTGTCCCCTCTTGATTTTCACTTTTATTGGTATTAATAGGAAATATGGATTTCAAAATTTAAATTTAAATATCATAAATTGTCCATTTAATTAAATATTTTTTTTAAAAAATCTTTTAAAATAATTATTAAAATTACAACACAATGTACAAAACTACAACTTCCCATTCCACAAGCACACATGCTCACATAACATTGTCTTTGACCATTGACCCAATTCATGACATCATAAGCACATTTGCTCTTACAGCATGGTTCTCGCATCGACTTACTCGTCGCACGATTTAAGGTACTAGTTAGAATTTCACTCCCAAAATATTGGCAGAGTTTTCACTACACTTCAATATCAATCACCAATTTGACTCTGGTTTGTTCATCTTGAACTTCCAATATAAGTTCAAGTTGTTAATTGATTGTTATTTAGGTTCTCAAAACTCGTTTCTTATGCTTGAGTAATAACTGCCGCAAGTGAAGATGATCTACGAAAGGCAACTAATGCGGCAAAATATGAAAATAATATATGTTTTAGTTTATTTAAAAATTAATGTTATTTGTTTTAAAATCTAATATTTACTCAAATTTAATCTTTCCATAACTTGGTATAAGTAGCGCCAAAGTCAATCAATCGAAATGTCTTTTCTACTGAAATTTTCCTTGATCGTGACTCCCTTAGTTGTGTCGGGCAACCAACAATCCACATGGCCAAATTTTATGTTTGGTAAGTTTTGTTAAAATCCTATGAAAGACGACATGTTGTTTGACATCAAGTAATGAACCACTTCTATGTTAAAATTTAGGATTTTTATCTCATTCACCGAGATATGTACTCGATGCATTTGGGAGAAGGTAAAAAGATATAATGGTGGTCACATTATACATATTGATACAAATTATCTATTAACGAGTTGGCTAGCATTGTGAATTGTATATGTTACGAGAGATTCAGTACCTAGTGGGTATTAATAATATTTCATTAATAAACTGTATGACAATATATTATGCTTATTTAATTATCCAAAATATGAAACCATGATAGAATATCAACAAAATAATGTCTAATGATTATTTTAAAGTCAAACTGATCGACAACACAAAAAATTATTCACCCGTTTGTTGGTACATCGATATATTCCTCATTCATAAATTTGATTAAATAAATTAGTAGACAAATTTGAAGTTTAATTTCTTATATTCATTGAGTGTCTTAGAGAATATAGACCCAGGATCTTCTGGAACCTGGCAAGTTATGTACGAGTTGTTGATGGTCCACTGTCCCCCGCATGTGTGTCGGAAGATATATATACAGCTGGAATTGCTGGTGAGCTTTTAAATATAGAAGCATCCATGAACTTGAACTTTACAAATAATGGAAGAGAAAGAAAAGAATATCACATTGTGTTAAATTTCCTTAGGTTAACCAATTTATGCCTGTTGAGTGAGATTAGTCTATTAATATTCAATAGATTAGAAAACACTTTGATAGTGGAAAAAAAGAGTAATTCTTCTAAAAAAGAAGATATTTTTTCTATCTCTAATTATAATTTTTTTAATTAATTTGTTAAGAAGAATAGTTAATTTAATTAATTATATTAAATTTATCCATTATTTAAATTATTATTTTAAAATTATCATTTTTTTATCTCTCTTTTTCATAAATGTTTGAAGAGACAGTAATTAAGTAAATGTATGAAGAAAAAAAATTAATACATCTAATTTTTTTTTTAAAAAAATGTCATAAAAAAAGATAAACAAATTTTTTAGAAACATCTTTTGGGAAAAAAATAACTATATCTTCACGAGTTTGTTAAATTAAAATGCCAGCAATATTGATGATGTGCATATTTATAGCTGGCATAGTAGCACTAAAGAGAATGAAACTTCCTTCAAAGCAAGGAATAAATATGAAGTGGTGGGTAGAGATTAAGACTCTTAAAAAGTGAATTAGTAAAAAAAAAACTATTAATTTAATCTATTACTATAATGGATGTACTCCTATTTAATTTAATGCATTGATTTAGTAAAATTTAAAAATGAGTACACTTTCAATTAGTACTTACTTTTAAAAGTAAACTCATTCACACGTGAAAACGGACCCCTTTGCATAATTAAATGATCCTCGATTCGTCATAAATGATTTTGTTCTATTAAATTATGGTATATATGGTACGTGCCTCTTCTTTGGATAAAGTCCAACACTTGCTGCTAAGTTTCTGGCATACAGTCTGTAAGAATCATTCCTACCATACAAATTAACTGTCGCCGTTATATTTATCTTTATTATTTATTTATTACTTAAAGAATGATGTACTACAGCAGAAACAAAAAATTGTGTAGGAATCGCAAACTATATATATGAAAATATATTGAAGAAATCTAAGCTAGCCAGATTTGTTATTAATAAAGTCTTACTAACTTGAAGTTTTTGTTTCAAAACATATTATGCTCCACTTTTCCATGTAATACCCTCATTTCTGAGTATTGATGGATGTTAGATTCGGATCATGTGTAGAATACAAGTAGTGCAGTGAGAGGGAAAATTAAACAAGTAATTTAATTTGTATTTTCTAAATTAAAATTAATATCTTTTTTACTATTCCATAAAAATATTACATAAAACATATTTAATAATTTAAAAATTTAAATTTTCTACATCTGGTAAAGCTAACAAATAAGCTTTAATAAGTGAATATTGTGAAAGAAAATAAGAATTATTTAAAATAAGTAATATAAATTGTGAAAGAAATAAACAAGAAAATTGACAAAATAATTAACTCACTATTAAAAAAACTATTTGGCATCCTTGTTCCTATGGGCCAAACAAAAATACCCACCTGTTCCCTTTCTTGAAGCATGTTTTAAACAGGGAACACTAATTTGAAGAAAAAAGAAGGAAAAAACAAACAAACAGGATACATGCACTAATAGAATTAAAGAATTTCTAAAATTAGAAGTTTCAAATGTATGATTTTTTATATTTTATATTTTTTTAATAATCTTCTATATCAATGGAATTAATATTTCCTTGAATAATTTTTTCATGTGTTTATAACTTAATTTTTTCTATTTCTTTCATGTATTTTATATAATGGAACGAATGACATTCTTATTAGTTTGTATACACGTAATTGTAAACTACAAATTTTTTCAAGCAATCGTTATCACAAATTTCTCCAAAATTTTGATTTCAAATGTTAGCTTGCATTAATTTAGTGTTAGATATTATATAACTTAAAATGATATTTTTTTTTGTGAGTTTTAGATATGCTAATAAAATATTTTACGAAAGTAATATATACATTTCTAAATATTCTACATATAAGAATACTTTGTTTATATAAAGTGTTTGTTTAGCTGGGAAGCCTTTTCAGTTATCTTTTAGTTTTTTTAATACTAACTCAAAATCTTGTTTCATCACCTTATTAGTAATGTTTGAAAAACAAGTATTTTTTTTAACCTATAGCATTTTTTATGTTAGTTAAAGTTTTCTTAAAATGCATCTAACTTTCAGCTTTTTATATTGTATTTTGTTTTTATTCTTAAAATATATATTAAAATTTCTTATTACATTTTTTAGATAAGGTAGGTTTATTTTACTGTTGTTCTGGGGCTTACTTCTGCCTAAAACTTTAGGATGGATGGAAGAAAGCAAGCTCCTCAAACTTTTATGAACACACCTCATCTCGGTCTCCTTACATTTTGTGAAATCTCTCCTTTCAATTTTTTTTAATCTACAATTACTTTAACAATGAACTTAAGATTTTGCTTCGGGAATTTAAACTCAATTTTACTCAGCATCGACATAATATAAATTTTCTTATTTCAGTTTATCTAAATAACGGTTTTTTTTATAATTTTATTTCTCTTTGATTCTTATTCTTCTAATTGAATAAGATGATAGAAAGGAAATATTTTGTCTAGGTCAGCTGGTCTTTGTCTCTATTGAACCAAATAAAGGAATAGGGATTTAATTGGATATTTCAATATATTTATGTACTGAATGACAGCTAGAGATAGTTAGTGATCTTTGAAACAAGTCATAAAGAAGAATGGGGTCCCCTTGATAAAATAGATATTCTTGTGGTTATAGTTCATTCACCACCGACAGGGGAATCAAGAACAGCGACTGAGTAACTGTTAAAGGAAATGCATGAATTGGGTTCACATTTGCCAATTGAGGAGTAAAGGTTCAAATTTAATGGATGGTGTCAGCAGTGATTTTCATGCATCTGTGATGTAATAAATACTAGTTTGGTCTTAAATATAAAGAAAATTTAATGGATGATGTCACCGATAAAAATTTTGATGCATATCTGATTAATAAATATTACTTCGGTCTTAAATATAAAAAAAAACTAATTCACATGAAGTAAAAAATAATTAATTAATCACATTTAATTATTTTAATTTTAATTAATACTATTTTTTTTAATTTATCTTTCATAGAAATTTAGTATTAGGAGTAAAAATAGTGAGTGAAACTAAAATCTTAATTAAATAAAAAATATTTTAGAAATAGTAACATTAAATAAATAAAGTTAGGTGAAATTTTTTTATATTTAAGAACAAGAATGTATTTTTTTTTCTTCATATATTTGATATTGAAGGAGTAAGTTATTCTATGTCTCTTTCATCTTGGGTGGACCATTTAAGCGAATCATTAGTGTTCATTGGAGATGATCCTCTAATAGTTAGCGTTATTTTATTTTTTTATCTTAATCTTTTAATTTATAAGAGGAAATAAATCCTAACTAATCCAAATTCAAAGATAAGTAAAATCAAATAAAAAATTATTTTTGTCAAAAATTAAATTTAAATATTATTTAAATAATTTAATTTTAATTTCAACGCAATCATTATTAAATATGTTAATAGTCAACCTAATTGGCTGTGGAATGAAGTGTTTGAATTGATCACGGTCCAAGGTTGTTGAAGCAAAACAAGAAAACAGTGTGTTAAGTCAATATAAGTATAAAGAGTGACTCATTCTTTTGTATATATTTCTTCTTTCTTTTCCTATATAAAAAGTGTTGAGGAAAAATCAGACATAGAAGTACTTCCTCCTTCTCTTTTATAAGAAAAAAACATAATTTTTTTAATCTTTTATAAGTAAAATTTGACTATTTTTGTTTTATTTTTAATGAGATTATGTTTAAAATATTTTTATTTAATAGGAAACTTATGTTTAATATTAAGTTATGATGAAGAATAATTTAAGAAAAAAATATTTTTTGATTAAAAATGACACAATTTGATAAAATTAAATAATTTTATTAATAAGCGTGAATTTTTTTTTATAAAACAGAACGAAGGGAGTAATAATTTTGTATTTTGGACTTGGTTTGGCTTCTTTGAATAATCATGCATGTCAACATTATGAAATAGGGTTGCATTATTTCTTTTTATACACTTTTTACAATATTTTTATAATATATTTTTTCTATCTTTTTTCATTGCATTACTTATTTTATGCTATCATTTTAATTCCTTTTTCTATTTCTCTTTTAATTATATTATACAATTAGAGTTTTTCTATGAAAAAAGACAAAGAAAGTAATGAATGCAATGAGTTGTGCTTGCTTTAGTAGATGAAGTAAGTACAAGAACACGGAAAATATGAAATGGATTGAAAGTGTAGAAGGAAATGTTTATAGTTTTAATTTATGTAGAATTTGAACTCATTATTGTTTGTTATAAAATGGCAGCATTTTACCGTTGGCTGTCCTATGTTTTTGTGGTTGTACTAAGCAAAGGTGATCTGATTTTATTTTCCAAATCATCATTAACTCAAGTTAACAAAGTTTATTCTAAAAAAAGTTAGCAAAGTTTAATTTTTAATGTGCATTACACAGATAATTATAAATTCAAATAAAATTTCAAAATATAATTGATAGATTTTATTTTTCTTACAAACCACGTATATCTTATATGAGAGATAATTATGTTTAAATTGGCTAAAAAAAATTAAAATTATAAAAAATTATGTATAATTAATTAACGGGTTGGATAAAATATATTTTTAGTCCCTCTAAAATTTGAAAAACTAGTCTTTAGTCCTTCTAAATTTTTTTGTCCCATTTTAGTTCTCTAAATTTAAAATGTTCATTTTTATCCCTCTAAATTTTAAATGTATCACTTTTGATCCTCAAAGAGTTTTAGATAGCACTTTATGTATAGACTAAAATGGTTTAGATAACATTTAAGATGAAAAACGAACATGTCAAAATTAGTGGACTAGAAATGAATGAAACTTTTTTGAAAAACTAAAAACAAACTTTTGTAATTCTAGAGAGATCAAAAATATATTTTATGCTTAATTTATATAAAATTCTAAAAATTTATATGAAAATATAATGAATATTCCAGATTTTAAAAAGATATTGTTTATTTAAAAAATAAATTTAAAGTTGAAAAATAAAAAAGCAACATTATTCTTTAAAGAATAGTGTATTAAAATAATATTGAATCACTCTTGAAATAATATTCTCTAACTTATTACTATTAAAATATATATTAAATGATTGAGTTGAAAGTATAGTTAGTTAAAATTAGAAAAGAAGAAGAAATCTAAAACAATACAAGAAGATAATTTGAGACATGTTTGAAAACATTTAAAAGATTTCTTTAATTGTGAACCATGTCTCTTAGAAAAAAGATATATAATGAAAAATTATTTCAATATTAATGGTTTATTTGGTAGGTGGGGAGAAAGGAAGAGAGAAAATAAAATTTTTAAAATTGAATTGAAAAGAAAAAAAATTGTTTCTAAAAGTTAACTTTTCTCTCTCTTTTATTTTATTTTTTTCCTCAACTAAATACATCATCAATTGTGTTTACTTTGTTTCTATCTTGTTTACTTACATCCAAATATAACATTAATTAAGGTGAGGATTCTATTTTGTTATATAAGTGAAAATTATTGATAACTCTAGTACTGTAGTTTCAACCTTTAATATTAGCTATTTTATCAAAATAATTGATTTTTTTCACGAAATTTATATTGCCATAACTATTATGTCAGAAATATTAATCCTTAAGCTTAATAACTCAAACACCTTTTAAAAGACTGGCCAGTGGCTACCTAGTCCATTTTGGACGTGAAGAGACAGATTTATATATATTTATTGATCGTATTGCTGTAACTAATTATGTTAGAAGTCCTTAATTAGCCAAGCACCTATTAAAGAGTGGCCACCTAGTCTATTTTGGACTTAAATTTGTATTGTCTATTTATTTAACACGTTATGCTTATGATTTTAAAATAGACCATTTAGCTACTACACCAGGTGCACGTTAAGATGAGACTTGATCTTAGCCAAAAGGCCAAGTTTGATGTTCCATATAGGACACAAGACACATTCTCTTCCACCCCGACTTAAAAAAAATTAAATAATATAAAAGCCTTTAACCTAAATTATTCGACTTACTAGGCCAAACTTTTTTTTTTATCAAATTAAATCTTTACAATATTTATATAATTCATGAATTAAAATTAATATGATTTTATATATTTTATATATAATACGAATTAAATCTCAAATTTATTATAATTAGGACTTTTGATTCTCTGCTGAAATCTCAAGATATCTTCATAAGGTTTGATCTTTTGGATTGACTATGAGATTAATCACACTTAAAGTTTTTTATCTCTCCTCAAGAATGTATGATGAGAGAATCGAATACAAATACTCTCCTACAAAATATATGTTTCATTAGTTTTATATATATATAACGCTGCTTGATTTAGTTTAAACCTTCAAAGCATGAATTTATTAGCATATTTAAAACCTTGATAAATGTAACTATATGTAAGCCTTTAAACGAACTTCAATTTTCAGGTTAGCTCTAAGCCTACTAAAAATCTCATGTTATAATTGGGCCTCGTGACAGTTTTTGGAAGCCCATCTTTTATTATCTTTCAATTGTTGCTATAATATATAATGTGTATACTTCTTTTGCTGGGCATAGTAAGAAGTTTTTATTCTTTATTATACCTGCATATTTTCTTTTTACCAAAAATGATATGCGTAGTTCTTTTTTTTCCTTTCCTCATTTTCTATATTGGCAAGTCTGCAAGACAATGAACACAGCCTTAGGCTACTACATGATTAATTTTAAGGTTCAAATTTCATCTGATCTAAATTTACAATACATAAATATATAGTTAATTTTGGACGAGCCAACTTGGAGGTGGAGTGTTCACTTGGACTGTTATATTAGGTTCTGCACTTCTGATGTCATTGTATGTTTATCAATTAAGAGAAACAAAATCAACAGGTTTCAACTTTCAATGCAATTGTCAGTAATCTTCTGAATCTACTAAGTTGGTTACAGTGTACCGATTTATGCCTCTTTTTATGTACTACTTTTAAGTTCAATATTCTATTTTTGAGTTGGAGGCTACTTATATTGCCATCCATCCAATGAGTGTTGATGTAATAATGTTGCTAAAACTACGAATTTGAACCTATGCATCAATGGAAGTGTTCTTCATGACCATCAATATCTGGTTATTTTTTCCTTTTAACTCTTATCACTGCATTCTTGCAATCAATAACTTATTCAACCATTTTTTTTTATAATGTGAATGCCATTTGAGGCAAACATCCAATAGCTTCATTTTGTAATAGTTCTATGGCTTGTGTTCTTGCTTATAATTATACTTAAGAAGGTGAATTGAGAGAATTATAACAGTGAATTGTTGGTTGGAAAGAAAATTTTTTAAGGGTTGAAGGAAAAAGAGGAGAGGTAGTGGATTCCAATTGTCCCATTATCATTCTAACAAAAATTAACCGTGGCTGATAAAGAAAAAAACAGAGGTGGATTGAGATAGCCTTATCACCTTGGAGAGCTCACACCTTTCAATAATGGTAATGCACGGATACTTCACAATTTATGACGTATTCGTATCTTATTTATTTGTATCGGACATCGTTACATGCATTATATAACTGCCTCTAGATCAGAACTTAGATGTTATATATTCTAACCTCCTATATACATTTTCTTTAAATGGAGACAAATTTATCATCGTAACTTGAATTGTAATACTTTTATTGAAATTTGGTTAGATAATACTTTTTCAATAAATTTTGCAAGAGATTAAACACTACTCATACGATAATGATAGCAAATCAAAATAAATATCAGCCCCATTAAGAAAAATAAATTAAGGAAATATAGGAAACATAAATACAATTATATTTAGAAAAATGTTAAAGCAACACACTCTTTAACTTATTTCTTTTAATACACTTTTTACTATCTCTTAAAATTCATTAAAAACTACCAAATTATAATCAAATCAATTTCAATCAATAATAAAAAATGTATCAGAAAATATATTGCTAGCATTTTTCATTATCCTAATTTCTTTTTTAAAGAATTGTTGTATTTTATGTATTGTATGGTATACAATAGTTTTTTTTTTGTCTGCATCCGTGTAAAATAGTAACCCACCTATTAGAGATAGATAGAGAGAGGGTGCAAAGACATTTTGACATTTAAGTGAATCTTAGTAAAAAGATGGGTAGGAGTGAACATAGACAAAATTATAAGGTGCTTGAAACATAAGGGTTGAGGTTTTTCAGGGCAAAGATGGTGGGTCAAGTCATGTTAATTGGCTTGAACTCAATAGGAACCTACGGCCCACAGCGTCTGGCTAGTCATTAGTCAGATTAGTCAAACGCATTGACTGACTGAGCTATATAAGTTGTAAGGGTTTAATATGTTTTTTTTTTCCATACAAAAATAAAGTATTTTTTGTTTGTTTTAATCCTATAAAAAATTGGTCACTTTGAATTCCTATATTTTTATCAATTAGCAATAAGTTCTTACTGTTAACTTGACTGCTTTTGTGAAAAGTATTTCTAAAGTATTTTTAGTCTATTTTTTTTTAATCGTAGAAATCGAAGGCAAGTACTAAAGAGTTTACTACAACTCTTGCATTCCGCTCAAAATGTAAAATTGTGATTTTTTTCATTTTAATCTCTAAAATGCTTTTTTAAACACTTCTAGTTACTATAATTTTATGAACAAAAATGATAAACAAAATTTTATAGGTACTAAAGTGATAAAAAAAAAAAATCAATTGTTTCTCATGTCTTTCTCTCTCAGTCCATCTATTGGATCAAACTAGCATAGAACCGTTTTTTCTATTCTTTGGTCCAAACATAGGTGGTCACACGTAACAATGTCCTCGATGACTGCCTGGGTGAATATGATTTCTTCAAGTTGAAGATTTTTCTTTGATATGGCTGCATGTTTATCCTCAAACTTGTGAAGCCACCTGCGAAAGCACCATTTAGGCAAAAGAATAAGACAATTTATCCAAAATACAACCAAACCAAGTCAAGACTATCATCCTAGAAGTAAATAATTAGGGCAAACGAAGCATATGACAGGAATTAGAATAGGAATCCGTATTTTCAATGCACTATAATCGCTTGGATGTATACAATAACATATTTTCATATGTATGCGTATGCAGGGAGCCAATCAACTTGGCTAAATTCTTTTCATTCTTTACGGACAATCAATCTTAGAAATCAAATTCAGCAAATTGCAATATTTTCATAGTCACTGATAGACATCGACAGATTGAGCATTTGATTACATTTAAATAACAAAGTTCACGACAATCCACATTCCAGATACCAAAAGTGATTCAGTCTACCTCATATCTCAAGAAGTGTATCTGCATTGCAAATGTGACAGCGACTTTGGAGGAAGTCCATAGAGAAATAAGCACAAACAGGAACAGCTGCAAGGTGCTCTGGGTGACAGCTGTAATAGAATGCCCAGCATTAATGAAACTTGGTAGGAGATGAGAGGACGTTATAGAATGATTAAAAGAAAAGGAAGCAATAAATAGATAGAGAGAGATTGGAAGATTACGCACTGAGGTAAAGAGGGGCGAAGAAGGAGAGTGCGGAGTATTTAACAATGGGGGAAACTTGCAGGTGCTAATTAATACCATATATTATTACATTAAATTAACAAAATCATAAGAGAAGAAGCACTAGATATGAGCAAAACCCTTGAACTCAACACCAACTATAGAATGTAACCATTAAAATGTCATCATTTCATGAATTTTGTTATTGCCGTACGTATATATAAAAAAAAGTAAAAAAAAAAATGTGAGTCTGGTGGGTTGAGGAGATCATCAAGCTTCAAAAATAAGAAAATGAATGGGATTAATGTTCAATGACATAGTTGCACCTTCTATTGGATAATTTAAAAACTAGCTAGATAGTAGTAATAGATAACACATACGTAAACAACCAACTTCACCGTATTTCTCATCAGCAAAAGAGCTAATAATCTGTCACCTCTTAATTTCCTTAATTTCTTCTTTAACTACTATATATAGTTTCCACAGGTCAAACTGGTATGTACATAAGAACACTATAATTAATGATTCACAACTGGAAACTTAATTGCTTTTTACATATATACAAACTCATCTTTGTGGGGAAATCCAAAGTGAGTTTTAATTTGTTCAAATCTCTCAGAAAGAAACAAATTAAACTTTGAAAGCTTTTCATTGCTGCTGAAACCCTGATTTGTACTATAAAGAATGCCTTGACGGGCCTGTGATTCGATAGTTTTGATTCACATCTAGTATTCTGCATTTGCTTTAAACTGTCGCCAAACCATATAATCCTATCACACCTAAATTAAGAAAACAAAAATATAAGAATTCTAGCTATATATCATTCTTAATTAAAATGTTATCATGTAAAATATATATATTCACAACATGCCCTATAAAATATTTTTGCTTCAAATGTTAAATAGACTCTTCTTTTTCTCTGCTTTATAATGCAATTATGAGTTTATTATGGTTAACCTAGTGATGAAGAATTACTATAAATGGATCGATATTTATATTAGATCCTTATTATTGTCACTATATAGATCAACAAAATATATACAATAATGAGTTATAAGACCTATTTAGCTAGTCATATCTCATGCATTAGTCCTTTCTTTTGTCTTTATTACAAGGTTTAAATTAAAAATATGATATGATTCTTATTATAAGGTTCAATCTAAAATATCTTTTATTTTAATTTTTTTTAACAAAAATATCTTAACTAAAGTTGGTTCTAGAATGACTTTAGAGAGATAAAAATAGTTCATTAATGTTTGTTATATTTAGAGTAAATTGAACTTTTTTTTTACTTATCTTTATCTTCTCCCTGTTAAGGAGAAGTTAAGTATAAACAAATTCTGACTCTTATAAAGTGAGGAAAATGTCATTTAGAGAATAAAATGTAATAACACACACAAGTTCCTTATCCTTTTTCCTGCAATTAAATAATTCCCAAAATTTTAGTATATTTTGAATTATATGTATTTATTGTGAGGTCTTAATTTGATTTTACATTAGTTATTTTAAAAATTTAATAAATTTGAATTATTGTTTTTTAACTTTCATTGAAATAAAAGAACATTATTGAAATAACTAAATAGCTAGCATAGTTAAGTAAAAATTTTGATAAGTTAAAATATTTATAATTTTATTTAAATTTAATTTAAACATTATATTTTTAAGTTTTAAATTCAAAATTAGGTTTTATAATTCTTAATCATAACAATATATTTTTAAATTATTTTTAATATATGTCGACATTATTGAATTTTGTTTAAATAAATCATTGTTTATCTTCTAAAAATATTTTAAACAATTTTATAGAAGTTTCTAAATATTTTATAATTAATATTAAATTTATTTAATCAATATTATATACAACAAAATATTTCCAAATCATCTTCAAAATTAATTTTTAGTAATTTAATTTTTAAAAATATTTAAATGTATTCATTATTACAACATTACTAAAGTGAGAAAATAGTATAGTTAAATAAAATTTAATTAGTTTTTTATAATTTTATTCTTTAAATTTAATTTAGATTTCAGTTGTTAAAACACAATAATTTGAAGTTATTTTTTGAATTCTAAAATACAAAATATATAAGAAATACCTTTTTGAATTATTTATGAAAATCTTTTTAATAAATGATATTTATTATTTAAAAATGTTATTGAACTACAATGTAAAAGTTTTTAAATATTTATCCTTTTTAAATTAATATTCAAATTTATTTTATTATTATAAATAATAATGAAAAATATCAAATAAATTATATATATATATATATATATTATTTTTAAAGCTTTTGTTTTTAAGTTTAATTTTAAAGTAGCCTTAAAGGAAAAAATAAAGCTATGCTAGACATAACCTTAAAATCTACTATATACTAAGGATTGAAACTAAATTTACCTAATAAGTAACATTCGAACATTTATTAACTTGGCTTATAACTTAGCTGTATGTGCTTAAAATAGTTATTAAAGATGTTATACATGTAAGTAGTGACTTTATTTTTGTGGTTTTTTAATTTTGAAATTTTGATAATAAATATTTAAAAACAAATTGGTCATAAAATGCATGATGTTGCACGGCGAACAAAAAAAATACTTAAGGAAGCAAACGATTAAAATAGTCAAAACCAATATGTTAAATTTACTATTGCCGTTGAAATTGGCCCAATTAACATCATTAAAATTTCTAGCGAATTGACACGCGCAACATTTTAAGGTTCAGTTTTGTTAGTGTCCATTTAAACTTTCACCAACTCGCTGTGAAGAAATTTTTTGATCAAGTTTCCTATATGGTTGTGTTATGAGCAAGTTCTCTAATTAAACATCGACGCGTATCTGTAGGTTGTGAGCAATTTCTCTAATTAAGCATCGACGCGTGGATAGTTTTTTGAAATATTCAACAGCATATACTAACAGACTATTTGATGTTCTAAGAAGTATTTATATGTAATTATTTGACTTGAGAACTTTAAGGATATAAAAAAAATATTTAACGATAAATATGCATTGATTTATATATAAAGGAAAGTCGGTTTCTATCTAGCAACATGTCTTATAAAGTGCCATTGGATTTTGAGCTTAAGAATCTATAATCCCGTCAAATGGGGTTGAAGCTTTTATTTTATTAGTTTTGAGTTGAAAGACTGCACGCCTCAAGCAATGCTATCTGCCTGAAACTTATATAAACTTTTTTTTTTCTGACAAGTTGCATTTATAAAAGAAAAATTTATTTGTATGAAAGTTTTATGCAACTGGTTTTACAAATAAGAGAAATATAGGGAGAGAAGAGAGATAAATGTTGAATAAGATCTGAGTTGTGCAATAGTGAGAAAGAAAAAGAAAAAAGAAATATTGTATTGTTATACAATTTTATTGTGTGAATATAATATTCTTTTACAAAATGATATCTCATATCTCTAAGAAAATATAAATTTAACATTTTCTTCGTATCTTTATAGGAAAAAAAATATTTGCTTCGTTCGTATAATGTAGAAAAAATAATCTGATTTGCTTTTTTCATGCAATGACGACAAGAGGATGATGTTCCCACTTCCTATCAAATATAAAAATTTATGTCATTACTTGTAGTAACAAACTTGCTCAATAATTTGGCTTTATCCTCTTTGCTCTTTCAATTTTTAATGCATAATTTTCTTTTATATTTTAATATCATACAGCTGGAATCCTCCAGTCTATTCCAATTTTAATTAAGTTTGCATTCATATTTAAGGTTATTATCAGAAAAGTTTAATTTGTTTAATTTAGAAGGCAGTGAATATTGATGTTTGAAATTACGAGCAATTATTTATCGATATCTCCCTACATTAGTGCAATCTTAGTATCTTAATGGTTTAAAAACTTTATTTGCTAAATTGGAGTGAGCAGCATGCTCGTTAGAAGTTTTAAAATGCAATCCGTTGAGATCGGCTTAATTAGGTGGAAAAAAATATTATATGATTTTGAATTATTTTAAATGTGTATAGTTCTGACCAATCTTTATGTCATATATAATTGATTTTTTAACTTACAAGAGAGAGTTAATAACATTTAATGACATGATGTGTGAAGATTGATTGTTATAAAAAATAGTCCTATGTAATAATTTCTACCACGTACATTAATAGAGTAAGAGAGAGTTCGAATAATTTGTAGGAGCTCTTAAGTTTTATTTAGTTCACAGGAAATTTTTTGATGACCACTAAAAGAACACTTATAAAAAGCATTTGAAAATATATTCTTTTACTTTAGGATTTTTAAAAGGAACTTTATTTATATATATATATATATATATATATATATATATTTAAGTTAATTAGTATAAAATTAATCTTTATTTTTTTGAGTTTTGTATGGAGTTACTATAATAATAGTTAAGGCTAATTAGTATAAAATGATGTAAAATTAAAATTATGTAAAATTAGTTCTGTGTTGTTAATATAATAATAATTAAGGTTATTATTATTTAATATTAAAATTAGTTGTAAAAATAATAACAAAATTATAATTTGATTTATTAAAAATTAAACATTTAAATAATTATAAAAGAAGAAAATAAGTTTTTAGTTCCTTTGTAAGGTTTTTGGATCGTCCCGGAAGGAGACGAAGAAAAAAGAAGAAGGAAGGAACATCATTTCATGATATCATTTGATCTTTAACCATTAAAAATCACATGTCATCTGTTAGACTATTCAGTACTAGACCGAGCAAAACCCTTGAACTCAACACCAACTATAGAATGTAATCATTTCATGAATTTTATATAAAAAAAAAAAAGTAAATTAAAAATGTGCAAGGAGTCTGGTGGGTTAATGAGATCAATAAAGCTTCCAAAATAAGAAAATATACGGAATTAATGTTCAATGACATATTTGCACCTTCTATTGGACAATTATTTAAAAACTAGTTAGCTAGATAATAAACAACTAACTTCACTGTGTCTCTCATCAGCAAAAGAGCTAATTAATAATCTTTGATCACCTCTTAATTTCCTTAATTTCTTCTTTGACTCAAACTAGTATGCAGATATATAAGAACAGTACTAATTAATTAATGATTCACAACCGGAAACTTAGTTGCTTTTTACATACAAACTCGTCATTGTGGGGAAATCCAAAGTGAGTTTTAATTTGTTCAAATCTCTCCGACAAAAACAGACTTTGAAAGCTTTTCAGTGTTGCTGAAACCCTGACTTGTGCTATAAACAATGCATTGACGGGCCTGTGATCCGATAGTCTTGATTCACATCTAGCATACTGCATTTGCTTTAGACCATCGCCAAACCATATAATTCTGTCACACCTAAAATTAAGAAGCCAAAAATTTAAGAATTCTATCATTCTTAGTTAAAACGTTATCATGTGATGTACAAGGATGTACGTGTCTAACTATAAGGTGCTTTTGTTTTTTTTACATGAGTACCTGAGAAAAGTTACTTTAAGTTAATCTTAATCATACAATTTATCACTAATACTTAAGATTAAAATTCAAGTTACTTACTAAGACCACACTAACAGTTTAAAATGTAACCTAGTAACGTGATTTTTGTATTTTAATATTGTCATTCAAAACATAATCTAATAATTTATATTTATGCATGTGTCTTACCATGCTGGTGCTCGCTTCTTCCCTGCCTTTTTGCCTTGATAACAACATCCATAGTACATGTCTGAATTTGGACAATACTTGTAGGTTGGAGCAAATGTGATTGCTCCTTCATGCCATTCTTTTAACATGTTTCCCCTCATTAGCTCCATTGTTAGCTTCATTTTCATTCAATTCAAGTTAGAGAAAATATATACTAAAAATTTCAAGATGTGGTTGCATGTGTGCTCGTAGTGTGCATTTAGTTTAGAAACTAAGAATATGTGATGGAGGTATCAAGGTGAGAGTATAAGAAGAGATAACCTCTATCATATTATTAAAATGAAAAAGATTAAATTTAGATAAAATAATTTTATTCATTCATGTATAATTATATTGTAAAAATTTACTTTTCTCATCTTTCATGTGCATATGTACAGTATGTGAATTTTTATTTATTTAGACACCTGATCATATTCTAGTAGGTAATCCCAGTCTTCATTTTCAACAAGTAAGCGTGTTGTTTCTTCCGGTAGAGAAATTCTGTAATTTAAATCTCCAAGCAATATTACGTGTCTGCACAAGCAGGGCCGTGATTAATTAATTAAATGCACAGTTAAAATAATGCAACATGAATGTCAAAGTAAAAGTAAATAAAAGTAAATTCAATTTGAATAGAGTAATTAATTAAATGAAGTCGGCAGAAAGAAACTTCTATTTGAATATTGAGTAATTAAAAGAGGTCAACTGGTTTTACCTTTTTAATTATATTTCAATATCTCACTTTAAGATGTGTTTTATTCTATTTGGCACCTTTTTGCAACTTTTTCATCAGTTAATTAACTTACTGTCCCACTATAGCAGAGCAAATTCCTCACATATTCTCAAAGTTGATTGATTTAAGAGTAAAATTTAGTGTCAATTCAAACATAAAAACCAACAAAATATTTAAGTGTTTTGGCGGCCTTCATCAATATGTAGTAGGACAAATTCAGAGCTGGAGACTCACAATATATAGTGGTGCTTTCAACTAGCAAGTAGAAATTTTTTTATTTTAAAAGCCATAAAAACAAAAAAAGACAAAAAAGTTATTTAATATTCGCACCTTGTTTTCATGATTTGTTGGAAAAGGAACCTAATGATTTTAAAAATAAACCAAAAAGCAGTTATTGAGGTTGATCGGTTGGACGGTTTCTAACAAATTAATGTAGTAATTGCTTACTCATGATCAAGAATCTTTCTTGGCAAATCAAGCATAGGGCCTCTAGGAAAGCTTGTCCTTGAAAATATTTCAGCAACATTAGAGTTCCTAAGCTTCTCATCCCCCCCTCTCCCTCCAGAAGCTAGGTGAGCACACACAAAGCAAAAGCTTGTTTCATGTAACACAAATCTCACAGATACAGAACCCTGCAAATCAATCATGCATATAGTGGTAAAATTAAGTAAACTTAAATATAATCAAGTACAAAATTAAAAAGGACTTATTCCAAGAGATAACCAATTAAGATATATGTAAAAATTTTAAGAATATAGGACACTAAATTAAGTTGATGTTGATAGTGATGATGAGTGGTGAGCATATAGTTTTATACTGCAAAGTGCAAAACAAATAGATATGATGCATGTATGTTGAATTGAAGCGCTAATTAAAGTAATGAATGAATATGAATATGAAAAAAGGGGGGTTTGGTTAGGTCACCTTGTTCCCTAAGCAGCCCATGATGCCACATCCGACACATGAGACACTTGGATGTTGAATGAATGGACGAAGGTCTCTCTTAGCCCATACTGATATCAATATACCAACCATTTGCTTGCTAATGATACATTCGAAATCTTGGGGGGATTCACACAGCTGACCTGGATGATTATTATTTTCACCTTCCTTATTATTGCAACAAATATTCTTCTTCACATCCTCCCTCTTATCATCACCTAATTGATCTTTGAAACTGTGATGTGTGCTCTTGTTCAGAGCTTTTCTGATTATGGAATTCCACTTTGTAGATATCTTATTGTTTTCATACCCCAATACATTGGATGCTTTTAGAGGTACAATTTCTTGAAACCTGGTGGATTGTGAAACAGTTGAAAATATGTTACTACGTGCATGATATTAATAATTATTGTCAAAAGAAGCTCAATTCATACCCAAGTAGATAGATGTCACAGGAATTGTTGCATGTCTCCAACAAATCCTCCATATTCAGTCCTTCATCTGGGAAAATCCCACCTACGTTCCATGTGCTGACAAAAATCCTTTAACGATTAAATAAAATGGTGTCAGAAACATATATAGAGGAACAATAAAAATAGAACACAACCCAGAATATATGATCATGGAGCTCAATCAAAGATATATATACTGCACTTCATCTGCAGCTGTGCAGTATATAAGAGTTGTCAGAAAGATATATAAGAATACAGAATTAGTATGTATAATATGACTTTTTTCTTCTTACTTGTATTTTTGTGTATCCTTGTGATCATTAAGAATTGTTTTGGAGCTCAGAGATGACTGATCATGACCCAATAAGGGTTCTGTATTACTTGGATAATCTGCTACGAAATTGCTGCTTCCCAGTCGCTTGTTGAGAATCTTATTAGCCACTAATGCAGGCCACATAAACTAAGGAAATTGTATTCAAAAATTCATTCATATATGTCAATAAAAGTTTGGTAAGAAATTTGAATAAAAAATTAAAGGAGAGAAGGCAAGTTAGTTATACTTACTTCAGCTAGCTTTCCAGTCATGGTAATGGTTTATACTACTTTTGGTGACAAAAAGAAATGATCAGAACAGAATGACAATTCCACAGTAATAAAAGAAAATGGATCATATAGATATCATGCTCATGATGAAGATCGAGTGCAGATTCCTGTGTGCAACTTGAGAAGGAGGAACTTATTTTAATGTGAGGATGCACCCTTTCAACATTATATTGTTCGATAGTATTTCAATATAGGAACATCTTAATTACATTGTCCCAGCAAGTTAGGGTGAAGAGAGAGGGGGCGAGAAAACATGGGTCTTCTTCAAGATTCGAATTCTTCTGTACGATTGTTGAAGAGTAGAATCCGAAGGATATATATATATATATAAATAGTTGAAAATGGGAGCAAGTGGGAGTAGTGTGGTCCATGAAAAAAATAGGCAAATAGGAGAAAAAATGATGACTAGTTATTGGCGCAACAAGTTGCCAAGCCTTTTGCATGCTAACATTATCTGTATGTTTTGTGGAAAAGGAAAGGACCGAATATTTTTTACTTTATTTTTGGTTTACAGCAAAGGTGCGATATTTGACTGGTTTTGATGATATGATAAGTTTAAGTCTTAACCTTTTTTTTACATGAATTTGGTGTAGTGTAATAATATTTAAATTCAAATTGATCTAAAATAAAAATTTAAATTTATTTAAAAAAAATAAACCAAATTAAATCAATATTCTTTAGATTTGTTTGGATTGATTTTTGAATAAATGGATCAGTTTGATTTGGATTATGGTTGAAATTTGTGGAATCGAATCAAATCAAATAAAATCACAAATATTTATGTTTATTATTTTTATATAAGGTTGAATTATAATCTATTTTAATTCTAAGTGTAATTCATTTTATTTTTTTAGATGTACAACATAAATATATAAGATTGAATTGTAATTCATTCTAAGTGTAATTTGAGCTTCAATATACTTATGTGTGGTTTAGAGCATTAGTTTATAATTTCTATTTCATATAATTTAACACATCAAATTTTTAAATATATATGAAGCTATTAAGTATTGTTGGGTTATAATGTCTAAATAAGTTTTTGAATGTTTGAGTGTCAATTTTTTTTGTTAGTTAAATTAAATGTTTTTAAAAATCATAGATAAAATTAAAAATATTAAAAATCGTAAAAATTGATCCAAATCAAACTATAAAATATTTGTTTGATTTGGTTTAGATTCAATATTATATTCAAACAGAATTGTTTATAATTTTTTATGTATGGTTCATATGACTTTTTAACCAAATACTGAACAAACTATTCTATGAGCACTCCTATTGTAAAGTATCCACTAGCTAATAACTAATTTCTGTCGAGTAACCTAATTGGTTACTTTTAGTGGAATTTACCCTTTTAATCATGTTTTTTTCATTTAAATTTATAACTTTATTTAAGAGGATCAAGTCCGATAAATCAACAAGCTGTTGGTAGTTTAAATCTTAATATATATGATCATTATGCATAGAATGGACAAAACATAGTTACTATTATTTTGAATTTATCAAAACAAAAGTTTTCAAAGAAATCCTACACATAATAAAAATTACGTGGAAAATAAATCTCATATCCTAAACTAATTAAGGTAATTTATTAAATTATTATTTTATTTAAAATTTATCTTACCTTCTATTTGAAATACAAATTATTTTCCTTCGGAAACATATTTCATTTTTCTTCCTTAATATACCCAAATAGATCTTGATTAGCAATTTCTTCTGTATACAAGTAGATTAAGATAACACAATACAAAATATAGTAAAGATAAAAAGGGAGAAAGGTGGATAAAACCCCTCCAATTTATATGTTTGAAAAAAAGCCTATATTGACAACTTTCATTATTAGATCATATATGTCTTTTAGACTTTCAGTTAGCTAGATTTAATATAAAAAAATTAGGCTAATGTTCACGTCAAAGAACACCAAGGAGAGAGAATAAAGGGCTTTAGTTCAAAGTCACCATCAATGTGTTCCCCTAATTCTGCCAAACCATGAACTTGAGGAAAACCATATTGTAGCTCGCCTCTATTTATACGGGATGTCATATGATAATATTGTCTACATGCGATAGTCTCGTTGGTCTCTTCTTGTAATGCCACTGTGCAGGCTCAACCTTGTATCCCTCGTACATGGTACAAGGTGTGTGATTGTTGGTGGCTGACATGTCAGGTCACAGTGCTTCTCTGATCTTATCGTCACGTCTTTCCAATACTAATTTGTATTGTACTTTTCATTTTTTCGCCTTCTTAGCTGTAATGTCAGTCTGACATCGCTTCAACTAGTCGGTATCATTGAGGTGAGTCGGTCGTCCAAGAGCTCTGTCTCAGACGATATACGATACTCCAAGTATTGAGCATCGTGACTTAGTTGTCTAAGGGTAAGTCATTCCACCCGTTAAAGTCGGTACTCTCGGGATATCCATCTCGGACAACGTATAATCCTTCAAGCATTGATATTTGTGGCATAAATGCTTAAGCGCAAGTTGCTCTTCCTGCTAAGATCGACACTCCCGAGATATCCATCCAAAAATGGTGTATAACGCCTCAAGCATCGAGCCTAGTAGCGTAAATGCTTAAGGGCAAGTTGCTCCTCCCCCTAAGGTCAGTACTCCTGGGATATCCATCCTGGACGGTGTACAAGTGTTATCTTTGTTAAGTAAAATTTTTTAAGTGTAGAAGTTTTATTTTTCAATAAAGTCAATTTCAATAGAAAAGGCTAGCTTCTGGAATGAATCCTGTCAAAGATAGTATGGGAGTCACCTATTACATTGATATTGTTGAAATATGTTTTGATAGAGGTTTGTCGAAATATATTTTTAATAAAGGTTTGTCGAAATACATTTTTTATTAGAGTTTGGTGAAATATATTTTTGGTAGAGGTTTATTGAAATACATTTTTGAGGTTATAGAATGATTCTTTATTAAGTATTACTTATAGAAGGATTCTTTCTATAAAAAGTGGTTATGAGGAAAGGATCTTATTGAAAAATAAAATTGTCTAAATTAATAATTTTGACAAAAATTAGTTTTGTCTAGATTTTGTCGAAAAGGATAGAGTTGGAAATTTGACAATTATCCACATAAGACTTTTTTTTATATAAAAGTTGGTTTTGACAGTTAATTTGAATTCAAAAGGAGCAATTGTAGCAATTTTTTGTAGAAGATCAAACGAAACAATTGGAGTCATTAGATGTAGGAAGTTAACAAATTATTGTATATATGTTAAAATCATATAATTTGACCGATAGTATTAGAAGTCTATAAATAAAGATCTCAACAATCATTTTTCATTGGATTGAATAACTACAACTCAAATCTTCAAATACCAACAATGTCACACTCAAAAATGACTCCGATTCAAAGATTGTAGTGTATGTATTCATCTCATTTTAATGAATTTATGTTTCATTTACTTTTTTGCATTTCTATGAACCTTTTACTCTTTTCAATCTCTATTTTTTTTCTCTAAACTCTACTTTTATTCAATCTCATTTGTTTGATTATAATCAAATTCATTATATATTGCATGATTAGAACTACTATAAAAAAAACACCAATATCAAAAACTAATAATTATAGAAATTATTCTATAAACTACTCTTGCACAAAAAGAACTATTAGTATTAATGGACATTATCATCAAAATTACTATCAGTATCTTTGTAAATCATTAAGCAATTCTATTAAGTTGAAAACTACGATTATTTATTCTACGAAAGAAACTTATAATCGAAAATAGATTTTATGTCTCACACTTAAACATTAATTTATTAATAGAATTACTAATAAAAATTATTACTTGATAGATATAAAATTCTCTTTGAAAACTAATTATAATTTTGGGAGTTAACAACACCCCTTCAAACTTTGAGTCTAATAATATAAATATTTAAGGACAAGTTTCTCCTCTCACTAAGTTTGGTACTCCCAAGATATCCATCCCTCACCACGGTGTACAACTTATGAAGAAAAATAGATCATATATGATTTTTCATGTATTTATTTGCTTGGTTACCATTTTCTCCAGAAAATATTCGGATTGAAACCGATTAACTCATTCTCCGTCAAACTTTACCAACTTTCATGCTATGGAACATGTCTATATGTTAAATTGTTCAATAGGGGGAAGTGTAGTCTCAAATCATTCAGAGACAATATAATTTTGTTTTTTGAAATTCCTTTCCATTTATTTAATGTATTGCATATTTCCCTGTTCAATCTTAACTTAATATAGTTACAAACTCATATTTTGGAAATTTTCTAATTTATTTAAAAATTTGAATTTGAGTCTTAAATACGAAATTATATTAAATTTATAAAAAATGTCATCTAACAAAAATAAAATCACATCAGAACAAATATCCATCATTATTTACATAATGATCAAATCTTCAACATATTATTAATGGTAATAACTTCAAGATCAGAATATATATATTTAAATGAAATTAACTAGTCGGTGATTTATATCACCCTCATTTTAAAATAAAGTTTATATTATATATTATAATAGAAAAAATATGTTTGGTTGTTTGCATTAATTAAATATTATAATTTAAGACTAAATTAAATAACTTATCCAGACGTCATTATAGTCATGAACACTAGTTTGTTTGGTTAGAAACAACATGGGAAATACGAAGCATGATTGGATGGGCGGCACAACAGATTCGCCATTCATGATGAACTTTATGTTATTTAAAGTATGATTTAGCTTAACCAATTTACATGCATGTTCCTCCATGAATAATTATATTCTTGTTTAGTACACCATTAGTTTAAGAATTTAATGATGGTGTATTGTCAATCAATTTTTTTCACATTGTATCAATCAATAAAAAGTATTTTAATATATCTTTTCAGATAATTATTGTAAAAATATATCAAATACATTATAGTTTCTGTTTGATGACAAATTTACACAACCAATATATACCTTAATTATTTTAGTCTAAAAGTTAAATGTTTATTCATCATAAATATAAAATAACTTACTCTATCAATCAATTATAAAATTAATAAAATGAATAGTTCAATCCCGTCTGATCCTTTGGATCAAACATGAAAAATAGATTAGATAGATTAGTTTATATTCTATATGGATATCTTTTTTTAAGTTCAACTAGACTTGATGATTTATTAGATAAACTCATATTGATTCATTTCTTTTGTTTAAATTTATATAAATTTTAAAGGGAAAAATTAAAATTAAAAAAGATAGGACCAAAATAAGTCCAATAAAACTTGCATCTATATTTCTTGAATCCAATCTAATTTAAAGGGTTGACCCTAATAGACTCAGTTCAACCTCATCTATTTTGTCACCTCTAACCAATCATAAATTATGGTTAGTATAAATTATAACATGTATAACAAGTGTTGCAGCCAATAAAACGGAACGGTTAACATGCATGTTCTGATGTTCTTCCATGAATAATTACTTTTTTTAGTGGAGAAAGACAGCGAAATTTGCAACAAAGAAGGAAATAAACTAGTTAAGCAAGTACAAATAGCAGCCAAGCAAAGGAGGAGGATCCGTGAAAATCAAATGGAATCAATGTCTTGGGTATGGCCTTATCGAGTAAGACAATACCCGTAGACCTATTTGCCTCCCCATATCCAATCACAACCATACACCTCTCAGTCACATACTTTATAAACTAATAATAGCAAAGGGTGTGTGCCTCTAATATCTTTAATTAATTTGCACTTTTTGCTGTGTTAAAGCACCACTAAAATGAAATTCTATTTGCACCAACCACTATCATAATTTATATTTCTTTTATTTTAAGATTCACTATACGTTAAGGATGGGTTATAATTTTTATTTTTGTTAATATATGTATTTGTATTATAATTATAAAACAATATCATCAGTAACTCATAATCATCATCTTCAATATAACTTTTAAGATAATTATTTTAATAATTAAATTTTTTTTTATACACCATGATTTATAATTAAATAATCATATAAAATTATTTACATTATTAATACAAATTATTTGTATCTTACTTTTATTTTTTCCAATATTGTACTTAAACGATTTCGTATTTACAAGATATACTCTTTATTGTCCGAATAAGGTAATACCTTCATTGACTTGATACGATAATAATGTGTCCACGAATAGCCTATTCCCATTATTTGACATACATTTCAGTATTTTGTGCGGAAATCATTTACTCCTTTCATCCCAAATCAATGGTCGTTCGTTCTGATTTGTTTTATTGAAATAAATAAATAAATAAAAGAGAATAATAATTTTATAAAATTAATTTTATATATTATTAATTCATTTAATTTTTTTTTCGTTTTCTATTAATATTTTAAGAAACATAAGTGAAAAAAATAATTAATATTATATTAAAAAAATAAAATAACAATTATTTTAAAATATTTTTTTATACGATAAGTTTAATAAGACAGAGAAAATCCTTAAGTAATCATCATTTGATAAGGATGATTTAGTCACGAAAGAAACGGTGACTGACTGAGTAAAGAATTTGAGGAGAAAATGCAAACATTGCATATGCATATGCAAATGCAAACATAGAAAAGGCTGTTTTTTCTTCTTCAGTTATAATTTGGAGAGTATTCATCCTTTAAAAATTATATTCTTTCTATTTTCTTTTCTATTCTCTGTTTTTGTTTTTTTATTTTCAATTATAAAACTATCACTTTGTTTTTTTTTCTTTATTTCTTCTTTTTTAAATTTAAATCCAACCCATAACATGAGGCATGATCAACGATAGCATGTTCAATGATCAAGCTCTAGTACGAGAAATTCCTCTAGCATTAGTTGTTAGAGAGAGTTATGAAAGATCAATCAACAAAGCATGATTTTAATTTATTTTTTTTCAGGAAAAGGGAATGCCCCAAATGAGCGACCAACAATGTGGAAGGTTTGGACAAAGGCTAAGCACACACTATAGAAGTAATATAAATACCATATTCATTGCCCAACCAACACCTTTCAATGCACTGACCTATAAATAAACAGGACAATCATGCCTTCTATGCTCTAATTCTATCTGAACAGTTGAAGGAAGAAAAATATATAGAGGCCACCAAAATCCCATCTTCCATTACCATAACCAAATTTAAACACAAAGCCATCCCTCACAATAGAAACAACCTTACAAATACTCATCGACGCTAATAATGTCAATGAAAATTAAGGTGAAAAAGAACTAAAGTAATGACATTCTGCCAAGTCATAAACTAAATGAAGGTTAAAAAGGTCACAAACTAAACTGATCATAGATTACTGTCTCAAAAACTAATGCAAAGGATTACTCGAGGATGAGGCTTGTATTTTTTTTTTAGACTAATTATTCAATTAGGCACTTACCTAAAGTGATATTCGATCAATACACATCTTATCACGTTATCCTTAATAAATTTAAGATTATTATAATTAACTGTTGCAAAAATTTAATTCAAAATATTCCAAAGTATCAAGTTGGACGAGCAAATTTCTTAGTTGAAGGATAAGTTTTGATCTGTAATGCTTGTCTGAATATAAACTCAGATGAGATTGACTTGAACAAAAACGACCAGCTCCTAGCTAGCCACCCGCAACTTCAGTTGTCAAATCTATCAATTGGCCACCCTCTGCCATCATCAATTTGGATTACTATTAAGAAAGTGCAATACTTCAAGTGTTTACAATACTATTTTTCAATTAAAATTTTAATTTCGCTTTGATAACGTGTCGACCTTTAACGCTAATGCTAATGTATTTCTCTCATGCAACATGCAAGCTTAAGATGATACAATTGGTTAGCATTTCTCAAGAATATGATTAAGTCGATCAATCCACGTATAGTGTGCATCAAATTAATTAGCTAGATTATTATCAGCAGTTATTTTGTTGAAACTTGGTAAAGCAGCCAAAATGCGGTTATATCTTAAACACTAATTCAAAACCTTTACGGCACAGGTCCCAAATTTTGAAATTTCATGATCAGTTAGCATCATTAACCACTTGCTATATCAAATCATGTAATGGTAACTGGTAAGTATCTTAATTAGTTCTTAGTAAATACAGTATTAAAATCATTTTCACCAAACTCCATAAGTCAACATATTGATCTTTAAACATCAACCACAGACTACGAAAAAAATTATCAATAATATTTGAGAGTTCGTTAAAAATAAGGATGCAGAATCCGACATTAATTTTTGTCTAAACTTTTTTATGTAAATATCAGTGATAACGATGATGGAGAAAGCAACAAGAATGCAACAGTCATTTGCTCGTATATGACGTTTCGGAATCACCAATTAAGCAACAACTAGTGGTTTCATCTTTACTTCAGTGAACATCCTTAGCTTACGACTGTTAAGCTGTCTTTACTTGGAATTTAGCAATAGTGGTAGAAGCCTTTTTTTTTGTCTCTAATTATAAAACTCTTTTCATAAATTTGTTTATTTTTTTTTATAAGATTTTTTTAATTACTAGATGCATTAATTATTTTTTTCTCTTGTATACTCTTAATTATTTTTTCTTCAAACATTAATGAAAAATAATTAAATAGATGAACAGATAAAAAAAAGATAATTTTAAAATAATAATATAACTAATGAACATATTTGATATGATTAATTAAATTAATTATTTTTCTTAAAAAACGTGAATTAATAAAAAGGAATAAAAGAAATGTTATTATATAACAACCTATTAGGTCAGTTTACATAGGTCCAATGGCTCACCCTAAGCACTCTAATGTGTAGGCCAATCCATCATATTGGAACATCATAACTAACAATATAATGAGTATCCTCCCAAGAATTTTGGAATCATGATTATAGTGAACGATAATCGAGCTACCACGAATGTTAAGGTATGAATAACTCACTCACTTATCACCTACATTGAGGATCGAGAAGTTGTTCATGGAAGACTACTAGGGCCTGGTTGGGTGTAAATTTCTCTAAAAGCACTTTTAGAAGAAGAAAAAAATAAAATGAGTTTCTCGATTAGCTAAAATGAATTTTCCATTAGTTAATTTGTAGATGTCACCTCATCTTTTAGAGAAGTTATATTGATGAGCTTTTAAAAATTAACTCATGGAGAGCTTATTTTTGCTTATAAAAAAGCTCATCTCATCTTCTTCTTTTTTTCCTTTTAGAAATGTTTCTAAAGAAGTTTACCTAAATAGGCCCTGGTGGATGACTACCCTCATCTTTTGGACCTGCAAAGAACATTTCTTAATTCATAATGATTGACTTTTAATGAGCAATATGATATTGTTTTATTCAACAAACTTACTTAGATATAAATACATTTTAAATGTTGCTTGTTGCTTCAATAAGAACTTCTAAAATAATGCCAAGCTCTAGATAATTAC
Organism: Glycine soja; assembly: GCF_004193775.1. Classification (NCBI taxonomy): domain Eukaryota; kingdom Viridiplantae; phylum Streptophyta; class Magnoliopsida; order Fabales; family Fabaceae; genus Glycine; species Glycine soja. Next base: position 47,926,318 of record NC_041010.1, read on the forward strand.
GAGTTTAGTTTTTTTTATTCTTACATATAAATTTTGAAACAAAATATCTCCATCTAAAATAGAGCTAATTAGTTTTAACTCAATTTTAAAACTTTTGCCTAAATTAAAAGTGAAAAAAAAGTAATTTGATTTTTGTCATTAGTAAAAATGATTTATTCAACTTTTTTTTTAATCTTTTTAAAAAAAAACACACAATAACATTCATCATCAATATTGTTATTATTATTGTCATTATTATTACCAATCAATTATGCCAATCGTCAATGTCACAATCAAAACATGTATAAGACATTATTACCACATTCAACATGTTTTAATAAATTTCTTTACAAATACTTTTAAAAAAAAGACAATTTAAATTAATTCTTCCATAAGCTAAAATTAGCTTATGAATAAGTTAAAAATCCTTTTTTTCCCTAGAGATATTTTGGGATACGACATCCTAGTTACATGTTTCAACTAGTTGTGAAATTTTTTTTATAATTGAATAATTTATTATCATAATTGATTATATGAAATGAGTTTTATGCTCAAACATATTAAGTAAAAAATAGTTTCGAGATAATTTATTTCATCTAATTGTTCAAAAAAAATCTTTTATATATTATGAATTTTTTTCAAGGAACTATGATGATTCTCAAATGATTGATCTTTTTATCAAGAGTTAACTGATTAACAAAAAGTAAATGCCCCGTTATACAATTTATAATAGAAACTACCTAGCATTAGTTTGATTTATCTTGTTTTAAAGAAATAATCATTTATTTTATTATTACTTTAGAAGAAGAAAAATTAAAAACAAGCAATTAAGCCAAATGGTACTCTCGTTTTTGCTCTTCTGCATTCTCAACTTCCTGGACGATCCAAACCAGAAGATTTAAAAAATAAAATAAACACCTCAACGATATGCGAGTGAAAGTGGATTAGTGATTAATTGATTCGGTAAAATATACTGACTACAATTGGTACATACAAAACACGAATTCCTCCACCTGACCTACATTTAAAATCTAATTTGCTATAGCTACATCTTGTCAATTTGGCATTGATTAATCTAGTCATAGAAACGCCATGACCCACCACACCAGTTATGTAACTAACTGGAAAACAAAAACAAAAATCAAATGTGCAATGAATGCTTGCTTAGCAGCACCTACACCAGTCTCCTCATTTGAAGGGCTTCTATGGCGATGGGTTCCCATTTGCAACACCATCACTATTATCAACCATGGTAACATCTTCCACGTTGTTATATCCAGTTACATTATCAACAGTTGTAGCTTCCTTGATTTTATGTGGCATGTCGTCCTCTGTTTGTTCAGGCATATCAGTGTCCATAGTCTGCTGCCCACTTTGCATCCCATCTGTATTTTCTGATGGTTCTAAATGACTCAAATAAGGCCCATTTTGATCAAATTGATGTCTCAACTTTTCCTGAAATTTTAAAACAAATAAATCAACTGATTTTCTTTTCTTTTTCTTTTGTAAAATAGAGCCAAGAAATAACAGAATTTATGAAAATTAGAGAAGTGAAAGTGTGAAACGGCAGTGATGGATAGAAACCCTGATAGGACAAAGTAAAGAACAAGCAGACAAGAACAAAATGCAAAAAATGTACTGGTTCAAGAAAAACTACTAAAAGAAGCTAGATAAACCATATTATAAGACGTTAGAAATACCTGATACAGTCTGTCTATGATACTACCCATCTCCTCAATGCCACTGACAAGATGTACATGATGTCCAGGTCCAGGATCTTCAAAATTTCGTTCAGTATATGATGTAATCTCATTCACATTAAGGGCAAGGTGGTCAGGTCTTTCAAGAAGCAGCTGAAATGTAGGTTGCAGCTCATAGCATTGTTCAAAAAGGGAACGACGGCAAAAAACATATAAACCAAGCCGAGCACGTGACATTGCAACAACCAATCTTCTTACATCACGTAGGTGACCAACAAATCGAGTACGCACAATAGATAGCAATATAAAATCATTTTGCTGACCTTGAAACTTATCCACTGTAGTAACCTGAGAGCAATCATTTACAGTAAACAAAGATAACTTAATTGAGAATCACAACTTTAAAAAATGAAGAAGTCTCTTTACTCTACTGTCCAAAACATCATACAAGAAAAAAAAAATGGTGTCAGTAAAAGTAGTGGTAGTGATGTGTAAATTATAGTCAACTCCCTTGAAAGACACTTAAACTACACTGCCCTCCCCTCTAATTTTAAAAATTACCCTCTACTCCCATGAGAAGAATATGAACGAGCTAAACTTAGGCCCATTTTAGTGTAAGCAAGCTTATTGGATGTAATTTTCTCTCTACAGTATCCAGCATCATCTGTAATCAGTTCTGAACCCTACTATCAACTTGGGAAGTTCAGAAGATGAAATGAAGATTATAGGTAAAAAAAAAAAAGGTTCCAAAGCTGATAACAGTCATGTCTAAAACTTCATTACATCTAGAATCCAAAACTCAATAATAAGGCGTTAAAATTAGTAGTTGGTGACATTGAAAGTTATAGAAAAAGGAAATGCCCATCTATAAATGTTTGCAACTAGTAAAAGATTCATTTATATTAAACTGGACAATACTAATAAAAAAATATTAAAATGGACAAAAGTATAGCACATTTCATCTCTTAGAGGTAAATATCTATCAAGAGAGGGAAGTATACTATACCCTAATATGAAGAATAATTAAAAAGTCATCTTCAGAAATCAAGAACCCCAAATTGACACCATCTTCATCAAAGAAACCATTTTGAAATTTAATCTATAATTAAAAGTAACAATAAGAAGCATACCTTGCTTGGAGGACCAATGAAATCGTATGGAACGCATCTCCTATTTACAACATCACGGATGAGAAGTTTCTGACCATTGTATGTAGTCAAAATTGATATCTTATTTGCAGGATACCCTAAAAGACGCATGTATATATAGACACTGACAACATATTCGGCTTCTCCCTCATTTTGGTAAAACCAAGGAGATGGAGTTGTCTCCCCCTTACCAAGGTAATCTGGAACATCCACTAACTGATAATCATAAGCAAATCCAGCATTTGCCCTATTGAATACGACTTCCTCCTTTACAGAAGGAAGGTCTCCCAAATCTCTGTATCTCCAATTGTAAAGTTTAGCTATACTTGGCCTGGCTCTTCCCTGAGCATTTAGCTCAATGTAAGGAATGCCCAATCGGACAAACCTTGTAAATAGACTTTGATCCATGTGGCTGTACTTCTGAAAAGCCATATTCTTCACAACAGGAGGCAACTGGTGATGATCACCAATCAGAATGCAGCGTTTAAGCCGTGCATGACCGTCCTCCTGCCGCTGGAGTAACATTGGAATGAAAGTCTCAATTTCTAAAATTTGGGCACTTTCTTCCATTAGCAAGTTGTCATACTTGAAACCTAACTGGAGGAAATCTTTCCTCTTTAGAGCTGCATGGGTGCAAGTCATTGCCACAATCTTAGCCTGCTTGGTCATTAAGTAGTTAGCCCTATCAGCTGTTGACTTAAGTAATTCGAATGCCCGACACTCTTCAAGTTCTTGAAACATGTTCTTAAGATGACGAAAGCACCCCGTAGCAGCCTGCATGTCTTTCTCAAAAGACTCACCTGTAAATACAGGATGTGGTGTATCATAGAAGAACTCTTTGAAGGGAAAACGATCTCGAACAAATGTTGACTTCTCTTTATTCTCAGCACAAGCAGCAAGAAACTGCTCCCAGCGTGAATAAACATGAAGCAACCAAAAGTATCCCGCAGTTTCACAAGTGTAACCCACATCCTCGGGCAATTGAAGAGATCTTGCTAGCCTCTCCACTTCACTGAGCAATTCTAACCGTCTAACAAGCATTGCATTAACACGACCTTGCCGGCTAAAATCAAGATCAGTTGCTAGCTCTTGTTCTCCTTGACCAAGTCGAAGAAGATAACGTGCAGGAACATCTCTCTAAAACAAAAAGGATTAAAATGAAACAAATGATAAGCTTCTGTATAGAAAGCAAGAATTTATCAACAAATTGTTACTAAACTCAGAGTTAGAACCCTCAATAGAATAGCATAAGATTATTCCCAATGAAAAAACTACGGCAAATACTGCGCTTATCTTCCAAAAACAAAAAATTTAATTGAAAACAAACATTAATGTGTAGGGCATTATGTAAACCACTCAACTCAGAGAAAGACAGAATGATTTGCATGTGCAAGTGCAACATTTTGGTATTTACTTAATTTTGGTTAATTACAAACTTTCTAATACAAAATGTAGAAGATAATCAAGATATTACATGCAGGATATCATGAAGATCATTAGTAGTGCAAAACTTCAACAGTAAACCAAAACAATACTATGCACATTTGATTGGCAATTGTTTGGTGCATGTGATTGAAAGGAAAAGCTAGAACTTTTACCAGTCAAGTGTTGCCTCTAGACTCTAGAGTTTATTTGGGATCAACTAGTTCATTTAGCTTCTTGGAAGTGTTTGAGGGGCATCTACAGAGAGATTGGCATGTTGTGTTACATGTTTCAAGTTCTTAGATTTATGCCTTTTTCAATTCATTCTTGACTTAGTTTTTGAGCATCTAATCCTTTTGCATTTGTATCTATCCTTAATAAATTCTTGGTTTATAACTAAAAAAAGGCTTTTAACTGACTTTTGCACAACATATAATGTCTTAGACCCCTAATTATTGCAAATGCCTAGGCTTAATTAATTGACTAATCTAACTCTAAAACATATATAAATGACTATGACTCTTGAATCGAAGTATCTAATACTCTTAAATCATACTAAAACTCATCATTGACACATAAGAACGGTTTCTTTATTCTCCATGAATTAATTACCAAAAATCATACTACATACAAATAACAAAGCTTATAAATGGTGACCCAATGCATACGGCTCCCACCAAGAGAAGCCTAGAGAGCTTGTCCGCAGCCTTACCCTCGCAAGCAGAGAGGTTGTTTCCAAGATTTGAACCAATGAGCTCCAGGCCACAAGGCAGCAAACTTACCCTTGTGCTAAGGCTTGCCCTCTTACAAAGAGGTGCAATACAAGAGCTTCCCATTCCCCATAATAAACACTTAGAAATCATTGCACACCATGTACTAGGACATTAACTACTAAAAATAATCAAAACTTCAAAATCACAAAGCAACATGTAAGAATATAGGAAAAATAAAAGACCCTACCTGCATTATCTTCTCAAACAGGTCATTCAAAGCCTGATTTGAATGAGTAATTATTAAGGTTCTCTGAGAAGGACAATTATGGTAAAGAACATTTAGAATTTGTACAGCTGTATCAGTCTTTCCTGTACCAGGTGGCCCCACAACCATAGTTAGACCAGGCTGAATGCCAGAGATGATTGCTTCAACCTGCTTGATAGGAACATTTCACACTATTATTAATATTAATCAAATATCAGATGGGGAATATAATAAGAGGATAAAGAACATGTGGGGAAGTATATATGGGGGATTTTGATCACCTGCAGTTGAACTGCAGCTAGAAAGAAAGGAAGAACAGGAAGGCCACACAATTCTTTAAAATGTGTGAACCAAGTGCTCTTTTCCTTGCTCTCCACAACAGCACCTACTGACAGGAAGTACAAACAGAAAGCCAATGTGGCCAAAATAAACTCTCCAATTTCTTTGCATATCAGCAATGGAAATTGCTTAAAACAACCATCAGCAAAACATCAACAAGGAAAGGTAAACACAATCCTATTCTTTAAAAAATTTAAGTGTAACATGAAACACTAGAAAATATCAGCCTTTCTCTACAACCAAATTCATGAAAAAACTGCATAGATTCTGCATTGTCATAATATCATGGACTCCTTATTCTGGTAAAAAAAATTTAAGTTATCATGGCTCACTGATCATCCATTTCATATTACCGACAAGGCGACAATACAAAAGGGAAATAGGACATGACTTGTGATGCTAACTACACTACATACTTAATGCGTACTGGATCAAGAAACACAAGCATTGTATTTTTGCATTCCAGATGCATCCATTTAGCCATATGAATCAATTGGATTTTGGTAAAATACTCAGATACAACTATTGTGAGGAAAGCAGGGGGGCAGAGAAAGATTAAAAGAAAAGTCATTATCCATGAAAAGCGACAGTATATGATTGAGATAAAGAGCTGAGTGCACCTGTGTGGGTGTGAATCTAACTAAATTTTGTTTGGGCTGATCTTGAGGATAGGGGCCAGGATCTGGAGGAGTATATGTCTCAATAACTAGTGCTTCTTTCTGATAATTTGCATCAACCACATTGATATCATTTGTTGCACCGGAAGTAGACATTGCATGCCCAGTAAGAGTACCATTGTTAGGTTTGAGTGTTCGGGGAAGCTTGATCTTAAAAGGAGGCCTTGGATTCAAATTTTCTGAGCCATCAGAATTAACAAAAGACACCTGAAGAATACAGTGAGAGGAAAGTTGCATCAATACCTTGATTTCATACAATAATTCATAATGGAAGACATCAATCACAACCATGAAACAATAACTTCTATGAATTTGAAAATGAAATACTAACCTCATAATCCACAAAACTTTCTTTTAAGTGATCAGCATCAACAAAAGTATCTTTGAAATCTACTGTCTCCAATACATCAGGCATATTAGTCCACTGTGCAGCTGAAGGATCCCCATAACCAAGAAAAATGTTTTCCAACCACTTGGGAACAATACAGTATTCATTCATTAAATCCCTTATTGATTCTAAGATGGCTTTAAAATTGTTTTCTTTTGGCTTCCTCCTCATCAACACATTAAATGTACCATAAACATCTTCTGCCCCTTTTTCAGCAATGTTACTTACATCCATGTGGTATTGTGCTGTATCCAAAGCCACAGTTACTGTTCTCAGTTCCCCCTTTGGTGGCTTCCACTCATCACGCTTAATCTTTCCAGAAAAATCATTCATAAGGTTTCCTTCCTCATCTCGAATCTCAATAACTTCACAACCTCGAACAAATTGTAGGCCAAGCTTCTGAGGAACACTAGCTTTGTCTTCTTCTTCGGCACTAAGAGGCTCAAATAATGGGCGAATAGATAGTAAAAACAATACATCATGCTCTTTGAGTGCATCCCATTCTGATCTAATATGTGCTCTATAACTGGAAACACTATAAGTAACTTCTGCAGTCACGGATGATGGTTTGACTTCTCCAATGTTAGGTTGTTTAACTTCAGTGATTTTGAATTCTTTGATTGGCACACCCATTCTTGACCAACCACGAAAAGCAGTTCCTCCATCATTATTAATATATGCAAGAAGATGTGGAACAGCTTCCTGAATGTCCTCACGTATCTCATATGTTGACTCAAGTCTAAAAAGATTAAAATTTCGAAGAAGATAATCATGAAGTGTTAAGAACTGTAAGTTCAGCTTGGGCAATGCTAAACAACCTTCTCCAGAGTAATTTATGCTGGGTACAACACTTTCATCCCACATAATCTGCTCATTTGGATAAAGAGGAAGAGCATTAATAGCTTCTTTTTGAGATTGTTGCTTCTCAAAATAGGACAGCATTACTTCAATAAGAAAATCAACCCTCTCTGACCAGGGATCTTCCTTAGAGACCAGTTTAAGCTGCATAATGAAACAACGTCAAACACAGAAGTATGTGGAATGTGGTATTAAAAATCAACACATGGCTCATTCTTGCAAGCATTACTATACTATTTTTGAAATTAATCAACACAACTAGTACATAGAACTATGTAAACACATCCTGTAAAACTCACAAAAGTCACCCCGCTACCAAATTGTAAATATAACAAAAGATCACTTCCCCTTATAGTGTCAAAATCCTAAGCAAAGGAAGCCTCAATGCAATTATGCATTAAAAAGGGAGGGTTAAGCAAGCTCTTAAAATGAGGAGGAACTCAATTACTTGTATCTGTATTAAGTATACAACTGACAACTAATTGAAAATGTGTTTGTGTGTGTTAGGATTTATCTTCAGAACTTGATGCATTACCAATTTCAGAAAAGATACAAGAAATTGATAGAAAATAAAAAAGAGAAAGAGATATAAAGAAAAGAAAAAAAGAAGGGAACTTCAAATGAAATTACTATAATCATTAGCTAATAACTATAGTGATAAAGATATAGCAACAATCAATTCTAACTCTCAACATTCACACGTGGTACAGGAAATAAGTGAAGATCCAAAAGCAAGATTTATAAAAAAAACAGAAGAGTCAAAAGTTAACTCTTTTAATCACATACCTTACAGCAAACAAAATTTCTCAACTCCTCCGGAGAAAGAACAGACAATTTCTTGGTCAAATTAGCACGCTTGTGAATCGAACCAATGTTAGTCAAAGCAAGTTCCCGCAGCTACAACCAAAAAAATTAATATATAAAATCTTGTACTAACAAACATGAAATTAGGGAAAGGTAGGATGAAGAACAACATGATATTACAAGTAATACACAGCAGAGTAGGATTTTAGTAGATTGTCTTTTTTAAAATTATATTATACCTTTTCCATCTTTTTAAATGCAAGTAGTTGGAATGACTGCATTCGGCTGTAATGAGATTCAAGAACCTCGTGATCTGTTAACTGTGTTCCAGTATGATCATTAATCTCAAACCCTTCATAGAATTGCAGTAAATCAACCAGCTGGGCAAAAAGTTTCCCCTTTTCATGCCTATAGAGTGCACTTAAATGGCATTTGGCAACTACAGCTACATCAGCCACAAGAGGCCTCAAATACCTACAAATCAGAATCAGAGTTGATGGATATATTAGAAAAACAAAAAATATTTATTCTAGATTACACAAAAAAAAATATATATGATATTGTCTAAAAGTACTCCATCTTCCTACATGTATTTAAGAATTGAATCCATTTTCAGTTCAACTATAATTGCTAGAAAGAATCAAAAATTGCCAATTTAAAATATGGAAGCAACTTGGTCATCATTCATAACACTTGCAAAATAAAAAATATACATAAAACTGGAAACATACAATACATAGTATTAAACAAAATAACTGAACCCTTAAATGAGAGAGACTGCAGATAATCAAAACGGAATACCTCCTTGTTGGCAATTGACTCAAGAGGTCAATTAGAAATTCCATAAACCTCTCACAGTACAGGACACAGGCATCATTAAGTAGCCCCAAACCAGTAGCATCAATAAGTTCATTGTCCTCACCAGATAATTGTTTCTGGGGAAATACCTGTGAATCCAGTATCTAAAAAGAAAAGAAAGACAACAATAACAAAAGAAATTCAGCTAACTGCATTAAAGTAAAAATGTTTTGTTGTAGTGGAAAACATTATAGTTTGTATTTAAGATTCAAACTTCTTAACAAATTACGACCTCCATAAATTCTTCTATGAGGTTTCTCACGAACATCACTTCAACTTTAGTTAAGGGATCTAAATGTGATCCACCCCCTTTCACAGGTTCTTTCTTTATCATCCTTTTCCATTTCTTGACCAAGCCAGGATTAAGACAAAGCTCCATCTACATAGGTGAAGACCAATGCAAAAACTAATATTTAACATTAATCATAAAAATTAGGAATAAGAGCAACAAAGGTCATATTTCATCACCTCAAAAATTGATCTTTTCATTCAATCTTACCTGAAAACGACCATAAGACAAACTGTACCAAGATTTCAAATTTGCCAGTCTCAAGATTGTCCTGCTAACAACCTCATCTTCCAAACTCTGTAATGCAAAGTATTAGCTTAGCTACATTAACAATGATCTAAGGGCCTATTTGGTTCACTAGAATTATTACAGTTAGAATGGGAAAGGAGAAAGTATGGAATAGAATAAAATAAAATGGCCATTCCTAGTGGCTCTCTTGTTTTTTTTTTTTAATCCACAAAAATATTATTATATATTTGCGGATTAAAAAATAATATTATTTAGCATACCTAACAAGAGATCTAGTACTCTCTTGTTAGGTATGCTAAATAATAGAATGACAATTCCATTTCATTTCTATGTTAGACTGCCTTATCAATTCTCTAAGTAGCACCAACTGACAATCATTAACCTGAAGCCAAATTCCAAACGAGCATATTTAAGATGGGATGATGGGTTGCTACAGTACATGTTCAGAGACAGGAATTGATGACTTTAGTAATTGAAAATTATTTTCTTCCTTTTGGTATTTTCTTTAATGATGATAATGTTTGCCTAAATTAAAAATCGGAAACAACACACTCATATTGTCTCAAGTTTTAGGAACTCTAGCAAAACAACAATTATTTGTACACAAAATTTGTTGAAAACATAATGACTATGTAAAGCAGTAGTAACTCAACAATAATGTAAACCTCTTCTCCAATGATAGGATAAACTTACACACCAATCAAGTAAACACGCGTGTTTAAATTAAAGCCAACATATATCATGCATAACTTAAGTAAAAGACAAAGTGCAGTGGCAGCATACCTGAAAGGCATTTATCATAAAAACTAGGTAATTCGTCTTCTCTGCTATACTTAGTTCTCGTCCCTACAGTACAATTAGAGCACAAGATTTAGCAAAATATCACAATCTACATAGGATTCTGATTCTTCCGTCGGAGTTCAATGGAGCAACATTTTAAAAAACGTCCACAACCGCAATTTCAGCAGTAACATTAAGGTTTTTTGAACTATCTGCAACCACAATTGCAGCCGAAATTGTCTGCAATGTGAATGATTGTAATTTAAAACCTCAACTCAACTCAACAATAAAGTGACAAAGAGGCGCAGAAGCAAAGAAAGGAGAAGAGGAGAGAGATAGAGACCTCCTTTAAGCGAAGAACCCTCTCGAGAAAGACTTTGAAAGCGTCTTTCCTCTCATGGAAACAAGTCCAAGCGGCAACATTCTCTCGGAACTGCAAGGCACACAAGACACGAGTGAAATTCACATAAAACGAAAGGAATAATGAACATTATTAGAAGAGAGAAGAGAATAGAGACCTTCTCGTTGACCATGATGATGATGGACATAACATGCTCGAAGGTGGCAGCGAGAGGGTCGAAATGAGGCCACAGGTAATTCTCCAGATACTGGCTAACCTCCAGAATCATGACACGTTGCAAGGGAACGGGTTTGGAACCCTCTTTCACTAACAATTCGGTTTCGTAGATCTTGCGAACTAGCTCAGGGTCGAAGTCCTTCTTCGGCCTAGCCGCATCGCCGCTTTTCAACCAGTTCGCCTCCGCAATCTTCGTCAGCCGGTCGCGCTGAATCTCCGACAGAGTGATGCTGCTTGGAAAGCCGCCGCCGCCGCCTGCCTTTGGAACTTCCGCTTTCGACTCCGATGGCGGCGCCGCCACGGGGTACTCTGCCACGCGGTGGCGCCGGAAATCGTATAACCCCGTGCCGTAAACCTTCGTCATCGGGAAAGTTGTGAAATTAGGGTTTTGGTTCTATCGTTTTAAACCCATACACTTCACACTTCAAATATGCTTTTCTTTTCTCTTGTCTATTAAGATGTATAGTACAGTATATGGTAGTGATTAGTGAGTGGTGTTGGAAATCCACCGCTACAAGATTATAAGAAACAAATTAAAGGCCGAAATTAAAATAAAAAAAAAAAAAACATAAAGAGCTAAAACCAAAAGAAGATAAAAAAAAAGTTATTTAAGTCTTTAAATAATTACCCTCAATGTGGCTATTGTGAGATGGATGTTCTATTTGTGCTTATAATCATCCTTTTGGTTGTGACATGAAGAAGTTAAGGAGTGACCTCATAATCTCATACCACTTATTCTGTTCACTTTGCTTGATACTTGACGATGTCTCTCCTTCACCTTGTCCAGAGGCCCTTCTTTATCTTTCAGCCTTCTTCACTCAGCCAAACCTTCCAAGCGTGTTTATGACATGGGTTTGTTGCTTTCTTTCCCTACCACGTTACAGGTTTAAATTAACTAAATTCTATCAATGGGCAAAGTTTTTGTTTTTAACTTCATCAGTGTTTCCAGTCAAAAAACTTCATCAGTGTTAGCCTAAAATGAGTAAACCTGATCTTAAACATATAATTTAATCCTTAATTCCTTAATACGTAAAGCGGATTTTCAATTTAGTCCTTATATAAAAAATAAAAATAAAAACTTTTTAAATTGATCCCTACTCCTCCACGTTGAAATGAAACAACTGAAGAAATTAAGAAGATTCATTAAGGTTTCCAAATCCATGTCCCTTGACGAATGCAAACAATTAATATAGCCCCATTTTCCAGGGATTAAACCCTTTCCAGCAATAAGTAATAGTAGTTAGTTTTGAGCACACGGGTCATGTTGTTAAACGTATTCCCATTACAAAAATTTTAAACAGGCTTAAACATTAATTTGAAAACTTTTTGTTAGATGTCTGCAACAAACTAGAAGTGATTATGCATCTCAGCTGAAAGTAAGACAATGTAATGGTTCTACTAAAGTGTGTTGTGTTTGCCATAAATTTGTTTTTCATGGTAACTGGGATAGTTTCTCTTGGTTTTATAGCAGTGGTTGCATTTTCTTTTTCTTTGTTGTGTCAGAGACAAAACGCTTGGTTGGCATTTGAAGATGTGACCATCATAAGAGAAAAAGGCTGCGGTAAAAGAACTAAATTACTAAATTACAGATCACTAAGATTTCATGTCCTTGCAGATACTGCTTTGAATTACTAAATTGCCTGACACATTAACAGATCAAATGCACCAAATCATATAAAAAAAGAAAAGAAAAGGAAAAGGAAGTTTATATGTATGAATTTGTAATGATAGGTTTCTAGATATCTTGGTCGTGATCTGAGGGGGGAGAAGGATCGAGACGTGCAGCATCCTTAGCCCACTGGATGAGTTTCTGAACTTGAGCCTCTGGGTCTTCTTCAGCATAATCAAATTGGGCGTTGGAATTGGATGCTGTGACTACAGAAGATGATGATTTGGCTTTTAGGGCATCGAATCTGGCAGAGAGATCATCTTGAGGTTGAGATTTGGTTTTCATTTTGAGGGCCTGGAATCGACGCTCCAGATCCAGATCCAGATCCAGATCATGATCATGATCCGGAGAAGGACGGGCTGCTATGTGGGCTTGGGTGAGATTTAAGAGGATTTGGTCTTGCGCCGCTCGCAACATTTCTTCCACTTCATCCTCTATCTTCTCCTTCTCCGTCTTCCTCTTGCTGCTTCCCTTCATCCTCTCTCTCTCTACTTCCTCCCCTCACCATCCCAATATATCTATTTTCCAAAACAAGATGCTCAAAAAGTATAAAATTAATCCTTTTTTTTTATTTTATGTATAAAAATAAAAAATCAAAATATTAAATTAATTGTACTTTTATTATCGTAATTTATATATTAATATAGTTTCATGTATGTTATTCAATTTTTAAGAAGTATGCTTTACTTTTTAATTTATATATTAAAAGATTTTATGTAGATATTAACATCACTCATATAATTATATAACTAACTAGTGTGATGACATAAACGGGCGGATTATTATTGTACTAATTGAATGACGTACATGAAACTATATTAGTATCCAAATATATAAAATAAGATGAATTTTAAAATTTTCCAAATATAAGATAAATTGTTAATCTGTCTAATGAGTTTTTAAATACCTTATTCCCCAATCTATACCACCATTTTTTTAATTTCACTAAGCAAACCATGACTCATTTGTTAACTTAACAATTTACTATCTCTTAAATCTTAAACATACTTGTCTCTCAAGTGTACTTTTGATAATAATGTGAGCTAGCAATACATCAAATTTTTTGCATCATTACATATACCTCTTGGAAGTACACATGTTTTGTCATTATCATATTAAATGTCTCCATCCCTTTATCAACAAACAATACATTTTATGAAAAAAAGTTGTTTTCACTAAGGCAATTGTAGGCAAAACTTGTTCTCCTTTTTAAAACAAATTCAAATACTTGGTAAGCTTGGTAGTCATATATACATATTATTCCCTTCCATCACACGCTTAGCCCAACCAACTTTTTTCATCGTAAAATTGATATTCCCTCTTTAATTTAATGCATAAATTTGCTTGAGATTGAATAACCAAGAATCTGGAAAGGGGGTTGAATAGATTGTTTTAAAAAAAATTACCTAATCATTGTTTAGATTTAATTCAAACATACTCTTTTTGTAATCAAGATTTTCTAAAAAAACTTTGTTAAAAAAGATTATCAAACAATGAATACAAAAACATATGAAAAATAGTGTTTATGGCCCTTTCACATCAATTTCATTACCAATATTGATTCACAAAACTAAGGGTTAAAGAAAGAGAGAAGTACACAGAGTTTATATTGATTCAGTTCTCAAGAGAACCTACATCCAGTTGTTTTAAATTCCTTAGAACTTCTATTATTAGAGAACCAAGTATAAAACTATGCACATGTAATTCCCTAAAATTCTACCTCTACCTTGAACCATACAAGAGAAAAAATAAGAGTTGAAATCCTATCAACTCATAAAACCCTTGGTAACCCTAACTAAGATTAAGAAAGTATAAAGAAATCATAATTGAATTGAATACAACTTTATACGTAGATCACAATAACTTCGAGCTTTTCCATAGATGATCAACTCATGACAAAGAATAAATGACTCTTGATCAACTTGAATCTTTTGAATAAATATAGTAATTCCTTTAGATGACTCTCAAAAAATGTTTTCTAAAAGATAACATCATATCAAGAGTCACTAATGAGAAAAAACAAGTAAGGGTATTTATAATCTTAATAGTCAAAATAGATTAATCAATTATCAAATATGATAATCAATTAATTCATTAAAATCTTTCTTTGTTTTGCATTTTCAAAAACGTAGTAATTAGTTACAAAATGTGGTAATCGATTATCTTGTTTCACGGAGAGCTTCTCAAGCTTTTGAGGTTTTGGAATAATTGATTATCAAATGTGGTATTCGATTATTTCGTCACACAAAGAGCTTCTAAAGTTTTCAGACACAATCTAATTGATTACTAAATGTGGTAACTGATTATCTTAAGCCACAAAGTCTTCCTTCTTCTAAAATTGACTTTATAATTGATTACTAAAATTGGTAATCAATTAATTCTATGTCTTTTGCCAAATTTCAAATGGGAGTTATGTTGCTTGTTCTAACACTTTGTAATTGATCACATAATCTTGTAATTGATTACACTGTGTTGAATTCATTGCTTCTAAAAAACTTTGAGATCAATCCATTTATCCATCATGTTTGATTCACACTAAGCATGAATAAAGAAAAATTAAGACTTGATCTACCATTCATGCCTAGATCAAAATCATTCAATACAAATGCCACATCTTTTAAAACATGTTTGACATTGTAAAATCGTAAAACCAAGATCATGAGACTAATCTTCAAGTCTTTAATATTCGATAACAATAAAAGAATCGCATGTAAGCTTCTTTTGTCTCACCCTAAATGATATGATTGCGAATGTGAGTGAAAATATATTTTAATTCTCATCTTGCACAACAATTGTCAATAAAGTTCCACATTATTTTTTCTTTAAAAATGTCTCATCAATTTGGACAATCATCTTGAAATAAGAAAAATCTTCAATGCGAGGTTTAAACAATCATAACACACAATGAAGAATCAAACCAAAATGACTCTTCCACACTATTCACAATATTTGCAAATATTTTGTATTTAACAATTATATCTAATACAAAATGTTGGTAATTTTTGTCCATCTTATAAAGCAATATGATTGCTAACAATCTCTAAATGAGTGTCGTTTGTTTTGTTTTCTTGTCTTTTTTGTATATTACCATATAACCAACACAAGTTTGCATCTTTGTAATTTTGGTTTTTATTAGGATGACAAAATTTGTATTTACTAACCGAATAACACATTCTCGAATTGTAAATGAGTCTAACTTATTACAATCTTGAGAAATTAGTAAAGTTATACAAGTGTGATACCATTATTTTTGACTAAAATAATTTTAGTCTTCCTATTTTTGTCAATCCAGTCATATTTTAAAATAAAGATATTTAATTCTTCTATTTTTTAAAAATGAGTTATTTTGGATCGGCATCCAACAAAAATATTGACCGTTAACTTTACTAAAATTGACTACCATATAGTCCATAATTAATGACTTAATATCCCTTTATTACTTAAATATGATGAAGTGAGTTGGATTTTTAAATGTCTTTAGCTCAGGTAAATGTTGACCATCATGTGACTCATCATAATCAAACAAAATAATCCAAAAAAATAAATAAAAGATCAAGTTGATGTTTATCAATAATTAAAGACAATTTAAAATTATGACTAACTTTATTATACATAATTATCATAAATGCACATTAAATTCTAATTGACGAATTTAAACACAACTTTATTTTTTATGTCCAAGAACTTTTATGATTAATTTATCTGTTAAATGAATGAGGTTTTAAGTAAGAAACAATCTATCATGTCAATTTATGTAAGTAACAAGAAATTATATAAATATTTTAAAAATATTTATAATCAACTAAATAGATTTTAATCATTTTTAAAAATCATAATTCTTAGAATTCATCATTCTCAAAAAATTCTTGAGAAAAATTTTGCTTTTTGGATATAAAAAAATTCTCCTTTTCAAAACACAGCCTAAAACTATAAACAAAATAAAATATGGCATTCAAAAACCTTAATAAAATCAGAATTGTTTTTTTTTTCTAAAACATTTTCTCTATAAACATTTTTCCCCTTTAATTTTGATCCCAAATCAATCAACATTGAATTCAAGGGGGGCGATTAACGGATATTAAACTCATATCTCCCCGGATGGAAACAAAGTACAACAAGAATGAGAATTTAGGCAAAGATTATAAAAAAAAATAAAAAATAAAATAATGAATAATTATTTATATATATGTAGTTGAGTTGAGTTTGGAAGGCGCAGTTGTAGAAGGGTGAGCGAAGATGTTTCCTCAGGAAAATCATAGTAACGGCTATCAGCAGGGGCCGGGGGTGGGTTACAGTCACAGAGAGCGAGTCCGTCGTGGCACTCGCAGGTCACGTGCCTCCACTTCCTCCGTTAGGGTTTACGACCAGCACCAACCGCAACATCGACCTCCTTGCACTGATTTCGACGTCGCCTATTTCCATTCCTACGCTCACCTTGGCATCCACCAAGAGATGATCAAGGTAACTTACCTTCCTTCTTTTCTTTTTTCCTTTACTCAATTTTCAATCTCATTTTACCATTAATTAATTAATACTCTCTGCCCTGCAGGATCGTGTGCGTACTGAAACATACAGGGATGCAATCATGCAGCATCAGAGTTCCATTGCAGGCAAAGTAATTTTTCCACCACGCATATAATTTCATCTGTTCACTTTGGCATGCAATTTAATATTTTTTACTGGAGTTTCTGCAAATGCAAATGCAAATGCTCACTTCGATTTGTTGATGGAAGAGAAATAACACCTTTTTTTTTTTTGGATCCCTGTAGCTGATAGGAGTTATAGAACCCTAATCCTAATATGGTACGTACATGAATGCAAAACCTTGGTCAAAACTAGACTTCAGCCTCTATATAAATGGCTATAGAAAGATTAAGGGACAGAACTCTGTGGTTCAACAAAATTGTGTTTGGAGTACTTAATACTTTGTCTTTAAACCCAACTTGACCAATCTTAATAAATGGACACTCTCTCAAACTGATCCCAACCCATGTTTCCTTCTTTGTGCTCATGTGCCTCTAATGCCCTGCTGCCCTAGTCTTTTTCATCCTAAAGTACTCTTTTTGATGAATGGGAGGTTAATTCCTATCCACACACTCAATTAACCTTATTTTCACATTTCATTAATAATAGGTGTTTTTTTTATATTTAAAATTAAGATCTACTTATCATAACTGTTAAATGTGATTTTTCTGTATTTTATTTGGGAATTCTTGAAATACAATAAATCAATAATCATTAAAATTGCAAAAATATGATACCTCTATTTTATACTTAATTGTTATTACAACTCTTGGCCTAAAGAGAGGACTTTTTTCAACTGAAGTAGGTCAGTCGGTGGCTGACTGAATCCATGTGGAGGGCTTCTTGTTGGGGGTTGTGTTATTGTACAGTCAACAAATTAATGATACTTGTGTAACATATACATATACCGTATCTTGGATACAGATCTAACCATTGATATCTCATGCATAATTTGCTTGTTTTGTTAATTTCTTTTGGATTGATGTTTCTCAAGGATTTTCCAGTTTTTCCTTCCCCTTAATCATCTGCCTTCAGGTTGTGGTTGATGTTGGATGCGGTACGGGAATCCTTTCTATATTTTGTGCTCAGGCTGGTGCAAAACGGGTATGCTCTTTCAAAATAACATTCATATATCATTTTAATTAATAGGGAAGATTGCTGTTATATGTTTTCAATACTAAAACATATATATATTTTTTAAAATAAATGCAAAACTGTTCTATTTCCTGTGATCCCTTTTCTCAGTTTCTGACTCACATGCAATGTTATGTTGTTAGATTTTTATTGAGTTTAATGCTTATGGACTGACAGGGTAAAATAATTTTACAATGTCATCCAATCACAAATTACCGTTTGAATTACTTTAAGATAATTATTTTAAAAATCAACAAACTTATCATACATGGTGGGTTGTGATTGGATGATTGTGTTAAAATTTTTTCACTGTCAATGCGTAACCCTTTTTCTCTATTTTTCTTTAATAAAAGAAAATTATTAGTTTGAAAATTCTTCTTTGTCATGATTAAGATTAGACATGGCATATTCTGCGTTTATTTCATTATTTGTCTAAGTCTGCAGTTGTTCAAATCATGATTTAACTGAAATTTTTGGCATCCTTTTCATATTACATAATCTGGAGGTGCTGGATGCATCATGAGTGGGTTGCTTTAGGCCCTGCATTTCTCCATTTGTTTTTTTTCTCAACTTCTTCTGTTCTATATTTTTAAACCGTGGAAGGTCTTAGGTACTTATTCTCTTGGGGATTAATAATGTATATTGCTGTATTCTTTGAGCCTATGCTTTTTTTTTCTCTCTTCAAAATTAGGTTTTTAATTTACTTGTTCCAAACTTTAATTTTTTTCCATCATTATAGCATTTGACATGTATGATGTTGTGGAATATTTGTCTTGCCAGGTGTATGCTATTGATGCCAGTGACATTGCCCTGCAGGTAATTGTCACAGATCCTATTTTTCATTTGTATAAGCTTCATTTAGTTTTGGTGTAAGTTTGTGACTAAAAAACACTTAATTTTCTATTTATACCAATTGGAATAACTATTACAGAAATGCTGCCTTCCTTCTGGAACTTTTAGATATGTCTATGGCATTACAAGCCCAGTATTTCTTTTTTTCAAAAGCACACAACTTAGGGCCCTAATCAGCACATCAAACATAATAAGATTGGATAGGAGAAGGGTTGCTGAGTAGAAATAGAATAAGTTAAGCTATCTATGGGATTGGCTTCCATGCTAGATTGAGCTCTATATGGCTTTGTATAATCCAATGGATTGTGTAATATTATCTTATCCAGTGTTTGTTGAAGATATAACATGAATGCAATATTTGGGCTATTGTATCATTTGTATGAATAAAATTCATGCCACAGCATCAGTGGCTCATACTGTATATGTAATCTACAATAGCCATGCAACAATATTGTGAATCATAATTATGACTTACAGTAGTATGAAGAGTACTCATTGACAATAGATCAAATAGCAATCCAATGCTTAACTTCAATTGATCCCCGTTCTCTCATGTCAATCATTTTTCCTGAGATTGTGAAATTAATAGTTCATTCTGTCTTGTACAATTTAGTGGTTGCTCTTGTTCTGTTTAATTTCATCTTTTCTTTTTGTGGGATTTAGAGAGCAAAGAGTTATGTAGTTGTTCTATAAGTTTAAAGGTTGAGGTTATGAATTTTGAATTGTGAATAAGTTGGTTAAGTAGCACTTTTTTTTACCTTGACTACTTGGTTTTAACCAGCTATTTTTTTTTGCAAGCAGGCAAATGAAGTTGTGAAAGCAAATAACTTGTCTGATGTCATTGTTGTATTGCATGGGCGAGTTGAGGTAGACTCCTTTGACCAATATATGCTTTTCATTTTTCATAGATGCTATACTTTATACTATAGTTACTTAGTGCATGGTAATCTTCAGTATGTGTATGGGTGCATGTTACGTAGCATATCATATGTCGGGAGTATATTTGATTTTGGTATATTATTTAAATTTGTAATATGTTTTATAATATTAATTAGTATCTATTAATATAATTTTTTGATTTTTTAAAATTTACAATATCTAGGCACAAACATATATAATTACTTTAAATTAATTTTTCTTATATTTTAATAACTTTAATCATTATTTTAGGTTAATACATTTTGGGCTTTTTCCCTTAACAAGGTGTTGATCCTCTTTCCGAAACTAATTTTACTATTTAAATATTTTTAACTTTTTCCCTTCCAAACCCCAGCCCTGGCCTCTTCCTACTGCAGAAGCATCTTTCAATTTTTCCTCGCTGTCTCTTTCATTGTTTTCTGCCAGTTCGCGTCATGCTCTTTGAATCCCCTTCTATTGTCTTCTTCCATAAGCATTTTTTCCTCTTCCCCTCTTCCAAATTCTATTATGTTCAAAAAACCCTTTGATGTGAAGTGTTCAAGGAAGAAGGGCTTCAAATGCTATCTATGTCTCTACTTGAAGTTTGAATTTTGTGTGAAATCTCACACTTTCACCACTCCTTCCATTGCTCTCTATCAAACATATATATACGGTACAAAAGGGAGGGAGACAGCTGTTTACACTGACACAATACAGCTGTCCCCTCAATAAAGCTGAACTACAACAACTACAATATACAAAACTACACAAACTTTTTAACACTCCCCCTCAAGCTGGAGCATACAAATCATATGCACCAAGCTTGGAACATATAGACTGAATAAACTTATGTGGTAAAGGTCTTCAAACAAAATTTGAAAATTTAATAAGAGAAAAAGGGAAATTGGACTCTTGACACTTAAATTAAACGTAAGTCTAATCCAACAGATAATGTTTGTGAGTGTGAAACTCTTCAAAAGAGTTGTATCAAAAGATTGAGGCCCTATTTATTTGAGTCACGAGAGCCACTTCTCTATGTATATTTTCACCACCCCAGTTTGTGATTTGCTTAGGTTTTTATCTTCTTTTTATCACCATCCCACTCCAAAAGTATGACGTGGTGATTACATATATAGCCATTGTGAGTTACTTAGCCTTTTTCTTTTCATCATATTTTATCACCATCCCATAGGAAATGTAATATGTGGGGTTTACATGGCCTTGGGTTCTCCTACCACATTGGCTATTATTGGCTGGCTTTTTTGGTGTGGTCCTCCAAGGTTGTATTAGATAAATCCACCTCTCTCACTGTAGTCTGTTCTCTTTCTCTCTAACAAAATATCATATTTTTTTTAGGTTTAATATATATTACTTTTAGGCATTTAGCAGATTCTGCTTTGAAATTTTTATAGTTTTTCCTTTTTCAACTTTATGTTCGTTACTAAGAACAAGTTGTATAGTTTAATATTCACCTCAGGTTATGCTTTTTGTGCAGGATGTTGAAATTGATGAAGAGGTGGATGTTATAATTTCAGAATGGATGGGCTATATGCTTCTATATGAGGTGCTTATTAGGATTTTTCTGATTGTTCGATTAATGTATATTTTTTAATATTGAAAGCTAAAATAAAATTTCATGAGATCATCAGAGCAAAACCATAAATTAGCTTTCAAGGTGACTGATAGTTTGATAACTTAAATAAATCGAAATTAGGAAAAAAAAAAAACAAACTAATTCTATATCACTGCTTTTGAAAAGATAAATTTGGCTATGACTCATTTGATTTGACACAAACACACTCACAGAAAAACATTGTTGGAGTGCAACAATAGTGGACATGTAATCAACTGGACTGTGATAGTTGACATATTAGAGCATCTCTAATGCGGGTGCTTAAATGAGTTGCTTAGAGTTAAACAACATTACTTAACAAATTTTTCCATTGTAGCTGATGACTTGCTATTTATACAGCTAGGAGAATATTCTTTTCATTATTTCAGGATCTCCTGTATATTCTTTCCTTTTTGATCTCTTGCCAATTAAGAGGAGAATATCTCTCAATTCTCTCCTATTTTTAGCTCTAGAATAGTGTACAACTATTGACCTGAATGGACTATACATTTGACTGCTTCACTGATTTTCCAGTAGCTGGTTCAGTACGTTTTTTTAAACTTTGGAAGTTTTCATTTGATTTCAAATTAGTGGTTAGACTTGTCAAAGAAAAAGTCAAGGCATAATATCTCCATGGTTACCATCTAATATCCATGGAGATGTAAAAACAATGCTTGTAATTTATTGATATACTGTCTTTCTTTCATTCTTTTCCTTTTTATTTTATGGTTGGGGTTGGGGAAGGATGACTGCTTCAGTTCCAACACAAGTCTGCTCCTGTTTAAATGATACTTAGACATCAGCATGAACTTCAATTTCCCAGCTTCTAACAGTAAATCCACTTATGATTTGTATTGGTTTGAAAATTTTTCTTTTCTTGTAGAGCATGCTTGGAAGTGTTATTAATGCTAGAGATCGTTGGCTCAAACCTGGTGGTCTTATTCTTCCTTCAAGTGCAACGGTATGTCTTATTTATTTTTGCTTAAATATTGATATATAATTGTTTATACTATAGGGAATACTCCTAAAAGGTTATTTTGTCTTGTAGAAGCCCGGCCTATTATGGCTTCAAAATTGGATTTATGATTCCTTATGCATGGATCCTAGAATTGCTTGAATGTGTTTGAGGGTTCAATAATTACTCGATTTAGTTTATCTTTAATAATGATTTGACCTTTTGGTGTCTTATAAAAAATGCTAATCCTTGGTGTACTTTTCTCCAGTTGTACATGGCTCCTGTCACACATACGGACAGATACAGTGACAGTGTTGACTTCTGGCGCAATGTTTATGGAATTGACAGTGAGTTCTCTACTTGGTAACTTAGATGACATACCAGATGTTATGAAGATTGTTGGAAACTGTTTATATTCTTAGGAATTAATGCCTAGGATAGTGGAATAGCCAGATTCATGTAATAGTGTTTATTAGTACTTTGGGGAGTTACATTTCGTATTATTGCTCATTAATGTAAATCAATCTGAAATGATTATAAACAAGAGATACTGCTGAGTGCTTCTAAGATCTCGAACAATGTAATCAAAATATTCTAATATTCAACACAGATTCACAAATCTATGGTGTACTTGCGCAAACTTAAAATGGAGGCTAAAACTTTATTTGCTTATTTTTCCGTGTGAATAGAATGAACATTGTTAGATATTGGAGATATTTTTAATTATGGTAATTATATCCTTAATTATGTTAATTAGGAAATTCTAGGATTTACATAATTATAGTAATTAGGAAATTATTTTCTCTGAAATTATTACCCACTAGGTTAAATTACTCCGCGGGTCCCTGAACTTTTACCAAATTTTTATAGCAACACCCCCTGAGCTTTTATCAAATTACACATAACCCCACCCTTTTTGATTTTCCTACACTAACCCCCTTTTTAAGTTTGACAACATTACACTAACACCCCCCTTATATGTTTGAAAGCGTTACACTGACACCCCCACATCACCATCACCCCTACAAGGGAGGTGAATGTAATGGTTAAAAAAGCTAGGAGTGCTTGTGTAATTACATGAAACCTCAAGGGGTGTTGCTGTAATTTGCTCTTTTTTTTAATTAGGTCCTGCTAGGTTCAACAAAGACCTAGTTAAAAAATAAATAAAAGTTCAGGGACCTACTTGAGAAAAAAAATAGTCAAGGACCTATTTTAAAATGACAAATAAATCAGAGACCTAATTAAAAAATTACCAACCCCTGCAGCCTAGTGTTCTCACCTCTGCAAGTCAGTATTCTCACTTTTGCAAGTTCTAAACTCAGGACCAGTTTAGAACCTACAGGGTGAGAATACTGGCCTGCAGAGATTCACAGTTTTTTAATTAGGTCCCTGAACTATGTCATTTTTAAATAGGTCCTTGAACTTTTTTTTTGTTTCTATTAGGTCTGGCAGGGATGTAATTAAAAACAAATACAAGTTTCAGGGACCCAATTGAAGCAAAATAATGGTTCAGGGACGTAATTAAAATTTGGTAAAAGTTCAGGGACTGGCCGAGTAATTAAACCCACTACATAATACACTTTGCTGGGTACACTGACTGATAGAATCAACTGATAATTTGGGGAAATTTAGGGATTTAGCACAGGACTAAGAGAGAACGAGAATTTAATTATGGTATTCTTCTCCAGATCAGTATGACCCAAGAGGAAAAGGTGACGTACAACTCAGGGAAATTTGAGAGTGCCAAGAACTCTCCCAGTAAAGACTACAGCCTCCCTCCTAACTCTGGCCAAACTCCTATTTATCTACCCCCAGTTACAAAGATAGTTATAACAGCTTTATGAGTTAGTTACAATCGTACCTTCCCCCTATACACCTTCATAATGAGGGGTCTCGTATCACTGAAACATGGATTGAATGAAGTCTCTTGCTTTCTCTTCTCAACAAATATAATATAATCTGTTTCTAGAAATTAATACTACACTTTAAACAATTTTGTCAATGCATAAAACAATTGAGATCCCATCCTGGCTACCAAACAGGTCATAATATTACTAGGCTAGAAGAGTCTGGAAATATCCTATTTCCTTTTATCTATTGCTTTTCTTGTCAGATTTTTAATACTGTTTTCTGTTGCAGTGTCTGCCATGGTATCACTTGCTAAACAATGTGCATTTGAAGAACCTTCCGTGGAGACAATAACTGGTGAAAATGTTTTGACATGGCCACATGTGGTGAGTCTGCTAGTGTTATAGTTGCTTTTTACTTTTTTATTTGTTACGGTAAGATGCTGAATCACATGCTTTTCTAGGTTATAATATGATTATTTTTTCTGCTTGAGTTGTAGTCTGAAGAAAGGTTTGGTAAACTTTTCCTACACCATGAGTATGAGAAGATGATAATGACAGTTTGTATATTTCACAATTCAGTGGGAAGCTTGGTTTGTATGTTTCTTTTTCTTTCATTTTTAGATTAGATTAGGACATCATTTATCCTATTCTTACAATATCCCAACAATACAGTTTTGGCTCAAGAATTCAAAACTATTGAAAGTAAAAATTGTAGGAAGTTGAGTAGCAGTATTCAGTCTTGGAGGAATATCAGACATGCATGTGTCTGGAACTAGTATGACAACCAATTTGAAGTTTTTAAAATTGTCTGTGCTTTCCTATTGCTGTCTTTGGTGTTGTGGTCTAGAATCTTTGTCACCCTAGGTGCACCTTTGTATCTCTTGTTTTTTTGTCTAATTTTTTGGTTATAACAATTTGAAATTCAGAGGACTGGTTGAAATGGACTGTAGCCAAACTGATATTGAAATCTAAACGAATGTAATCAAATCAACATGCATAAGTAGCGATCTTTCTCGTATTGCCAAATGGACTGAAAAAAAATCATTCAATGAATCAAAAGGCTTGAGGAGGACCACAGGCAATGCCTCAAGGAAATTGGTGTTTGCAGTATTTTGGTGCAAATGTTTGAAGAGAAATTTCTGAATTTTCAAGCATAATTCCTTTAACTGGTTTGCACTATTAGACAATACAGTATTTTTTTCATCTTTATAATATGTGGGTGGAGTTTTGCTTAGCTTTCCACTCTATCTTTTTCTTAAGCTTTTGTTATCCTTTACTTTTTTAGGAAAAGAAAGTTCAAGGGAGGGAAAGTTTCCCCCTTTCAAAGCTGGGCATGCCATATGCTTCAGTGATGGCTCACAGTAGTACTTGTTGATGTCCTTCCCATAAAGGACAACTAGCAGGAAGAGAACCGAAGATCTTTTGGTCAAAGAAGTTTGACCCTACTAGTTGAGCCAACCCTCGGGGATTTTAGTTTTTATTATCTTATTTATTGAGAGGATGCATTATTCAATGCCTTTGTACTTTTTTTTACTGATTTACTATTATTAAAGGGAGAAGAAAAATTATCTGATTAAACATTATTGGTTAGCCTCAGTTAGTAATGTTTCTAACTTGACATCATTTATTTGATTATTGTAGAATCTTTGGATTACAATATGCACTATTTGATCGAAATGTCTTGTAGTCTTCGTTGTAATTTGTAAATACTTTTGTAAAATAACATGTCAGTTTGTGCCTGTATATATGACGCATGTTTGTTTCTTTAATTCAAACTTTCCTTTTAGTAAGTATGTAGTATCATTTCTGAAAAAATTGTTCATTCACTATTACAGGTAAAATATATTGATAGTTATTCTGTTACCGTCCAAGAGTTAGAATCTGTAACAGCCAAGTTTAAGTTCAATTCCATGATGCGAGGTACCCTCCTTTTATTTTTTCTTCCTTTTCACTGGTGTATTGACCTCTTAATCTTTACCTTGCTGCTAATGTTCGAGCCTCAGGCAGTCATCATAATGTTTGCTCGTTTGTTTTGACAGTGCTCTGTTCTTATCCAATTTACTGACAAATTATTGTTTAATGAGGATCTTGTATTATCACAGCATTAATTGAAATCTGTTTCTTGTTTTCTCCAGCACCATTACATGGTTTTGCATTTTGGTTTGACGTTGAATTTAATGGGCATGCAATATCATCTACCAATTATCAATCAACTACTTCATTTGTTGACAATCATCAGATGAATGGTAGTCAGAGAAAAAGGCGAACAAACCCAAATGAAGCACTGGTCTTGTCCACTGCGCCTGAGGACCCTCCAACACATTGGCAGCAGGTGCAGTATTTATTTTTTCAATTTTCAGTTTAAATATATGGTTCTAGTTTATTTGTTCACTATGAACTGGGGGTGGACCTTGAACAATGTTCCCATCTATTCCCGTTAGAGATGTAAACACAAGACCCAAAGCTTAAGCTTTTGGAATATAGTTAGTTAGGTTTTTATTATTATGCTTATTTTGACTGCTGGAATATTATGTTCAAAATTACATTTCTTTTATTATTTTGGTGTCTTGATCTTATTGATGTATTTTGCAGACGTTGATATACTTTTATGACCCTATAGAGCTGGAACAAGATCAACTAATTGAAGGTTCAGTGACATTGTCACAAAGCAAAGAAAATGCTCGATTTATGAATATTCACCTTGAATATACGTGAGTCAGAACAATTTCTTTCACCAAAATATGCCTTTAGGGTAATTTTTAATGGATTTCTGACTTTGTTCCCTGCCATTGCAGTTCAGGTGGTCGATCGTATGTGAAAGAGTCTGTTATGAGATGATGATCTTTTCATGCATTTTGGCAGTGTCTTTTGATCGTATGTGAAAGAGTCTGTTATGAGATGATGATCTTTTCATGCATTTTGGCAGTGTCTTATGCATTAACACTTGCACAACATCCTCGAACTGCAGCTTATATCTTTTCTGACTTCGTTTCTCCTAGAGAACTGAGGTAGCAGTTTGGTTCTTGAAAATCACTAATCTCTGCTTGCTAGATTAGAATGGAGCAACTGACGAACTTGTTAGCATAGAGTTAGGTAAATCACATGAAATTTTGTTGTAATTTATTTGATACCAAATACATCATTGAGGCGGATTATTTATGTTATAATTTGTCCTTTCTAAAGCCTTTATTGTGGGGCCGACTCGTTTCAATTTTTTCTTGGAGTCTTACTGTAACATAGAGCTGTTTTGAACCATATATTCTTGTCGATTTTATTTTATGTTCGTTAAAAATTGGTAGCATCCACCATTTTCCTATATATTGCGTGTGTATTGATAGATTTCAGTGTATCATTGTTGAGCATCGCTCCTTAGATTAAGTTGTAAAATAAAAGAAGTATAAAACTTAAAGTATATATTTTACAGTATAAATTATAAAATAATTTCATTATATATATATATATAATATCATATTATACAAAATATTAACTATTAAATAAAAGTTTTATCACCTACCAAAAAAATTAATGAAAGTTTTGTTATTAATACACTATTAAAAAATTATACTTTTTAAGAGAATATAGATGTTATACTTTAAAATGTGACTCAAACCCATCCTAAAAATAAGATGATTCTATTTTTATCCAATCCTGACCAAATCAACCTAGAGCCGAATCAAGTAGGATCATGCTCACTATTACCTATAAGGTCAAATAATTAATTTAACTATTAATTCTAGTCACATCGTTACATGTTAGTCACATCACGCCTTAATGATGTTAATAAAGATGTAATCCTATATGCTAATTTTTAACAAAATATATATATATATATATATATAAATTAGAAGTGCATTCTTTTTAGCATTCTTTTTACTTAGAACATTTACAATGCGGGTGCTTATACAAGTTGCTCAAATTTTTTTTCCCACTAAAGTAGATAACATGAAGTTACTTATATAAGTGATGGTTGCTTAAAACATTTATGTCATAAATAACACATTTTTCAAGAATTATAGGGCACATAAAATTAAGTTAAACACTTACTTTAACAACCTTAACATTGAAATAAATTTTTGTGTAGAATATTTAAATGTATGTGAAATTATAAAGCCTACAAAATTAAGATAAGAAACTCATCTATACAATTACTTATTGTAGATGTTTTTTTGATCGACCACAAAAAACTTTAACTTAGAATCAATTTTAGAACGAAAATTAATTCTTTAATAAAGAATGAAATGTGTGAAAATTTACCTTAAATCATGTTAATTGATATTTTAACTTGATTTTGAAGAATTAAATCTAAAACTAAACACTCATTAATCCTAGAAGTAATGTCATCTATAAGAACTAATAAATATTTTAACCTAAAAATTCATGAGAGTTTTTATGGTGCCCCAATAATTTTAAGGATGTTGATGGGGTTAATTTTTTAACCAATCAAGTTACATATCATTTTTTTATTAATTAATTTTTTTTTCAAATTAGTCATTGATTATTATTTTTTTAAAATCACAACTTTTTTAAATTAGAAATTATGGTTAAAGATAACTTTAGAAGTCTAAACTCTAAAATCTTTTTAGTTACTTTCAACAATTCTTATATAAAAAAAATCTTCTGGGATTTAGAGTTTACAAATTTGTTATTATTGTTTATTAAGCAGAGGTTTTATAAAGAGTATTAGAAAGTAACTAAAAAGATTTTAGGCTTCAAATTTGTAAAACTATCTTTAATTATATTTTTTAATTCAAAAAAGTTGTAATTTTAAAATTTTAAAAAATAATAATTAAGAACTAATTTGAAAAAATAAAAATTAATTAATGAAAAATGAAATATAACTCATTGGTTAAAAAATTAACAGAATAAAAAACGTCCAAATTATTAAGATCAATGTAGAAACTCTAAAAACTTATTTGCATCTTATTCTTTATTTTTAGGGAGCTGCAAACCCGTAAAGTTGGTGCATGTGTCCAAGTCAAAGTTGTCCCCAATTCCTCTTATAGATTCTTAATAACTTATGAGTATAAATAGGAAAAACATAAAATCAAAGCAAAGGGAAGGGAAAGGAATAGTGATGTTGCTGCACGAGGCACCATCCCCAACAAAGAATGCACGAAATCCGCATTTTGTCTTGCTTTTTGAAATTGTTGGACAACTTTAACCTGTATTCCATAACGACAAATTCCTATTTTATATATATATATATATTAAAACTTCCCCACCGAAAGTACCCAACCTTCATCCAACATAGACGAATAATTTCATATTCGTGTACTCTTATAACACATATAATGTACTAAACATCAACTTAATACAATTGCTATAGATAGTATTTATTAGAAATGGGGACAAATTTTAATGAAGTTCTACTATTGTGGTTTATTCTTGAAATTCCCCTAACGGCCCTAAGACTAAATATAGCTCCTACCTAGCTCATAGTATGAGCTTTACAATTTAAATATTAGTAGAGGGTTAACAGGGCTTTTACTGCCCTACTATAGGATACTTTAAGGACAAAACTTTTTTCTTTTTGCTTTTCTCAAGAGATTGAATAATGCAGTGTTATCTAACATAAGGCATGTTGGGAGCTTAATATTTTTTCATGTGACTTTTTAACATAAATTAAGAGCACATTAGTGATACCATCCATTTGCAGTGCGTGTAGTAAGCGTGAGAAAGTCAAAATAAAAAGAGTATGTACGTTTTAAAGCTTGTTTCATGCTCACTACATAGTTGTATATAGTTTTGTCGTTTTTTCATCATCGCATATTCTTCCTGGATTTTACCAATTAACTCATTTATACTATACCTAAATAAATGAATGGTTTAGCTGAATGAAAAAAAGCAGCATGATTTACGAAGTCAGTCTGCTCTGCTTCAATTTGTTTGTATGTGGCATCTCGCTGGAAATCACAAACACAACACAAACACGTGCAGGAGAGGATTTTCCTGTCGGGTTATTATATTGGTGCACCAGTTCTTCTTTTAACTAATTTTCACTATCATTTTTTTCATTCATATACCTACCTCTAATTTAAGGTGTACCGTGTAAGTTTAATTTTTATATTTTGTTCCTCCCTTCCTGATCATGAATATATTTTACTTAGTAGAAAAAAAGATTATAATATAAGAAGTTATTTTAAATAGTTCTTTAACATCTTTCAGTCACCTCATTATAAATCTCATGCATGAAATAAAATGTAACATTTTTCTTATAGATAGTCCTCTCCTCTCTCTCTTGATCCCAAGGGATAATATAATATAATGAGTGAAAATGAATGGTAAGTCAGGCAAGAAAGAAGCATGTCGATGGGGAAGTTGCTGTTGCTGATCATTGTATTCTTAACCTCCAAATCCGCAGCTGGAAGCTGGCCTTCTCATTTCCAAGAGCTGAAGGTGGAGGAAGCAATCGCAGGAACCAAAGTGCAAGCAGAGGAGTTGGAAGAGAAGGAGGAAGCAAAATGGAAAGTGGAGATTGTTCACAGAGACAAGCTCATCATCAACACGGATCACAGGAGCCGTTTCAATGCACGAATCAAACGGGACGTCAAAAGGGTAGCCTCCCTCCTCCTCCTCCGGCGCCATGCTTACACCGTAGAAGAAGCGTCTTTTGGATCCGATGTGGTGTCGGGTACGGCAGAAGGGAGTGGAGAGTACTTCGTGAGAATAGGAATCGGAAGCCCTGCAACGTACCAGTACATGGTCATTGACTCCGGAAGCGACGTCGTATGGGTCCAGTGCCAGCCCTGCGACCAATGCTACAACCAATCCGACCCCATCTTCAACCCTGCCCTCTCCGCTTCCTTCGCCGCCGTCCCCTGCTCCTCCGCAGTCTGCGACCAGCTCGACGACTCCGGCTGCCACCAGGGCCGCTGCCGCTACCAGGTCTCCTACGGCGACGGCTCCTACACCAGAGGCACGCTCGCTCTCGAAACAATCACGCTGGGAAAAACAGTGATTCGGAACACCGCCATCGGCTGCGGGAACTTGAACCAGGGCATGTTCGTCGGCGCGGCTGGGCTTTTGGGACTCGGAGCTGGGCCCATGTCCTTCGTGGGCCAGCTCGGTGGCCAGACCGGCGGCGCCTTTGCTTACTGCTTACTCTCTCGCGGCACCGCATCCTCCTCGTCGGGCTCGCTCCAATTCGGACGCCAGGCGATGCCTCTGGGAGCTGCGTGGGTCCCACTCGTCCCCAACCCCTTCTACCCCAGCTTCTACTACGTTGGCCTTTCGGGTCTCGGGGTCGGAGGCACGAGGCTTAACATATCGGAAGATCTTTTCCGTGTGACAGATTTAGGCGACGGAGGGGCCGTGATGGACACCGGAACCGCCGTCACGAGGCTTCCGACGGTGGCTTACGGTGCCTTCCGGGACGCCTTTGTGGCGCAGACCACGAACCTGCCCCGGGCAGCAGGAGTGTCCATTTTCGACACGTGCTATGATTTGAACGGGTTTGTGACGGTTCGGGTGCCCACGGTGTCGTTTTATTTCTGGGGCGGGCAGATCTTGACCCTCCCGGCTCGAAATTTCTTAATTCCGGCGGATGATGTGGGAACTTTCTGTTTTGCATTCGCTGCTTCTCCTTCTGCCCTTTCCATAATTGGGAATATTCAGCAGGAAGGCATCCAGATTTCGGTTGATGGAGCCAATGGTTTTCTCGGTTTTGGACCCAATGTCTGTTAGTCATCTCTATTTTCATAATTACATTTACTTTTACTCCTATCCCTAATTACTCATCTAATTATCCTACTTCTTTCTGAGCTCAAAGTAACGTACGTGTTCAACCAATTCTTGCAAACACAGCTTTTCTTTCTACTTTTTGAATATTGTTTCTCAAACACCCATATAATATGAAAGAGTTTATGACCTAATAGAAATTGGAAGAAAGATAAAAAAATAAATAGAGGTATTAATAGGTATTTAAAATAAATTTTAATTTATATATTATTACTCTCTAATTTTTCCATACATATTTTCATAATTTAATTTGTAATGCTACTGGTGCAATTGTGCAAAAGGTGCATCGCGTGGAGAATCTAACGTTCCCGCCGTAGTAACACAACGTGGTCAAAAGAAGCATAGAAAAAGTATACATTGAAAAACTAGCTTTTTTGGTGTACACAGAAAAAGTGTGCATTAAAAAATTTGCTTTGATATTAGAGTAACATTATGAGAGAGAGAGAGAGAAAGCCGCTTGTGGTTGTTGCAGCAGTTGAATCATGAAGGAAAATGGAACCATTCACCACCTTTGTGGACATGTGAAACCGTCGCTAGGGGTTCTGGTCTACCTTTGTTGTGACCTAAGTTACACAATGGCAACTCTTTGCTTTTCCCCTTTGGAGAGATTTGAGATGAAAAAAGAAAATAGATTAAGGACACATTCCAGCTAATTGTAAGTAATTTGTAGATATTCATATATATTATTATTCTTGAGAAAATTTAAGAGCTCATACTAAAAGACTTGAGTTAAAACAACATTTATAATACACCATATGTTTATCCAACTTCATCTAAAATGATAATTCTCAAGTCATTTCTTGATTTACTCTAGAAACTGTTACATAGTTATCGGTGAGTGAAAACCACAGTTTTGATAAGTATAGTCCAACTTGACATTTATAATACACCATATGTTTATCCAACTTCATCTAAAATGATAATTCTTTCTTGATTTACTCTAGAGAAACTGTTACATAGTTATCAGTGAGTGAAAACCACAGTTTTAATAGTATAGTCCAACTTGAGAAAGAGTTTATCTTCTACTCTTATCAAATAGTCATTGTAAAACATAAAGACACTAGAATTTGTCTCCTTTTTTTTTATTGTTTGGGTACTTCTGGCACTTATCGTGTGTGTATATATATATATATATATATATATATATATATATATACTGCTAACAAAAAAAAATAGTCATTCCAAAACATAAAGACACACTTGAATTTGTCTTTTTGAAACTTAAATGAAAATATTGGATCAAAAGGAACCAAATTCATGCAAAATTTGTAACACCCCTGGTTATGAATACAGATTTTCTTATTATATTCAAAGTTTGTAGAATAAAATGGTTTATTATTAAAAACATCCATTTAAAAAAATGAGGTAAATTTATTTTGATTTAACTTTAAAACTTGAAATATCAAATGTAGGTCATTCTTTCTTATTAATACTTATTTAAAAGGGTCCAGTAATGAAACATCATTTGTTTTATAAAATATTACGTTCACAAAGGACCATTAAAAATCTAATCTAAAATTCATTTGTATATATTAAATTTATCTTTAAGGTAGTCTAATACATGAAATATAAATACACATTTATATTCTTTAAATGAAAAAATTACAATTGAGTCAACCGAAAGGAATTACTCAATGTTGAAGGTGTTTAGGTGTCCAACTTACTATCATATGAATGAAGGCAAACTAGAACCTAGAGCTAAAAAGGGTGTTTTTGTGGGCTATAGAAATAGGGTTCAAAATCTAGTTTCCTTTGGAAAAGAAAGTCATTCTGAGTAAAAATGTCACTCTTGATGAAATCTCTGTACTGCATTATAAGTTTGAAGAAGATTTAAGCAAGACAAAAGATGTCACTAAGTAAGTGGAGTTTGAGGGCTCCACAATCAGAAATCAAAGTGAGTAGCAACATCTAAAAGCTTCATATGATACTAGTAAGAACACTCTAATGGGTCTAAGAAGTCAAGATAGAACCTTCTTAGATAGCCTAAAGTTACTGGAACTAGGAAGTCTCAAAGGGAACAAATAAATCACCTGTAAGATATGGCTTTGAGGATATGGTTTCTTATGCTTTGTAGGTAGCAGAAAAAGTTGATTCATTGGAAGCAACCACTTATTAGGAAGCAATTAATTGCACTAAATCTAATAAGTGGATTGTGACCATGAATGAAGAGATGAAATCCCTTAAAAAAATTAGACTTGGGATTTGGTTGAGTTACCTAAGGGCAAAACAGTTGTTGGTTCCAAATGGATCTTCAAGAAAAAAGCTTGGAATGAGGTACAAGGTACGTCTTGTTGCTAAAGGATATAGTTAGAAAAAAGGCGTTGACTACAACGATAGTTTTTCTCTAATAGTAAGACACATTTCAATTCGAGTCTTACTTGCTCTTGTGGTAATTTTGTAACTATATTTGTTGCAAAACATGACATACTTGGTATAGGCACCTATGATAACATATTTCTATCCTTATGTTTTAACAATTTATCATCCAAAGATAACCAAAACTGATTTTTGAAATAACAACAATCACACTAGAATGGAAGTTGTATAGTGTATTAATCCAAGATAATAACTTTATACAATAAAATCTTTATCACATGGTCAAAAAGATGTATGTGTTGGAGTCGTCCACTTATAAGAGATAAGGTTTGATAATACAGAGTTTGGTCATCCAATAAATATATGAAATAGAATTTTATAAAAGGTTTTTCAAGTAAACACTTGATGAGAAAAAATTGACAAAGAAAGCAAAGAGAATACTTAATAACACTTTAAAGAGAGACGGAGAAACACTTGATTTATACTAGTTCATTCAAATACAGCTACGTCCAAATCTTTTTTACACAACAGTACAAGATTCTCCTAATAAAAAACTTTGATTATAAAACATGTATTTTGCTTTGTCATTCTTGGCTATACAAATATTCTTTTATTCACTTCTAGCAATGCTTTAGACTCTCTCTTAATCTAAGAATACCTATATATTTTTTAACATTAAGTCACTTATGACTTTTACAAACAAAAGTTTGAATGAATAAAATGATTCAAAAATTCTCAACGAGTGAATAAACAATAAAGTTGAAGTATAGAGTAACTTTGCTTAACATTAGAGTGAACATTGAATAAATAAAACTTTTATAACTACTGAGATTGTTAGCTTACTATAGCAAAATCCCCAACATTTTGTTTATTTTTGCATTTAGCTCCTTTTTTCCACTAACTGTTTGTGTTTTTACTCACCTTTAATTTGTGTTTTCACTCCTTCAATAAGAGATTGTTTTTACTCACCTTTACTCACCTTTTGTTTGTGATTTCATTTAAATTGTAATAGAAATTTGTGAAATTTCACATATGATAAAAATATTACGATCATGATGTTTAATCCTAAAAATCTTAGAATACGTTTTGTTAATGAAAAGTAGACAATAATGCATTGTACAAGATCAATTAACTATACAAAAAGTTGTAATTTGTGATGGCTAAAAATGTAGAGTGTGGCGGCTAAAAATCACTACAAATGACATTTCTGATAGCTAAAAAGTTGTCAGAACAATGCATGTCACAAACAGCTTTTGATGGATTTCAAATAGCCCTGCTATTGATCCTTAAAAAATCATTAGAAAAGCCACAAGTTATTAGGAGCTAAAAACTGCTGGTAATTGCATTTCTAATGATTTTCAACTTGCATTTATTGACAACTTTTAGCTGCCACAACATGTAATAATTAAAAAAATGGTATGGTTTTTTAATCAAAATGAGATTTTTATTATAATAATCACTATTTTTATAACTAAAATTAAGAATAATTATCTGGATGAAATGCTAATTTTAGTTAAGAATAACAACATAATACCTTAAATGCACAATATTTGGTTTTTGACAATAAAAAACTAAACACTTGAATTAATTTCATAAAAAAATGAACCAATATGAAGTTAATTAAATGATCATGTGTGAACATGAGAATTTGAACTGCCAGGAAAATGCTTAAATTAGGTTTTTGATGCTCATGACTTGAGATGTAGGGACTATCATGAATCGGTGGATCTAGGGGAGCAAAGTTTTATTATTATTTTTTTTTTGCTTTTTATGACTACTAACATAGTCATAGAAGTAAAATAGGAAAAAAATCACACATATATGATCATGTATCTAATAGAGAAACCAGTATAAACAAATAGAGGAATCAACAAGCAAAAAACTATGGGATAATATCAACAATTATAATTGTTGATTCCCTATACTTAACATGAAATCTCTACTTTAGAATATTTGTTTAATTTTCTTGAAAAAATAAGTGAGGAAAACGAAGAGTGTTGAAGATTACGATGAAAAATAATTTAACCTGAAAAGACAAAGAGAGAAGACGAGAGTGCTTAGGGTTTTTGATTTTGTTTACAAAGAGGGTAAGGAATTGTAGAGCTATTCTCAAATATTCTTGTGAAGAGAGAACATAATAAATGAAGAGTGTTATTAATTTTTAATTCTTTTTAAAAAAATTGTATGACAAAAGAAAATTAAATGGGTTTCAGAAATGAGCACATCTCAGCCCATGGAACAACTTGGGCTTCGGAAATGAGGATTGTGGTGCATTGTGGCACGCAAGGCCATTGTGAAAGGAGCATATGTGTAAGCATTTCTAAGGCAAAAACACCAAAAGGGGCCCCTTTTAGAAATTATTTACCAAAAAGGGGCCCTTTTGAAATTATTTCCGGGAGGGTCTCTTTTTTTATTGCAAAGCGCCCCCCACCCCGGCGCCTCCACTGTGCACGTGACACGTGGCACAGGGAGGTAGCGCCCCTGCACCAGGCGCAACTGGTAGCGCCCTGGCACTGGGCGCGACTGGTGGCGCCCCTGCACCAGGCGCGACCTTAGGCGCCTAGGGACCAGGCGCCACCCCCCACCCTACCACACCCCAACCCCTCCTGGTCCCCCCCCTCACCCCGTGGTCCCCTCACCCCCACTCCCTCCTTCTCCCCCAAATTCTCTTCTGTCTGAAGCTTGTCCCCCCCCTCCCAACACTCCATTTTTGCTTCCATTCTCCCCCAAAGTTGCTGGTATGTGATTTTTTTAATTATTTCAAATTTATTTATTTTTTTATAAATTGTTATATTTTATTTGTTGTATGTTTTTTTTTTGCAGGTGGTCATCTTGTGTACAAATTGCTGTTAGTTTAATTTGTTTATTATTTTAGTTATTTTTTATTAATTATGTAACAAATTGTTTATTTGTGTTACGGTTGTTTAATTTTTAGAATATAAATTTAATTAAGATTCATAATAAATATTACTGTAATAATGTTATTATGCGTATTTAAAAAAGAAAGGCATATTATTATTATATATAAAAAATATATATATACGTGTTCTTATATTATTTTCTGAAATTTGTGAAATTGAGGAAAAAAATATATATATTTTCTGAAAGTTGAGAAAAAAAATCCTCAATGTGAAGAAATTATTTTTTATTATATATATATGCTTATTGAAATTATTGAAATTGACAAAATATATATATATATATATATATTTTCTGAAAATGAAGAAAAAAAATTCTGAATGTGTAAAAATTAATTTTTATTATATATATATATATATATATATATATATATTGAAATTGCTGAAATTGACAAAATATATATATATATATATTTTCTGAAAATGAAGAAAAAAAATTCTGAATGTGTAAAAATTAATTTTTATTATATATATATATATATATATATATATATATATATATATTGAAATTGTTGAAATTGACAAAAAATATATATATATTTTCTGAAAATGAAGAAAAAAAATTTCTCAATGTGTAGAAATTATTTTTTTGAAATTGTTGAAATGGAGAAAAAAATATATATATATTTTCTGAAAATTAAGTAAAAAAATTCCTCACTCAATGTGAAGAAAATTTAAATTACGTGTTTGTTTGTAAAATTTTAATTACGTGCTCCTTTTTAAAATTTAAATTACGTGCTCGTTTCTAAAATTTAAGTTACGCGTACGTACTTAACTTTATTTATGATTTATGATATGTGTGACTATTAATTTTTTTTTCTTTCTATACAGGAGTTTTAAAATGGCTAGTTCGTCATCTTCTCATCATTATGACGTGGCATCTGGACCATTAGAGGATGATTTATTGTGGATGCAAAAAAATCATGTATCCCAACATATTTGGAATGGTGCTAATGATAGGACATTAAAAATTTGACGAGCCACACCACTGTACAATCATAGAGAAGCACCACCCGAAGAAATTATTCCTCTATTACAAATTTCGGGTTTGTACCCGATAATGAAATTGGCACAGCTGAAAGTGAATGAAGCATTGGTGAATGCTTTTATTGAAAGGTGGAGGCCAGAAACGCATACATTTCATTTGAAGTGTGGAGAGGCAACTATTACACTTCAAGATGTTTCTGTGCTACTTGGTATTCCTGTGGATGGAAGACCATTAATTGGAAATACAAATATTGAATGGTTTGAATTGTTTCATGAATTATTGGGTGTCATGCCTGACGATGCTGCAATTGATGGGAACTCAATTAAATTGAGTTGGTTGTCTTCTCATTTTGCAAATATTCATGATTTTACAGGCAACCAAGAAGGCCTTGAAAGATTTGCTCGTGCTTGGATCTTACGATTCATAGGTGGGGTAATGTTTGTTGACAAAGGCAGCAAACGGGTGCATTTGAAATATTTGCAGTTTCTGAGAGACCTTAGAGAGTGCAGTAGTTATGCATGGGGAGCTGCTGTTTTGGATAACCTTTATAGAGAGATGTGCATCGCAACAGACTATAATGTTAAATCAATAGGCGGTTTCACTCTCTTGATTCAATTATGGGCATGAGAACGATGCCCAACATTAGCCCCCTCAGTTATTCCTCCACAACAACAAAACGCGCCACTTGGTTACAGGTATACTTTCCTTTACTATTTTGAATTCATTATTAATAAACATGCTTGGTTGATGTTAATCATTATTCTATGTAACATTTTATTTTGTTATTTAATTTTTTGTGAAGATGGTTGGGAGGTGAATTGCATCACATAGGCAATGACAATTTAATTGAGTTTCGTCGTAAATTAGATGTCATGAAACGCGACGAGGTAACAATTTTGATGTTTGTTTATTAAATGATGTTGTATTTCTTAATTAATTTATTAAATTTAACTTTTATATGCAGTTTGTATGGGTCCCTTATGCTGGACATGTGGAAATGAACTTGAGTCAAGTTTGTTTTTTTGGGTCTGTATTATGGACATGTATCATACCACTTATTTATTTTCAAAAAGTGGAATGGCACCAGTCGGATAGAGTCATGAGACAATTTGGAATGCAACAACCTATTCCGGGACCAGTAATGCAACCCAACAACATACATGACTTGACATTAAAGGGAAAGGAAGGAAAAAATTGGATGC
Organism: Glycine soja; assembly: GCF_004193775.1. Taxonomy (NCBI): domain Eukaryota; kingdom Viridiplantae; phylum Streptophyta; class Magnoliopsida; order Fabales; family Fabaceae; genus Glycine; species Glycine soja. The sequence continues at coordinate 47,966,018 of NC_041010.1, forward strand.
GACTAATGCAACCCGCGCTTAATGAATGGAATAGTCGCTATGAAAGGAGAGTAGAGCAGACGTCGCCACAAACAGGGACCCTCGGTCTGAACTCTGAATATATGAGGTGGTACAGGCGTAAAACAAAAGTGTATGTGGACCCAAAACATGCAAGAAGAGGACTATTGGTATACATTGTCCATTATAATTTAGAAAAGAATGTTGCGCTTATTTAAGATTATTTTAATAACTATTCATTTATTTTCTATGCAGGGTGAAATCGCCGAAACACTACATTTTATGGTGTCGCCTGTTGGGAGAAGGGTTTCTACTTTTGACGATTTACTGCCATGTATCGAGAAGATCACTCTTTTGTCTGAGGAAGAGGATAGGATACTTGAGGCACATGAAGATGCTCCCCCTTCTCAGCCACAATTTGAACATCAACAGTTTAATATACTACGGCAAAGTGTGGAGACTCGAGGCTTAGCGCGACGTCGGGAAACTGTTGATGCAGCAACATATAGTTTGCCTCCGATGCCAGAACGACAACATGGAATGTATTACACACCGCCGACATTCACCCAAGAACCGTCTCAGATGCCGCCGATGTATTCATACCCACATGATTTTCAACCAGGGTATAGTTTTGCAGGCATATTTGGGTCCTCTCCTTCTTCAACGGAAACTCCTTCATTTACCCAAAGTGGTCAAGTATCGACCCCAAATGCCCCACTTGCTGGTCCGTGGAATGTACCTGGAGATATACCCGACATGGACGACTTATTAGGGGTCGATTTACGTCATGATTTCTCTGCCGAGGCTGATCAAGTGGATGAAAGGGCGAATCCTAGAAGAAGAAATCCTGATAGAGCAGCTAGAAATTGGGACCGGCCATGTGGAACTTCGTCGTGGCATCACAGACATAGTGATGATTGATTAATAATGAGTTTACATTTTTTCGGCATGGTTTAACATTTTCATGTACCTTGTATTATATTTTTCCATGTGTTTCATATTGTCTTCTACTTTGTATGATTTTATTTCATGTTAATTTAATATTATTGTCACTTCAACGTTTCAATTTATTGTGCAATGCTTTTAAAATAAATAAAAATAAATAACCATAATGTTAATGACACATAAATCAAAAGTGATCTCTTACGTAATTTAATGGCCAAATCAAAAAAGAATTGACCAAATCAAGAAGCATTTTAAAACATTTTAGGATTTCAAAATGTATTTTAGGTGAAAATGTATTTTATTGAAAATGTACTTATACTTCAAAAAGAGAGAATAATAAAATATAAAAAAATAACAAATAATACTAATAATAAAAATGAAAAAAATTTAAATTTTTGATAAACAAATTAAAAAATATACAATTTAGAGTGTATAAAAAATAATCTTATTGAAATTTTGGGTTGGGAGAATATAAAAAAATAACAAATAATACAAATAACAAAAATGAAACAAAATTTAAATTTTTCATAAACAATATAAAAAATATAGAATTTTCGGGGGGGGGGGTGTGGGAAGAGGTTGGGGGGGTGTAAGAAGAAGAGACTGGGGGGTGTGGGAAGGGGCTGGGGGGGTGTGAGAAGAAGAGGCTAAGGGGGTGTGGGAAGGGGCTGGGGGGGTGTGAGAAGAAGAGGCTGGGGGGGGGTGTGGGAAGGGGCTGGGGGTGTGGGGGGGGGGGGGGTGGGGGCAGGCGCCTGGCTGCCCGGCGCTAGCCGTAGCGCCTGACCCCTGGGCGCTACCAGTCGCGCCTGGTGCAGGGGCGCTACCTCCCTGTGCCACGTGTCACGTGCACAGTGAAGGCGCTGGGGTGGAGGCGCTTTGCAATAAAAAAAGAGATCCCCCCCCCCCCCCGGAAATAATTTCAAAAGGGTCCCTTTTTGGTAAATAATTTCTAAAAGGGACCAATTTTGGTGTTTTTGCCCATTTCTAATGAGTATTCCTGATGGCTAAATAATTTGCCACAAAATAAAAAATTTCTGACGATTTGTTTTAGTCACCACAAAGAAAACGCCAGAAAATTCATATTCTTTTTTTGAAGTGATTACAAGAAAGGACTAAAACCAAATAGAAACATGTTAAATTTTAGTTGATGTGATTACTTGATGATAATTTTTTCAATATAAGCATTAAATAAATTATGCAAAAAGAAATTAAATAAATTATAAGAGTATTTATAATGCATGGTTGTTTAAATAGATTGATTATTTTAATTTTCCTCTTCAAAAAGACAAAACTTATAAGAATATGGCATAATGAGTTTTCTCTCACAAGACGATCTTCATAGGACAATCTGTGGTGGTAAACAATATTCAATGTTTATATAAACTTCTAAGAATATGACACAACGAGTCTTCTCTTGTAAGATGATCTTTATAGGACATGCAATTTGTAGTTGTAAACAATATACAATATTTATATTCAATCTCTTTGAATTTTAAACAAAGCAATTGATTAATATCTCATGTAAATATGTAATCTATTATTATAGAATGAACATTTTTTAACAAATCAAAGCTTTTGCTAAAAACATGAGTTTTTATAAAATTAGTTTCTGAACCATTGAATGTACTATCATAACTTCAATTCTAAATGATTAACCTGTAACATATATATCTTATTCTGAACTACATAATCGATAACACAATGTTATAATATGTTACAGCAGATCATATATCATAATAATACACCAACTTAAACCAACATGCTCATTTAAGAACATTAATTTGAGTTATAGGAATTATTTTCAATTATTTAGAAATGCATTTGTTTCATTTTAAATTTTGAAAAAAAAAATCCCTTTTACTTCTTTATAAAGTCTTAATGTTCATTATAAGCCTTTTTCTCAACTTAGTTAATGAAAGAGACTAATTAACTGGGCTAGATACAAACACAATACAACTTGTCAGCACAATCTAAAGCCTTCAATAGACTGATCTTTATAGAAAAAGTAATTCTCGATCCTTTCTTTTTCCACCCAAAAGTGAATAAAATCTAAAAGTACATATAAGACCCTGTGTGAAAGGAGATCCCATGTAGTTTATTTCAAAACTCTAAGGGTGCACAATTTACAATCTCCCACCATTATTAAAATGTTTAGGTCGTATTATATAAAAAAAAAATTGCCAACACAATTTTAAGCTTGTCAACCGTTGGATGCAGCTGCACACGCTACACGGTGCAATTTATGTTTAAACTGCAGAGGATCTGCATCCCCCGTGTACATAGAGCCCTATTCTTTCTTCAACAGTACTACTAGCCAAACTAGGAAAGAAGCAGAAACATGCTAACATCCAAAAAGTGAAAAAAGTGTATACGTCTTGAGAGATAAGAAGAGAGAAAAGAGGGAGGGTGTAAACAATCGAAAACATTGGTGATATGATTTGTCAGAAAGAAAGAGATAAAAAGAAGGTTTAAATATAAAGTTGGTTTCTATAAGTTGTTATTTTTTCACTTTTGATTTTTATATATTTTTTTTAATTTTAGTTCTTATAAATTCATATTTTTTATTTTTATTTTTAGCCTCTACCACTAATCACCACCGTTGTAAAAAAATGTTATTTTTGATGTCCTAAAGACTAAATTTTTTTAAAAAAACTTACAAGGATTAAAAATAAAAAGAAAATAAACTTATGAAGATTAAAAATGAAAAAAAAAACTTACATGAATGATACAGATGAAAAAAAACACATGGACTAAAAGAAAAAATGACATTTTTAGACAAATAAATATTTTAGACTTAACTATCATGTATAAATTTAATTTAAAATTAATATAAATTAAATTAAATAAGAAGGAATTAATTAAAAGATACATGTCAAAACCTCATTCTCCCATGACTAATATCTTTTTTATCTCTGCACGTGAGACTTTTCAACCCCTCATCCAAACTTGATTGGCATGGAGGTGAAGATGCAACAGTATTTATGAGACCCAGTTTTGATCCCTCAGTCATGTTTACCATATGATTCACCTATCCTTGGCAAAGTTTTGTTTATTCCATGCAAAATTATACATACAAGATTATGTATTTTTGAAACCTGTCTTGGTCCCTGAGTTAAGGTCTCTTAGGCTTTCTTGCCTCTTGCTTTTTGTATTCATTCTTTAAGGAAAAAAAACATAAAATTTTACTTGCTAGATTTTTTTGCTATTATCTTTTGAATTAATTATTTTTAATATTGTTTTGCAACACATAAATATTTGAAACTGAAAACATGCATAACTTTAAAATACTTTGCCTTACATAAATCTTTTAATTGATTTATTTTTTTATATTGATTTTAAATTAAATTTATACAGGCTTAAATATTTGATGTATACAAATATGACATATTTTTTATGCTATTCCATGTATTTTTTTATTTTTTTTCATCCATGTAAGTTTTTTTTTTAATTTTATAATGTAAGTTTTTTTAATTCCTATGACATCAACATTAATATTTTTTTACAATGTTGACTGACGACAAAGATTAAAAATGAAAAGTTACAAATTTTCAAGAACTAAAACTCAAGAAAAAATTACAAAGATAAAAAATGAAAAGATATCAACTTACAAGAATCAATTTCATATTTAAGTCGAAAAGAAAACAAGTGATGATGGTGTGTTTCTAAATAGAAAAATTATTTATGAATACCAATTGTACTAATAGATACCTGGTGATGGAGAGATAAAAGAGAAAAAATATAGGTGATAAATAATATGATATGATAAAAAAAATACCTTGATAGAGTGTTTTGAAAAAAGTAAATATTTTAAATTTTTTTCTGGCTTGATGGGACTAAAGCCAAAATCTATCGGGAGACTACGTACAATAGCCTAAATATTCAAATATCATTCCTCTTCTAAATAATTGGTGTCCAAAGGCAAACATCATCACTCATAATAAAAATGTAGGTTAAATTAATTTTTTAATTTTTTAATTTATTTTTTAGAATTAATTTAGTCTTATAATTTTTTAAATTAATTCAATTTGATTCTTCATCTAAATTATAAGAAATCACAATTTATAAAAATTCAAAATCATCATTAAATAATTTTAAACCACGATAAAATACATGTTTTTACAAAAATTATAGGATTAAATTAAATAAAAAAACTAAAAACTAAAATTAAATTAATTTTAAAAATTAAAAAATTGAATTAAACAAAAAAAATTATAAAATCAAATTAAACTTAAATAATAAATTAAAAGACTAAAAAAATTAATTTAACCTAAAAATATATCCCTACTATCTTTACTGACTCCTTCCTCCCTCAATCCATAGAAACAAACGAACCATTAGTGTCTCATCTAGGATAATTTTAGAGTATACGTTCAGCCTTATCCTTTTCGCTATTTTTGCAGTTGTCTCAATGCACTTAAAGTTGCCATCTAAATTAAAGTGTTTTTTTTCTGCCGAGTGCCGACAGTTGGACACGAGGAAAGCAACACTTGTAGAAAATGTTGTGAAGAAAAAATAGAGAAGGTCCCACTTCTGCTCTTGTTATCTTCTTTCATGCAGCTTGGTTCTTCTTAACCATTGATTTTATTTTATTTATTTTTTTCCCACGAGTATCTGTTCGGATACAATTTTATTCGAGATACAATCACGTATATAAGTATGAGCCTATCTTTCAACAGAAATTTAAGTCTTAATTCATGACATTGTGAAAAATTAAGCTTGTTCACGAAAGGAAAGAAAATTTATGATCGATGTGGAGTCCTTGTAACTACTTACACAAGTTTTCTTGGGAATTTGTAGCCGAATTAAATGGTTCGTGAGGATTCCTAAATCCAAATTCTTCTAAGTTTCAATTTTATTTTATTTTTCAATTGAAATTCACCTTCTTATGCTTATTGTTCGACAACAAAGATCAGCGATACTATCTACCAAAAATAGAATATAAGACCGCTATAGCAACAATAAAAGGCTTTTCTCACGCAGCACAAGATATTAAAAAGAGAAAAAATATAGTACTAGCTAGAAAGATATAACACCGTTGAAAGCCTTTTTCTGATGCACTAACCTTGTACTTATGGCTTATTTAGTAGAATATTATATGATCGGGGGATGGATGGCATTAAGTAGATGATAAGGCATTATTAGTTTACAAGACCCAAATTGAGGATGCCCCATGAAGTCTGAGGCCAAGATTTGTCCTTTGCCCTCATGAGCAAGACCCTAGTCCAGGCCACCCAGCCTTCCCAAGAAGTCCTCTTGTCCCACGGACATCCCCATTCCAGCAGAAGCTTCAGTCCTCTCTCTGCGTGCTTCTCAGCCTCCTCAAATCTCCCCTCTGTCAAATAAACCTGACTCAGCACCACATATGGCTCTCCAACAAACGGGTTTTTCTCTATAGACTCCAGCAACAACTCTTCCGCCTTGCTACCACCCTCACAAACAGCTTCCCAGTACAAATCCCTCGCAACTATTTGATCTCCCGCCTCCAAAACCTTTCTACAGTAATCGAACACCGGTGGCAATACCAACTCAATATCTTCATTTCTCTCGAGATCAGGCACAACTGCTACTCCCACCTTCCTTTTTCTCTCTTGAATGAAAATCTCTTCCTCTCTCGCAATCAAAGTGTACACTGCTCCCATCCTGGAAATTGAATTCAACCACAGACCCGGCTTACCATCTCCCGGCCAAAGAGCCCCAAAATTGTTCCCGGAAAACTCAAGGCGGCCATTAGCATTATCAAATAGCAAATCTTGAAAACCAAATAACTGGTCGCAGAAATCTGCCATGGTCATCATGATGAAAACTGCCACTATCCTCCTAGAAACGTGCACTCCTTCACCCGTGCGAATGTGCTTAACTTGTACCCCCTCGGCAGGAACAAGACCCTGCAGTTTCTTTCTCCATCCTTCTAATTCCCCATCGTCATCAAAGAGGCCCTTCTCCATCTTCTTTGCGTTCCTGAGAGATATCTCGGACTGAGCAAGGTGTTGGACAAGCTCCTCATCAGAGTAGTGGAAGAGCAGATCGTCGTGGATGAGAGGCTGCCTGGGAACTATGCAGAACAAGTGAATCAGACTCTCAGCTTCCTCGCCAACGAGTGCACGAACCACTTCTCGACCGGTTGAAGGGTCGAAGATGGCGAGGTTAACGTAAGAATTGGAGTAGGCTGAGTGGAAGAGGCCACAGAGGCAGACAGAGTGAGGGGCTTTCCAGAGCTTGAGAATGCGAAATATGTCGACGAGGTGGTGAAGGAAGCTGCCGTGTTTGTGCCAGCACTCCCCGGCACCCACACTCTGCAGGACGCCAACCAGCCGAGGTAAGTTCTTGTCGATGGACTCCAGATCGCCGCGAAGGAAGGGACGACCACTTTCTAGGAGCTTTTCCATTGAAGACGCCATCGTTAATTCGTGTGGTGGGGAATCTTGCATCCCATCCTTTCCTTCTTATCGGATTATGTTTGTAACTTGATAAACTACCCGCATGAAAAAAAGACAGTAAAAAATATAGATACGTAAGATTTTTTTTTTTTTTTTTTAGAGAAACAATCACTTGGAATAAATAAAATATTATTTTATCATTTAAGAATTTGTAATAAAAGAAAAAGTAAATAACAAAAAAAATGAAATATAAAAAATGAGAAGAGGAAAAAGGGAAAAAGATAAAAAAAAAAAGAAAACCCAAATTATCTTCTTCTCATGCATGCTCCCCCCTTCTCTCGTTTCTCGGCATCCCCTTTTGCCACGCTTCTCCTATTTCTCTGGCATCTCCTTAGCACTGACATCAATGTGATTTACGACGAGGCCCCTGTTTTTCTTGCATCTCCCATTTCGTTGACATCTCCTTAGCACCAATGTCGAGGTGATTTACAACGAGACCGGAGGTGGTTGTTTTGCACTTGTCGTTGGTTGTGTATTCTTCTCTCTTCGACCCGCTGCTCGATAACTTCTCCTCCACACTAGCTTGAAGCTGAACCACTGTTTATTTTATCTACTTCTCGGTTATATTTATATGTTGCATCCTATTTCGTCATATACTTGCATCCTATTTCTTTCTTTTCTTTTTTTTTGAGAAATCTCGCATCTCTACATGATCGTTATAATTTTTGCTTGTTGAATGGTAGAAGGTGGAAAATCGTTTGTTCTTTATCATTGTGATAGATTTCTCTATTTAATCATTGTTTTCTTTGCCTCATTGTTAGTTTGACATATTGAGAGATAAATTTTTGTATGGAAATGACTCCTTTGTAGGACATATATGCCACCACAACTTGGATGGTACATACCATAGACTGTTGATAGTAAAACTAGGGATTTTTTTTTCTTAAAATCTGATCAGCATATACAGAGACCTAAACTTCTCATTATAGTGGATGATAAATTGGTACTGATTCGAGCTAAAATGTTCAATGAGCTCATATTGTGTTGATAGAAACTGGAATTTGTGTTGCCTGTTTCCATGATGGTGTCTTCTGCCATTTGTTGCTTAACTTTCTCCATTGAGTTTATATGTCTATGATATACAATTCATTTTGTATGTGTAGGTACACTCCCTCAATGCCTTGGAGACAACTCTTTGGAGATATGCAAATACAATGCTACCTTGAAAGTGAACATATGTAGTTTTCATTCACATAATGCAGCATAAGTAGTTTTGTAGCATGAATTTGAAGTTCATTGTTTTGGTAAAAAAAAAGTAATCAACAGTTTTGGCTATTCTTGGTCTACTAAGGGTGTGTTTTGCTCTGATATGATAAAAGATGATGTATTTTGTGCAAATTGGACAATAATCTTTTATCATTCATTTAGGATCTGCATGAGTTTTATGCTATTCTAAACTTTTAACAAGTTTGAGTGTGTTTTACTTGTTACATTACTTGGTCTTTATGTCTGAATTCACGCATTAATTCTATGTAATATTTTCAGGGAAAAAAAACAAATTGAATATGAGTTATCTTATAGTAATGCACGGTCCAACACACGAGGAATTCTCAGCATATACTTTTGTGAATTGGATGACTTATAGATAGAGACTTTGCCATTGAACTTTTCATATGATCTTTTCCACTTTTATATAACTGACATTTATTTGATGGCTTGTTCTAAAGATTCATATTAGAAGAAACTAGAGAGAAGGAACCGGGTGAAAAAAAGCATTTGGGTCATTTTTTTATAGTTTTTAATGAATGGATGAATAACGAAATGAAATTGAATGGAACCAATTAAGTTACTAAATTAACCTTAATTTTGAGAATAACTCACTAGTAAAAGTAGTTTGTGTTATTCCTTTGATATAAGTAGAATTATTTTCTCATATGACTATTAGCCCATATTTTTTATGAGCTAAAAATATGCTCTAAGTTCGAGTTTGGTCAGAACCTGTTCGAATCGAAAAGAGAGAAGAGTCGTTTGAAAGGGATTCCCAGGTTCAAGGAAGTATTTGCGAAGTACAAGGCTAGGACAAGAAAGAGGGCTTCGAATCATTGGGCGATTCGAACTGGTGTATACTCGAGTCGAAGTCGAGGCAGCCAGATTTCTGGACTTAGCGCAATTTCTGACAAAACTTCACAAAATCAGTTCGACTTCGAGCAATGTGGATAACCGTTCTAAGGAGCAGTTATGTGCATGCAAGGTGTACGTGGCAGGACACTTGGCATTAGGATAGTGTTCGACCGTTAGGGCAGTTTATTTTCGAATATCTATATATAGCAGTTTTTTAGTCAGATTTGGTGTGGCAAATCATTTATACAAATCCTTATACACTCAAAGTACCCAGCGCAGAGAGAAACGAGTACACAAGGAGAATGTATGTTTGTTTGTGAACCATTTTAAGTTCCTGTAAACTTTACATTTCGAATGCAATTTACGTTTCACTTTATAATTTCTGCCTTTTAAATGGTTCATTCGATCGAATGAACTCACTGCTCCTTTACATTTTGCAATTTATCTTCTCTTGCCAAGTTACTTCCAGCATTTCGATTTCTGTTAAACAATTTTACTTTCTGCAAACCTCAAAACCATCAAGTGTTCGTTGCAACGATGAACATCAAAAACTTGACATTTTATGCAAATACACACAAATGACATGCTCCTGAGATTCACTAGTTGATCTCGCAAGCAATTAATTTAGACTAGCGGTTGTTTACCAAATTCCAGTGTAAACAAATTGGCACGCCCAGTGGGACCGGTCAATTGTGTTTTGCTTAAAATTATTTTTAAAAAAAAGTTTTGTTTAGAACAGTTGGTTTATTGCATTCTTAATTGTTTTGATCTTGTATGCATTTAAGAAGTGGGAAATCTGTTCCACACTTAACAGAATTCAAAACTCGTACAAGGATGACTAGACCACCCCTAAGTAATCGAAACAATGACCTTCCAAATATGGAGGGACAACCAACGCAGACATCTGTCAGTAATGCCAATATAAATTCTGGCATAGGAGCAATTCCTGACCAAACTGTTGGCACGATAAGTTCGACCGCTTCGACGGTTATGAATCAGACGGGGGTAACTTCTCCTATGACCAACACGACGTTGGCAAGTTCGACCACGTCAGCGTCTGCTTTTGCCCCATGGAATAACCCTAGTTTAGGGAATCCCAGTGGAAGTCCCTTTCGACCGCCTCAAAACCCTCTATATGGCATGCCTACATCTTTGATGGCAGGATTGCAAAACTCTCAACCAAATATAGAGAATCTTAATATGTCCTCTCCATCAGGATCTGTAGCGGGCAATCAAGGTAGGGTAATTCCTCAACATTTGACCAATACATCTGTTTTGTCACTTAGACAACAAATGGATGAAAGTAACCATGATATGGTTAACATGTTAACACAACAAATAGGAACTGTTATTAACCCCTTAATTCAAAATACAAATGACAGTTACCAAATGTTAACAAATCAAATAAGTCGAATTGCTGACTTTTTTGGGGCACCACCCATACAGCAACCATCAATTCGACAGACCCAAATACAGGCGCCTGTCCAAGAGATACAGATGCCTAATAACCCAGGGATGCAAATGGCTCAAGCACCACAACCAGCGGCACGCATAGAGCCACCAGTCCAACAGGTCGAACCAAACCCTGGTATAGTATTGGTAAATAGGAACCAAAATGCTGATGAAGTAATAGGGAATATTCAACAAAACCGTTTCGATAGGCAGAATAACCTGGCCCAAATGGTCGAAACGATTTTGGTGCAGAATGGTTTGAACTTAGGCTTACATAGGCCTAATTTTGTGTCTCCATTATCTGAGTATGTGTTACAGACAGAATTACCAAGGGGTGTAAAAATCCCTAAGTTTACTAAGTTTGCAGGAGAGACAAATGAGTCCACTGTCGAACACATTGCTAGATATTTGGTCGAGGCAGGGGATTTGGCTAATAATGAAAATTTAAGAATGAAATTTTTCCCTAATTCCTTGACTAAAAATGCTTTTACATGGTTTACAACCCTTCCTCCTCATTCCATACATAATTGGAACCAATTGGAAAGGATTTTCCATGAGCAATTTTATATGGGACAATCTAAGATCAGCCTTAAAGAGTTAGCTAGCGTTCGACGCAAGGCACCTGAATCAATTGATGATTATTTGAACAGATTCAGACTATTAAAGGCAAGATGTTTCACCCAAGTCCCTGAACATGAATTAGTCGAAATGGCTGCTGGTGGCCTAGACTATTCGATCAGAAAGAAATTAGATACCCAGTATTTAAGGGATATGGCTCAATTGGCTGATAGAGTTCGGCAACTCGAACGATTGAAGGCTGAAAAGGCTAGAAATTCTAAATTCCACAAGAAGGAAAAGGTTGCATATGTCGAAACCAATGACAGTGACCAGGAGTTCGATATTATTTATGAAGATATCGAAGACAATGAGGTTGATTTAGCAGAATTAAAACCTGGACCTCCTTATGTTTGTAAACTCCTTAGACCTTCCAATGGAAAAAACCCTGTTGAACCTAAAAATGATAAATTTGTGTCTAAAACTTATACATTTGACATAACTAAATGTGATGAAATATTTGATTTATTAGTCACAGATGGCCAGATTGTTGTTCCTAAGGGCTTGAAAGTACCCCCAATCGAACAACAGAAGAAAAGGGGTTATTGTAAATTTCATAATTTCCTTGGCCATAAAACCTCACGTTGTGTTCTTTTCAGGGATTTGGTTCAAAAGGCTCTCGACGAAGGGAGGCTCAAATTTGGTGAGAAACCAAAGGTTGCTCATGCAAATGCGGAAATATCCAAAGCTGCTGAAACTCTTTATGCAGAACCTCAAGAAATAATGATGGTCGAAACAATGGAGGTGTCCCATGTGCAAGTTCAGGACATATCTGAAGAGGATTACAACGAACAAATGAAGGTTGTGTATCCTCAGGCTGAGGAGGAGTTAATTGATTTCTTGAACAGATGCAAACTCGAAAACAAGATTGTGATGCTCTGCCCTCGCTGCAGTGCAATATGTGATAAAGAGGCTACTGAGGGCCTCAAGAAATACCAAGTTGTTAACAAGGGGGCAAAGCAGAACCAACGTTTCGATAAAGGTAAAAGAGTTATGGTGCAGTCGAATACTAATCAGAAATCTGGTCGAAGGAATACTTTCGCTCCTCCTGGTTCAGTTCCGGTCGAAAAATGGATGCACCAGGGACTTATAAGGTTCAACAAAGGGATTATGGAAGTAGGTGGTTCGAGTGGAACGAAGCAAATTGGCCCACAGGAGGCCAATAGGTACTCTTATAGGAACAATTACAAAGGAAAGAATCCTATGACGAGGACCCAATGGCGCAGGTTCCAGCGTCAGAAGAAATTGGCCCAACAGAATCTACAAACGGGCCAGTATAAAGAAGTATCTAGGAGGCCGGTAAAGGAGAGACTCCTGCCTCCAGTGGATGAAGACAAGATGGAGGATGAGGATCTACTGGATTCTGAGCCAGATTTCGATGTCATCTGTGTGGTATCTATCTTGCCATCTGAATATGATGTCCAATCTGAAGTTACTGAGATCGAAAGTGAGTTCGATCATTTTGATATGGCTGACCCAAAGCCAGTATGTTACTATGTTATGAATAATGGCTGTGTGGAAGAGCAATTAGCTTATTTCGAAAAGCCAGATTTTCAGATGAAAAGTCATCTCAAACCTCTTTTCATCAGAGCAAAAGTTGAGAATGTTGGAATCAACAAAGTGCTCATTGATGGAGGAGCGGCTGTCAACTTAATGCCTCGATCTATGCTCTATAAGATCGGGAAACATGACACTGATCTATCTGCCCACAACATTGTGCTTTCGAATTATGAGGGTAAAACTGGCTATTCTTTGGGAGCCATTCAAGTAGATGTTGCTGTAGGCAGTGTAGTTCGACCAACTCTTTTCCTGGTAATACAGTCTAAGGCTAATTTTAACTTGCTATTAGGAAGGGAGTGGATTCATGGAGTTGGGGCTGTGCCATCTACCCTTCACCAGAAGCTCATTATCTGGAGGGAGGATGGGATTGTTGAAAATATAGAGGCGGATCAAAGCTTCTATAAGTCAGAGGTCGATAGTGTTACTGCACAAACCTTTGACAAAAAGTTGGCTAACATAGCACCTTGTGGTGACAAGGAGGCTGTTGTCGAATCGAGTGACAATGTTGTCCACTCTATCAAACTCCATCCTACCTATGGGTTTATATGGGAGAGGGAGGAAATTGATGCTGTTCCCTCTGAAGATGGAGTCATTCCACCAACTGGGTGGAATATATATGAAGATTAATATGACTGAGGCCACTGCATGGGCCAGAATTACGGCTTATATGGCCGAAAATAGACTAAATACGGCCTTTGAGGCTGAATCTCAACAAAATATGGCAGTTGAAGCCAAGATCGAAGATCATGAAAACAAAGAAACAAAGGATCGAAGACTGGATTGTATTTATGATGATGAGCCGCTGGGTTTTGAGAAAAATCCCATAAGTGAGGCGCCAAAGATGCAGGCTCAAGATCCTTTGGAAGAGGTCGATATTGGAGATGGCTCGATTAAAAGGCCAACTTATATCAGTGCCAATATCACCTCAAATTTAAAAGAAAAGCTGGTGCCTCTTCTTAGAGAGTTTAAAGACTGTTTTGCTTGGGATTACCACGAAATGCCTGGGTTAAGCAGAGAAATGGTCGAAATGAAGTTACCTATTAAGGAAGGAAAAAGACCAGTAAAACAACTACCAAGAAGATTCGCACCAGAAATCATGTCCAAGATTAAGGAAGAGATCGAAAGGCTGCTGAGGTGTAAATTCATCAGGGCTGCCAGGTATGTCGAATGGTTAGCAAATATAGTCCCTGTCATTAAAAAGAATGGAACTCTTAGAGTATGCATAGATTTTAGGGATTTAAATAATGCTACACCTAAAGATGAATATGCTATGCCAGTAGCGGAAATGTTGGTAGATTCGGCAGCTGGTTTCGAATTTTTAAGCATGTTAGATGGTTATTCTGGTTATAACCAAATATTTATTGCTGAAAATGATGTGTCGAAAACAGCATTTCGATGCCCTGGTGCTTTAGGCACTTATGAATGGGTGGTTATGCCCTTTGGGTTGAAAAATGCTGGGGCCACTTATCAAAGGGCCATGAATTCCATGTTTCATGATTTTATTGACACATTTATGCAAATTTATATTGATGATATAATCATCAAATCCTCCTCAGAAGATAGCCATTTGGATTATCTTAGGCAATCTTTCGAACGAATGAGGAAACATGGATTAAAAATGAATCCATTAAAGTGTGCTTTTTGTGTGCGTGCAGGAGATTTCCTTGGTTTTGTGGTGCATAAAAAAGGCATTGAGATAAATCAAAATAAGACAAAGGCTATTCTTGAGACGAAGCCTCCTTCGACCAAAAAACAGCTTCAGTCTTTGCTAGGAAAAATCAACTTCTTGAGGCGATTCATTTCAAATCTAAGTGGCAAAGCTCAGATTTTTTCGCCATTACTTCGACTCAAGAAAGATGAACCATTCAAATGGAATAAAGAGCATCAAAAGGCTTTCGATGAAATTAAAGAATATCTGATCAAGCCTCCTGTGTTAATGCCTCCTAGTCGAAACAAGTCTATGAAGTTGTATATTGCTGCGTCTGACAAGACCATTGGTAGCATGTTGGCTCAGGAAGATGATGATGGCATAGAACATGCAATTTATTATCTTAGTCGTGTACTAAATGATGCAGAAACTAGATATACTGCCATAGAAAAACTTTGTCTTTGTCTGTATTTCTCTTGTGCAAAACTTAAGCAATATATAAAGCCTGTTGATGTTTATGTGTATTCTCATTATGATATTATTAAGCACATGTTGTCAAAACCGATTTTACACAGTAGAATTGGAAAATGGGCTTTAGCATTAACAGAATATTCTTTAACGTACAAGCCTTTGAAATCTGTTAAGGGTCAAATTGTGGCAGATTTTATTGTAGATCACTCAGTGGTCGAAATGTCGCAAGACTATGTCGATACAGAGCCTTGGATTTTGTATTTCGATGGTTCGAAACACAAACATGGAACTGGAATTGGAGTTTTAATAATATCCCCCAATAAAATTCCAACTAAATTCAAATATAAAATCAAAGGGCTTTGTTCTAATAATGAGGCTGAGTATGAAGCTCTAATTACAGGCCTTGAAATTTTAATTAGCTTGGGGGCAAGAAATGTTAACGTAAGGGGTGATTCAGAATTAGTGTTGAAGCAATTAACACAAGAATACAAATGTGTTAATGAACACTTAGCAAAATATTTTGTTTTGGCCAGTTCTCTTCTGAATCATTTCGATTACATTAACATTGAGCATATACCTCGACAAGAAAACCAAGAAGCAAATGATTTAGCCCAAATAGCTTCAGGGTACAAAATGTCGAAGGAAAAGTTAACTCAGTTGATCGAAATAAAAGATAAACTGGTGTTACCAGAGCCATTAAGCACTAAATTGCCAATGCCAAAACTTGTGGGGGCAAGTACACCACAAAATAATGGAGATGAAAGCATGGATGATCTCCAGGGAAAAATTCAAATTTTGGCCATTGACAATATGTTGGATAATGATTGGAGAAAGTCCATTGTTGAATATTTGGAAAATCCAATAGGTAATGTGGCTCGAAAGATCAAATATAGGGCTTTAAATTACGTGATTATGGGAAATGATTTGTTTAAAAAGACTGCAGAAGGAGTGTTGTTAAAATGTCTAAGTGAATCAGAAGCATACTTAGCAGTTTCCCATGTTCACAGTGGGGCTTGTGGATCACATCAAGCAGGCCATAAAATGAAATGGCTTTTATTTCGACAAGGTTTGTATTGGCCTTCGATGTTAAAAGACTGCATAGAATTCGCTAAAGGCTGTCAGGAATGCCAAAAGCATGCAGGGATACAGCATGTACCTGCTAGTGAGTTACACTCCATAATCAAACCTTGGCCTTTCAGAGGATGGGCTTTGGATTTAATTGGTGAAATCAAGCCTGCTTCTTCTAAGAACCAGCGTTATATTATAGTTGGTATCGATTACTTTACAAAATGGATCGAAGCAGTCCCTTTGCCAAATGTTGATCAGGAAGCAGTAATTAGTTTCATTCAAAATTATATTATTTATAGGTTTGGTATTCCCGAAACAATTACTACTGATCAAGGTTCAGTTTTTACTGGACGAAAAATGAAAGAATTTGCCCAAAAAATTGGCTTTCGATTATTAACCTCAACACCATATTACGCGCAAGCAAATGGTCAGGTCGAAGCAGCCAATAAGATTGTAATTAACTTGATTAAAAAACACATTGCCCAAAAGCCTAGAAATTGGAATAAAACGTTAGATCAAGTTCTATGGGCATGTAGAAATTCTCCTAAGGAATCAACTAATACTACCCCATTTCGACTGACTTATGGGCATGATGCTGTACTTCCGGTCGAAATACATTTGCAATCAGCCAGGGTACAAAAACAAATGGACATTCCAATCGACCATTATTGGAAAATGATGTTAGATGAGTTGGTTGATTTAGATGAGGAGAGATTAAGAGCATTAGAGGTTTTGACTAAACAAAAAGAAAGAGTTGCTAAAGCTTATAATAAGAAAGTGAAGTCAAAAACTTTTAATGTTGGAGATTTAGTTTGGAAGGTTATTCTGCCCATAGATAGTAAGGATCGAGCCTTGGGCAAATGGTCCCCAAATTGGGAAGGACCGTTTAAAATAAATCAGATCTATTCGAATGATGCTTATGAATTAGAGGAATTAACCCCTCAGAAACGTACTTTGAGTATAAATGGTAAATATTTGAAAAAATATAAACCAACATTGCTCGAAGTTAAAATAAGCATAGAATAGACAGAAATAATGGAAACATAAAAATGGCGATAACAGTAAAATTGCCACGAAAGGGCATGTGTCAATATTACATCAAGAGTAGAATCGAAATACAGAATTCGAAATAGAGAAATTATAAGTTCTACTAATGCATGACTAAGTCCTCATATAGTTTCTTCAGGGTGGCCATCTCTTTGCTCAAGACCTGGTCAGCACTCTCCATAGCTCTCGCCTCATCTGCTACCGCTTGAGATGCACTAAAGGCCTTCAGGCCTTCCCTCCCTTTTTCAGCAACGAGTTTCTGAATCGAGTTAGCGGCCTGCTCCTGGAGTTCTTTGCGTTTGGCTTGCTCTGTTATAATTTTCTGCCTTAGATCATCGACCTGAGACAGCAAGTTCGTAATAGTTGCTTCCCAGGAGGAGATGTTATCATCACAGGCTTTAACCTCAGAAGATCCTTCTTTCGCCTCTTTGGTAAGGCGTTCGACTTCACGTTGAGCAGCTTGGGCTTTCTCGAGCAGAAGGATATGTGCCTGTTTCTGGGCATCCAGTCTGGCGCTATTTTCGCGTTTTTTCTGCACGGTACTTGCAAACTGGTCGATGATGGCCTCGATTTGGATAACTTTGCCTAGAATCTCATCAGAGGTAAGGGGGTTATGCAATTTCTTCAAAAAATTCAGGTGTCCAAAAGCGGCAGAGGGGTTCTCTTCAATGGATTTAAGTACGTCTTCCCGTGCGTATTCCATTGATAACTTCAAGAGCAGGCAATCTTGGCGTACTGAAGAGGTTATGTCAGCATCAGAGGAGGACGAAGCACCAGGAATCTTTTCACTTGAGGTGTTGGCTTGACTGGTGTTCAGCAGGAGTCGAAGGGCTGCAGCTGGGTCTTCGTCTTGCATTTTAATGAACGTTTCTTCTGCGATCCCTACGCTGGCGGAAAGCTTAGAGGTTGAAGACGCCGGGTAAATGTCCGAACCTCCAGCTTCAGCCTCTTGTATGGCCTCTTCATCGGAGAAGTTTTCTTCAGATGAACTTTTCTGACTCGATCCATGAGGACTGCTGGATCGAATACCTTGACCTTCACCCTGTTCCTCAACATTCACTGCATCCGTCTCAGGAGCAGGAGAGGTTCGAGCACATGAGGGTATTTCTTCTACAGAAACATTTTGTTGTACCTGATTCGAATTGTCATGGAAAAGGTTAACAAATAGTTTCGTATAAGCTATGATTAAAATTACATTAAGAATGATACCTCGACGGTAGGTTGTTCTTGTGGTAAGTCCGGTTGCTCGACAGGGTTGCCCATCTCAGCAATAGAGGGAGTATTTTCTGCTTCAGTGCCGTCAACATCAGTCGAAGGTGGTTGGACGTCAACAGGTTGATTCTCACCTTGTTCTTTTGAAGACTTGGTCTTTTTCTTTTTCTTCCTGCCTGGCTCGCCACCCTCGACAGTCACAGAAGGTTTAGGCTCGACCTGCTTCACTTTCTTTTTCTTCTTAGGCATTTGAGCCTGGGAATTGCCTGCCTCTGTTTGGTCAGCAGATTTGGTCGAAGTCGCAGGTGATTTTCTTTTTCTTATGAGAGGTCTTTCCTCTTCTTCCTGTGTTATGATGGTAAAGAAATGTCAGAATATAGACTTGAAAGAGAGTTATAATATTGACATTAGAAATAAAACTTGCATCTTTCTCTTCGTCTAATTCGATGACCATACGCTTCGAGCGTTTTGAGGTCGTGGTAGTCTCAGTGCTATCATCTTTCTTTTGACTCTGAAAAATAAAGAAATATGAGGCAAAGACGTTAAGAGTAAAAGATAGGTTCAGAAGAGTTACCTTCTCTTCTTGTTTCCATTCTTGGATCTTCACCCCAGTGGGTTTCTTGGGTCTCACATCAGCTCGAGACGTTTCAGCAATTTTCTTTGTCATGATTGTTTTGCCTGAAAGTAAGAATATTAGAAAAGGCAAAAATACATATCAATTTAGAAAAATCAAAAGTTAGTACCTCGAGCTTGAAGGTTTGAGCGGATATTCTCGACCGTTGGTTGTGTAAAACCACTCTCAAGTCTGGAGATCATGATAGTAGTGTCTCCAACTGAACGGCCCGAATAATATTTCTCCCACCAGGTAACAAACCCTATGGTGCAGAAGTGGGAATGGTTGAACTCAAAAGGATGCAGGTTATAGTTTTCATCTAGAGAAATCTTCAAAAACTTCTTGAAAGTTTTTTCTGAAAGATTGGCTCCTCTTATAACATCTCGAGGATCTTCGAACAAGCTTTTAGGACGGATTTGCGAGAGGCCAAATTGTCTTGAAACCAAATTAGGCTGGTATCCAACCAAGCCTAGATAGTTCGATTGAACACCTGTACGACAAGACAGGATCTGTGGATTCAAGTAAAATGACCATATTTCGTTCACTTCTTCTTCATTGTCCGGATCGACAGCAGGAAAATAGTCAGTGAACCAGGCCGGGCCGACCTCTCGACTAATGAATGGAGCATGTTGGGGAAGAAACTTGTCAAAGCTCAGAAAAATCCTCATGTACTTTAGGAACAGCTTTTGGGGGTTTTGATCGAAGGTCTTGGGTGTTAATCGAAGTGCTCTCTGGCCTTCGATCGAGCGATTTGCAACTTCTTCAGCATAATCTTGTGGGATTATTAATCCCATTTCTTGTTCGAAAGTGGCATTAAGCCACAACTGGAGAAGCCACATAGGCCCAGATACTAAGAAGGAAGACCCATCCTTCGATTTCTTCAGGTCATCGCATGCCTCACCAAGCGATTCGTACAGTACTGCTAGCAAGAGGCGTCCAAATCCAAAGTTCTGACCTTCATGAATTTGTAATGCCATTGGAATAAATCTTTTGGCTACTTGCAAGGATTTCGTGCAAAAGACATAGTGAGATAGCCACAGGGTTAAGAAGGCTACGTGCTCTTCATCAGAAACTTCCTCTTCGACCGATCCTTTGTGTTCAGCTATATATTTGGAAAAGGTGTTCTCCTTATATACTAGCTTGATATTATCACTAGATTTAGTGGGATCATAAGTTTCTCCGCTAGGCCTAAGGCCTGTGAGGGCGGCTACGTCTAAGAGAGTGGGGGTCATCATACCACATTTAAATTGAAAGGTGTTGGTAGAAGACTCAAAAAAGTGCATAGCTGCTATCAGCATTTCTGGTCGGTATTCAGGACCAAATCGAGAGAATTGTATCAAGTCAAATATGCCATATGTCTTCCAGAAATCCTCATACGCTTGTTCGACTCGATCAAGCCAAGGTATGTAATCCCTATGGGCTATTGACGGGGCGGATCGAAAGAGTTTGTGGGGTTTGCTTAAACAATTGAAGTTGTAAGGCTCACTATCAAAAATCCTAGGTTCGCAAGTTGGGTAGCAGGGAAATACCTTGTTCATTGAACTCGAGAGTGACTCCTGGTCTGGCAGAGGTCCACCGAAAGCGTAAACTGTCCTTTCCACTGCAAAAGGGATCATCACCTCTGATTCCCAGGTCTCTGTTTGTTCGGCGTCACCATGTGGTTCTGGGACCACTTTTTCTCCATCAGGCCTGACTGTAAAACGGTGCCATTTCCCAGCAAACGGAACTGATTCTTGCGACATTGTAAGAAATCTGGAAAGGGGCGATTTTCTCATGAAAGGTTTGATAACTGATGGAATCAGTGAGTAAAAGCTTGGACTCACGGAGAACAATGGCAAAGCTCAGAGATTTGGTGAAGTTTGATGATGAAAGGAGTAGCAAGTTGTTATCTGAAAGTAAGGAAGCTTCGCCGGAGATAATGGATACGAAGCAAAGAAGAAGAAGGGTTTCAGAGGTAAGGAAGAAGAAAGGTTTCGGGGTTTCGGAAAGCAAAGAAGCTGAAGGGGTTTCTCTGAGTTTTTTGGCGCTATTTATGGAGTTACGCTTTTAAAAAGGGAAAAAACAATATAATAAGAATCAAGGGTCAGAAATCAATCACATCAGATTTCCCTTTTAACTCCCCAGCGTGACACGTGTCCCACTCTGCCTAGAAAGGTGGAATCAATGATGGGTAGTGGGAGATCGAGGCGACGGTTACCATTAAAACGTGCCATCGTGTTGCCATTCCAGGGAAACTGTTAGAAGAAGGAAAAAATGTCAACTTCTCATCTTCCTTCGATCTCGAATCGAAGCAGACATTTTTTGGGGGCAATTTGTTAGCCCATATTTTTGATGAGCTAAAAATATGCTCTAAGTTCGAGTTTGGTCAGAACCTGTTCGAATCGAAAAGAGAGAAGAGTCGTTTGAAAGGGATTCCCAGGTTCAAGGAAGTATTTGCGAAGTACAAGGCTAGGACAAGAAAGAGGGCTTCGAATCATTGGGCGATTCGAACTGGTGTATACTCGAGTCGAAGTCGAGGCAGCCAGATTTCTGGACTTAGCGCAATTTCTGACAAAACTTCACAAAATCAGTTCGACTTCGAGCAATGTGGATAACCGTTCTAAGGAGCAGTTATGTGCATGCAAGGTGTACGTGGCAGGACACTTGGCATTAGGATAGTGTTCGACCGTTAGGGCAGTTTATTTTCGAATATCTATATATAGCAGTTTTTTAGTCAGATTTGGTGTGGCAAATCATTTATACAAATCCTTATACACTCAAAGTACCCAGCGCAGAGAGAAACGAGTACACAAGGAGAATGTATGTTTGTTTGTGAACCATTTTAAGTTCCTGTAAACTTTACATTTCGAATGCAATTTACGTTTCACTTTATAATTTCTGCCTTTTAAATGGTTCATTCGATCGAATGAACTCACTGCTCCTTTACATTTTGCAATTTATCTTCTCTTGCCAAGTTACTTCCAGCATTTCGATTTCTGTTAAACAATTTTACTTTCTGCAAACCTCAAAACCATCAAGTGTTCGTTGCAACGATGAACATCAAAAACTTGACATTTTATGCAAATACACACAAATGACATGCTCCTGAGATTCACTAGTTGATCTCGCAAGCAATTAATTTAGACTAGCGGTTGTTTACCAAATTCCAGTGTAAACAATGACATAACATGCACTTTGCTCATATAAGTTTATTCTTTCAAGTATAAGACAAATAAAGTAGTGTTCACATGTGACTTTTGAGTTAACCATAGATGATAACATGTTAACTATTATTTATGATAGACTTGACAACCTTGAATATGAACACAAATATTCATCATAAGGTGTGCCTTAGTTTAAAACAATAATAAGAGTTAACATGTGTATTATACACTTACGAAATCATTTATGATCATTATTTATTGTAGTTTTTAGTGAAAGTTTGGATGTATAACGAAATCCAATGCAATATAATCTTAAGTTACCAAAGTAACCTTAACTTTGGACATAAATAACTTATAATTGTAGCTTGTGTGATTTCCTTGATACAAGTAAAACTATTCCCTTACATGACATAACACACGCTTTGCTCATACAACTTTAGTCTTTTAGACATAAGACAAATAAATTAGTGTTCATATGTGACTTTTGAGTAATAATATTAAAAATATAGTTATCAAACTCTTGAATTAACTTACTAACTCTTACGAGTTTACAAGTCCACCTACCTTTGTCAGTTAACTCGTGTGCAAACTCTCTTTTTAATAAATTTTATACAAACTCGATAGATTCTCAAGTTTACCACTGAACTAGTGAGTTAGCAAATTAAAAAAATAGGACCAAAACACTGGTCGTTTTGGGTTATTTTTTGTACATTTACGGTTCAATATACCTCCATTTGACGCATTATTCTTAAATTGAAGAACCCTCACCTCTAACAACATCAAATCTTTGTTCTTTAACAACATCAAATCCTCAATGAGAATGTTCCACTACTAATGTAATCTCGGTAAGTTATTATCTAATAATGATGCATTATTAGACTTGGTTATTTAAATATTGTGAAATTTATGGTTTATTATTTTATTTTATTATATTGTTAAAATGTTTGATTGATATATTATTTATAAATATTTTGTTATTATTTTAACATGAAATAAACTTTTACGAGTTTGCGAATGAAGTCCACAAGTTGAGTTTATGGAGCTTCCATGAGTCTCTATAGACTCTCGAATTTAATAACGTTAATTAGAAGGATTAGAGTTAATAATTATTTCTTTCTTCTTTAATTCAATATATCACTATTGTTTACTTAATAAGTGTAATTAAATGCCTTGGGTTCACGATTAAGTTAATAATTTGAATTTTTCTTCTACATTCTTGTCTTGATTTTTTATATGAAAAAAGCCCCTTCTCCTAACTCTCTCTTAATTAGATTAGAAGCTCTCTCTCTATATATATGACTCAAGATTATTTTTTTGTGTGAAAAAAAGTTATATTTTAATTTTAGTGCAGTACTCGTGCAACACACATGGTTCTTTCTTTCGGAGTTTTAACTCATGTAAATGCAAAAGCAAATTTCCTTAAAATTGAATTTGCTCATGGAATTTTTTATCTGGGCTTTTGCCCTTTAATAAAAAGAAAGACGTGGAATTTTATAATTTTATTTCAACATTATCTTATTCTTACCATAAAAAAAATAAGATTTATTTAAATAAAATAGGTCAGATATTTCTCATTTGGTTTTTGAAATAGGAAGAGAATAAAATACGTATTTAATCATGATTAGTTATGTGTGGCATTTTTAAGAGTTCAAAGTAAGATGGGTTGAACATCTGGATACATGATGAAGAAGGAAAACCGTTAAACACAACTGCCAATGTTGTGTTTAAAGAGATTTCTAAAACCTATGATAATTATATAAGCGTCAAAATATTAATTTATCATAATATATTATCTAAAAGAGAACTATTTTACAGTTCAGTATTCTTAATTCTTTAATTCAATATCTTTATCACTATCGTTTACTCAATTAATAATTTTCTTCTATATTTTTGTCTTGATTTTTTATATGAAAAAAACCTTCATCTAACTGCATGTCTCTTAATTAGATCAGAAGCTCATATATATATATATATATATATATATATATATATATATATATATATATATATTATATATATATATATCTTTCAAAATGACTTAGACTATTGCTTCTTTTGTGAAAAAAAGTTATATTTTAATTTGAGTACAGTACTCTGCAACACACAAGGTCATTTCTTTCATATTTTTAACTCATGTAAATGCAAAAGTAAATTTCCTTAAAATAGAGTTTACTCGTGGAATTTTTTATCTAGCCTGTTGCCCTGTAGTAAAAAGAAATACGTGGAATTTTATAATTTTATTCCAGCATTATCTTATTTTTTCCATATGATTTTGGAAATAGGAAGAAAATAAAATAGGTAATTAATCATGGTTACTTATATGTGACATTTTCGAGAGTTCATAGCACGCAAGGGTTGAATATCTTGATACATGATAAAGAAAACAAACCCTTAAACACAACTACTATTGTGTTTAAAGAGATTTCTAAAACCTACAATAAATAAGTGTCAAAATATTAATTTATCATAACATATTATCTAAAAGAACTATTGAACTTCCGCCAACTACATGTCTCACGTTGGCTTTTCCATATGTTGCGGAAAGATTTCCAGGCAGCTATTGAACCTCAAAATCAAGGAAAAGACACTTTGATTCCTCCTCATGCAGGTGCATTAAAACTGAACAATGAAACAACAATTTTTAACAACCACAATTGCTTTGTATCATAATGGTGGCAAGGAATTTGTGACCCCAAAGTAGCCGAGGCTTGGGGCTTGATGCAATTTGGACCCAACCACTAGGCTATCAAAACATAGTGGTGGAGTCCGATAGCAAAACAATTGTTGCCGTGATTTCATGCAATTTGAGTCATAATATGGATATGCAGATTGGTGAGTTTTGTAAGGAGATAAGCCAACCCACAAGTTAACAAGAGCATCATTGTCTTATGTTATGAATGCAAAGAGAAGATATGACTAATTTGTTTTCAAATATTGATACGGCATGAAAAGTCATAACGGAATCGAGACACGACGTACACCATCATATCTAATCACAACATTCAGTTAACGGCATGACTCAGGCCCTCCGTCCACACTCGATCGATGCTTCGCAAGCTCAGACGGTATTTTTTGAAAAAGATGATCATCGACGTGAAAAAAATTCGCAAATTCGAGAATGAGATTTCAAAAACTTTGAGGTGAGAATGAATGAAGAAGGTGGTAAAGGAAATATGCTAACGTTTTGAAAGATTCTTAAGAGAATGAATTTTAATTTCTCATATTTTAAAAGGAAATTGAAATTTCACATTTTTAATTATTTAAAATTTTAAAAATTTAATTTTTTCATGTAAAAACATCCCACCAATTAATTTTAGATTACAGAATTTTTTCGCTGGACTTTTCTCCTGTAATAAACAGAAAGACATGGAATTTTATATTTCTATTCCAACATTATCTTATTTTTATATATAACAAAGATTTATTTAAATATAATAAGTCAGAGATTTTTCATTTGGTTTTGGAAATAGGAAGAAAATAATAAGATCCTAAAAATTTGTTTATTGGTGGGAGCAGTGTTTAAGTTGTGTTTGGCAGCGCGGAGGGGCAAGCTAGGGAGTAAGAGATGGATTTGGACCAGTGGATCTCCAAGGTGAAGGATGGCCAGCACCTTCTCGAAGAGGAGCTTCAACTTCTTTGCGAATATGTATTTTTGCATATGCATATTTTCTCCTTTTCCTTTTAGGGTTTCAGTTACTGCCCGCGCTTCCCTTTTCTCTTCTCTAAGTCTGTCAAATGTTCAAACGAACCACATCAATCTTCTGCTTGTTTTCATTAATTAATTACCCAATTTTCAAATCGGAAGAGACCTCTCTGGATCTCTACCTTGTGCTGTGTGCATTTTTCTGTTACTCTTGTGTTATATCTGCAGTACTGTTGTTATTCTTTGTTTAACTTTTGTGCTAGGTCTACTATTTGTTCTCCTCAAATTAACTTGTGTTGTGCCGTGTTGCAGATTTTCGTTTTACATGGTACTGACCAGAGACAATTAAACATTTCAGGTTAAAGAGATCCTTATTGAGGAGTCAAATGTGCAGCCTGTCAACAGTCCAGTGACGGTTTGTGGTGATATTCATGGTCAGTTTCATGATCTAATGAAACTTTTCCAGACTGGGGGTCATGTGCCGGAGACAAATTACATTTTTATGGTATCTACTTCTCTTTTGGAACTGAACGATGTCGATATGCATTTTTACAACATCTCCTTTCTTGACTTCTATATCTTCCTGAATTTGTGGCAGGGAGACTTTGTTGATCGGGGTTACAATAGTCTTGAAGTATTCACCATCCTTTTACTTCTAAAAGCTAGGTATGTTGTTTCCATGTATGCTTGCATCATCTGCCTTAACTTGTTCACGTGACTTTGAGTTATACTATGGTCCCTTCACAATTATATCTTGACGTTTAAGAAGGTTTATTTTGCTTCCTCGTGGTTGTAAGTAATTTAGTGATCATGTTTGGTTCTCCAATGTTAGAAATTGGAATTAGAATCATTTTGATTTTATAAATACTTTTCTTTTTACTTATGCTTCTATTTATTTTTGTTTAACTTCATAGATACCCAGCTAATATCACCCTTCTACGTGGAAACCATGAAAGTAGACAACTAACGCAGGTATGTTTATATTATATCACAAACTTGTCTATTGTACCTGACATGAATTATTCTAGGCTAGTATAAAACAGCTTATGCCAAAGAGGAGATTTTATTGAAGGTTTTTACTCCATCTCATTCTAACATGCTAATTTGATTCTTAAAATTCATTTTTTATGTGATTGTTTGATTACTTCATTGATTTTACCAGAACAATGACATAAATAACTCTAGACTTGTTGGATCTTATTTTTAGTAAACAGTGTACAAAATAGGAGGACTCTTGAAGGTTTCTTCTCCATGTCATTTTAGCATATGCCAATTCTAAACTTGATAGCATTTGTGATGTGATTGTATGCATGACTTGACTGCATGTCACCTTTAGAAATTTTAAATTTGGTTCTTTTGAAATTTCTTAACAAGAAATAGGTAATCTAGAATAGTCTACCAGCTAGGATTTTTCTGAAATTGCAATGAAGGTTAACAGATGCTTGTTTAGGTTTGAAAATGGCCTTGAGAACAAAAATAGTTCAGGATGCAAACCGAATCTAATTTTCCCTTGATTGAGGTTTGGGATTGAGTAAGTGAAGTGGAAATCTGGTTGCTGCAATGCAAGGTCTGAACCATGCTAGTTACCCTTGGAGGGATTTTTTTCATTGGTTACCTGATTGGCTCTTGATAGTGCATTACTACTGGTAACTTGACCCTTTTAGACTTGTGAAAAGTTGCCTTTTTTATTGCAGGGTAACATGTATGTTCTTGGATTTTGAATAGCAACATGTATGTTTCGGTTATTGTTGTTAGAATAATGTAGTTCAAGTATCACATTTTAAATGGATTTCGTTTATATTTAGTATACCAAATAGACGAATCTTTACCTCTTTGAATATAATGTTATAAATATACATGTATAAATAATACAAGTTTTCTAATTACAATTGTTTATTAACAAAAATATGCTATATTCTCTTCACACAAAATTGCTTTTAAACTTTTTAATTTATTGAAAATGGGTTTGTTGACATTTTCAATATTTTCATTTTCAGAAAACAAAAAATAGAACATCAAAACAAATATTTTCTAAATCTTGAGAATATGAAAATGAATTTTAAAAAAAAAATGAAAATAGAAAATAACAATAGAAAACATTTTCTAAAAGCAAACAACCCCTTATGCCTAATGATGCTTTGTTTATTTAATATATTTTGACATTTAACTGCCTTCTAACTTATGAGGGCGAACCTTGGCAGTTAGCACAACGTTAAAGTTGTGCCTTGTGATCATCACAGGTTCAGATCTTGGAAAGCTTGCATACATCTACCCTCCTCTGACCCCACTAGTTGGGAGCCTAGTGCATTGGTTCACCCTTTGTAATATGTCCACCTTCTGTAATTAGGTTCCATAGTTGGACATGATAGGTAACTATGATAAAATTAGGATATTCTGTTCTGTTAAAAAGATTAGGGATCCATTGAGTATATAATTGATTAAGTGTTGTAGAGACTTATGCACTTCTGTCATTGTTTTGCTTTTAAATGTCTTATGTTGTAGTAAGAAATGTCAAAATTTATGAATTTCAATTAATAAATCATATAGATAAGGTATTAATTGTGAAAGTGCCTAAGATTGGAAATTATAAATGTTGAATTCTAGTATGCCACTTTATGTTAATATTGTAATATATGTTTTTCTAGGTCTATGGATTTTATGATGAATGCCAGAGGAAGTATGGGAATGCTAATGCTTGGCGATATTGTACAGATGTTTTTGACTATCTTACTCTTTCTGCAATTATAGATGGAACTGTAAATCTCTTTTTACTCTCTCCATCAGTCCTCCTCCTATTTTTCTTATGTGCATGTAGGCAGTGGTCAAGGTTTTTTTATTTTATTTTGAATTCTGTTTGAAAATAACTAAGTCTTTTATTTGCTCTGGTTCACTTAGGTGCTTTGTGTTCATGGTGGCCTTTCTCCAGACATTCGATCAATAGATCAGGTTCTCTCTCTAGCTTCCTTCTCAGTTGCTGGTCAAGCTCAATATTGTCCAAGTTTCAGACTGTCCATTTAAATTCGCCGCAGTAAAAAAGACAGGAAATTTTGTTTGAAAATTTGATTTTATTTACAAATAAGCAAAACAAACATGTGCTATGTCAACTTGCAAATGTATTTTGGCTTGATGTGTCGTACATTTTCAATTTCAAATGAAGATTTTGAAAATTTCCACATTAACATTTAGGCGAGTATGCCCATCCCCACCCTTTCTGTTTTTGGATACATCATATATGCAGCGCTGATGTGTATATTATGATGTTCTTGTATTTTTGTTACTTCTTGACTTTGTTTGTTGCATAATTGGAAGTGTTTATTTAAATTAGCCTATTGAGAGAATAAAATAACACTATTTGAACAAATTAGTAATTATGTGGAGTTGGATACATTTATATTCCATTTTCCCTACTTTTTACTAGTAAATTAATAATGTGATCTGTTTCTTATTGACTTTAGAAATCCTTTGGTGATTCATATTTCATTTTGATGTATTTCTTGGATTTGATTTTTAACAGTACTGAAATGCAAGTCTTGATGAATAATTGTCTAAATTCTTGAAGTTACCTTTTCAGCACTACAATAAACAAGCACTTGATAGGTTGTTGGGTTCATTTACTATTATTTGCAAGCTTGTCAAACTCATGGGTGTATGCAAATTTGTGGAGCCTTTGTAGACTAGTAAACTATTGTTGCTTTATATAAAAATAATATTTAAAATGCTTATAACCTATTGTAATATCCAAACAGATTTTAATGCCATGTACATAATAAATATTCACATTAGCAATCAGTAAATCAACCTCAGTACCACACAACCAACCAACCATTCATTAAGAAAACAATATCTCATAATTAACCAATCAACATAGAGTACAGTACCACCCAGGTAACCAAACTATGAAGGACATGCAAGCAAGGGCCCATGGATTTGCGAGTTTACGTGGCTCTGCCCAATTCCATCTGATTCTACTCACCACATTTTCTATCATACAATTCAACTTTGTTTTCCTTGGTTAGAAACTTTATTGTCCCAGTCTGAGTTGACTAGTGAGTTTGACAGCCATGCTTATTTGTTTAACATAAATATTATTTATATTGCTTTTTAAAGGTGAATATTCATATATTTGTTTGAATATATTAATTAATATCCATTTTATGACAGATAAGGGTCATTGAGAGGAACTGTGAAATTCCTCATGAGGGACCATTTTGTGATCTGATGTGGAGTGATCCTGAAGATATCGAAACATGGGCAGTCAGTCCTCGTGGAGCTGGTTGGCTTTTTGGATCCCGGGTCACTTCTGAGGTAATGCAATCCAATTGTGAATTGCTTATTGAATTGAGTATTGAACATTATGTGTGAATTTTACAAATGCCTTGTTTTCATGCAGTTCAATAACATAAACAATCTTGATCTGGTTTGTCGGGCACACCAACTCGTTCAAGAAGGTCTTAAGTATATGTTCCAGGATAAAGGCCTTGTAACTGTAAGTATCTATTTCTTTTGAAAATTTAAGATTTTGATGTTGTTTCATTCTTTTAATTAACTATTTTCTTGAGGTAGTTTAATCAAGTGAGAAGATCAATAGTGGCTTTAGTGAGAAATGGTCCTATTAACAGGGGCAGAGGAAACCCACAAGAGGTGGTACAAGTGGTAAGCAAGCTTGAGATTGGCGTTTGAGGGATCTCTACAACAGAGTAGGACACATTGGGAAGGGCAGTGTCAGTACTTTGAGCAGGGATTTGTCTCACATTGAATGATATGGGAAACTTAGATGAAAAAAATAGGGATAGTGGAAGACCTAAGAAAATAGCAGCTAGAAACTATTGAAGACTTTACTCTAAATAGTTCTCCTGAATTCTTGAGTTTCTAATAGGATAAATGCATTGAGGCAACTGCTCCTTGTGGGATAAAGTTTATTTGCTGTTATATCTAGCTTTCGGAAAAAAATAAACTTGTCTGACTTGAGATTATGAGGTCAATAGAGTAATTCTTTTTGAATTTTACAGGTATGGTCCGCACCTAATTACTGTTACCGTTGTGGAAATGTAGCTTCTATTCTTAGTTTCAATGAAAATATGGTGAGCCACCCGAAGCTTATTTTACTTTTAAATATGTTTTCAGGATTATCTTGGTTACTGCATCTGTCTCGTGATGTATATATGTGGTGCCTTTGTTTTTGCATATAAACGAATAAAGATTTATATAATGAGAATAGATCCTCTCATGTTAATTTTTCACATGACCTTGTCATGTGATAACTTTGTGCCTATCTGTCCATAAATATTGACAAATATTGATATGGCCCCACCTATTTAAGGCCCACGAAGAGAGAGACAATTTTCACATGACAAGGTTATGAGAAAATTTAACGTAAGAGGATCCAGTCAGTCCCTTTGTATCATATGTTTTGCTTCATCAAGAGGTAAACATTAATTTCCCCTGCATATGTATTCTTTCTACTATTTTAGTTACTATGGTAGACAAAAACATTTTACATGATGTTTAAATTGTTTTTCAATTTATGCATGATCTCCTGTTCTTGTTTTTTGGGATATAAACCCGTCCCGAGGGGTATCTATCACGTTTTGGGTCAAGCAGTTCAGCTTATAAATAAATAAAGCCACTATGTAAAATACTACGGGGTGGCAAAATATACTATTGTTATTTGTGTAAAATACTACGGGGTGGCAAAATAGAGTCCTAAATAACAAAAAGATGTAGTTTTGAACTCATTGTTATTTGTGTTTTGGTGTTTGTGGTAGTTGGGGCCCACTGCTGTTACTTGCCATTAGGGTGATAATGATGCTCGATTAGTCTAGGATAATAGAATCAACATCACATCCTGCATCCCAACTATTTATTTGCCATTAAGGTTGTAATTATACAGAACTCCCGCCTGTCAGGCATAATGCAAAATTGAAAATTACCATCTTGTAGTGTGCCTTAATATTTGAATGTGGCAACATCTGTTATGATGCTTGGATTTTCTTGGTTGTGTTCATGCTTACAAGTTAACATCATTTTGTGTATAGATTCTTACATCTTTTCTTCTAACAGGAAAGAGAAGTTAAATTTTTCACTGAAACAGAGGAGAACAACCAGATGAGAGGCCCCAGGACAGGCGTCCCATATTTCTTATAAATTGATGTTTTTCTTGAATTTATTGTAAAATTATATAGTAAATGGCTTACTATTATGATTGGACGTTGATAGTCTTGTATCGTGGAGATTCAAATGCATAGCTTTTCTATAGATGGATGTGGATCTTAATTTTGGCATAAGATTTCACAATCTTATTTGTGTGCCGTATGTAGCATTGGGAATACCATTATATTTATCACCATATATGATCTGAATTCTTAAGGTAAGTAGAGTGGGTAGCCTTCGTCAAATTGGAGTTATGCTCTCACAAACAAGATACATATCAATGGGCCCCAGGCCACAACATAGGGTGTTGCTAGGTGCACCCAGCAATATTAAAAAATCCCCATTTTGCCTCTCTGATTGTTTTCTTTAAAAGGAAGGTTGTGGTCCCTTCTCGCTTACGGTTTCAACTGTTTTATCGCGTTTTTTTTGCTGTGCTCACCACTAGCTTACCTTTTAAGTGTCATTTTTTTGGTGTGGTCCCGTTGCTATGTTAAAGTGTGGTTTTTTGAAGCTGTAAGAGGGTCAGTGTTGTTGTGTAGTTGGAACGTGTTGTTTTCATTTTGACTTGACCGAGGTATGGGTCTTTCGTATTTTTTTTTTGTCGCCGATGAAGTGTTCTTCGTTTAGCTTTTTATGGAAAAAGGTTTTCCTGAGAAATTTGAACATACGGAAGAAGTTCTTCTGTAAGATTCATATGGAAGAACTTCTTCCATAATGCAAAATGTATACATACGGAATAACTTCTTCTGTATGTATATTTTTTTCATTACGGAATAATTTCTTCCATAGTTTTAAAAATTACTTCATACAGAAGAACTTCTTCCGTATGAAAGTATTTTTTTGTTTTTCTTTTTTTAAAGATTAAATGTTAATATTTTAAATTTGGTAACATTTTTAAATTTTTTATGTCATATTTCATCAATTTGTGGATAGTTGGTGAATTAGGATAGATTTATAAAGTATGTAGAAGATTAAATTAGTTGGTAGTTTTTGTATCATGTATTAATTTGACAATTTATTTTTATTTAGGTAGTTATGATGTTCAAATTAGGTAGTTGAATTAGTTGATAAAATTAGGTAGCAAAATGAATTAGTTGATAGATATTGTTAGAAGTATTTTTTGTGAGTTTATTTGTGTAGTAATAATTATGAAAATAGGTAACAAAATGTTTAATTAGTTGATATTTTTTTGTATGATGCATTTATTTGACAATTTATTTAGGTAGGTAGTTATGATGTTCAAATTTGGTAGTAAAATGTTGAATTAATTGATAAAAATTAGGTCATAAAATGTTTAATTAGTGGATTGTTAAAATGTTGAATGAGTTGATAGTTATAGTTTGAATGAAGTTTTGGATGATGCACATTTTTTTTTTGAGTTTTCGTTAAGATGGATGAAGATCAATGGACGTATGATAGTTTGATGTACGAAGAATTTGATATGGATTTTGATGATGAACAGCAATGTGGCGTGAATGAAGACCCCTACTCATGATGCGCTCCTGTATTACAATGAGAGGTGAAACATGCCACACCAGAACAACTTTATAGGTTGCGCGTTCATAGGAAAAAATCCAAAGAAATTTGAAATTCTTTCAGGATGTACCATCGATGAACTGAAGGATTTGATAAAGCAAGTTGCACTTAAAGGGATTCCCCCTCATGAAATTCACGAATCACAAACGCTAAGGCAATTGTTTTTTCGGCAACGAGGTCGTTTTGAGTATTCAGATAAAGTTACAAAATATGAAATTATTGAGCTGAAAACTAATGATGAAGTGTATAATGTGTTAGTACAGTCTAACTACTGGAAAAAATATGAACCAATAGAAATTTTAGCTGTTTTTACTAAACATGTTATGGAAATGGAAGACGACATGGCTGCCACGTCGTTAAACAACTCAATGCAAGGTTTATTTTTTTGTTTTTCATGTAACTTTTATCTGATTGAATGCAAGTTTCATTTTCCATTATTTTGAAACAAAACGTTGGTGTCCATATGTCTGATCATGTATTTTTTTTTTTAATTCTTTGACGTGCAGACCTTAGGCATACTTTGAATGTTCAAAATCTAATTTTTATTTTATTTTGTGGTTGTTTTTTGAGGGCCTATGCGATGGAACCGGTTCACACTATTATTTTTTTTGAGTTCTTTGACGTTTAGACATGAGAAATAGTACCCCTCAAATGTTTTAGGCAACTTGCACATAATTTTAAAAGCACCGAAAAGGGATACTTAGACATATCTGAAGGGTCAAAATCCAATTTTTTTTTGTGTTTTTTTAGGTCCGATTCGATGGAACCGGTTCATGCTATTATTTCTTTTTGAGCTCTTTGACGTCCAGACATGAGAAATAGCGCCCCTCGAATGTCTTAGGCGACTCGCACATAATTTTAAAAAAACACCAAAAAGGGATACTTAGACATATATGAAGGGTCAAAATCCAATTTTTTTTGGTGCTTTTTTTAGGTCCGATTCGATGGAAACAATTCACGCTATTATTTTTTTTTTTAGTTCTTTGATGTCCAGACATGAGAAATAGCGCTCCTCGAATGTCTTAGGTGACTCGCACATAATTTTAAAAAAAACGCCGAAAAGGGTACTTAAACATATCTGAAGGGTCAAAATCCTTTTTTTTTTTATTTTTGTGCTTTTTTTTAGGTCCGATTCGATGGAACCTGTTCACGCTATTATTTTTTTTTTGAGTTATTTGACGTCAAGACATGAGAAAGAGCACCCCTTGAATGTCTTAAGCGGCTCGCACATAATTTTAAAAAAATGCCGAAAAGGGGTACTTAGACATATCTGAAGGGTCAAAATCCAATTTTTTTATTTTTTTATTTTTTGTGCTTTTTGTTAGGTCCGATTTGATGGAACCGGTTTACGCTATTATTGTTTTTGATTTCTTTGATGTCCAGACATGAGAAATAACGTCTTTCAAATGTCTTAGGCGACTCGCACATAATTTTAAAAAAGCGCCAAAAAGGGGTACTTAGACATATCTAAAGGGTCAAAATCAATTTTTTTTTATATTTTTTGTGCTTTTGTTAGGTTCGATTCGATGGAACCGATTCACGCTATTATTTATTTTGAGTTCTTTGACGTCCAGGCATGATAAATAGCACCTTTCAAATGTCTTAGACGACTCGCACATAATTTTAAAAAAACGCCAAAAATGGGTACTTGGACATATCTGAAGGGTCAAAACCCAATTTTTTATTTTTTTATTTTTTGTGCATTTTATTAGGTCTGATTCGATGGAAACGGTTCACGCTATTATTTTTTTTGAGTTCTTTGACGTCCAGACATGAGAAAGAGTGCCCCTCGAATGTCTTAGGCGATTCACACATAATTTTAAGGAACACCGAAAAGGGGTACTTAGACATATCTGAAGGGTCAAAATCCAATTTTTTTTTTATTTTTTGTGCTTTTTTATACGTCCGATTCGATGGAATCGGTTCACGCTATTATTTTTTTTTGAGTTCTTTGACGTCTAGACATGAGAAATAGCGTCCCTCAAATGTCTTAGGCGACTCGCACATAATTTTAAAAAAACGCCAAAAAGGGCTACTTAGACATATTTGAAGGGTAAAAATTCATTTTTTTTTAATTTTTTGTACTTTTTTTTAGGTCCGATTCGATGGAACCGGTTCACGCTATTATTTTTTTTGAGTTCTTTGACGTGCAAACAATACAAATAGCATCCGAACACGGATACTTAGCCATACTTTTAACGGTCCAAATCCTTTTTTTATTTCTTTATTTTTTGTGCTTTTAAGTTCTAGGCATAATTAGATTTTATTTTCAGCAATTGATGATGTCAGTCATAACGGAAAACTAAATAATGAAACAAATAATTTACAAAAATTGTATTACCAAAATAATGTAACAATTACAATAATGTTATCAAATACAAAATTAATACACATCATATCAAAAACTAATATATGCGTTGTCTACATTGCGCCCTAAGACTTCGATCAGAGGCCTCACCCTTAGCGATCCGCAGGCAATCTTCCATGATGTCATGTAACTCTGTTCCTGCAGTCACTATCCTAAGGTTAAGCACACGCTCCAACCTTTCTGCGATCGCTTCACAATCTTCACAAGCAACTTGTGACAGTAAAAAAAAACACAGTTATTACAAAATATTAAATAAAAAACAAATTACAAAACACTAAACCAAATTAAAATACCACTGAATGTCTGGGGAGATAAGCTCCGACTAGAACCTCAAGGACATATGGCTCGACGTATGCATCCACATCTGGGGCAGCTGGCTGTTTGGGCTCATCGCCTTCCTGGGTCAGCGTGATGAACGAGTGAGATATCTACAAAAACCACTCCATGTAGTCCACTGTTACCTGCCCGAGGACAACACAAATCTCACCCGCGGGTGCTAAATGGTCCCCGAAAAGCATCCACCTCTCGTCTATCTCGTCACACGACAACGAAGCAGTAACCGGTGGTGGAGGGATGGTCTGAATGTACCCGAACTGTTGTACCACCCGCTCTGGTCGAATGTAGACCACAACATGACCCCATCTGAGCTGCCCCTGGTAGCATGAAATAAGCTCAAAGCTCCTAACTACCCGATGCTCACTATAGGGCAACCAGGAAACGTCCGTGATCGTCAGAGCATCTAAACGTGCCCTGTACGACGCTCTCTTGATCCCCTTCATGTGCGCCTTCGTCGTAAGCCACCTCAATGCACGTGGGGTAGTCTCAGTGTACGCATCATCAGTGACAGACTGATGAACACTGAGAAAGTGCTCATATATCGAACACTACACAAATAAAGTGAACATAACATAAAAAACCTTTAAAATTCATTTTCCAACTTAGACCTTTTTACGAACTTTAAAATTTAACTGCAATAGCGTCAAGTACCCACCCATCTATCGTGTGGGGGTCTGGAAAGCTTCATTTAGCTGGTCATACATGTGAACCAGCGCAAAAACTCCCCAGGCATAGCCCCTAGACTGACCTGGGTCTCGAAAACCCTCCAGATGCACCACATGAACATAGGTTGAACTCTTATTAGTAAAAAGAGTGCAACCCACCAGGTGGAGGAGGTAAGCACGAGCCGCTACAATCCAACGTCGGGCCTGACATCTTTCTCTACATATCACTTCATTTCCATTGAATTTCTCTTTTTAAAATTATCTGTCTTGTATTTTTATTTATTTTATTTCTCTCTAAGTAAACCAAGCGCAACATTATCCTTTCTTATATTAATAATTTATTTAAATTAAATAATTCTTTTGTTTATTTGTCGGATAAATGAAGATTCTTTTTCCTTGGATAGGTGAGATAAAAGTTTGGTGAATGGCCAGATCACTTTGCATTTTGAAAAGTATAAAGGGCAAAATGTCAGCCCTATTCCTTCCCGAGTTTTACTTACAAACCCCTAACATACTACCAAAGGTTACTTCGCCTTGATTTTAAATATCGTGCTGATTGCTCATTGCAGTATAAGATATTAATATTATTATATAATAAACTATAAGAACAGACAAAAACATGAACATGATGCTTATTCACCGCAAGTGGGGTGCGTTTTAAATAATTAATGAATGAATTAGAATCAATAGACAAATGGAAAGAAAAAAAAGGCCAATTTAGATGTGTTCGTATTCTCCACTCCAATAGCAACATCAATTCCAATTCTGATTTGGTTCGGAAAGAAGTGAAGTCATAAGTCATCTCTCCTCTCTTGTAAACATGGCAGCCGAAACGGAACCAAAGAAGATCATAATTGATACCGACCCTGGCATCGGTTAGATACATATCTATCTGGCTCTCAATTTTTGTTTGTTTTTCTTGTGGTAATCCAAATCAGTCAGAAGTCATAAGTTTCTGTTTCTTTGCTTTTTCTCACAAAATTAACTTTTACTTTGACTGCTTGATCTATCAATTCCTTGTTTCACTGAGAATTGCAAGTGGTTTCTGTAGATGATGCTATGGCAATATTCCTTGCTCTACAATCACCCGAGGTTGAAGTTATTGGACTCACAACCATCTTTGGAAATGTGTACACCACTCTGGCAACCAGAAATGCCTTGCATTTGGTATAAATATCGAGACTATCTCCCAAAAGGATTTATTGACTTATTAATGATAAAAGCCTCCTACTTTACTTGCATGCATATGCAGTTGGAGGTTGCTGGGAGAACGGATATACCGGTGGCAGAAGGATCTCATGTAACTTCAACTGTAAGTCTGTCGTACCTTCCTTTGTTCCCTTTATTTTTTCTTTATTTTGTTTTGGAAATTGCTATGAATGTTATATGAGCATTTAGAACTAATTACTAGTATACTTAATCTTTAATTGAATGCCTATACAATAATCATATAGTCTGGATACTTTACACTATTTGTATTACATTGTCAGCTCACTTGAATTTTTCAGTGAGGCACAAATGCGTAATAATTTTTTACAGTCACCATGCTATTATTTTTCTCATTTCAACCTGAATACCACAAAGTTTTATCACTTTTATATTTAATCGAGATAATTAATCTATTTTTGTTGTCAGTTGAAATCTGTTTATTTCTTTCGGGTGCATTGTAGTTGATCAACTCACTGAAAAAGTTGCACAGTATTTGCAGTATGAAGTTAAAAGTTCTGCTTCTGAAGTATTTTGTCGCACTTGAATCCATTAATTATTGTAACACTTGTTTCTTTATGCAGAATGGAACAAAACTCCGTGTTGCAGATTTTGTCCATGGTGTAGATGGACTTGGCAACCAGAATTTTCCTCCACCAAAGGGGAAGCCCATTGAAGAATCAGCTGCTTCTTTTTTGGTTCATCAAGCAAAAGTTAACCCTGGCAAAGTCACTGTGGTCGCATTGGGCCCGCTTACAAATATTGCCTTGGTATGATATATGTACAATTCTGCAATATGGCATTTTCATGTTACTCTTCATACTGTTTTTCATGATGACGATAATATATGTTTGCAGGCTATACAGCTGGATCCGGAATTTGCTAAGAACATTGGGCAGATTCTGATTCTTGGTGGTGCTTTTGCAGTAAATGGCAATGTGAATCCAGCTGCTGAAGCCAATGTGAGTATTTCCATTCTGCATCAAATTCTTAATCTTCAATATAAATATTATATCATTCACAACTCAATCTGTCTAACTCTTTGGTTGGATTTGTTCCAGATATTTGGTGATCCAGAGGCTGCAGATGTTGTATTTACAAGTGGGGCAGATGTACTTGCAGTGGGGATAAATGTTACCCACCAAGTTGTACTGACTGGTACCCCCTTTGACAAATTCCTTTGTGCTCCTTTGCTATACTTGAGTCATTTTGTCTTACTTAAATGGGTAACTGTCCTTTGATAAATCTTGTATGGTTTACTATTTCTTCAACGGTTATAGTAATTTTGTTTTATTCTTATTTCAGAATTTATGCATGTTAGTTTAGCAACATTTTATGGGTATGTTTCTAGTTTTTTATTTAATAAATTTCTAACATAAAGTTTTCAGCTCAACCAAACCCATAAAAATGTCTGGATAAATAGTGCAATAGATTGCTAAATAGTTCATTTCCTGTCTACCACATCCCAAAATTTTTTGTAAAACAAAATGGCAGAGTGAAGATGAGAATTTTTTCTATAGAAACATGTGATTATCCTGAATCTATCTATTAACAAGTTTCTTTTTTAAGGTGTAATAATCAATTAATTTACACATTTTATAGGACTCTTGATTTTATACTTATTTATAGAGGTTAGGCACCATCCATTCTTTTTTCATGTTATACACAATAGGAACTCTTGGATGATGCTTTTTTTTAATGCAGACACATGCCAAAGGCAGAGAAATAGCTCTGTATTTTGGATTCAGAAAGACAGTTCAAAAACTGAGACTAACTTCAATAATCTCTTTTTTTTCCCCCTGATAATCATCAATGACCAACCATCCCAAAGTTTAAACTGTTTGATGAAGGGTTCTTGAATGATATCCATCCATAATATTTGGAAACCATGGTTTTCTGAAACCCACTCTGAAATTTGCTGTTGTGTCTCATATGTACACTCTAGTGTTGATGAGAAGTTATCATCAGTTAAACAGCATGAGCATGATTCTATTTTAATTATGGTGTATGTCATTGAACTTTCTCTGGCACCAGACTCACCACTGTTCTGGTTTACTCATCTAATACAAAATGACTAGAATCTGATCGAGAAAAATTGGCAAGCTCAAATGGAAAATTTGTGCAATACTTGAACAAAATCTTGGATGTATATTTCTCTTACCATCGGGAGGCATACAATGTCAAAGGTTTGTGTTCATAGTGCATTTAAGAATTGGTAGAGACCTAATAATCTACTTTACTAATTATATTTACTTTTTATACAGGGGTTTACCTTCATGACCCAACTGTGGTTCTTGCAGCTGTTGATCCTTCACTTGTAACTTGCATAGAGGGTATTGTCAGAGTCCAAACGAGTGGCATTACAAGGGGAATCACAATACTCTACAACAAACAAAAAAGGTAGAAACCCCTAGCAAATGGAGTGAGTCCCTAGAGAATTAAGTCTAATTTAAGTTCAGTATTTGTCTGCTTGCTAATGCTGACTTTGTTGATAGTTCTAATGCTTTTAAAATCATTCAAAATAGTGTGTTAAGATAGTATTAGATTGCATTTTCTCCTGAATTTTTTCTCAAAAACAACAAAATCGTGCCGAAATGAATTTCTCTATTATGTGGAAGCCTTGCACTTCTACTCCATCCGTGTTCTCTTCTTATCTATCACCAGGATTCTGTTGAGCTTTTAGCATTACCTTTTGAGCTTCTATTCTTAGTTTTCAGTAGAAGTCTTCTCATGTTGTAAGCCTTTGTTCTAATACTTCTTATCTGGTACTTATCAGTTTACTCTTGATCCTTGTCATTTCAATCCAAGGATCTGCACTTCAGAGCTTAACATAAACTCACAAGACCAAGTCAAAACATTCTGTGTGACAGCAAAATAATATTATGCACAAGGGTTTTGGACCTTACAGTATTAGCATTTCCATTCTTGTTTCTACTTCGTTACATTATGCACTTAATATTATGATTTTGATGTCCAAAAATTTTAAGCTGCTTCAATGAACTAAGGTCAACAGAACTTGGGGCATGTGAGTGTCTAAGACTAGAGACCACTACAGTTTTTTGGTCCCAAATGGTGAAAATCTGGCCCAAAGTATCATCAATCAAGATTTCTTTTTCCCATATAATCTAATTTGCCTTTGATTTCTTTCATGTAGAACATGGACTTTGTTGAGGATTGCTGGAATTTTTTATTTATTAAAAATTTTATAAGATTAAGTAGTTATTTGTAGTTAGTGACAGATCCAAAAAAATTCTTTAGTGGGGGCAAAGAAATTGTCCATAATATTTTTACTGTAAAAAAATATTACAAGCTTTTACAAAATACACAATCTCATGATAAAAAATCAAAAGGATAAAGTGGGTAAAATTAGTACCAATTTATTTTCTCTTTTTTATTTACATTCTTTAATCTAACAAAATTATCTTATGGGGACAATACCTAACTTTTTATGTGGGCAAAAACAATAATTATTTAAATATTTAAGTAAAATAATTTACTTAGTGGGGGCTACTGCCCCCATAGTTAGTAACATGCATCCTTCCCTGTTTGTAGTGACCCTTAAACTTGTCATATCAAGATGCATGAGCAAGTGTTAATGTTTATACTAATAATGCATCACTTGTACTATAAATTCACGTTTTGATTAATATATACAGCCATCTTATTCTAACACCTCATTTCCTACACTTCTTGTCTACACATCTCTTTTTTAGTAAAAGGGAAGAAAGAAATTCACCTTTTATCTTCTCTCTTCCTTTTTGCCCAAAAAAAGGTGTAAAACATAAGGTGTAGAACATTGTTATTAATACACATGTCTTCCCTACCATTCCCTTTTCACTCTGCCAATTTTTCTAGTGGACCCTTTACTTGATCCTCCAAAGATTAAGCTGTCACCATATTAGTCATCCAAAGACTTTTTTGTCACCAAATCAACCCTTCTAAGATACATAATATACCAAATTATTACTCTGTGTCACCAATTTAGTCTTCATAAGGATGAACTTTGTGGTGTTTTAGATTTTTTAGGGAATAGTTTAGTGACAATTTTTTTAAAGAAATAATGTGGTGGCATGGTAATCTTTGGAGGACCATGTAAAGGGTCTTTTTTATTAATGACTTTCAACAATGAAAAGGCCAATGTAATGGATGATTTATGAAGATTTATGAAATGGAGTTACTCACAAACCTCTTTTGTGATAATTTATTGTCTTCAGCTTGTATTACAAACTCATTGTCAACTTTTGTAGTATTATATTCTCCAATGCATCCTTCAATGTCAACAAACTGTTAGAGGATGCTATGTTCTTAATCTGGTCGTGGCTAAGAAACTTGGAGAAAGATTTTAATATTCATTTTTATCAATGGTCGAGTCAAATCCGGCAAGGTTTTTTGTATCAGTAGTGGGTAGTTTCGCTTGCATTTCTAGCAGCTGTATTACTTATGTAGCCATAATATGGTTCCTAAACAAACTACATTAGTTTCTCTATGGAACCATGTGTATGGTAACCTACCTATGTACATAGTACCTCTGGTACTTCTTTCTCATTAATATATATATTATTATCTTTGCTGATAA
This sequence comes from Glycine soja, assembly GCF_004193775.1. NCBI lineage: Eukaryota > Viridiplantae > Streptophyta > Magnoliopsida > Fabales > Fabaceae > Glycine > Glycine soja. The sequence goes on from NC_041010.1 coordinate 48,008,767, forward strand.
AAAAAAAAAAAAAACTTTTGTCGTCCATTCGTTTTATGGCTCCTCACGTGTTTACCTTATCTCTGTTTCTAATAAACCAGGTTTGCTGAAATCAATGAATGGTCCAATAAGCCAACCGTAAAGGTAGCTGTGACAGTTGATGCTCCTAGAGTTATGAAATTGGTAATGGATCGTCTTGTGGACTCTTGAAGTAGCTATGAAGCATTCAAAAAATTCTTGTTATATTTGTGTTTTAAATTTTAAAGCACTTGAGCTCTACTTTGCATTTCATTTCAATTTCAGTGAGAAAATAAAAATTGTGTTGCTTCCTTTGTCTTCATTAATTAAATTTTCATTCGATTTCCAGTTATAATATATTGAATGGCATTCTTATTATATTCTGTTGGACACAAGATAAAAAAGAATAAGGAAACTCTTGTTAAACGTACTAGTGCAAGTAGTCCCAGTCATAGAAAATCTTGGTAATCCAATTTCTAGATTGGAGAGTACATGATAATAAAATGATTATTAATGGGAAGTTTGTCAACGAGGGATTAGAGCAGAAGTTTTCCCAGTTTGATGGTGAGGTTTTATTTTGCGTGTGGTGGAGGGTAGGTTTTATTTTAAGCTTTCCCAAGCAATGATGGTCTTACAATAAGGATTCAGGAGTGAGCACCGGAAGTAAAACGATCAAGTTTTATAGATTAAGTTCCCAGTAAACGATCAACCTAGGATTCAGGAGTGAGCCATTGCTACAATTCTGCACTTTTATGTAGTCTTCTGGGTCGTCAGGAATATACTTGACAACATTGTATTGAACGTTTAATTAAGGAGTTGCCAAATTTGGTTTCGGCTCCAAGCTGTCAAATATACTAGTATCCTATGAAGCACCGACACTGATACAGACACCGGACATGACATGGATATGAACACGTGAACACCTCTCAAACACATCAAATTCAATCCGGACACGGGCCTCGGTGTCGTGTCGGTGTCGTGTCGGACACCGGACACGGCAAAAGACTGGGGTGCCCATGCTTCATAGCTAGTATCTCACTACTTCCTGATGAATTTCTTTTAAAGAGATATATTGTAAAGGAGCTTTATTGATATTGTATTCATGATCATTATAAGTTTTCAACTTGAAAACTTTCTCTTCACGTGACTCTTCTGTCATCTAGAGTGGTTAGATGGAGTGATTATTTTCATCTTCAGAGCATCTATTCACCTATCATTCTATCTTTATCTTACATGAGGAAATAAATTCTTAAAATGCAGATAATATCATTCTAAACAGTATTCTAAAATATCATATAAATCTAAACTATATCTTAGATATTTGTAAATAAAAATTTGAATTGTTTTTCAAGGATCCTTTACTCAATTAAATTTGTTAAACTCATTTTCAACGTCCGTCAAAATCATGCTTCTACTTCACAAACTTTGATATGTTTCCTGCAAATGTTTTGTAAAAAACGCCATTGGAATTGATGATTTTTTTGTGTTGATATATATTAGTAAAAAAAAAGGAGATATATTGTAAATGAACTTCATTGATATATATATATATATATTGCAAATGTATGATGAGGATGTGATTTTATTCTATATTTTCTATCTAATCTAACCATAGTTTTCTGTCGAGACCCGACTATTTCATCTTCTTCTTTGGGAAGGGCAGGGTGAAGGTTTATTGTTGTAGCAGATTTGGATGACATAGAATAGTTGGTATTTAAGGATCTTGATTCATCTACTCGAAACTCTATAAATGGAATCTGAATATTTCAAGAAGGAAAACAGTTGTGATTATTTAAAGAAACATTAGTTTAAGAGTTTGGGGTTATGCACTCTAATTCTCTCACTCCATTGGAGGCTATTGTTATGCCCTATCGCGAGTTAGAAAATATTATTTAGGAGTCATTAAGGGAGTTTATTTTCTCTCCAGTACTAAAAGTCTAAAACTCTTTCAACTAAGGTTGGAGATCCTCTGAGTCTCTACTTCAGTCAATCATCAAACTTACATAATTGTGATTTTTTTATACATATATGAATCATTTTAATTTAGTTTGATGCGAATTAAGTTAAAATATTATTTATTTATATACTAAGTCTTTTGTTAATTAAATTTATATATAGTAATGATTTAATTGATCATTTAATCTTTATAATTGTCCACACTTCTTTTATGCTATGGAGGGGAAATACAACCCCGCTACACTAAACTAAGTGAGCAAGCTATGAGATTGAGATCCTTCAAAAGGAGAAAACTATAATCCTGAAACTCTAGGTTTTAGTCTATGTGAATAATTTTTTGTATGTTATATATTTTCCTTATTGTAATTGCTTTAATTAATTAAAACATATTTATATATACTCACTGTAATTACCTTAATTTATTTATATCAAAATATATACTTATAATAACTAATTACTTTAACTATACATTTTATGAATTAAAAATCAAATAAAAAAATCCAGTTAAATTTCAAAAATTAAATGAATGTAGTGTTATAACATGATGTTTGTTTACTTAACAACAGCTTTTTTGTTTACTTAAAAAAAAAATTATATTAATACATTTATAATATTGATACAGTCGATGATCAAATATTTTAAAAAATAGAATGATTAAAATTATAATTTAAAAGTATAAAATTCTGAATAGAGCAATACAATTAACATAATAAAATGGTTAAATGTCACTTTCCAATTAAAATGAAACTTTTTAAATTTAAAGTATCAAAGTAAAAAAATATTAAAATATAATAGATAAAGGTGATATTTAACCTAAAAAAATCTCCAAAAAAATATAATTAATTAAAAGGTTTAAACGTAATTTTGATTTTCCGATTTTTTAAAATTTGTAATTTTAGTCATGTTATTTTAAAATGGAGATATTTAATCTTTATATTTTTTTTCAAAATCTATAATTCTGTTTTAAAATAAACACATTTAGTTATTTAATTTTGTAAAAATCTATCATTTTAATTTTTCTATCAAATTCAAAAAAAAAATTGAATGATAAAAAAAATTAATTTAATATGACGTGACATGAAATTATTTCATTTATTTAATTATGACATAATTAACATTAATATTTTATCATTAACACTTTCAGTTTGAGGTTGAAAATTAAAAAAATTAGATGTTTTAAAATAAGAGATGAAAATTGTGGATTTTGAAAAATAAAAAGAAAAAAATTGAGCTGCCTAACTGGACTAAACAGGGGAAGCAACCTAGTAACCGAAGCCAGAAAGAGGATTGAGCTTTGAGCCAGAGACTATGGCTTTTACTTCTTCATGTTCTCTTGCTTCTCAGTTTCTCCCTCCCATATATCATTCTGCAATCCCTTTTCACTCAACGAACTGCACAAATTTGTCATTCCCCGCTGTTCCGACTCCAAGACAACAACCACTGTTGTTTTCTTCAACCTCAACTTGCTTAGCAGCAGCGGCGGCGTCAAACTCAAACAGCACTTCGAATTCCAATAACAACAACCCTGCTTCAGCTTCAGCTTCAGCTTCGTCGAAAGAGAAGAAAGTAGAAGTGGAAGTGGAAGTGGAGGAGGAGCTGCCGTGGATTCAGGAAAAGGCTTTGGACCTGGTCGAGTTCACGGGCTCCGTTACCCAAGCCATTCCCGGGCCCAGAGTGGGTCCCACCTCCTTGCCTTGGATTCTCGCTATTCCTCTCACATATGCTGGCCTTACTTTCGTCATTGCCTTTGTCAAGACCGTCAGGAAATTCTCTTCTCCCAAAGCAAAACGCCGCAGACAGGTCTGTCCCTCATTCATTATTCCAACAATTTATGTTATCAAAACTTTGTTGACTTTCTCTGAATTTCCAGGTCAGTAAAAATGCGACGCTATGCAAGTCGCTGGATGATTTATTTCAAAAAGGAAGAGATGAAGTTAAGCTTGATGCTCTCAAGCAAATTGAGAATAAGGTGAGGTGCATCATCCTAATCCTGCACACCTTACTATGTTTTATGGTCACTATTAGTTCTTGAATTTCATAATTTCAAAATGAGAACAATAACTACTGAGAATCATTATTTATTAAGGTTGGCTTGTTTGAATTTTTAAATAATCAAACTTTATCCTTCTATTTGCTTTGTTGTTTGCACGTGTTGATCATATGTTGTTAACTTGACATCACTGTTGCTTACAAATTACAATTGAAATATTGTGTTTTCTCTCACATATTAAATGTGTATGGTTGAGATATCTCTGTAATGACTGTTTTCACTCCTATTTGTTCAAGATTTTGGTTTGTTTCTATGCCAGTGCCATGCCTTATCATCTGCCTAGAATTCATGCTTCTTTTTTATCAGCCAATGTTAGTTGTTAATTGTTAGTGGGGGGATTCAAACCCACGGCCTCTCCCCCCCTTCCTTCTCCCTTCACAACCAAGTCAATCTTATGATCCCTGAATCCATGCTTCATTACAGGTGCTATTATATTTTATTTGTTAGTGGGGGGATTCAAACCCACGACCTCTCTCCCCCTCCCTTCTCCCTTCACAACCAAGTCAATCTTATGATCCCTGAATCCATGCTTCATTACAGTTGCTATTATATTTTATTTGTTAGTAGGGGGATTCAAACCCACGACCACTGCCCCCCTCCCTTCTCCCTTCACAACCAAGTCAACCTTATAATCCCTGAATCCATGCTTCATTACAGTTGCTATTTTATTTTAGTTTACAAAATTAATTTCAACAATGATCCATCTGGTTGACTGTAATTGCTGTTCTTGTAATGTAAAAAAATGACAACTGATAATTTATCCTGGTAATATTCGTTATACTTCATAGACTAATGAGTTGCATTTGTTGCTTGTATGACCTTAAAAAAAATGAATTGTCGATGCCTTGATGTTTCACTTCCTAAGCATGATAAATTTCAAGGTGAAACTGTTTCTTTTGTGCAATTGAGCAGATAAACAAACAGTTAGGTTTGGAGTTTTTCTATGTAAAGGATCTTACCATCTGTCTTAGTCAGGAAATATTTCTTGGCCTTCCATTTGCTTGCTGAGGAAAATCTCATGGAGAAAACAGTTTCAGTTTGCTGGCTTTGATACTTTTGTGTGCTTGTGCATTTGTGTCATATGATCTTACCAACTGTATATTCATATTCAGACAGGTTTTGATTTGGAAGAAATATTGCGCAAGTATATCAGGTATGCTCTGAATGAGAAACCATTCAATCCTGACATGGTAGCTGATTTAATCCAGCTAAGGAAAGCTTCTATGTTAAATGATTCACAAGTTGCTGAGATTCTGAATGAAATTTCACGACGAATTGTGCGAGACAAAGGTAGTGTATTTTGAATGTTGGACTAGATGCTTAGTTGATCGCTCCTAGTGCATGGTTGTATCTTATAGCCAAGGTCTAGGAAAAGTAATCCAAATTCTGATGAACTGTGAAACAAATATTTTTCTCTGGCTTGTTCTGTATATTCCCAAGGGTTTAGTATTTGGGTCCATGATGTCAAATTCAAATATTTTTTTTTTCAAATATATATAGAGTGGTGGCATGTTAGTTTGAACCTGTGACCTCCTGCCCCCAGAAACTAACCAAACCACTCACCACTAACCCAAGCACAGTGGCTTAGTTCAAATGGTTTTTAAATGCGAGAATTGTAAAACAATGACTATTCTTAAATGTCTTAATTTCCTTCTAGTCTTCCTGCTATAATTGATGTTACTCGAAAGCAGTCTAATATATAGGTGACTTGGCCGTAAAATAGCTGAGGAAAATTTATTTGATGTTATTTGAACTTTTCTTTGGCTTATTTGGCAATGAATCTAACTATCAATTTGTCATTAAAGAGATTCATATATTGTGTAAGTGAAATAGCTTTTAATAGGAAATAAGGTTATGGAGTAAGAAAATGTACATTGTGCAATAAATAGAAAGGGACCCTTGTCTTTAGGGTGATGCAGCTAGCATCAATCATAGAAGAGTTGAGGGCTAATTTATTAACAGTCCAAGATCATATGAAGGTCCAGCCTAACAAAAGGAGAAGAGAAGTGTCGAAGTACAGTTTGAGGAAGGATATTGAGTGTTCCTCAAGTTGCAACCTTACTGGATGTAAACCTTGGCAAGAAAAAGGTTTGAGAAGTTGGGTACACGGTACTATGGCCCTTATCAAATTAAAAAAAAAAGGGTGCATTAACTTATAAATTATAGCTGCCAACAGTGTGCTCTATTAACCCAGTTTTATGTATCATTGTTTTAGAGAGCTGTTGCCCCTTCCTCAGTGGTTCAACCTCTTCCTTCATTGATAGACAACATGGAATTGCAAGTCACCCCTGAATCTGACCTAGTCGCCAATAATAATGCTTCAGGAAAAGTACAAATGCCTACTTGTGAGGATTGTTTGAAATTGTTCAGTATCATACATCAGCAATTCCCAGAATTTTGCATTGAGGACAAGGTGAATCTTTTGGAGGGGAGTATTGTTATGCCCCCTATCAATATAGTCTATAGTAGAAGCTCTATGGGGCCAACTTAGAGAGGCCCAACTCTGTTGTGATTAGCTGAATAAGGAATATGGAAAAAGGGGGTAGTTACAATAAAGGAGAGAATAAATTGAGAGGAACCATGTCAAAAGGGCATCAATTTTGACAGTTGGAGGGTATATTCAACAGAGAAAAGGCTCTTGAATTTCCTTGAGTCTCATTCTTCCCTATAGGGGAAATCCTTCCAAGAGAGTCTCATAGCAATAATACAGACTTTTGTGTATTCTTTTTCTTTCTTTATCCCTACCTAGCTGTACCAGTACCCTACAGCTTACTTTAATGTGCCTATATTTGTGGTGATTTGTTTTAGTTGCTTTAGCATTGTGTTTTACATGATCTTTTCATATATATTTACTGTCTGGTTCTGTAAGCATGAACCAAACTTCAAACTTGAAATAGCTGTTAGTGTGAAGTTGCAACACTTTATTGAGTGTTATATGACCGTTGTTTTCTTCTGAATATTAAAGCTTTCTCAAGCTACATGCTTTTAATAATAGCAACATGAGAGTCAGAAAGAATGGGTATTGATAATGAGAGAGAAGAGAACTGATCTCCCCCTTTAATATTTTTTCACTCTGATTTTTTTTTTTACAAATTTAATTAAATGAACCCATTTTAAGTCAGGACCTTTTTATTTCTATTCTCTGACTCTGATTACATTTAAATGATTTTTAGGCCCTATTGTGATGGATAAATCAGGTTATACCGAAAAGGGTTTTAAGAGAAAAATAGCTGTTCAGGCCCTTTTTGGAAAGGTCTTCTATCTGTCCGAGGTAAGTAACCTCAAACAGTCAATTTTGATACAAATTCTGTTCGCCTATATCTGTCTCTGTATGTAAATAAAATAAGCTCTTTTAACTGTCTTTGGCATTGGATATGGTAGTGCCTTTATTTTGATTCTAGGATTTCATAAACAAATCTTAGGGACCCATAATACTGAAATTAAGTGTTGCATTATTACAGAAGAAATTTTGTGTCTTTTTTTATCTCCTAATAAAATGCGTATTAGGGAAATACTCAAAAGGTTGTACCTAGTTTAATTATGGGTTTTATTTATGGTTTCAGGAAGAAATCTGGTATTTAATTCTTTGGTATATATTAACATTGGAGTATGTAATTTGTTACTGCTCTAAAATATTCTGATACTTTTTTTTTTTAATTTCTTAATGTGAAAAGGTTCATGAGAGAGTGAGTCTTAACACAATGGTAATATTGTTGTCTCGTGTCTTTGAATACATTTTTTTCTTTCAATTTTTTTAATGTTAAAAGGATCATTAGAGTGAGTCTCGGCACAATGGTAAATTGTTGCCTTGCGACTTTGAAGTCACAGGTTCAAGTCTTGGAAACAGCCTCTCCACATGTAGAAGTTAGGCAGGCTGTGTCTATCCTTCCCTAACCCCACTAGGTGGATAGCCTTGAGCATAGGGTCACCTTTAATTTAAAAGGCATTTAATGACCATACTTGTAATTGTGTCTGTTATGTGTTTAATGTATGACTTGATTAAATTTTCCTCCTACTATGTTTCCAGCTGCCAGAGTTTTGTTCAAGAGATAGCTCCTTAGTTGTCAAGGAAATCTTCGGTGTTACAGAGTATGTTCTATATGCTTGCTTTCTTGTCAAACTTGATATCTCTATCAGCATTCTTATTATGTAAATATAGCTTGCATTAGAGATGTCAAGATGGCTACAAATGTATATCAGCATTCTTTTTTATGAACAAACTGTCTTCGTTGTCAGAATAAAAAAAAAGGATTAAAAACACCATTGTACAAGCTAAGAATTTTATTTTTTTTTTGTTTTCTTTCTCAGTGAAGATGCTGACAAACTCAGAATCCACACAATCTCTGAAGCTGGCAGCCTAGATGCACTTGAGAAGATGGTTGATAGTTCAGATTCAGAGGATGCTAGCGAGGATTCATTCGAGGCCTCTTAATGCAAATCATATTTCAGTGTTTATCATTTGAAAAGGTCAAAGAATAAATTGATGCTGCAAATTAACTGTACAACACCATCATCGGCTCCCATCCGGAAGAGAAAATTTTAGAGGAAGGCAGTGATTCAGTACTTTTACTTTACGTACAATTTACAGTGTAACTTCTTACATACTTTCGAGATCCATGATATTTGCTTGATATTTTTGTTATTACGGTCTTATAAGTCAGTCTTAGCGGCATAACGGCATTGATGTTTAAACTGGAGAAATTGATAGTGATACGTTTGGATATAGATAAAGAATCATATATGTTCATTTGGGTTCACACTTTGACACACAAGGAGCCACTTTCGTGTCTGGATTTCCGCTTCAAATGGTGTGGTTGGGCTGTCATTTGGCTACCTCATTGTTGGACATGAAAATGCTATAGTTCATGTGGGAGGACCATGGAAATTTGGATAGGGGAGAGAGGGAAGGGACGTAGGCACAATTGTCCCCATACTAAGCCTTGATTTGGTTGAACAATGAGATAAAATTTTCAAAATTTTATTTGAGTCCCACACCTTTACTACACTATTTTAATTTAAATATTTTTTTCTCAAATCTCTTCTGTTTCATTTCATTCAACACAACTTACCCTAAAATACACATATCCATTTGTATACTAACTATTAATAATGATCAATCACATGTTTCAAGCAAGCACACCTGTAGGTGTATAATGATCTTAACTATACAGTATAAAAATTGTATTCTTAATAATTAAAATAAATAAAAATGTTTATTTTTTATATTTTTTGGAAAAATTAAAAATTAGATCACCAGTCTTTGGTTGAGTAGCTTTTGTTGTCATTTTTAGCTTTGGTAGAAATAACTACAAGTGTAAGTAGTAATGTTGATTCAGTCAGGTGTTCCAAGCACAAGCAAGCACGCCTGCATGTATTTGACTATTGTAAGCAAATGTAATTTAATTTTGTGGTCATCAATGAATTTGGCATTGAATCGAAAGCTGCGCGATGTAAGGCAGTGGCAACGGACATGGAATGGGTCCTGCTTCTCCACGCTTCCACGATCACAACATGCAGAGCAGCTGCTTTGTCATTGCACCAATCTGAGCCATCTTCAGCAGACACAAGGTTTCATGCTTACCAGAGGTCTCGACCAAGATGACATCCTACTCGCCCGATTTATATACACCTCCGCTTCTCTGGGCTTATCCTCCTATGCCTATTCTGTTTTCATCAGTAACCACCGACCCAGCATCTTTTTCTACAACAACGTCATTTGGGCTCTATCTTCATCCAATCCCACGCGTGCCATTTCTCTGTTCAACGCCATTCGCCTGCTTGGGATGCCACCCGACTCTTACTCTTTCCCCTTTGTTCTGAAGGCCGTTGTTTGTTTATCCGCCGTCCATGTTGGCAAGCAGATTCATTGCCAAGCTATTGTTTCTGGGTTGGACTCCCATCCCAGTGTGGTCACATCCCTCGTTCAGATGTATTCTTCTTGCGCTCACCTTTCTTCTGCCCGGAAGCTATTTGATGGAGCCACTTTCAAACACGCTCCCCTCTGGAATGCTATGCTCGCAGGTTATGCTAAGGTGGGTAATATGTCTAATGCCCGCAACTTGTTTGAATGTATGCCTGAAAAGGATAGGGATGTTGTTTCTTGGACTACACTTATTTCAGGATACACGCAGACTCATAGTCCCAATGAGGCTATCACGCTCTTCCGCATTATGCTGCTCCAGAATGTGCAGCCAGATGAGATTGCAATTTTGGCTGTGCTGTCTGCCTGTGCTGATTTGGGTGCTCTTCAGTTGGGGGAGTGGATTCACAACTACATTGAAAAGCATAATAATAAATTGCGTAAGACTGTCCCTCTTTGCAACTCTCTCATAGATATGTATGCCAAATCAGGCGACATAAGTAAGGCACGCCAACTGTTTCAGAATATGAAGCATAAAACGATTATAACCTGGACAACCGTGATTTCCGGACTTGCTTTACATGGTTTTGGAAAGGAGGCCCTTGATGTATTTTCTTGCATGGAGAAGGCTCGAGTCAAGCCAAATGAAGTGACCTTAATCGCCGTCCTTTCCGCATGTAGCCATGTTGGATTGGTTGAACTGGGCCGCAATATTTTCACGTCTATGAGATCCAAATATGGAATTGAACCCAAGATTGAGCATTACGGCTGCATGATTGATTTGCTTGGACGTGCTGGATATCTTCAAGAAGCAATGGAACTAGTTAGGGTGATGCCATCCGAAGCAAATGCAGCTGTATGGGGATCGCTTCTTTCTGCTTCAAATAGATATGGTGATGCTGCGCTAGCAGCGGAAGCTTTGCGTCATCTAAGTGTGTTGGAGCCCCACAATTGTGGGAATTATTCGCTCTTATCCAATACGTATGCTGCGCTTGGTTGGTGGAAGGAAGCTGCTATGGTAAGGAAGGTTATGCGGGATACGTGTGCGGAAAAGGTTCCAGGTGTCAGTTGTGTTGAGCTGAACAATAGAGTATATGAATTCATTGCCGGAGACAAATTAAACATCTGCTTTCTGGACGTCCTACAAAGCATAAATGGGCAACTGATCGAAGATGCTTTATCTGAAAAGTGGACCAATGACGACTGACTTGTATATTTTTAATTATATATTTTAAAATGTTAATATCTTTATTTGATCAATGTAAAACATATTATATTTTTTATTGAACTTGATCTTTTGACTTTTATAATTTTAAATTATACTCAAATTAATTTAGTATTTCCTTAATAATTTTATAATTTGTCTTTCTAGTAAGCAATTCACATGATACTTGTTTATTTTATATACGTAAATTTTGTAGAAATAAATATACAAATAAATACCTTTAATCATATGAATTATACTATAATTAAAATTTGTAATAAATAATTTTTTTTATGAATGGTAAAGATACAAAAACAAACCAAAACAACATAACGCAAACTCAATCCCTCCTCGCGAAAGAAATTCCCATAGCATCAGTTAACATAATCTGCACAAGTGCCGCAGGACATGAAGGCCAAGTCTTTAAGCTCCATGGAGTTCGCACCAAACTTAGCAGCCAATTAACACTCTTATTTTCTTCTCGCAAAGAATGAACAAAGTTCAGATTCTATGTGGAGTTGACTAACGATCAGATATCCTCGACCAAAGTCGCATAAGGATGAGACTCAGGAACACCATCCTTTACAAGATTAATAGCAGATTTAGAGTCCAATTCACATATGATATCCAGATAACCTTTGCTCTTGGCTATGGAGAGCCCTTTCTGAATAGCGAATGAAGAGCTCCGCAAAAAGATTAGTGGCAAAACCACAACTACCCCAGAAACCAAATAACCACTGACCACAATCATATACCAAAAAATACCACCAAAACCTGAAGCACATAAGTTCGCTATAGTGAGAAAAGATCTATTTTTGGTTTTTGAAAGAATTTTTGGAGAAAAAAAAAAACAAAGATACAGAACGTTGTTAACATCAAATTCATAGTATTTACATATGTAACTCAAATCCTAATCATTTTTTCATTGCAATCATGATTCAACTTAATTGATTAATCCTAATTCCTTAGGAGTATGTTTGGATAGATAATTTTAACTGAGGAAAGTAATTTATCAGATAATTTAAATTTCTGTAATCTAGAATTCATTGTTTGGATGTTTTTTTGTGAAGAATTTAAAATTTTAGAATTTTAAAACAGAATTTTAAACAACTAAAAATCTGGAATTTCAATTTTCTTCTAAAATGTGAGAAATTGAAATTCTCTTCTTACCGTCTTCTTCAAGAAACACCGTCTGAGATTGTGGAATATCGTTCGGGCCTGAGAACGTAAAGGAACGCGTATAACTAGTACACCAATCATATCTTTTCTTTTTTTCATTCATTTTTTTTCACCCTCATAATTTTAACTTTTTTATCCAAACACAATTTTGAAAATAAAATAATTTCAATTGAAGTATTTGAAATTCTTAGAATTTAAAATTTCTCAAAATTTTAAATTCCTCCATCCAAACACACTCTAAGTGTTTAATCCTTGACTCCTAAGTCAAACTCCTAATTCCATAGGTAATTTAACAATAAAACTCAGAATATGAATAATGAATCAATACAAGGCAAAAACGTAATTTCATTCAAAGTCAATGTAATTTCATTCCTAAAGTCAAGTTCTTACACAATTCTAATCCAGATCTAGGATATAAACTTGCATTGTTTCCACACAATTCAATCCCTAAAAGCTAGGTTGATCAAGTCTAAGAATACATCTAAACAAAGAATTTGAATAGGATCACATTACTAAGAAAATTGATCAAATATAAAGAATTACATACCTGAATTTTACATCATTTAATCAGCAAGTTGCAAAGTTAGCTCATTTGGATCATGATAGATCCAAAAAGAAATTTAAAATGTTGAATACAAATGAAGATAAAAGAGAAACGAAAGAGAATTTCATAAATCTAATTTCTGAGATCTAAAAATAAACAAAAGATCTATAAAAGATTTTTCAAATTCTTTTAAAGAAAGTTGAAATTATATAATTTTTAGTCATGGCAGACTTTCGTTGTAGCAAGGACAATTCTCACTTCAACGAAACTTCATTGATTACAATAAATATTTCACTTGAATATTCTTGATGCTTTTGACCCATTCTCATTGTGGCAAGATGTATTTGTTGTGATAAGTTCTTATTCAACTCATAGTCTTTAGACTTCAGATTCAATGTGACAATGCGCACAACCTATGTTGTATGCATAATCAATATAAAAAATTATCATCGTAAGTTCAGATTTACCAAACCTACGTCCAGACAAAAAACATTAAATTTTAATTTTGTGAGGACAAAAAACATACTGAAAATTCTACAAGAATTAATTGTGAAAATTTTAATATTTATGTGGATTAAATTAATTCATTTTTAAAAACTTAAAGATCAAAATAAACTTTTAAAAATTTAAAGATCAAATTGATAATTAAATAATTTTTTTTATTCTTTTGGTCATTACCACAAGTGCCAGATCCATAAATTTTCTTTATTGGAGGCAAAACAAATAATCTATAATAACTTTACTTATGAAAAATATTATTAACTTTAAAAAAATATAAAAAGTTCATGACAAACAATCAAAATACCTAATTTTTTACAATTGTCCCCTTTGTTTTTTCTTACCAAGTATTAGAGAAATTGGGAAGGTTAACATTTAAAAGGTAGAGCGGGTAAAATTAAAACCAGATTTTTTGTTTCTGTAAGTAAATAGACGGTGATGATTTTTTTAATCTTTTTTATATATTTAATTTCTCTTTTCTTTCTCTCTTTTCCGAATTTATCCCTTCGTTTTTTTGGTGTTTCTCTTCTATCTCCTACTTTCTACCCATTACCTTCGTCTCTTTGCCTCTTCGTGTCCATTGCTTTTCTTACACGCACAGGACTTGGCTGCCTCCTTTGCGAACACGCCTCGCCGACGTCGATGTCTCTTTTCTTCGCGAACAAAGCTGCATTCAGGAAGAAGCTCGGAAACGAGGATTGCCGGAAAAGAGCAAGCGGGGTTTCGGGTTGGAAGAAAAGGGGAATTAGGGACAAATTGGGAAAGGGTGAAAAAATGAAAAAAAGAAGAAATAATTTTAGCATTTGATTAAAAAAGCAATATATCTAACGGTGTATATTTTGTTTCCCACTGTGGGAAACTTACTTCACTTTCCCATGATAGACACATTATTCTTCGTTCCATTTTAGCACCACAGAATTGCCCGGTATCTAGATATGCATAGATAAAGAGGAATTGGATTTCACTGGCGAACGTTATGAATACTTGCACTATTATTATGAATTCCATGCCAGTTCCTTCTCCTTTGTTGATAAAGTCCTTTAAAACATTTCCATCGTTCAAATGCTGCAGCAAGAGCTCAGATGAGAAGGGAAGTGAAGATGTGAAGGACACATTATCTGGGGTGGTGGACGAGCAAGTTGAAGAGTTCTTGAGTAGAAAAGAGAACAAGGTTTTGCTGGATGGCTTAGAGAAGGCGTCGCAGAGGGTTGAGATGGCTAAGAGAGAACTTGCTCTGATCCGAAAACAAGAATTTGCTGTCAAGCAGTTGAAGGATTACGTCAACCAGCTTGAAAGCAAAGTTTTCGAGGTAATGCTTGTTTTTCTCTTCATTAGGTATCAAACTCTTAGGATAAAAAATTGAGATTAATCACTGCACTTTACCAATCTTTGAAGGCCATGTGGTAAAAAATGCCCTAACTCTTGTGGCTGGAATAAGTACTGCATTTATGTAGATCTCTGTAGTTTCATGGGACCTACTGAAGCCATACTATTGCTAGTGAATCTTCTCCAATTGCACCAATGATCTCGGCAATTTCCTCATAAATCAAGAATAAACAATCTTGTTGGGAAATGCCTTTCAGCCTAGAAACAGACTTAACAGAAACATAGACAGATACATGAAATGATGAAAAAGGCAGCCAATTACCCCTTGAAATCTTGTTTGCCATTGCTAAAAGTTATAGCACTCTATTATCCAAGTGCTGTCCTATACATAAAAATGAAAAATGAGCTCACATAAAAAAACAATATGAAAAATGAGATAGCTTCAACTATTTATAAAACATCAAGCGAAAATGTACCAAGTCAACATTAACTGGTGCTCTGTAACAATGATAACAACCATCTATATGAAACAAAAAAATTATAAAAGAAGAATATTTCTAAAATATATAATCTTGTTTTAATGAACTAAATGCACATTTGATCATAGTGCAACTTAAATCAGTGACCTCCCATTTGAAGAAATCTTTGAACAAAAAGAACATGATACTTCAACAGTTCAACACTTCAACAGACTATATATAAGAGTATGATGGCCGTGCTTTTTAGCATAAATGAACACAACAAATGTGAAATCATTGTTGCCAAGTGCCAACTTTCCGAGTTGTGCAGAATCTGAGCCCTTTTGAAAAAAAGTTAAGCAGGTTAAGTTGTTATCTGGTGGGCCAGGAGAAGGTTGTTTGGAAACCATTTCTGAAAATAATAGTACTCAAATTGTTCCTTCCAATGGTCCATCTTTATCAAGTACACAGTAAACTATTTAACAAAAACTGAACTAGAGCTTTAAGAACATAAAAAAAAAGCAGTAAATTATTTAACAAAAAATAGAACTAGAGTTCTCTCTGTTTCTGCTGCATTTCAACCTTGATTCAATTAGCACTTTATTTTGAAACTTTAGTGAATGGCTGAAGCTATCTTATTGTAGTTTGAAAGCAATAGAACCTATCTCCTTGATTACTTGATAAGGCCCATTATATTTTGCTTCCAACTTGGAGTGCATCTGCCCTTGTATCGACCCCTGCCTGTGTGGTCTAATTTTCTAGTCTACACAATCACTTTCTTAGATGTTAGCTGGTCTTCATAGTGCTTCATATGATCTTGTGCCTTGCCAAATGATGTTTAAGTTGTTGCAGCAGTTCATCTCAAGTCTTGTGCAACTGTCTCCACCAAAACCTCCCTAGGTATGAATTTAGACAAGGAAGGTGGAGGTCTTCCATAAAACCCCTTGAATGGCATACATCCTGTTGCCCCATGATAGTTAGTATTATACCAATATGTGCCCAATGAAGGAACTCCTCAGCTTTGGCTGTTCTGAAGTGAAACAGCACCAATATGTCTCCAATGTTCAATTCAACACTTCTTTTGTCTATTAGATTCTAGGTGATACGTTGACACATCCTTAAAGTGGCTCTCTGCAATGAGAACAGGAGGGAGTATTTACCTTGTGACTAAAAAGTATTGTGTAGTTTACCATGTGTTGTTGACTTGATTTCTTATGATTGTTTGATTTATACTCGAGTCAGTACTAACAAAAATTGAGTGAGTCTAAGATTGGAGAATGTCAAAGAGACATATCAGAGGCAAAAGCCTTGGTGGAGGAAGCAGAACGCTCTCTGTTGGTAAATGTGGGAGGTCCTGAAAATGGCAGTACATCCATGGGGATGAAAAGTGAAGACATCGATAGAGATGAAGAGAGATGGGAGTCAGTAAAAGCAGCATCAATTTCTGCCCTTGTTGGTACTTTTTCAGGGCTCCCCATATGCTTCACTCAGGTCACCAACACAACTCAGCTGCTTCTCCCTTTAGCAATCAACTTCATTTGCTGTGCATTGTTTGGAGTGACTTTTCGGTACACTATAAGGAGAAATTTGGATGATGTTCAACTTAAGACAGGGGTAGCAGCAGCTTTTGGTGTTGTTAAAGGTAACCATATTACCATGCTTACATGTTAAATATGTTGAAATTTTGTCTGCATCGATTTAGATTTTAGATAAAATAGTATGTTGTCTTTTGTGGTCTTGAGTTGAATGCTTTCTTGAAACAGTGCAATCTAAAAAAATTTAATGGTAATACTGAAACAAACTTGTGATGCAGGTCTCGCAACCTTAGGTGGTGGACCACTTCCTGAACCAAACATTGAAAGCTTCTTGTCACATGCCCAGGAAGGGACAATTTATTTGTCTGAGAATCTTTTGATTTTTGTTTCTGCTGCTGTTGCTCTAGATTACTGTTTAAAGACAAGGCTTTTGAGCCCTTTTCCAATTGATTGATCTTAGCTTAAATACAAATTAATTTTTTCAATTATCATGGCTTAAATGGACACTGATCAATTTGTTGCTATTGTTTCAATCCATTCTGTCCCAAAAATCTCTGATAGTCTGCTAAAAAGTCTTCATTTACATTCGAATATTTATCGGTTATGTTGTTAAGCTGTGACACTTGGTCTCTCTGAATCAATTGTGCAGTCTGTTTTTAATTATTCACTTTAGAACTTTTAATCCCACTTGTGATAAACTTATTCACTTTAGAACTGATTTTTAATCCAACTTGGGATAAACTTGGTAAATTATTTCTTTTGGCTTCTGTACTCAGTATTTGTGTTATAGGGCAGCAGTAGATGAATGATTGGGTAGGCATGGAGCACTACTCATTACCTATGTGATATCTAAAGAGCTGTAAGACAGCAGAAAGACAAGTAATAATACAACATGAAATTATCTTTGCCAAACGGCTACACTTGCTTTTTCTCTATCCATTGAATGCCATATGTTCACTGTTATAGGATATCATCCTACAGTTATAAACCTGCCTCAACTGTTTGGTGCAGCCATGCAGCTCTGCACTCAGTCAATAGTGCTCTGGCAATGTGTGGTGATGCTACTGGATGATAGGTGATTTTTGTAGAGTTCTTTATTTTATTTTTGTTTCTATTTATGTTATTATTATGTGATGATATTTTAATAATATTAAATCAATCCTTATCTCAACAAACCAACCATTAGGGCTGAGCAGAAATGTTTTTTCGGTCCTTTTACCTTGGGGTATACACCTTGTCTTATTTTTATTGTCAATAATTCAAAATCCACTTATCCCTTTTGTTGATGATTATAGTTTAGTCATGAATTTCTAGTCTTTTAAATATGCCCCTTTCTTTTCCTGTCATTTTGGCCTCATGCTAGCCATCTTATTTTCCCCACTTAGTTGATGAAGTTGTCCTCCTTGGAGCATGTAGTGTGGAACCCTGAATCAAATAATTTTATTATGCTACTCCTTTGAATATTTTTCTTTTCTACTCTGAATATTTTTCTTTTCATTCCTTTCTGGCTGGCTGTATCATCTGCATTTATAACAAGAAGCGATAAGTTTAAAAAGAGTTTATGAGAAGAATTATTCCTTGGGAGAAGATAAACATTTCCTGGGACACATTTCCTTATCACATTCAGTAATTACCTATTGTTCCTATTTGTTCTTTTACAATTTAGTGTCTTCTCTTATCTGAAATTTATCCGAGAGCTATTAAATATAACTTTTATCATTATGTTGCAGTGGTATCACCCTTTTGTTATAAATAGGATAGGATACCCTTGGATCCTTCTACTATTCTTGGAAATCAGAATTAATATTCTGATTCTAGTATTAATTACAGTTTATTGGGATATTATCTTTGATTTAGAGGAAACAAAATATCCTCTATTTATGTATACTTATTGTAATTATCCTATATAACCATGCATCTGCCATTTATACAAGGTTTTCAGTCCAAATATCCCTCAATTTCTCTCATTTTATGTGGTATCAGAGCCTATCTTAGACCCATTGATGGGTCTCTTGTGTTTTGAGTTGGAAAAACCACCTAAATTGTGGTCATCCCTAGATAAAGGGGTATATTGAAAGTCTCACATAACGGATAGTTGTGGGCATAAGGAAAATATGTTGAAGTCCCACATTGACTAAAGATAATATCAAGATTGACTATATAAGTGGGGAATAATCCTCACCTTACAAACCGGTTTTGTAAGGTTGAGTTAGACTAATAATTCATCAATCAAATCAGAATGTGAGTTATGTACCTAACTCAACCTTACAAAAATGGCTTGTAAGGTGATGATTGCTCCTCACTTAAATAGTTTATCTCTCATTTGACATGATATCTAGAACCAGGTTGAGGAAATAATGAAAACCGTCCCTCACCGGGGACCTACTGTCCTCGAGGGGCCTTTCTAGTCATTGCACTTATCTCAGTGACCTGCTTCCGCTTTTCGACGAACCTTTCTCCTTTTTCAGCCATTGCTGACCACCATCACTTTTTTGGCGACACTGTCCCTGGGTGAGCCTTTCTGATTGTCTCACTTATTCTTACGACCTATTTTCGCTTTTCAATGGCTCTTTCTCTTTCTCAAGCGACTTTTCGAGCCACTATCGACCATCGTCACTTTTTCGACCACCGCCACAACTTTGGCAACCTTTCATCCATTGACCCCACCATTCCAGCAGTCCTTTTTGGCAACCACTTCCCAATTCGGCGTTTCACGCACCCTCACGTGTGCCAATTCTGCTGCCAAATAACTTCTCTTGACAATGCTTGGCGGCACATCTGACACTTTTTCTGGTCATGATTTCTAGTGACTGCATCGTCTACCTTATGCATCTTTGTGCCTCGAGTTTCAACTCCATCAAACTTATTTTGGGAGAAAACCCCTATTTTGCACCGTTTGGTTTTGTTTTGTGCTTTTTCACTCATCATGGATTCTACTAGTTTTTGTGAGGCTTTTAGCCCGTGGTTTTCCACTGCCTTCAACTTGTCGTTCATTTTCCAGCGAAGAATTTCAGTCGCCTATTCTATCGCCATCTATTTCAGCGGGTTTCCGGTCACCGCATTCAGCTTGTCGCTTATTTTCTGGCAAAGAACTTTCTGGTTGCCTATTTTGTCGTTGTCCTTTTTCGACGTGTTTCTTAGTGACTTCTCTCGTTTTGCTATCACTTTTTGATGATTTTGTCTCTTCAGTTTGAATAATTTTGGGTCTCCATGTTATGTTTGAAGCTTCCAAATCTTGGTTTTAAGAAGATTGAAACTAGCTTTTGATTTACTTAAGCTGATGGGTATTCCAGCTCTCTCTTCCTAGCGATATTCCTTGATTTAACCAAGATCCCGGAGTTGTCTTCAAAATATTGATTTGAAGTTTTCAAATGATAGTTTTAAAAAAAGTCAAAACTTGCTTTTCTTAGGTTGATGGATATTCCAACTCTCTCTTTCTAGCAATATTTTCTGACTTTGCCAACATTCTTGAGTTGTCCTTCAAACGTTTTTTTGGTGAAACTCCATTTCTATTATGTTTTTTTTGTTAGTGTGAATAAATTTTCTTGTAACAAGCTTATTGCTTAGTAAGCTTTAGCTTGATGGAGAGTGTTGAAAATCAGAATTAATATTCTGATTCTAGTATTATTTACTGTTTATAGGGATATTATCTTTGATTTAGAGAAAATAAAATATCCTCTATTTATGTATAATTAATGTAATTATCCTATATAATCATGCATCCGCTGTGTACTCTAATACTCGATTTTCAGTCCAAATATCCCCTAGTTTCTCTCATTTTACACTATCATCTTCCACAAATAATTAATGTTTTGTCTTTTTATATGATTAGGCGGGGAAGATCATGAAATTTGATTAGTGGTGAGAAATGCAAGAGTAAAACCATCATTATTTAGAATATAGTTTGCATAATCAGATCAAGGTATAACCATGAACAATGTACAATGATCAAGTCAAAATGTGTAAGAAAGAATAATGAATGAGTGATGTTATCCATACATGATAGGAACTCTCATATTTATAGTTTTATTTGACCGGGAAAAACTAGAGTCCGTAAGATTTCACGTGTAAGGTCTCTGGCCATGTGCGTTTGGGTATCCAATTACTTAAGTATGGTTGTTACTCTAATTTCAGGTTGAGTGCTGATGCTGATTTTATCTTCTTAAGTTTGATACTCTTTAGGGTGGTTACTTTGAACTCGGGGTAAATAGGAAAACTCGATGTGATCTTCATAATATAACTAATTTTTTCAAATCGTGATGAATTAGTTAATTTAATTTTATAAAAAGAACTGGATGGAGTATCTTTTACTTGCCATTTTAAAATCTCTAATTTTCCATAAATGCAGAAAACTCGCTTACTATTCTTGTTCCCTAACTTAGCAAACTTACATAAATTGATAATCTTGACCTATATTGATTGCTCTTATGGATCATCACTATTTTTCTGTTCATGCTTTATTAGCTAACTTACGTGAGCTTTACATATACTAATCATCTTGGCCTATATAGATTGTTCTAATTTATCTCCCGATTATAGAAATTCCTTACCTCCTCTACGGATGTGATTTTATTTTATTTTTATTTTTTTAGTGAAAAATCTACTATAATTGAATTGTTTGCTCAGAGATTGTTAACCTCTGTTTCACTCTCTCTTCCATCCCATTTTTTTCTCTTCACTCCGTACATGTGTTTGATTTTATCATTTAGAAATTAAATTTCAAAATTATTTGGAAACATCAAATAACTTGGTACAAGTAAATTTTTAGATGTTTGATTTTACGTTCTGGGATTGATTCTAGGTCCACAAAAAATTTTGAGGTGAAGCAATTTAGATAACTTTTGGATAAACTGAAAAATAAACATTAAAGTTTTACTACTAAATTATTTTTATAATAAAAATATTTAAATATAAATCACATTATTTTAAAATTAATTGTAACCAAAATTAATTTTCATTTAAAATCAATTTTATTAACTCTCATCCAAACAACCAAAACAAAATAGAGAAAAGTAAGATGTGATAAAGATTTTTTTTTTTTTGGAATGGAGATGAGGAAAGTTGTTGCCCCAAATTATTGCCTTCTAAATCTTATTTTCCGGGAAGTGATATTTTTTTTAACATTTTAAAAAAGTTTATTTCTAAAAGTATTAAATTGTTCACTCTTTCAAAATATAATTTCTGGGATGTATTTAATGCATTCCAATATTCTCACGAAAAAAAATACATTCCAAAAATAAAAATCCGACACTTTTCAAAACAAAGTTCCGGAAGTTGGTTTCTAGGAAGAATGTTTTTGTAAAAAAAAAAAAACAAAAATGCAGAGCTGGTGTGAGAAGAAAAAATGATTTGTAAATAGGGCACCCTCCTTTCTCCTCAAGAACCTGTCATTCCAAACATAATTAGGAACTATAAAAAAAAATACTAAATGCAAAAATAAGATTTGAATTCATGGATAAATTGATTTTCCCGATAATTTGTTATCAGTATTTTCCCGTGATAATATTCACTAAACTTTCCCTAGTATTTTATTCTTAGGAAAATTAAGTAATAACCAAATCTGTTTTATAAAATTTCCCAAGAAAAGTAATTTAGTTGAGAATAAAATATTTCCTATATCAAATTGTTTTCAATAGAGGTGGCAAAAGGAGTTGGCTCACTCTAACCTCACATGCCATACTTTGGCATCAATCTTTCCAACAGTAAGCATGGCAGGTTGACTCATTTTCATAAGTCGGTTGGAAAAATCAACCCATGTCATTTTATAGTGAGTTGACGGGTCAAGCAACTCAAATAATTAAGAAAAAATATATATACATTATTGTAAAAAACTAAAGAAAAAAGTTTATAGAATGGGATGTGGGGGTATAAACAGAAGTAGAAATTGAACATAATGAATATTAAGAATTTTAGAGAACATAAAGGGAATTAACCCAATGTGTCAACTCATCACATGCAGAGCAAATTTAGGTGGGTTAATTTGATGGGTTACTACATGTAACCCAACCTGTAAAAAAACCGTTGGTTGGACCCGCCTTGTCTGTTGTCATCTCTCAAGGCTTGACATTGCTACTTTAGCACAATATGTGGAATAACCTCCACGGTAAACAAGAAAATGGTGTACAGTATACGGTAACATCGAGCCCCATCATTCAAAAGACAGATGGATATACAAATGCTTGTCAACCATTAGCAATTAGCTAGTGGTTCGAAGAGTTTCCGTGTTCATAATCTCTGCATAGTGTGAGCAGCCAAAAAGTGCATAACTCTTGCACAAGGAATTTAAATAACCCTTCAAAATTTACAGTACATGAGGCGAAGATGTCTAAACTCAATTGGATGGATATGGATTATCATTTACCAATAATCATTGCAAGAGCATTTCCCATCCTTGATATGATGAAATCGGTTTGCATCTCTCACCACAATCTCTCTTCCAGTGACTATTGATATATACTTTATTGCCGTATGGCAGTCCCCACAAACCCGAAGATTCTTAAATACTCTAATAGGTTTTGGTTTCGGGGTACTAATAAGAGCATATGCCACTGCAATTTTTTCACTGTGTTGGAACAGATACTGTTCCTTCTGTTCATCCTCCACATCATGAAGAACAAAATCTGTATTTGGGATATAACCCAAGTTCTTTATTTTTAAAGCCAATTCATCAAGTTCATCATATATCTTTCGAGCCTGGGGGTGTGAAGTATCCCCTACATGGAATTTGTGCACCTGATTGTCAACTTCAATCCAGCTATAACCTGTTTCTTTTATTAATTTTTTCTGTTTCATGCTTTTTCTTAAGGCTGCCACATCATCCCACCTCCCTTCTGACGCATACAAGTTTGACAATAATATATAGGTAGCTGGATCATGAGGTTCCCTCTCAAGAATCTTTTTTGCAGCATGCTCCCCAAGCTTGGTGTTACGATGAACCCGACAAGAACCAAGAAAGGTACGCCACACCAATGCATCAGCATCAAAAGGCATCGAGTTAATAAATTCAATGGCTTCTAAAAGCAATCCAGATCGACCAAGCAAATCAACCATACATGCATAATGTTCCATCCTTGGACTGATACTATGGTTATAATGCATGGAATTGAAGTGTTTCCATGCCTCATCAATCAAACCAACGTGACTGCAGGCTGATAAAACGGCAATATAAGTGACCTCATTAGGCTTTACACCTATTTCAAGCATTTCATAGAACAATTCTAAGGCTTTTGTAGCAAATCCATGTTTTGCAAAACCACTTATAATAGATGTCCAAGTTATGACATTGCGATACCCCATGTCATTAAAGACCTGCAAAGCAGCTTCTTTGTTTCCACACTTGGAATACATAGAGATTAAAGCATTATTAATGCATAGATTGGTTCCAAACCCCGACTTCACAATGAGGGCATGGATTTGCTCACCCTTAACAATTGTGCCTATACAAGCAGCGCCACTTAAGAGGCATGCATATGTAAAAGGACTAGCTCCAACACCAGTGTGCTCAACTTCATGGTTAAAGGATTCATCAGAATCCAAGGCTTTCGCATTTGCATCAGCTGCTGTATTGTACGAAATCAAATTCTTCTCAAATAAGATGTTGAAAGCTTTTCGAGCACATTCCATAGTTCCAGACCTTGCATACATGTTAATAAGAGAATTCCCCACACAATTAATAGTGGAAAGTCCTAGCTTAATTGTCTGGCCATGAAGTTGTTTGCCGATGCCAAAATCAGGAAGACTTGCACAAGCCTTGAGGACGCTGGAGAATGTGAAGCAATTTGGTGTAACATGACCATGAAGCATGTTACAAAACAATTTGATGGCTTCCTGTTCTTGTCTGCTTTGCACATATCCAGAGATGAGAGCAGTCCAAGACATAACATTATGATGCAGCATGGTATTAAATATTTTCCTAGAGTTTTCTACTGCTGCAGATTTTGCATACATGTCCACCAGAGTACAACCGACAAACACATCTGAAGCCAATCCAGACCTGATAACCCAAGAATGTAATTGCTTCCCAAGTGAGAAGAATTCCAACTCAACGCAAGCCGATAAGAGACTTGTCAGAGTAAACTTATCAGGTGTATACTCACTTACTAACATACGGCAGAATAAATCAACAGCATCATCCAGCAGGCCCAATTGCGAATATCTGGTAATCATCAAAGTCCAAGTAACAAGATTTTTGTGCTGCATTTTATCAAACACCATGCGTGCTGATTGGATATCTAGGCCGCCCTTGGTAAACATATCGATTAATGCACAGCCAACACAGACATGAGAATCAAAGTATCCGGTCTTTAAGAGAAAGGCAAAGATTGCAAGGCCAGTAGTAAAGAATAGAGGATTAGAACAAGATCGAAGTAAGGCCGTAAAGCAATATTCATTGGGATAAATGATATTCCTTGAGCATTGGAGCATGTGGAGAAAGGTGAGAAGGGCTCGGGACTCCATGGAATTATTGGCGAAACAGGAGATGATAGCAGACCAGGAGACCAAGTCTCTCTTATGATGGCCCATGTTGCGGAATATTGAAAGTGCGTTCTCCCAATCCCCGCATTTGGAGTAGAGGGTAATGAGGGAGTTGAGAAGAACGGAGTCGAGGGGGAGTCCGGAGTCAATCAACTTGTGGTGAAGGAGTTTGCCCAGCTCCAAGTTACCAGACCTGATGCAGGCTTTGAGGAGAAGGGAAGACTTTATGAGCGGAGATGTCGTTGTTAGGTCAAGCCTGGAGATGGCTTTGCGGAGACTCTCAAACTTCAAATCCTTAGCCTGAAGATAAATTGACGACGGAAGACACAGGCTTAAGCTCACCATTTCCCACGATCTCTTTAAAGTTTGCTTTGCACCACTAAGGAATCAATCAATCAATATTTGCTTCTCTCCCACCTCAGTCATGGAAACCAACATCCCTATCCATCCTGTGTGGCCGCCCTTAATCCAAATCTACAAATAGTAAGGGTGATTGAAATTAGCAATTATAAATCAATAGGATTTTTAAATTTATAATTTTCACACAATTGTTAGTTCACAATAACATTTTTATTAAGTTTCCGGTATATTTCGATCTCTTTGAGAGAATAGTTTTTTTAGTAGGGAGAAGATCTTTGTCTGTGGATGATATTAGTTAATTCCTTTATAGATACTATTTCCATCAAATAATACTTATTTATAAAAGTTACATTAGATTAACTCAATCATAATTTAATTATTATTTATTTATTAGTTTCTAACACATAGTTATTTGAGAATAAAATATATCATTATTCATAGTAAGATTTTTATTGAGTCTCCGGTGCATCTTAATTTTTCTTTTAAAGAGAACAATTTTTTTTTAGCATGAAGAAGACTCTTTACAGTAAATGAGTATTAATCCCTTTATAGTAGTTATCTCTAAAAATTACTCTAATTTAACTCAATCATAATTTAATTCATATTTATTTATTAGTTTCTAAAATCATATGCACATAACACATTAATTCTTACATTTTATATAGAAATCAAATAAATTATTTAAACATGCATATGAAATGAAAGGAGTAATTTAAGACGTTTTTCAAATATCTTAGTATTGTAGGACCTAGTGTAAGTTGTACTTCAGAGGGTAAAGTGCGGAGATTTCAGTCCTTTACTTTATTAAAAGGAGTAATTTAAGACGTTTTTCAAATATCTTAGTATTGTAAGACCTAGTGTAAGTTGTACTTAAGAGGGTAAAGTGCAGAGATTTCAGTCCTTTATTTTATTAACTTTTAGATCATTTTATGTTATTAAAATTTTCAAGTAGATATTTTGCAAAAAAAAAAACACTAAATTAAAATTAAAAACAAGAAACTTGCACACATTTATATCGACGTTCACAAACGCTTCCTTGCATCTATGCTTTTGTTCTTGAAGAAACAAATCTTGGATTCTCTACCACAGAAGGTCACTAATGTTTCCCTCTGCAGCTCTGTTTTTGTTCTTAGAAAAGTAAGAAATTGAATTTTTTGTTCTTAGTCACAAGCAATTCTTCTACATTCATTCAAATTGGAACAATAAGAAATTGAATCATAGGTTAACTTCTGTGCCTCCTTATTTCAATGCTTAGAAGAAAAAAAAATCAATCAAATTCAGATTTTTATTTATCCATTGTTTAATTTGATTATTAATTTTGTTGCGGATTTCAATTTTGTTGTCTAATTTTTTTGCCTTCTCATTCCAAGTACATTAAAGAGACCTTTGTCGTATTTGCTTTCCAAATAATTGGAGTTTGTGAAGTGATCGTATACTACCCACAAGATTGGCTTATGAATTCTTCATCTCTTCAAAACTAATTTACTTAGTATGTTTTGCCAATAAATCGTTACTAGTTTTCCAATATGTTTATTTATTTATTTTGTGTAGGTCTATTGTGATAGAAAAGACGCCCAAATCAGTATGGAGTTCAATATAGTAGAAGAAGCCGAAAGATTTTGGACAACCTACGTTGGACAGATCGATTTTGATGTTCGACAATTATTTGCAAATAAAAGTTTTGTTGATAAGTGCATGATTAATGTAAGATTTGTATGTGCGAAAAAAGGCTTTAGAAGACCTGATAAGTGAGATTGCCTAACAAAAGCTTCTCGAGCAGAAACATGCTCCCCAAGGAGAGGCCCCTAGGAAGCAATAGATTTCAGATATTTAGACTCTCAAGAGGTCTGAATCCATTTCTTACACTGTTTTCTCAATCACAAAAGCCCCTTTAAACCATGTAGAGGGATTCAAATCCTTATTAGGCATTTCATCAAATACTTTACAGACAATATTTTTCTCAAATAGATAACGATATTGATTACCTGAAACTCGAAGGGGACGAACCAATTATCTGAAATGAATTGCTTCGGATTGAAATTCAATAGGCGACGATCAGATTAGGTACTTGCAATCCATCCGACAACGGTGCGGTGCTGTCCGGTGAGTCGGTGACCTAAGCCTCGGAAAGGGAAAGTTTGGTAAGGTAGCTCTTGGCTAGCTATGATTTGAAATGGGCTCAATAGACACAAGTATTTAGTATCAGTGTCGGGTTCACGGGAAGTGGAAGGAAGTACGGCGTGTTTGGGTGGAGGGTTGGAATGTGGTCGCTGAATTGAAGGAAAACTAAGTAACCCTGAACCAGAGACAGAAACAGAGACAGGGACAGACATGTGTTGTTCAGCTCAGGGTCTCTTGCAATTGTAAAATGCAACATTTATCATTTGAGTCGAGCCCAATGGGTTAATGTGTAGTGTGGGAGAAAGTGGAACTATAACAGATTGGATTGGATAGACGAACTGAATGAAAGTTTCAGTCTTTCAGAACCTCTTCTGTTCTGTCTTTTATTTTGTTATCCAGGAATTTAGATATTTTTTCGCTTGGCGCGCCGGGATGAGAGAGAGGGATGCTTCTCATTTATAGTTGGCCATGCCAAACTCTACTTCCAAGTAATAATATTGTGAGAAAACTTTGAAATTTAAATGAAAAGAAAAATGAAATAAATTTTTGTTTTAGAACTTATTTTTTTTATTTATTTTAATCAAACAAAAGTTAATATATTGTTATTTGTGCTTTTTCTTTTCATTAAAACATACCATTAATATACAAAAATAATTTTTGGCATAGACTCACATCCACTATATAAGATATATACAATAGGAACCGCACAATCATAAATTGTAAGTCAAGTATTTTCTTGTGTTGAAGACTATATCACCTCCAGTAACTTTACCCATTCGACTACATGATCATACGACAACAGATTTAGTGTCAGATGCAGTTGAATCTTTTTGGCGGAAAAAGCATTCACAAAAAATAAAATCAACTTCAATGACAAGGAACCAAACAACATTTCCCTCAAAATCAACATTTTGTAATATTCTCTTGGGATGTATTCCCTGAAGGAACAACTTCAAGAGCATCATTAATATAAACCTCTTTAGTAGGCAGTGAATTAAAGTCAAGCTCTGATGAATGTTAATTCATAGCAGTGGACGAGTGACACTTCTTGTCAAAGTTTTCTTTTGCTGAACATGGATCAAAACAAGTAGTTTCCTGAACCAAAGCTTGAACTTTCAGAATATCTAATGGGTGACTACTAACAGAAGTGTCAATCGGAGAAATGGATTGACATTCGGTAAAAGAAACTAATCTATCAACAAGGGAAGCAGCTGCTGCTTTATTCTTCATTTCTAGTTCACTGTGGCAACACACATTTCCTCATAATGAGATTTGGAACAGAGAATCCCATCAACCAGAAATTGGTTGTTTAGTTATTGAGAAGCATCGTTGCATTCATCATTCGTCTCATTAGCAGAATTTGAACTAACTTCATCACTTCCATGAGGATCTTGTGGAGTTGAAGAACCCATATCTGACCTATTTTCCATTTTGGTCTTAAAAAAATCATTGTCTCCATTTCCCATTTTCTCAGAACCTGTCAGAAAAAAGAAACAAAAACTAAACTTATACACACAGGCAAAAGTAACGTTTGAAATATCAATAAACAAACACATTATCAACATCTGTTGTTTTATTACCTTCGTGTTTTTCTTGTTACACCAACAACTTCTGTAACATATCCATACTAGGGAAGACCATCACATTCAGTGACTTCATTTCTTGCCTGAGTGATTCGTCCAGATGTGTGAAGCCAAAAATTCTAGTCCATGTATCTGTGAGTTCAGCAATTACAGGAATAGGGTTTAGGGTTTAGGTTATGGGATTAGGGTTTTGTGGGTTTAGGGTTTATGATTTAGTATTCAATACAAAAATGTATATAATAATTTAATTTATTATTCATATTTGACTCTTGTTTGAAGGCTTGGTCATGATATTCATTGCATTGCTTTTTTTCTTTATCACACATTAGTAGAATATTTAAGTTTATTTTGTATCACATAATTGATTATGCTAGATAATATCTAACATGAACTATATTTTTTTATTACATAACTCGACTTATGGTTTGAAATATTGAATAAGAAAAATAAAAATCTCTAATAAAAATGCACGATCGTATATCTTTCAAATGTTTATATATGTTAACACTTTTAATATAAAAAAATATTAAATTATAAAAAAATAAATTTAAATTAATAAATATAGAAGTTTCACAAAGGAAAAACAATGAGAAAAAAAACTAAGTTATGTATGAAAAAAATAATATAACATGGTTTTAATAAAAATACTAGATTTTAAATAATAAAAAATAATCGACAAATTCATCTGACATTTTTAAATAATAATAATAGGTAGTAACATAAAGAATAAGAGAATTGTCACCAATTAAAATAATTACGTACAATATAATGAATAGAAAACATATTTATTTTAGTATTTAAATGGATTAATTGATTTAGTAAAATTTTATTTTAACAGAATCATAAATAAATCCTAACATTTTTTGTTTTATTATTTTGAATTTAAACTAATTAACTAATTAAAGTAAAATCAATGATATTTAATAAATATTGAATGAATAAGAAGTTATTATATGATATTTTTTTATTCATGAAATCTTCATTTATATATACAATAGAATAATAAATTATTTTCATAAAGATTTTTTTTAACTGTTTAAGAGAGTTTATGAAAATTATTATAATTTATTTATTCATAAATGATTTAAAACTTATTTCAATAAGCTTTTTAAAATAACTTATCAAAATATTTTACTGTTATTTGTAAATTGAAAACAATCCCGCTTTCATTTTGGCCACTCCCTCCAACGGCAAGACCTAGTACAATATACCTGGATCTAAAAATAATCTCGTTCTCCCTCACCAGTCACCACGCAACACCCCGTCATTCCCTTCACTGTGCCAACCGTGGTTCTCAGCAGCATCGCCATCCGCTTTTCCCCCTCAGCACGTCGTGAATCCATGAATCCGAACCTTGGTTGCCATCGCGTTTGTCGTTGCAGGTTCACATGCAGGAGACGAGGCTCTCGTTGTGGGTTCCCGTGATAACTGTCACTGGTTAGCGTGAACATCCATGGTAAGAAATTTGTCCTCTTTCATTTTTCTTCAACTCACACTCACACTCTTCCACATCCATAGGTTTCTCGTACGGGCGCTCTCCATCCGCTTCTTCACTGGCAGCTCCGTGCCCCTCCGCATCTTCTGCTCTCATATCCTTTCTTGTTTCCTTGAACTTATTCACTGCTCAGTCAAAAACTCATGTCTTCCGGCGAAGACAACATGGCGGCGATAGAGTGGAAGTGATAGCAACAAAGATCAGAACATACCTGAGGCCCAAGCTATGGATGAAGACAGACCCGAGACCCACGATGGAAGGCCCAAGAGAAGTACCAAGCGACCTGCGTATCTGGACAATTACACATAACAATTATTGGGGAAGAATTAAGGGAGTTATTTACAACTGTTTTTCCATTTCAGAATTCTGTTAGAAAAGCTGCTAGGAACCCGTTATTGCAATCATGCTTTGTAAATTTTATTACACAGAATCACCCCACGAAATGTATTTAAATAAGATTGCAATGAATTAAATGGTAAGAAGAATTCCATAAACTTTGCTCATGTGGAAGCAGAAAGCACTGAGAATGGTATCGATATTGTGAAGCGTATGGGTCGTTACAGTGGTAAGTATCATTTACATTATGGTAGTTTACAATTTTAGTCAGTTGGTATAGATTCCAGGATTTGAATAATCTGGGTAGGAAAAAGATTTACATTTTGTTTGTATTATGGGTACTTCATAAATTTCAGTTTTTATTACTTAAGCTACACAAGAAAATTGGTCTATGTGAGGAAAGTGGTAATTTGAAGTTAATTTATATAATAAAGCTTACTTTTTATTTTTTACACCCTTAGAATTCTGATGGGAGAATGTTAGGAGGGACAAAACAAACCAGCAAAAGCACCACTACGGGCACAAACCCTTGGTGGATTCCCTTTAACAGAATCTGTTAGAAGGTGCTGAGCTGTCAGGAGGATACTGGTTCATAGGAAATATGCTATTGGCATGTTGCTTCCCATCGTGCAGCACTGCATTGTCGACATTTTCCACTTTTCTGTTATTTTCTTCTCACATTCTAGCACCTTCTGTTTTCATAGTGGCACCCTTGGCCAGTGCCTCTATATAAGGGATGCTTAGTATGTAATAGAGGACAGCAGAAAAATAATACAATTTTTCTTCCTTATCCTTCTCTCTTATGGAGGTTCCTAGCCCTCGTAGACTGTTCTCTTCCGTGCTTCTGTGCATGACAGAGAAGGTTGCCAATGTTAGATAAACTAAACCAAAATAATTGGGAACCTCTTAGCTTTTTAACAGTCTTGACTTAGTTGCCAGTTTTAAGAAAAATTGCATCGAATTTTCCAGAATAGTGTTTTTTTGCCTTTTTTTTGTTGTTGTTTGGTGAGTCCAATTAAGTTAAAGAGTTTTTTGTTGAGCTGAAAAAGAAATCTGATTACTAGTTTCCAGCTTTGGAAGAAGCTTGCTCAAGTGTGGAATCACAGTGATAGATCATGATCTTTTCATTTTGTAGAACATCCAACCCCTGATGTTGATATGGTTTCCAAAATAGAATGTATAAGGAGTTTTGTTTCAATTTTTTTTTTGGTATTTTATTATTATTTCCCCTTTTTGTTTCAGTTTTATGTCATTTAAAGTTTGGGAAAATGGTGGGTATGAAGCATATTTATGCTAAAGGGTGTTGTTTGTTTGTGTTTTTTTTTTGTATGGCTTCTCCTTTATTTTGAACTCCAACCTAAGAAGTATTTGAAGCAAATGAATGATTTTTAATTTTACGATTTTTTTTCATAATTATTTAGCCAAGTGTGGATTGTTTTTAATTTTTTTTAAACTATACTAATTTACTAATTTCTTTTTATTTTGCTTTTTTATTATTTTTCTGTGTCTCATCTCTTGTTAGGAGGCAAGTTTTTGGTTCTTGTGTTTGAAACTAAGTACCCAATTTTCAGAGATGAGAAAAAAGACCAAAAACTTTTTTTTTTATCAGCAAAGACTAAAAAACTTAACTTTGATAGAAAATAAATGCATTTGTTGTTATGATTCTATTCTCTTAACCCGAAGTGTTGAAATCTTTTATAATTTTTCCCCCATTGTATAGCTAAGTTCCGTTAGGGATCTCTGCTGATAAAGTGAAACAACTTGTAATCTAAAGTCTGCATCTCTGCTGATGGGATTTCATTGTGCTTTTGTTACGTGCTGTAGAAGGTTTGAAGTCGTTGATGGTTTTGCTGATAGCTAAACTTTTTTTAAAATGAATTATGGTCTAGTAATCCATTTGCTTGCTAATTGTTCTTCATTGTATTTTGGGGTTTTAGGTGTTGGTTTTGTGACATATGTTTGGTAGTGAAATTTAAATATTTGCATGGAAACCAAAGAATGTATTAGATCCGGGCATACAATGATAGAGGCAGAATCCCCATCATTTTACCAGGTGGCAATGAGGAGTAAAGCTCTAAACCTGGTTCATGTCCTTGATAGTGCTGCTGCTGCTACTACAACTGCACCTGTTGTTGTCTCACCTATGAGACTTTGGATTCATGTCCTTCTCTAACAATACAAATTTAAGTTGTACGAGGGAAGAGGCTCTGGATTTCGGTGCCTTTAGCGTTTCTGATGGAGGGAAGCAGTTACTTGATAACATATTGTGCATTAATATGAGTGGATTGACTGGACCTATTCAATTTGGTTTAGATAGATCTCCTCTAAATCCATCATATGGCATTCTTAATGTAATTGCTACAGGTTATAGGAGAATCGGCTACTGGTCTAGTTACTCTGACCTTTCTGTAATAACCCCTGAGAAACTTCATGCAGAGCCTGCCAATCGTTCAATTTGAAGCCAACATCTAAACTGTGTCATATGGCCAGGAAATACAACAGAAAAGCCTCATGGATGGATTTTCCCAAATAACGGGAGGTAACTGAGAATTGGAATTCCCAACAGAGTTAGCTATTAAGATATGATCTCCCAAATAAATGACACCAATGCAATTCAAGGATATTGCATAGATATATTCCTAGCTGCCTTTAAATTGCTTCCCTATGCAGTTCAATACAAGTTCATTCTGTTTGGAGATGGACACAAGAACCCAAGCTACTGTGATCTTGTCAACATGATTACTTCTGATGTAAGTAATACTCACTGCATAGAACAAACATAATGTAGTAATATCTTGTTTTTATATATCAATTTTTTGTGCTTGCATCTACAAGTTTTTGATGTTGCCGTAGGTGACATTGCGATTGTCTCTGTCCGAACAAAGATTGTGGATTTTACTCGACCATATATAGAGTCGGGGCTAGTTGTGGTTGCTCCAGTAAAAAAAATTGAAGTCAAATGCTTGGGCTTTCTTGCGACCATTTACTCCACATATGTGGGGTGTCACTGCATTTTTTTTCCTCTTTTTTGGAGCAGTGGTGTGGATTCTTGAACATAGAACAAATGTTGAGTTTCGAGGGTCACCGAGGGAACATATAGTTACAGTTCTTTGGTAAGTACTCTTGTTGTAGCTTGTGCACATAGCTAGTTAGTCATAACTCATCTTTGTATGCTGTTGCAGGTTTAGTTTGTCAACCATGTTGTTTGCGCACAGTAAGTCGTCCACCTATTTTGACAGTTCATGTCCTATTCTTGTTTGTGGCTAGAAACAAATAAGCTTCTTTATTATTCTTTCAAGAGAAAACACACTTAGTCCACTTGGTTGAGTTGTGTCCATCCATGTCCTGCATTTACATACTCACTTCCCTCACATGCATCTCACCCCCGAAAGTGACAGACATGTTGAATTGGGCTACATTTTTCGTTGATCCCCCTCTTCGTCGCTCTACCGACACCACTCTCACACTCGATGTGTTTAGCATGCAATTTCCTTAAGAATCCACCATTATCCAACTTAACCTCAAATCCTCATCAAGAATCTCTCACTCTTCCTTGCTCTGTGGATACTCCATCATCGTCGTCACTACCTCATTTTGATCAAGAACATCGATTCTAAATGACGAGCACCGAAAGCATTTGGACTTTGTCTCCATATTTGTCTCTTCCTTCTCTCCCTCATTGTTGTCTTCACCTACCTCTAATACCACCACCACCAACTAGATTCACTTCAAAAATCACGAACCAAATTCGCCCATAAAATATCATCTTTGTTCATATCTGAACCCAAAACGCCTAAATCCAACCTCTTCTCCTCGTTGTTCGTTTCTCCCTCACTCGCCCATGTAGCATTGTGCCTTTTTTGTCAGTTGTGTCACCATTTCAATTCTTTAAGGGATTTTATTTTAGATCTCATTATGTTTTTAATTCATGTCAAATCTGGTTGCTTTATTGATTTTTTTAAAAAACTTTGATTCATTTTGTTGTTGTTGAGCTTGATATATGCTTTAATTTGTTTTGATTCTTGCATTTTAAAATATTTTTTCTATAATATATGATGATTTTTAACCTTTGAAAATTACATTTTAAAATTTTAATCAAAAAAATGTCACAGGTTCGTAATCTAAACATAATTTCTAATGAAAAATTAGTAAATAATAATTTTATAAGAGTGAAAAACAAAAAAAAAATTATAAAAAATAAATCCAAACTTTAGTAATTTTAGAAGGATGAAAAAATATTTTAACATTTTATTTATAAAATAAAATTACCAAAAATGAATAAAGTCAATATTTGAATGAATTTAATATATATTTATATTTATAATTGACTATAAAAAATCTTTAAATATGTAAAGTAAGAAAAATATTTTTTAAAAAATTATTTTTTGAATTATCTAAAAATTTGTAAAAATATTCATAATGGTTGGTAACTATTTCAAATAATATAAATGTTAATTACACTTAATTGATAAGACACTCTTTTTAACATTCTCTATAACACACTCTTTTTAACATTCTCTGTATAATTATTAAAATTTATTGAAAATTAATAATTTTGATAAGACCTATCTTTACTAATATTCTTAGTATATATCAATGAATGTAATTTTGATAAAACTAACTTGGAAACATTTATTCAACTTGGTAATTGCCTCATTGACAAGTAAATTTACATGATTATTTTATTTTGTTTTAATTCAGTGGTCTATTGAAAGTTTCCAAAATTTAAAATTTTAAAAAATATAAATTACTAATAAAATAACAAAACTCAAGCTTTAAAGTAAAAGTGAATGTTTTGTAAACCAGTAAGTTAGGTGCCTAATCGTATTTAGAAACCTGATTTCCCGACTCAATTTAGGGTTTAGGATTTGGGGTTTGGGGTTTGAGGTTTGGGGTTTAGGGTTTAGGGTTTAGGAATCCGTTTCAACTTCAGAAGAGCTAGTTCGGTATGTATCATTGTGAAATAGCCAGCCCAAAAAACGCTATAGTGGGATGACTCATGTTTTAATGTTATTTATAATAAATAATTTGCTATTAGTTTTATATATTAATTAAATATTAGGATTTGGAAAACTTTAACAGATTTTACAATGTTTTAGGATATATTTTATGATAAAAAGATTTAAACATTTATTAAAATAGGAAAGATATCACATCATTTAAATAATTTTTATTTGATACTAAACAATAATTAGAAAATATCTCTATATAAATTTGATTAGAAAATAAAACTTGATTATAATGCATCTAAATTTGAATTTTGAGTAAAAGAGGTAAGAAAGTTATATGAATAAGGGTCTAATAGTTAAAATTGACAGTCCAAAAAGTAATTTTAAAATTGACGGTCCAAGTCCAAATAAAATTTGTGTTGGAAATAAAACACTAGAGTGAAAATAGCCAAAAAAACAAAGATGGTGTTGTTTAGAGTTAGAGTTGTGAATTTGGTATCTCTCTTTTCTGATCCACTAACAGTGAGCGCAGCCATGAGAGCAAACAGTCAATAGAAGCTGCAGAACTGCATTACAACACGATTTGCCCACTCTGGCCATCATTTTGGCTATGAAAAGCATCGTTCCAGCCACAACGGCCAGGTGAGATATGATGATGCTTGGAGGAGAAGTAGGGTGTCATGTGTGACGCTCGGGCACAATAGCACCAATATTGCGCTCAATTAACTACCATGCTAGTTAATAAATTAAAAAATCTTGCTTCTATGTTTTTTATGATATATCACAGTCTTAATAATTGTGGTCCTTATAAAATTATGATAACGAATAAGACTTAATATACATTTGTTTTTTGATAGAGCAGTTCCCTTAGCTTATGTCCATAAGGCCCATGATATTGATACTTGTTTGATCTTGGCACCCTCACCTTTATTTTTTTGATAAAAATGTCTTTAACGGAAACTATTATATAAAATTAAACAACGAAATTTACGGAAACTAATTTTACAAAAAGCTAACGAAGTAGAGGGTGAGAAGAAGAAGAAAATGTATGTTAGACATGGGCCTGTCCATATGGGTTATATTTTCAGCCCACATCCCACAGCAGCCCAACTCAGCTGACGCAATTATCAAACAACCTAACCCGGTTTACCAATTACAACCCCGAGTGCTAGCATCCCAAGTTTTAGAATCAATCAAACAAACCTCAGTACCAAGAACCCTATGCCTTGACAAACCCTAACGTCGATTTAAATCGTTTGTTCGCACTTCAATCTCCAAGTCATAAATACACTCTTCTCTCCCCATTCACTCGCATTGGCTTTTGGTAGTTGAAGTCTTTCATTGTTGTCAAATTCAGATCAGGTTTTCCTTTTTCC
This sequence comes from Glycine soja, assembly GCF_004193775.1. Lineage (NCBI taxonomy): Eukaryota > Viridiplantae > Streptophyta > Magnoliopsida > Fabales > Fabaceae > Glycine > Glycine soja. Next base: position 48,046,069 of record NC_041010.1, read on the forward strand.
CTCTCTTTTTATCTTATCGATTTTGGTTCATGCCATGCCTCTGTAACTTTCTTTCTTTGTTTGTTTGTTTCTTGCTTTCTTCGTGTAATCCCTGCAGCAAGAATTTTGTTTCTGTACTTTATAAACCACCAATTAAAACTTGCAAGTCATATGTACAAGTAATTAAAGCGGGTCAATTGATATATCTTGGGAATAACTTTTTACATTATCACTTGTATTATTAAATTTTCCCTGGCGCATCTACTGTGAACACCTTAAAAATTGACAATGTATTTGAGATTGTACTAAGCACTACATTTTAGCCAAATGCGCCATACATGTTTAGCAAACTTCTTCCTCATGCTGGTTTTTTCTTTCTCTTTTAAAGTTGAGTCTGTCTATTATTGTATAAGCACTTAGATATCATATAATATATTTTTATAATTGAAGAAATCAGTTTAAACTATTTTCACATAAGATATAAGTTGTTTTCATCATTTATCCTAGAATGCTTATTGAAATAAGGTGAAAACAACTTATGGACATATCATAAGCTATTTTCATAAGTTTTTGCAAACACTTACAGAAGGGAAGATAAGCCCAAGTAAACTTTAAATAAGCTCTTCTAAACATACCTTAATTTGTTCATTGCTTAGGAATGTGAATGCGTGGTTCCAGCTTGAATATATTTAAAATGCTGAGAAATGTGATTATTTTAGTAGGGATCAGGTGCCAAATCCAAGTTCTCATATCTATAGATTCTATACATATGATTGTTGAAACCACATTGAAACTCATCAAATTTGCTTCTAAAGTAGTCAAGCTAATAGAAATGATTAAATATGTGTATGGGCATACATGTAGTTATCTATTTGCTTTTATTAGTACCTGTTCAACTTTTTATCACAAGGATAAAACTTAAAAAAAAAAAGAACTCATAACTCTCATAGTTATTAGTACTGGCTTATAGTGGTGCTATCATGATGGAGGAGTTGAGAGCATGTCTCAACTGCTTTCAAAAGCTAGTTGTATTTCATGTAAGTTTGTGGCTGGCTAAATTGGCATCTAAATTGCAGCATCACATCCTGGATAGATGAAATGATTGCTATGCTCTAGATATTGAAAAATTTGAAATATCTTCTTTGCCCATCCCTGATTGTACCTTATTTACTCGTTAAGAGGATTTTTGGTGTCCTATACCCATCCATGCAGTGAGGCATTTTAGGATTAGCAGCCTCTGTTGTTTATTACACAAACTCATCACACATTGTGAGCCATAGGAATTTCAAGCCTACTCTTCTCATAAACACAAGGAAATTGCATAGCCCATCCCCTGCTACAGCATATTGCCACTACTTCACCCTTGTTTTTTGCATCGTGAAGCCGCATATGCCTGTTTCTCACTCTCTGCACTTTGCTCTCTCAAGTTTCCAGCAGCCAAACACCTGTTCATGCTTTGTTGGTCTCTGTACCCTCTGCATTTTCCTGTCCCTCAGCCTCTCTTTCATCCTTTTCCAACCAAGCCCAACACTGTTTCTCCAGTTTTGATTTGAGTACTTTAGTTTTGAGCATGTTATATAGAAACTATTTGCTTTGGTGTAGCAGCTGCTTTGCTGTACCATTATAGCATATATGGGTCAGGTACTGCACTATAAGGTGGGGTTATTTAACTACTTTGACTACATGACCAAGGTATTTAGCTTTTACATCCAAAACAACACTAGTTTTGACAATAGGAAATAAAAATCTGTGTGCTATTTTTAGAGGTTATTGAGATTTGGGATTTTAGTACCTTTGTGAATGCTGCTGGTAGTGGTTGATAAGTTGCAACTAGCAAGCTTGTGTCATCCTTAAGTTCAACTTTGCGAGGCTGATAATAGTTGTATTGATTTAGTGGTTTCAGTTTTCTAAATTAAGTTGAAGGTTTATAATTTGTAGTTTCTAAAGTAAGCATTAGAAATTAGAAAAAAATTGTCTTTATCTGTTTTAATCCCCGTTGTTGTAGTTGAATAAA